>NC_053493.1:320178996-320848163 GCF_905171775.1 Rana temporaria
AACACATTTACCTGATTGGCTGAAGGCACAAACGCTCCGATTGGACACCTAGTAGAAGGAAGAAGAGACAAATGGAGGACACAGGAGCCAACGCCTAACCTGCTGCTCATCCCACAGCTCGCCGCCGTCACCTGCTACCCAATCCCCACCAAGATGGGGTAAGTGCCAGGCAGTCAGCGAGTGTGTGGGCTGGGGGTGGCACAGTGGCGGAATTTAATGGGCACAGTGGCTGCATTTGATGGGGAACACATGGCAGTATTTGATGTGGCACAAGTGGCATCATATGATAGGCACAGTGGCAGCATTTGATGGGCACAGTGGCTGCATTTAATGGCATAATGGCTGCATTTGATGGTTTTTTTTCTGTATTTTTCAGAATTTTTTAGTTTGTTTGCACCCCCAAAAATTTGGAGCACCAGCCGCCACTGAAATATATAACATATAGAATACTAAATATGAAAGATATACTGGATCATCACTTTGAGCATTTCCAAAAGCCAACCACAATTTTTTGTATATAATATTTTGGGAAACAGGTATCTTATATACAATCATTCTTTAGCACATCAATGCTATATTTACAGCATGATAATGGTATTCCCTCAGGGATTAAGTGGACCTTAGGCTTGCACCTCATGGTACTTATTAATTAGCCTTTACAAGTATAAAAGCAAGTATACACTTATTATTACAATACCTAGCAGTGGCTAATCTTGACGACCTAAATTGCACATGTGTCTGAATATACAGTACTGTTTACATACAGCACTGTGCAAAAGTTTTAGGTAGGTATGAAAAAATGCTGTAAATTAGGATTTGTTCCCTTAATGACTTATTCTTTTAGTAATCACTCAGACGACCTTGACGGCTCAGCAGAAATCTCACAGATAATCATGTTTAACCACTTCAGCCCCTTAAGGATTTGCCTCCTAATGTCCAAGCCATTTTTTGCGATACAGCACTGCATCGCTTTAACTGATAATTGCAACGCTTTGCCCAAACACAATTTATGTTCTTTTTCTCCCCACAAATAGAGCTTTCGTTTGGTGGTATTCAATCACCTCTACAGTTTTTATTTTGCGCTATAAACAAACAAAGTGCGAAAATTAAAAAAATATATATTTTTTCACTTTTTGCTATAATACATACAAAAAATATATAAAAAAAAACTTTCTTCATCAGTTTAGGCCGATATATATTCTTCTACATATTTTTGGCGCAAAAAAAAAAACTTGCAATAGACGTATAATGATTGTTTTTTTTTCACAAGTTATCGTGTCTACAAATTATGGGATAGATTTAGGGACTTTTATTTTTACAGTACCGCAGCAAAAATAAATTTCTAAAGGAAAAAATTGCATGCGGCTGTAATGTACTGTCAGGTCCTGAAATATTGATAAAAACAATTAAATAAACAGCGTGCGGTCCCCCCCAGTCCATACCAGGCCCTTCGGGGCTGGTATGGCTATTAAGTGGAACTCCATGCCATTTTTTTTTCCGTAGGGGTCCCCCCAAATCAATACCAGGCTCTTCAGGTTTGGTATGGATTTTAAGGGGAACCCCGTGCCAAAAATGTAAAAACAAATTGGTGTGGGACCCCCCAAAATCCATACCAGACTCTTATCTGAGCATGCAACCTGTTGGTGTTGGGTTCCCCTTAACCACTTCAATACACTGTGTTATATATATACTACACTGCCTGCACTGACTGAATATAGAGTCTACACTGAATATATAGTCTACACTAAATGCAGAGTATATACATATATATATATATATATATATATATATATATATATATATATATATATATATATATATTTTTTTTTTATTATTAAATACACTGCCTGCAGACCACTAACTGAATAACCCCCTGAGCCATGATTGGCCAAAGACACCCTGCCTTTTGCCAATTATGGCTCTCGCAGCAGAGCGCGCTGTGATTGGCCAAAGCAAGCAGGTCAGGTGCATGCTTTGGCCAATCATCAGATGTCAATGCACTGCGATCTCGCAGTGCATTATGGGGCATCCGCAGCGCTCAAATTTGCCACGAACGCCCCATATGTTCGGTTCATTTGAAAGAAAATGAACACCCCGATGTTTGAGACAAACTTATGTTTGACTCAAGGCACAGGCTCATCCCTAGTTGTTCCAAATATCTTAGAGAACTAACCACATGATTTCTTTGGATGCCTCAAATCCTTCTGTCTCTTCATTTAATCCCTGAAAGGCTCAACGTTGAGATCATGGCTATGTGGGGGCCAAACCATCACTTCCTGTACTCCTTGCTCTTCTTTACACTGACATTGGCTGTATGTTTGGGGATGTTGTCCTGCTGCAGAATACAGTTGGGGCCAATCGCATGCATCCCTGATGGTATGGCATGATTAGTATCTGACTATATTTGTCAGCATTGAGGAAACCAATAATTGGACACTTTGCAGTTTGTAAAATAATACAAATAAACAGTTAAAATACATATTTGTGAAAACATTCTTACTTTCCATTATTTCATCACACCTGCCTAAACCTTTTGCACAGCACTGTACACATGGTAAATGAGCTTTAAAAGGGGCCCCCTGTGTCCTCTAGTTGCATGGAGCAGTTCATTTTCAAAGATCAGTTCAGAGACTCTGAAGTTGGGTTTCTTACTATACGTCTGATTTTTGTTCACATTTGAAAACTGAATGCCTGCAAGGTTCCTGCTGCCAGAGAATAAAGGTAGAGAAGAGCATCCATTTCAGTGGCTCTGTTGTAAGCTTTGAAGTGAGGACTAGTTTTAAGACTCTTTTACTGATTGCTAAAAAATATGTAAATACTTTAATGTCCATAGCCTGGGCACAGGTTCATGTTAAAACATAGAAACATACTAAAAAAGGTACATTTCATTCAACCTTTTTCAATGTGATTTTAATACACAAGAAGGTAAAACAAGTGAAGAAAAAGATTGATCCTTGCAGGGAGAAGCAAATCAAAACCTTTCTGTCCTTGTCATTGGCAGTCAGGTTCAATGAATCAGCGACTTTCATTCTTCTAACTAAAGCTACTAACACAATTCTTGGAGATAATGATGCCCAGAACGTGACTTCACTTATGCTATTGACAGTCACATCCTTCTATTCTGCAATTTAACATTTCTTTCTGTACATAAAAAAAAAAAAAAGACCTAATTGGATATTCACTTATTATTTGTACTGTCCTGGGATTAAGAGCTCCACACTGACCTCATAAATATGCTCTACAGAACAGGAAGCTGCCCAAAAAAGGCTGCTGTACTGGTGAGATGACCTTTGAATGTTTAATATACTTTATAAATAGGAGATGGTTGCATAACCAACACTGAGCTAATTTCTATTGAGTTGTTAAACCAGTAGACATTGCAGTCAATAATAAAATGTAAAAGATCAAATACTGTATTTGCTTGCGTATAAGAATACCTTTTACACTTAAAAAAACTGGCCAAAAAGCAGGGGTCGTCTTAAAGGCCGGGTCAGCTGCTCGGATGCCCACTGGATGTGCGGTAATTCGGCTACATACAGTATATACCGATTAGCCAATCCCAGTGAGCGATGTATTCAAATGAATACAGAGCCTGCTCTGATTGGAGTATCAACCTCTGCCAATCCGAGCAGGCTACATACAGTAGCCTGCTCGGATTGGCTTTGAGAGTCAGAGAGGCGTGGGATGATGATGTTACAGGCTCTGCCAATCCAAGCAGGCTTTGTATTCATTAAAAGAATACATTGCTCGCCGTGATTGGCTCCAGCTCCAGCAAGAAGAAAGAAGATTATGGCTCCAGAAGGAAGAAATATGAAGCGTCGGAAGCCTCGGGAAGGGGGTCGTCTTATACGGTGAGTACAGGCAAAAAATCTTAAAAAACTGTAAAATTAGGGGGTCGTCTTATATGCCCGGTCGCCTTATACACCGGCAAATACGGTACTTTATTTTAGACTAACCACAGCCAAAGACTGAACTAAAACACCTCATCACGTGGCTTCCTTATACTGTACATCACAACATGTTTACAGTTTGGAAATTTGAACGGGAACAGCGCTAGGTATAACCTTTTGACTATTGTGCTAAATTTCAAAGCTTCTTAATTGGCAATGAAAACTCTTTTCAGCTACTGGGTTTGTGGGAATGAAGAAATATAAACATGCATCCGAACAGTTACAAATTATATCTACAAAGCAGGGATGTAGGAAAGTTACCTATGAAATCATTTCTAGCAAATGCATAAAATAAACATATAAAATTTATAGCAATAAATTATATCAGAATTTAAAAAAATATAAAATTTCTATTTAATGTACGTTGTACTCAAATTCAAATTTATCTGTACAATGTTTAACATTTTAAGATTTTACTGCTATTCTGCAATAAAAATATTTGGGCGAAATACCAAAAGTAAACTGAACCTATTGGCTGCAGATGGCATTATGATGTACTTTTGCTTAAAACGGCATGTACCGTGAATGCTGGGTGATGCTAAATAACAATGGCTAAAACCACATATATTGAGGGCAGAGAGGATGATTCTAGTATGACCTAAGGTTATATCAGTCATTATGAGCATTTTAACCTCATGTCTTTGCATGGAATTATGCATAGTAATTCTATCTACAATGCATGATTTTATCTTCCCAAAATCTTCCTTATCGGGGAAGTCAGACTCAGGCCTCGTACACACGACCGAGAAACAACAGAATCCATCAAGAAACTTGGTGGGAGAGCTTTTTTTGCAGAGGAAAACGGTCGTGTGTACGTTTTTCATCAAGGAAACTGTCGAGGAACTCGACGAGAAAAAAAGAGAACAAGTTCTCTTTTTCCTCGACGGGAGTCTCAATTTCCTCGTCGTGTTTCTCATCGGGCTGGTTTTCGATGAGAAACTCGAACGTGTGTATGCTAAGAAACCCGCGCATGCTCAGAATAAAGTATGAGACGGGAGTAAAAGTAGCATTTGTAATGGAGATAGCACATTTGTCACGCTGTAATAGACTGAAAAGTGCAAATCGTCTCTTACCAAACTTTTACTTAACACGCAGTAACATGAGATTAGCAAAAGCAGCCCCCAGGGTTGTGCCAGTGGAATCGAACTTCCCCTGCCATTGTATGTGTTGTACGTCACTGCATTTGAGAACGAGGAGATTTAGTCTTGACCGTGCGTACGCAAAGCAAGCTTGTCGAGTTCCTTGACAAGCCTAACAAGGAACTCGTCGAGGAAAACGGTGTGTCTTTTCCGACGAGTTCCTCGGTCGTGTGTACGAGGCCTCAGAATTTATGCAATGAATTCCAAACAGACCTTTAAAGCGGACATCCGGCCATTTTTATAACTCTCCTTATATTAAATGTTTTGCCCCTGCTGTGTTATCTTTGGTGGGAAAAAAAAACTTCTGCTTTCTTTCCTAAGCGAGTGCTGCATTCACACTGACTGCCAGGATTAATTCATCACAACCCAGGAGTTTTTTTTTCTCACTCTCGTGAGAGTTTGAGAGGGGGCCGAATGAAGGCAGGGATAGGAGGGGGTTGCAGGGATTAAAAAAACTATGCATACGCAACCAGGGGTTTGTTAACTGTGCATGTGCAAGATTTCAATGGGTCAGACTTTTGCCAAGATTTTTGCGGCCAGGGCTTCCTTTTCCTATAGTAAAAACGGGAGTATAAAAAAGAAGCTGTTTTACTTGGGAAAAGTAAGCATTACAATAATACTAATTCCTAATTAGGCTTTTCACTGTTTAAACAACATACTGTATTATTTTTTATAGATTCAGCATTTTTGCCTGCAGTTCCTCTTTAACCACTTGCCATCCGAGCCATTGTAATATGATGGCCACAGGAACCCTGTGTCTCTCCGGGCAGCTGTCATATGACGTCCCCGGCTTCCTTGCATTTTAGAGATCTTTTTTTGTTTATAGCGCAAAAAAAACCCACACAGAGGTGATCAAATACCACCAAAAGAATGCTCTATATGTGGAGAAAAAAATTATCAAAATTTAATTTGGGTACAACGTCGCACGACCGCACAATTGTCATTCAAAATGTTACAGTGCTGAAAGCTGAAAATTGGCCTGGGCAGCAAGGGGGTGAAAATGCCCTGTATTGAAATGGTTAAGGGTACTTTCACACTGCAGCCACGTCGTGTTAGCGGTAAAGCGTTGCTATTTTTAGCGGCACTTTACCGTTGTTTTAGTTGTGCTTGTTGGCCGCTAGCGGAAGAAAGGGTTAAAATGACCCATGTTTCTGCGGTTCTGAAGTGCTTTGCAGGCGCTCCGGCAGCGCTGCCCATGCAATCCAAAGGGCAGGGGTGGTTTAGGAGCGCTATATACTGCCCCAAAGATGCTACTTGCAGGACTTTTTGTAACGTCCTGCAAGTGCACCGCCCCAGTGTGAAAGCACTCAGGCTTTCACAAGGGGAGGCATGGGGAGCGGTTTTCTGCACTAACTGCAGAATTAAATGTTTTCAGGCACTGGGAGCCAGTAAAAGTAATTTTTGGGGAAAAATAACAGGAGAAAGAGACGCAGGTGTATCTCAACAGTGATAATACTAAAACTCAATAATAAGAAAAAGATGAATAGGGGTATTGGCGCTGCCTAGGTGCACATATAAGTACACATATGATACCCTACAACATATAGCTGATTGACTGAGTGGATGTGAGTACAAAGTGTATAGTGCAGACCAAATTGTCGTGAATCAATAGTGGACCCCAGAAGGGGTAAATTAGTGGTAGGAGGTGTGGTAAGCCACAAAAATGTGAATATATGCGTGTGAGTGCTAGCTCAAACCACAGTAATATATGATGGTGGGATATACCCCAGACCATATAGTGACATATAAAAACAACGTATGCAATAACACAGGTGAATTATAGCAATGGATAACAGCAAACTGCAGCTAAACTACTCTTGTAGTTAGCATGTAAATAGCAACCTATGATATGCAATTCCAGCTAGAGTCCAATTCTGATGTGATAAGGGTGATCAAAAATGACTGAAAGGTGGACACACAGTCAATGGGAACATAACAACCCTTATAAAGCATAAAAAGTCTCTAGAAATCAAGTAGTAATGAAGTATATATGTAGTCCAGAGGGATTTCTTGATGTGGAGGGAGTGCTCCTATGTATAATAATACAAAGTGGTCCCGGTTCTCCCCCCAGGGTTCCCCACTCACCAGATGGTACTCCCCACCAGGGGTAACAGGCATATAGCACGGGTTCTTTGGATCACTGCTCCTCTCCTCTGCTCTCAAGAACTGCAACTTCCCAATTGACGATCCACACACCAGCTAGCCAATGGGCAGGGACGACCTGGGATCCGACTTGAAGTCTCTCCAAGTCGTCCCAAGTCACGCGGTTGAGAAAATGAATGGAAGTGAATGGGATCCGTCTTAATACACACTACTAAAGTCGCTCCGACTTCAGAAAAGGTTCCTGTACTACTTCAATCCGACTTGTAGGCAACTTGTAGGCAACTTGTACCCATTGATTTCAATGGAAGTTGCCTCAGAAGTCTGATTACTGTCTTAACTGAAGCAACTTTCCAGGAAGGTAACATACCCCTCCCTCCCCCTCCCTCCCACAGAGCTGATTGTTGTTTGATTGGCCACTGGAAAGCCTCTTGTCCTGGAGGCGACTTGAAGTTGCCTTTTACTGTCCAGGAGGCAACTTGAAGTTGCCTTGTAAGTTGCCTGATGATTAATACTCAAGTTGTGTCCAAGTTGCCTCCCAAAGTCATGCTGGAAGTCGTGTGAACCGACTCTTAGGCCGGGTACACACGAGAGGATTTATCCGCGGAAACGGTCCGGGGGACCGTTTCCGCGGATAAATCCTCTGGCGGATTTTGATCTCATGGCTGTACTAACCATGAGATCAAAATCCCCGCGGAATTCCATCCGCGGTGACGTGACGCGCCGTCGCCGCGATGATGACGCAGCGACGTGCGCGACGCTGTCATATAAGGAATTCCACGCATGCGTCGAATCTTTACGACGCATGCGGGGGATGGATTCAGACGGATTGATCCGGTGAGTCTGTACAGACCAGCGGATCAATCCGTTGGAATGGATTCCAGCGGATCGATTTCTTAGCATGTCAAGAAATTTTGATCCGCTGGAAATCCATCCCCGGGGACAAAAATCCGCGGAAACAGATCCGCTGGATCGTACACACCAGGGGATCTATCCGCTGGAGCCAGTCCGCGGATCAATTCCAGCGGATCGATCCTCTCGTGTGTACGGGGCCTTAGGAGAATCTCCAAATGTTGACTTCAAAACACAATTGACAACTTCTTATATGAACTACTAACACTGAGTTACATATTTAAAAAAAGACACATTTGGCAAAGGCCCTTTGAACCACCCTATGTTCCCAGCTTTGCTAGACATGTTTATTTTTTACCAACACCATAGGAAAACACATACTTGAGATTTCAACAATTGTCTCCCTAATAGCTAACCTCTAACACAGAAAATTATTTAAATGTATACTTTCTTGAATTAGCTTATGGGAAATACACATATACTGTATATAATCCTAGTTACAGCTATTGGCTATTGGTTAACTTACAAACAATATTTATTTTAATGCTACACTTTAGATTTCCTACTTACTATATTTTACTTAGTATTCATAAAATGTGGCTTTTGTTCTGATATTCATAATATTCATTTAATTATTTTTGAATGCCTTTATGTTTAATATAAATAGTTATGTAGAACATTCAGACTGCTGACCTGCTGAGACAAGATGCTTCTTGATTATAGGGTTATTGTAAAACAATGAAAAGGTAAAAAGGAATATGAAAAACCATCATTATTTTAGAATTGTGTCACTTATTCTTTTAGTAATCACTCAGATGACACAGGTGAATTATAGCAATGGATAACAGCAAACTGCAGCTAAACTACTCTTGTAGTTAGCATGTAAATAGCAACCTATGATATGCAATTCCAGCTAGAGTCCAATTCTGATGTGATAAGGGTGATCAAAAATGACTGAAAGGTGGACTATTGGCTATTGGTTAACTTACAAACAATATTTATTTTAATGCTACACTTTAGATTTCCTACTTACTATATTTTACTTAGTATTCATAAAATGTGGCTTTTGTTCTGATATTCATAATATTCATTTAATTATTTTTGAATGCCTTTATGTTTAATATAAATAGTTATGTAGAACATTCAGACTGCTGACCTGCTGAGACAAGATGCTTCTTGATTATAGGGTTATTGTAAAACAATGAAAAGGTAAAAAGGAATATGAAAAACCATCATTATTTTAGAATTGTGTCACTTATTCTTTTAGTAATCACTCAGATGACCTTGACGCCTCAGCAGAAATCTCACAGATGATCATGTTTAACCAGCTACAGAAGGATTTGCCCCCTTAAAGACCAGGTCATTTTTTGCCATATGGCACTGTGTCGCTTTAACTGACAATTGCGCAATGCTGTACCCAAACAAAATTTATGTCCTTTTTTACCCACAAATAGAGCTTTCTTTTGGTGGTATTTGATCAACTCTGAGGTTTTTATTTTTGTGCTATAAACAAAAAAAGACCAACAATGTTTTTTAAAAATGCATTTTTTTTTTTACTTTCTGCTATTATACCTATCAAAAAATATATATATATAAACAAATGCATTTATTTATCAGTTTAGGCAGATATATATTCTTTTACATATTTTTGGTAACAAAAAAAAAATCGCAATATTGTTGGTTTGTGGCGATCTGCGATTTTTAGCAGGACTGCGACATTGTGGCGGACAAATCTCACCCCAAAGGCAGGGAAGGGGTTAACACTAGGGGTGATCAAGGGGTCCCTGGGTGTGTTTTAACTGTAGGGGAGATAGGCTGCCAGGAACATGTCAGAGATCACTGTTTCCGATCACTGGGAACACTGCGAACAGTAGATCTCTAAAAGAGAAGAAAAAGAGAGGAAGGCGCACCGACCTCGTGTGATACTGATAAAAAATGTATTTATTCCAATAGTAAAATCAATGGTTATACTCACAAATTTGGAGTTAAAAACAGGCTTTAAAAATGAATACAGCAGATATCCAGCATCGTCAGTGGAACACGAATAATCGTTTGAACCAATCAGTAGAAATAAAAGCGAACGCGTCAGCTTTTATTTCTACTGATTGGTTCAAACGATTATTCGTGTTCCACTGACGATGCTGGATATCTGCTGTATTCATTTTTAAAGCCTGTTTTTAACTCCAAATTTGTGAGTATAACCATTGATTTTACTATTGGAATAAATACATTTTTTATCAGTATCACACGAGGTCGGTGCGCCTTCCGCTCTTTTTCTTCTCTTTTATAGTTTCATGAATACCCACGATTCTGAGGAGGGCTGCAAGACTCTAGATGATAACTTTTAATTGAACTGCACCACTGCATAGTATTCCCTTCAAAATATCAGAGCGCAGGAGACTTGTTCTTGTATATCTATAAAACAGTAGATCTCTGTCATGTCACTAGGCAGAACAGGGAATTGCCTTGCCCGCTCTGCCTCTCCTCACCGTGATCATGGGTCACCAGTGGACATTGCACGCTCGCTAGACTCCTTGCACGGACAGATGTACAAGTAGGTTTATTCGAGGCAGGAGAGCCGACCTGCCACAGTATATCTGTGTGAGTTGGTTGACTAATGGTTAAGCTGGTATTAGCCTTCAATGAATAAAAGTAACAAAAATGCATAGTATGGTAAATACTAACAGTAATATACTATTCCAACATAGCTACAGATCTGCATAAACTGGAATAAATACATTTCTTACTGTTATAGGGTCATGCTATTCAAATGTGATGTGTCAGTATAGGATAGATGCCAGTAAGTTGAATAACCAGCAAGCTTCTTGCTGGAGACTACCGTAATAAAACCCACACATTTAAAAGCATAGTCAAAACAAAAAAAAATCTTTAGTCAGATTTGTCCCATTCTGGGGCTTTCAGTTCACTTTCCGTCCTGAAAACCCAACAGGAGTTGAGTTGGAATTTCTCCAAAGTGAGAAGAGTTGCCACCAGTGCAGATGACTCCATGGAATATTTGACTCTTCTCTTGTTCTGATGCTAACTATAACATTTCAGATTTTCCTTTTTTGCAAAAACGTGACAGGGGCTCTAACCCTACCACTTTACTTTACATTGCCCCAGTACTAACCACACTACTGTCCTTTCTTCATATTTTTCTCATTCTAGGGAAGAACATCCCCTTGTTGCATACCACAATGCAATGAAAGGCCTAAGAGGCATATCAAAACCCAACATTGTCATGTGGGTGTCAGGGAAGGGGCACAGTGTCAGCAGAGGGTGTCTGCATATAATTCGGCAAATAGCAGCCATAATAAAGTCCCAATTAAAGTATAAGCTTTGGAAGGGTTTCAGGAGGCAGTAAAGGGACAAACACAATGCCTAGTATTATTGTCTTCTTCTTCTTGTAGTGCAAGGGTTAAGCAAGGTTTAATTTCTGCTTAGCAACCACAGTAATTCACACATTAACAGATGTGTAGTTGTTTGATGGCTACATTAGACACAGACACCCATTTATTAGCGATAAGGTAATGTACCGGAATGTATGTACATGTGGAATGACCTTTCTAAAAACTAATGGATGTTAAATCATCTGTATTACGCAAAATATATTAGCTCACAAGAGCTCTTCACAATGTTGGTCTGCTAAATGGTCTTGCTGTTAGAGATCCATGAAAGATGCCATTTGACTACTGATTCAGGGGTCAGCAGTGCATGACATGACTGTGGCCATGGTGCTCTCTGATTGGGCTGAAAAGATGACACATTTTTTATTTTATTTTTTGTAACCTATATGCTGTACTCATCATAATCTTCAAATGTAAAGGTCTGTGTTGACAAAATGTTGTTAAATCCAAGCAGGTTTTGCCTTCCCATACAAGTCTATGGGAATTAAAAATGCACTTAAAGGGTAACGCCACTTTCGTGAGAAAAAAAATAGCAAGTAAAGAAAAAATAATATTGCATGCACAATTGCGATACAAGTGATATTGTAATTGAATGTTATTAAAAAATTACCTCTTCAATCTGCAGCCGCTGTAATTTTCGATAAATGCAAAGCAATATGGCTACCTGGAGGTGTTCTGTACACAGAATGTGTACTGATCACTCCCTAGAAACATCATGTCCTGCTTGTGTGATTGGCTCACTGATTTTCCCAGAAGTCTGCCTAAGATATAAGTCCAATTTCAGGAATCCCCTGCAACAAAAATTTAATTTTTGGTGAGATACTTACAATAGGCACATGTCCAAAGGGATGCAGGCCCAGCAGCTTTCTCATTAGTGCTCCGTAGCTGTCACAGCTGATTGATAATTATGAAATCACTCCCATTACACTCACTCAGCCAAGAGACACAGACAAACACGCATGGATTTCTTCAGAATAACAAAAGGTAGGAATCTGCAACAAAGGTTGGTATAATCCTTGCAATTTACATAGATCACCCGGGGGGAATGTCTTTTTCCTCAACAAAAGTGGAGTTACACTTTAAATATGCGATATGTGAAATGAAGGTAAGAAGGAATTTAACTAGGGTAAAATACATTTTTAAAAAGAAGCAAGTGACCTGTTGGAAACCATAAATACCTTGACCATGCCTCCATCCCTATTGTAGTAAAAAATAAAAGAAAGGAAATGGGCCATGGGACTTTAAGTGAGGCATGGACGGGCGTATAAAATTGTTTTAGGATATCAAGGGTAGGTTAACTGTCACAGTCCCGTCAGGGAAATCTCTGTGGCCAAAAAGAATTGCTAAGTAATCAATCAGAAAAATGAAAATCGACATGTCTTCCCTTCGCCTTCCACTTAGCACACACATCCTCTCTTTTACACCCATTTCTTTCCCACCAATATTCCCACCATTGCTGGGCAATACACAGGATCTCCATTCATTCGTTCACTAGCCCCACTGCCATCTTTTGGCATAATTCCCACACTTACTTGATCACGGGCACTCACACGGCCCATTTAATTCTTCCTCTCCCCCTTTTTTTTTCATTAACACTTTTGTTGGGCTCACAGCGATTGATATATTTTTTTATTCACCTTTTTTCTTTTACCAGTACCTGAATGTGTGTCCCATATGTGCCCACCTCACCTTTTGGCATTATGTTGTGGCTGTCCGGTATTTTCCTTGGCTGATGTCCCACGCCATCTTATCCTTGGCTCTCCTCATGATTGGAGAGTCCTTGGATTGTGGGGGATCCATCCCTGCCTCAACCCCGAGGGAGACAGTTCATCCAGGACCACCATCCCATTCCACTTTGTGGAACGCTTGGGCTACCATTTTGGGCTTTGCTACAGGTAATGTATCATACCATCCGACTCGGTTTTATTGCAACTATGACCTAACTATTGAGACCACATTGACTCACATGTCTGTTCATCTATTCCCCCTTTTTCTAGTTAATTTTTTATGCACCCCACTCCTGATGACTGTCTATAAACTCCAAGAAATGCGTCGAGTCTATGCTCAGGGATGCCAATCCTGTATTTCATCAAAGTGTTCTCTTTTATATATTTTTTTGGATAATCATGTTCACTGTATCTGTATGTCAATTTATTGTGATTTCTTTCATTAATCATATCCTGGATTTTGAATATTAAATATGCCAATGTGATTATTACTACATGTATTATGCCTTTGTGTGCATGATCTTTGTATTATATATTATGATACATATTACATTATGAATTCTATATTTGACTCTTTGATTTTCATTTTTCGGATTTATTACTCAGCAATTCTTTTTGGCCACAGAGATTTCCCTGACGGGACTGTGACAGTTAACCTACCCTTGATATCCTAAAACAATTCTATAGGCCCGTCAATGCCTCACTTAAAGTCCTATGGCCCATTTCCTTTCTTTTATTTTTTAGGGTTAAATACACCTGTCAATGAATTCTGAATGTTCTCAGAAGCCTCTCAAACTGTTTATTTGACACCAGCTTTTAAACTGCATTATTTTATTTGCTTCTGATTCTGTGTATATAATGATTGACTAGCAGCATGTCAAAAAAGCTTACTTTGAAAATAAAAAATACATATATCTATCAAATGTGATTTTGTTTCCTGGTCTAAACTGCAGACAGCTAAACACACACAGTTGAGATGCATATAAAAATATTATATTAGAATACCATACATCTAAATACACTCAGTGACCTCTTAATTACATCTTGCTATAGGGTTGGACCCTTTTTAGATCTGGCGCCGCTGCCCACAGACGCTGGCCGGTGGTGGAGTGATCTGCACCCTTGTGTGCTGTGCCGGGCCTGGGACGTGTCTTCTGACATGGGGAAATCCCGCCCGCTGCTCCACCATGCAGTGAGACATGCTGCCCAGACTCCGGAGGGGGCCACCAGGAGGACACTGTTGTAGGGGAGGGTGGGCAGGGGCACGGTGTATGGCAGTAAGGGAGTGAGTGTATGAGGGTGGAAGGCTGCAATCTCCTCATGCTGTGTTTGAAGGACTTGTGGCAGCCTGCTCTGATGGAACTTGTAGTGCCCTCTGTAGGGGACTGAGATATGGCAGCCTCATATGCTGGGACTTGTAGTGAACTAGACTGTGAGGGACTGAGGAGTCCTCAGTCCCCCACAAAAAAGGCACTACAGGTCCCAACATAGTGGGCTGCCATTCTTAAGTCCCCTGTAGTCTAGGGAACTACAAGTTGCAGCATAGCAGGCTGCTCTTACAGAACAGGAGAAGGAGCTGAGGGGGGTATTTGTACTGGGAGGGGGAGAAGGATTTGTGCTGTAAGGGGGTATATAGCGGTGAGGATTTGTGATGGGCGGGGATTGGGGGTTAAGAGAATTTGTATAAGAAGGTAGTAGAAAGTATTTTGGTGGGATGTATACTGGAAGGAGGAGGGGGATTTATTCTGGGATGGGGAGATGGGGAGGATTTGTGCTGAGAGGGGGAATTTATGCTGGGAGGGGGAGATCGGGGAGTATTTTTGCTAAGAGGGAGGATTTCTGCTTGCAGGGGGAGATGGTGAAGGATTTGTGCTGACAGGGGGGATTTATGCGGGGGGGGGGAGCATTTGTGCTGAGAGGGGGGATTTATGTTGGGAGGGGAAGATGGGGGGAGAATTTTGTGCTGAAAGAGCGGAATTATGCTGGGAGGGGGAGATGGTGGAGGATTTGTGCTGGGAAAGGGGAGTTGGAGGCAAGGGGTTGTTCTGAGGGGGATGTGTGCTGAGAGGGGGGATTTTTACTAGAAGGGGTTATATGAGGGTGAGGATTTGTGCTGGAAAGGGGGATTTTTGCTGATAGGAGAGATGGGGGTCTGTGCTGAGAGGGGGGATTTTCACTGAGAGAGGGGATTGGGAGGTAGGAGATTTTGTCAATGGAAAGTTTTTTTGGGGATTTATGTTGTAAGGGGGATATTGGGAGTGAGGATTTGTGCTGAGAGGGGGGATTTGAGATAGAAGTGGGTATATTGTGCCAAGGGGTTTGCCCTTGGCACTGGATGACCTTGTCTCGGAATTGACGCACTATATAAATTGCAAGGGTTGAGCTGGGAAGAGAGAAAGCTGGGTGCTGACGTGAGGACTGGATTGGAAGCTACTCGAGCCTGTACTGACACGGTGGTGACTGTGGCGGCCGGGAACAGCAGACCTGTAAATACTAGGTGGCCGTGCTGAGTAGAGTGGCACATGCGCACACATGTGTTTCTTTGGTAAGAGAGGCCCCCCAGCTAACCCAAGTGTATAGTGTGGCAGTGGGAGTACCTGGGCTCTATTCGTGCTGAGCAGTGGCATCATTAAGGGGGACCAGAGGGGGCCCTAACCCCCTCAACATTATGCTGTGCCCCACCATGTGCCCCCCAATTAAAACGCCTTTTGTTTCTTTATGTATCTTGCTTGGGTCACCTGCTGATGGGACACAGGCTTTTCTGAGATGCAGAGTGTCCCTGACAGCTCCTGCGTGGGATTTCTCCCTCTCCCTCAGCTCGCTGACACTGTGCATAATGTGAGAGTCGTTTGCATATCCACGGCCACCCAATCTGCTCCCTCTCCCTGCATCCTCATTGGCAGGGAGGAGAGCGACTTCAGGAAGGACTGAATGCCTCCCATTATCTCAGTGACAGTGAAAAAACGGACTTTAGTAGGTATGCAATGTATCCAATATGAATCGGACAAATAAACAAACAAAAAAAACAGGCCTGTAACTGGTCACGTGGTGTGGCGCCGTGCATGATGCATTTTGGGCAACAACTTCTGTGATTGGTATGTTGGAAAAATAACGACTGTGCCTTGGAGACTCATTTGTAAGTTCTGCTGTGAGGACCGAACATGCGAAATGGGGAACATAATGAAGGTAATGGTTGTACATGATACAATAATGGTTGCGAATCCTACCTGCATTTTGCATCATGATGTATATTTGCATTCCCATCTCCCATCAATGCAGCCTGATCAATGCCCATCTGCAGCCTCCCCATCTCCCATCAATGCAGCCTGTTTAATGCTCATTTTCAGCTTCAATGTAGCCTAATTAATGCCCATTTTTAGCCTCAATGCCCATCTGCAGCCTCTCTAGCTCTCATCAATGCAGCCTTAACAGTGCAGGAAATCACAGAACCGTCATCTCCTGTTTTCTCGGCTCTCACTTGGCTCTCAGTCAGCACAGCCCAATTAGCTCCCATTGCTGTCAATCAAAATCAGTCAGCCAATCAGGAAAGAGAGGGGGCAGGGCTGGGGTCGCAGCTCCGTGTCTGAATGGCTGTTTTCTGTGGGAGCATTTAACAGGAGGGAGGGGACAGGAGCACAGAAGAGGGATCAAGGAGAGGATTCAGGCTGCTCTGTGCAAACACACAGATCCCGGTGCTCTCAGGGGAGAGAAGACAGATCGTGTGTTCATACTAAGTATGAACACTGATTTATATATATATATACAAAGCACACACACACATGTGTTTTGCCTTTCATTTATTTTTTAAACATAATGGGTTGTTTTACAAGGTGATTGTTTACAATTACTTTAAATGTAAGTACTGTCTATTTTTGCAGATTTTTTTTCTTCTAAGTAACTAAACTTAGGCTTTAGGCTTCATTTCCATGGATGTTTTTACAGCCACTTTTTTTAGCCTTTTTTACAGCTTAAAAACGCCTGTCCATGTTTTTTTTTTTTAGCTGGAGCTCAAAAACTCTGCGGTAGCGTTTTTAAACGTTTTTGCAAGTTTTTGAGCGTTTTTGAGCATTTTGAGCGTTTTTTAACGTCTGGCGTTTTTACAGCTCTAACACTGGAGCTTCAGAACGCACTGGTCCTGTTTTTTTTTTGCAGCTTAAAAACGGCTCAGCCATCTACAGCTCAAAAACGTTATGGTGGGCATGAGGCCATAGACTAACATGGAGAGCCGTTTTTAAGCTGCAAAAAACGCTCAGAAAGGTGGCTGTAAAAACTTCCAAAAACGTCCATGGAAATGAAGCCTTAACTGTCCTTTTATACCAACTAATTCTTGTTTTCCATATTATCTTAAATGCATCTTTCATATTGTTAATCTCCTTCACTTTGCGAATTGCAGCTGTAAAGAATGTTCATTAAAGCTCAGGGATTAAAATAAAATAGCCATACAGATGACCCCCCCTGGCACTGCAAGGGTTAAATGTGTGTAATGCTTGCCTTATTCGTAACTCCCGAAGGCTTCTGGTGCTTTCCTCTTCTCTGACATGTTGGGTTGCAGACAGCTTTCCTTTTGTAATCTTGGTCCTGCATTGTGTGTGATGATGTAACCTGCCAGGGGAGGAATTAGGTAAGTATTACCATGTATTCCTCTACCCTTGCAAGGTTTCCATTGGTGCCAGTTGCTAAAAATGTAAAAACACAAAATCAGGCTTTACTTTAGTTTAGATCCAAAAATGACTAGGTCACTTAACATAACATTTCGAAAACACTCTAAAAGTATAATTTCCAGATGAAGCCAGCAGTGCTTTGGCTAAAGCTGAACTCTTGGGAAAACAAATAACTCTCTTGCAGTGATGCTCTTATCTACATTGCATTCCTGTAGGCTCCCTCCAAGCTATATGTTCTACCGCTCCAGCCTATTCGCTAAGATCTTCAGGTGTTGTTGGCAAGTAATCTGAAATTTCAAGTACAATGCAGAGACCACATACCTGTATTGTATATGAGAATGCCAAGGAACCTCCCACAAGTCAAGATAGTCAAGAGCACAGTGTCGTCAGTTTTCTGGCTGTGCTGGGAACTCAGCCTGCTTTCCTCCAATGATCAGACTTGTCCTAATTCACCCACCCTGCACAGCTATTTACTAAGAAGACCAGTGTGCTTATGTTTCTCCTCCCCCAGCTCTCTAAACTCCCGATGCAGCTATGAACAAAAGGGTATGTGATCACTTATTAAATCAGTAAAAAGGGCATTTTTATGTTTATGTATACACAAATGTTTTGCCTTTTGTTTCTATTTTAAACAGAATAGTTTGTTTTATAAGGTGAAGGTTCACATATATTGTATTGTCCTCGCTACACCTGTCCCTGTGTGTAGCTCAACATGAAGCTAAACCCTCCTATTATGTGATAAGCCAGACTGAGTGTCATTTTGAAGCTTTATTAACAAAACAAGGTGGGGTGAAAGTATTGAGAAAAAACAAATACAGATACATATAAACAGAGCTTTTTTTCTCAGAAAATAGGTGCAGGAACTCAACCACGACCCCGTTCATATTTCACAAAGAGTAGAAGGGTCTTAAAGGGGAATTAAATACCAGGATTGCATTCCATACATAGTGCAGAATTCAGGGGGTTACATACAGAGTGCAGAGCTGTCACTTGTAAACACAAAAACCAGACTTCTGTGTTTACAAGTGATTGTGGTGAGCAGGCACCAAAGGGTCTGAGCCAGAGGTGGTGGAACTGAGTTCCCCCAAGTTCCCCCTGAAAAAAATCCCTGCATATAAATTTCTGAAATATACAGAAATAAAAATAAACAAGCTAGGCTGCAGATGGCAAAAAAATAATTCTAACCAGTGATGCTGCATTTAGGGGATCTAAGCAGATGCAAGTTTTAGTCCAACATGTGTTCTGAAAGTTGGCTTTTTCTTTCAGTCTCTAAGATGGAGTCTGAACTCCCATGATGCATCTGCTTCCTTTCCTTGGACTGAATAATAATGGAAAGTTTTAGTAAAGGTGAACAGTTTTCTAGTTTTCTAGTTTCTGCAAAACTGCAAATGTATTACTGGCTCCATCTTGTGGTCCAATCCAATATTTCAGGTAAACGACTAATAGATATGCTGCGGGAGGTCTGAAAAAAATTGAAAGTGATGGGCTTGGAGGTAAGTGAATATAAATAGATGCACGTGTCTGCTCATAGACTAAGGCCCCTTTCACATTGAGGAGTTTTTCAGGCGGTAAAGCGCTAAAAATAGCGCTGCTATCCCGCCTGAAAAACTCCTGCACTGCAGACTCAATGTGAAAGCCCGAGGGCTTTCACACTGAGGCGATGCGCTGGCGGGAGACAAAAAAATCTCCTGTCAGCAGCATCTTTGGAGCGGTGAGAGGAGCGGCATGTATACCGCTCCTTCACCGCTCCTTCCCATTGAAAACAATGGGAACCGCGGCAATACCGCCCGCAATGCGCCTCTATAGAGGCGCATTGCGGGCGGTATTAACTCTTTATCGGCCGCTAGCGGGGGTTAATACCGCACCGCTAGCGGCTGATACCCGCGGCAATTCCGGCGGTATAGCGCCGCTATTTTTAGCGGCGTTATACCGCCACCGCAGCTCCCGCCCCAGTCTGAAAGGGGCCTAACACTGAGTTCAAACTAAAAGCACCAGAGGACAAAGGACAACTTGCACCAAAAAAAACGCACTGGCAAGTTTTGGCTTGTTTGAAAGTGTGTGCCAAGTAAATCCACCTATTTTGTTTTACCAAAGGTACATCATCCTAAAGATTATCTCTGGTGCCCTCCCTTTCCTCCTGGTATGCCGCGTACACACGATAATTTTTCGGCTTGTAAAAAACAAAGTTTTTCAGCCTCTTGAAAAAACAATGTTTTTTCCAATTTCATCATTAAAACGATGTTGCCCACATGCGATCGTTAAAAAAAAAAATGCTCTAGCAAAGCGCGGTGACATACAACATGTACAACGGCACTTTAAAGGGGAAGTTCCATTCAAACGGCGCTACCCTTTGGGCTGCTTTAGCTGATTTTGTGTTAGTAAAAGACGATTCACCTTTTTCTGTCTGTTACAGCGTGATGAATGTGCTTACTCCATTAGGAACGGTAGTTTTACCAGAACGAGCGCTCCCATCCCATAACTTGCTTCTGAGCATGCGCAGGTTTTTAACGTAGTTTAAAACACGATAATTTTTTACAACCCGAAAAACTACATAGTTTAAAACGTTGTTAAAAAATGCAGCATGTTTGAATTTTTTTTTTGTCGTTTTTCAGAACCAAAAAAATGATGTGAAGCCCACACACGATCATTTTAAATGACATTTTTTTAAAACGTTGTTTTTTACATGCCGAAAAATGAACGTGTGTACGTGGCATAACTGTACTGTTCTGATTGGAAGTGTTCTGTTCCACTGTACTCAATTGGATAATCAAATATGAGTAAGAAAGTAGAAAAACTGATAACAATTTTATAGCTTCTTCTCTGCTCATTTTAATGTCGCACAAAGTAGATTTTTAGATTTTAGCACAATGACAGTCACTTTATGGATACTATAAAAAGTTCACTAATGCCGCGTACACACGATCGGTTAAACCGATGAGAATGGTCCGACGGACCGTTTTCATGGGTCAAAACTGATCGTGTGTGGGCCCCATCGGTTATTTATCCATAGGTTAAAAAAAAGCAATCTTGTTTTAAATTTAACCGATGGATACCTAACCGATGGGAAAAAAACGGTCGTTAGTAGGCACGTCCATCGGTTAAAAATCCACGCATGCTCAGAATCAAGTCGACACATGCTTGGAAGCATTGAAATTCATTTTTTCCAGCACGTCGTTGTGTTTTACGTCACCGCATTCTGACACGAACGGTTTTTTAACCGATGGTGTGTAGGCGCGACGGACCATCAGTCAGCTTCATCGGTTAACTGATGAAAACGGTCCATCTGTCCGTTCTCATCGGATGGACCGACCATGTGTACGCGGCATAACTTGATTTGTCTGGAGCTGCTCTTTTGGTAGAATCTATCATTAGCCCTGGCTATAATTAAATCAAAATTACAAGTAGTAGTTATTTTAAGTAGCAAGTATTCACATTTTTATGAAAATGCAGTTTCTACAGGCATGAAAGAATAGAACAAAAACAGAATGTAATAAGATGATAAACATATATATAGTGGGGGGAGCGGATTTGTGTCGAAAGTGATGGGCTTCATTTACCAAAAAGTATTTACTTAGCATAGTAATAAAACACAGCTAAAGTCACATTAATCATACCATAATGGGCAAGGCAAATCCATATTTTCTCCTTGTACATGGGGATTTTCTATACTTTATTAAATTAACCCTATTATTTATGTCACCAAAGTCACCAACTGCACTTTGGGAACTTTCTTCACATTTCTATTAACCACTTAAGGACCAGCACACGACTGTATACGTTCTCTTTTTGAAGAGGGATATCTCAGTAACGGCAGCAGCTGCTGCCACAACCAAGATATCCATCTCTTCAGGCGCCGGTCCTGTAAACGATAATGGTGCGAGATCACCGTTATCGGCGGCGGGAGAGGGCCCCACCAGCCACCGCCCCCCCGCGCTTAGCGGAGCCGTCGGTAGCGGTGGAGGCAATTGGGTCCTCTTCCTAGCTGGGTATGCAGACGAGTGAGTGAAAGATGGCCCCCACCCGTTTCCATACCATAGCAGGGCGGAAGCGACATCAAAACGTCACTTCCGCCCATACATCTTAAAGGCACATTTTTTTGTTGTCATTTTTTCAAATGCCAATTTTTTTTTATTGCATTTTAGTCTAAATATGAGATTTGAGGTCTTTTTGACCCCAGATCTCATATTTAAGAGGACCTGTTATGCTGTTTTTTCTATTACAAGGGATGTTTACATTTCTTGCAATAGGAATAAAAGTGACTTTTTTTTTTTAACAGTGTAAAAATAAAATAAATTCAAGTAAAATAAAAAAGGAAACAAAAATGTATTTTTTAAAGCGCCCTGTCCCGACGAGCTTGTGTGCAGAAGCGAACGCATACGTGAGTAGCGCCCGCATATGAAAACGGTGTTCAAACCACACAAGTGAGGTACCGCCGCAATTGTTAGAGCGAGAGCAATAATTCTAGCATTAGACCTCCTCTGTAACTCAAAAGATGCAACCTATAGAATTTTTTAAACGTTGCCTATGGAGATTTTTAAGGGTAAAAGTTTGACGCCATTTCACGAGTGGGTGCAATTTTTAAGCATGACATGTTGGGTATTAATTTACTCGGCGTAACATTATCTTTCACAATATAAAAAAAAAATGGGCTAACTTTACTGTTATCTTATTTTTTAGTTCAAAAAGGTGATTTTTTTCCCAAAAAAGTGCACTTGAAAGACCGCTGCGCAAATACGGTGTGACAAAAAGTATTGCAATGACCGCCATTTTATTTTCTAGGGTGTTAGAAAAAAAACAATATATAATGTTTGGAGGTTCTAAGTAACTTTCTAGCAAAAAAAACTGTTTTAAACTTGTAAACACAAAAACTCTCAAAACGATGCTCGGTCTTTAAGTGGTTAAATTACCCCTATTATTTACAGCATATAAGCAAAGTGCACATTTTCCAGTTTTTTGTAAATGACATACATTTTAAGTAAACTAACAAAATGTATGTCTGTGCAATTAAGAATAATTATTTTAAATAACTGAAAAATGTATATATATATTAACGTACTAGTATGTATTATTACTCTAGTATTAGTACTAGTAGTAGAATAATAATAGAGTACTGTCATCTTTTAAGTGAGACAGAAAATCTTGCAGTGTTTACATTTTAATATGTTTTACCATCAGCTAGTAATATAGAGCTGTATACATAGAATACTAGTAAAAAAAAAAGAATCGTTGTGCTAGGTAAATATACTGGAACTCAAATTGGTAATTTGAAATATAAAATAAGTAGAGCTCTGGGTGCTATAAGCTGCACACCAATGCTTAGACTGTGAGAGATTGGGGCCATTTCAGTGTAATAATGTGTACAAAGATTGGCAAAAGGGGAGAAAGGATGGGAGGGAGCTGTTCTTCAGCACTCCACTGCCATGGAAAGAAGCAGAGAGCTCGACAGATCAGAAATTCAGCTTGAAGCCTCTCTCTGCTCAGCGTTTCAGCTCCTTTCTGCCTAATGCAGCCACAAGACATCTGCAGTCGGAAAGAAATACAAACAAGTGGCAAAGAAGACAAGCATTAAGGTAAAAATATTTCCATTGCCTGCATAATCATGACTGGTAGCACTTAGCTTAAATGATTATTTATTGAGTTTAGCAGGTTTATAAACTCCTTTTAACTGAACATTAATACTTTTGTATTTAAATTGTTATTGGAGTTGATCTCCATGATTCTACGCAGTTCTGCGTAGTCGCATTGCTTTTCTTTACGCCATAACAATGTCATCATATAAGATTAGCATGATTGCATTACTATATTTAGAAGACATCACAGATAATGAGCTTTTCTGAAACAGAAATGAATATATAGGTGTGTGTTCGTGCTTGATTATAAACACCAGCAACTAACTGTTCTTTTTTTCCAGTTTGGAAAATGGAAAACATATCCATGGATTTTTTATCTAATTCCTCAAGAAGGCCAGAGTGGTTCAATGGATCGATGCCTCAAGTCATTCCCAACTTTTATCTGGCGTTGCCCATCATCTATTCCATCATTTGTGCAGTTGGATTAACTGGGAACACAGCTGTTATCTATGTTATTCTCAAGGCTCCCAAAATGAAATCTGTTACCAACATGTTTATCCTGAACTTGGCTATTGCTGATGAACTCTTCACGCTGGTTCTGCCCATTAATATAATTGATTATCTACTGCTCCAGTGGCCTTTTGGAGAATTTATGTGTAAACTAATTATCTCCATTGATGAGTACAATACATTTTCTAGCATCTACTTCCTGACTGTCATGAGCATTGACAGATACCTTGTGGTTGTGGCAACTGTAGAATCTAAAAAACTCTCCTTTCGCACGTATAGGGCTGCTAAGATAGTCAGCCTGTGTGTCTGGAGCTTTGTGACCATAATAATTTTACCATTTGTTGTTTTTGCCAAGATTCACCAAGAGCATGGTCGATTGCAGTGTCTCTTTGTTTTTCCTAACCCTGAGGGCTTGTGGTGGCAGATGAGCAGGATCTATACTCTCATTCTGGGCTTTGCCATCCCCGTGTCTACAATTTGCATTTTATATTCCATGATGCTTTACAAATTGAGAAGGATGCGTCTGAACACCAATGCAAAAGCTTTAGACAAAGCAAAGAAAAAAGTGACTTTTATGGTTGCCATCATTTTGGCCGTGTGCTTGTTCTGTTGGACTCCATACCATCTTAGCACTGTGGTGGCCTTAACCACTGATATCCCACAGACTCCTTTAGTTATAGGTATTTCCTTGTTTATCACCAGCCTGAGCTATGCCAACAGCTGCCTGAATCCATTCCTCTATGCTTTCCTAGATGACAATTTTAGGAAAAGCTTTAGAAAACTAGTAGAGTGCAGGTCATCATAAAGGATACAAGTGTGCAAACAGGTTGGTATCCAGCTGTTGAACAACTACATATCCCAGCAGGCCATGCATGTCAGCAACTGACCCAGAATGCTGGAACATTTAGCCTCTTATTTGCATAAGGGTTATACTAAGATCAAACTCCTCCTAGCAAGACATGCCTGGTCTTTTTACCAAGCCCTATCAACAATGACATGTTCATGCTTGTCATGTCTTAACAGCTAGTGGACTGCGGGATGTCAAACCTTGCAAATATTTAGTAAAGCATGATAGGACATGTACTGTAGTTGTTCAACAGCTGCAAATGGTTCATAATCTGGTATGCTTTTGTACTTATTCAGTAAGGCAGTGTAGCAAGGTATGGTAAAGAGCATAACTCTCATCAGGCAATCAGATTGCAAATGACTGTAAAAAAAATAATATATATATATATATATATATATATATATATATATATATATATATATATATATATATATAGATTACCACATTACTTCTTGCCTGCCCTACCAAAAAAATAAAATATATGTTTTTTTAATGGGATTATGCAAACAAAGAGGCTCATGTATGAAAGTCACATGTATATTTCTGCTCATCAGCGGCGAATCATATTTCATTCAGATTGATAGCACCTTGACTCTTCTGTACTCCACTTTTCATAAATGCTACTGTCTCACATTTCTCATAAGAGACCATACTTGTATAAATATTCTTCAAAGATGAGACAGGCATTGTCTGTGCTATCTAACTTTCTTCTGGATTGTTATGTCTTTTGGTTTGCATTGAAAACAATGGCTTTGTCATGCTTAATATCTAATCTGCAATTTGAGCTGATTTATAACAATGTTTAATAAGTAATATAATATTACTTTGGGACAATGGGGCTTTCTTGATTATTGCACAGTTTAACGCATACTGTGTGTGTTGTGAAACTGTATTGCCAGTTTTTCATTTTTTTGTCTCCACTAAAAATGGAGGATTATAAACATTGAAAATGTACATAGATGTTTAGTTATGTAAGAATGAGGGTCTATGTGTATTAAACACAACACCAAATAAATATTTTGAGTGCCTTGCTTGATTACAAATTTACAATGCAGACATTTTATTTTAATGAGTATGCATAGTGTGAAATAAATATGGATTGAGCATCGGTTACTTGTACAGTATACATTTTAGAATAGTTGTGAAACAAAGAATTCAGCAGTTACTATTAACATTATAATCCTCTAGATTTTGCCTGCAAGAAGGATTACTATTATGGTTTTATCTGTTCACCAGCATGTGAAATGTGCATTACAATTTTAATGAGGACATTTAATTTTAATGAAACAAAATAAAATATTAAAAAATTAACTGACTGTATGATTATCTTTTTCAACAAGTATCATATTTTGCTGTATGTCCATATTACATAAAATCTGGATAGTCTTACTGTAACAAAACCATGTATTAGCATATAATTTGCTGAAACTACTTTATTAATAAACTTTATCAACTAAACTGCATAACTGCTTCTACAAGCTAACATATTAAAGCAGTCTGTCACCACCTAGTGTAAGACCTAAAAATTACAACAGCTATACCTGTTAACAGAACGTTGGCCTATTTTGGAATATTTAAATCCACTAAAAATACACAATGGCCTCATCTACTTGTTGGCCTAGATATTGGAAAGCAGCTAATATACAAATTACCAGCTTGCACTACTTAATACTCTTACATACTAGTCTTGCCATTTAATAGAAAGCAAAGACCGAAGGACATTTTATGGAACAAATTGAAAAGTGATAAAGCAGTTTATACAGAACACAAGAGTTATAATTCAGTAATGACTATTATTTACATCAGTTTGCAATAGTTTCCTACATTTAGCTTGAGGGTTAAAGCAGTCTTAGACCACTAAAACATGGTTTATAAAAACTAAAGCAGCCAGACTCTGGAGCAGATATGCATGGCAACCAATCAGCTTTTCTATTTAGATTTCAAAGCTTAATTGAACAAGCTGAAGATACAATAGAAGCTAATTGGTTGCTGTGTATGGCTGGTCTAGATTCTGGCTGCTTCTGGTCTGATAAATTCCCCTTTATGAGTGCTAACAACACTAGGCATGGCAGGTTTTCTTGACATTTGCACAGTTGGTAACTTTTGTGGCACAGTATAGTTCCTCTAGTCTATCAGTTAAAAAGAAAATCAAATTCTAAGGTGCCTGCAACAGAAGAGCTTTAATACTGTCTAATGGCCGATGTCTCTTCCTCCCTTCTATTCCAAATCCCAAATATCTGAATTAAAAACATGCAAAGGCAGAGAAACTACACTACACAATTTTTAAACAGAACACATATTTTTGTTATTGCATCTCTTGTAATACAACTTGTTCAAAACTTCAATAGTGTTTAAAAAAATGTTTAAAAACATGACTCCCTTAGCATCAACTATTGCCCACTTTGGGTAATACAGTTTAGGTAGGTATGAGCTTCTCCCATATATGGTTTATGTGAATTCCAATGTCGTGGATGCAATAGACTGTTGCAAAGTTCAGCGTGTTTCACGGATTAAATAACTCTGCATCACCAAGAGTTAAAGAAGAGAAGAAAAGGCAAACCACGACCACTGAATCACAGCAAGAATCCTTAAAGTGGTTGTTAAGCCATTAGTATAAAAAGCTCCCATCCCCTCTGTATTAGAGCAATAAGTTCCCCTGTGTCTGTGTTATATGACAAATATGCTTATCTGTACTGATAACACAGCATCTTCCTGCGATCAGTTGCCTCCTCTCTCTCCTCGCCTCTACCCGGCTCACAGTTCCAGTGGGCGGGGCCGACCACTGTCACTGATGTCAGCTGGGGAGGAGAGAGGAGAGACAGAGCTGAGGAGTCACATGATCGCAGGAAGACAGTATTTAGGATATAACACAGACATAGAAGAACTTATTGCTCTAATACGGAGGGGATGGGAGCATTTAATGTTTAAGTATGGGAGCAGCAGGAGCGAGGGGCGGGTGTGCCGACATGAGCAGACAGTCAGAGAGGGGAGGTGGGAGAGGACACAGGAGACAGAGAGCAGGCACTGTTGCTGATGGAGGCATGTACACTGACAACAGTGTCAAGGCTCAGCAGCCCTGATATATCATTGTCAACGTACGGGGGGAGGGCATAGCCAGGCAGTATCAGCTAGGTATTAAAGGTGTTACAAGGGGGCCAAATGACACAGCACGAGTGCTGTATAACATGCTTTAAGGGAACAGGATTGCTTTTTTTTTTTTTTTTTTGCGTTAAACGCTTTAATGTCAGATAATGGTTTCAACATAGTCACTAGATATAGAATTGAACATAGCATTGAACCTTTTTACTGGGATCTGTGTGTCCTTTATTATATATAGACCAGGATCCAAAGTATAAATAGTCATTAACTCCATATTGTGTAAGTTATAACAGTATTATTAAGTTGCCTTGTCATCATTACGGTTTACCATAAGAATGACTCCCAGGTCTGAAATAGTACTAAACAATTCTAAAGAAATTAAAATGTAAAAAAATATGTATAATTCCAATTCCAGATTCAACTTTGTAACTGCAGTAACATATCTGAAAACCAAATGATCAATCATAAATGTTCCGCTCTATAGCTAGTGACTATGTTGTAAACATTATTTGACATCAAGGGTGCTCACAGTGCTTCAGTGGTCGTGCCTTGCCTTTTTCTGCCCTGACCCCTGACCAAACTTAAGCCTAGGTCCCACGGCGTCCTTGGTGTGAAGGAGGTATTTAAGCACATTACATGTTACAAAATCAAGAGTTATATTATTGTTTGTATTGTTAATAATATGTGTATATGTCTGCTAGTTTCATAGTTCGTTCATCCTCTTCTTCTACACTCGATGATGAGGAAGTATTTAATCTGAGAAATGCATTGAGCTTTGCAACTGTCTATCCCATCCATGACAAGGGAATCTAAATAAACCATATATGGGTGAAGCTAATCTAAACTGTATTACTCCAAGGTGTGGTAGTGGAAGCGAAGGTAGTGATGTTGTTTAACAATATTTGAAATACTATTGAAGTTGTGCTTTTTACAAGAGATGTATTCAAAAAATATGTTTTATATAAATATGCTGTTTAGTGCCTCAAAAGTCCTGCAATTTGTGCATATTTGTTTTCAGATGTGTGCTACTGGGGAATGTGCCATTTAAGTAAACTGGCTGATTTACTTTGCATGGGCTTAATACAACTTAGCTTTATGCCTAAGGATTATTACATGCATGTAATGTTATATATGAGTGTAGCACCCTGGTGTTTAGGCAGGGTTGCTAGTAAATTTAGTTTTCCAGGCGGTAGTTGCCCTGGTTAATTGTTAGTAGATCCACTAATTCCTCTCTAGTTCGGAACTTGCTGCACCTTCTCTCTTCTGTCGCCAGGTGGTGATGCTGGTGACATTGGATAGACAAAGGCTTAGCAAGATCAGGTTATGAATGGATGGGGTGTCTCAGCCAATTAGAAAGGGTTGCTTTAGTCCCTTGGCCTGCTGGGAGAGCCTATGTATTTGGGTGGAGTCAGGTGATCAGGGGTTTGTGCAACCTGGACAGCTGTCTGGGTGGATGTGTGTTATGCTGCCCCATGCTGCTAGGCCGGAAGCCTGAGGCCTATCCTGGAGACATCTGGCTGCTAGGCTGTCTGAGACCTATCCAAAAGCAGGAAAAGCAACGCAGGGTTAGGACTACAGGATTGGAGTCTAACCGAGAGTAACGGTTCTGCCGGACGGGGAATCAGTTGTGGTCGGAGGTAGAGGGGAAGCTGTCCCCACTAAGGGACCATCCACCTTGTTACCGGAGACCACTGTAAGTAAGCCGGAGTCAGTACCGGAGCAGTCTTCTCACCAGCAGGGGACGGTGACGAAGTGGGAAAACTTCAACAAGTGCCAAGCCTGGGACCCAGCAGGACAGCAGAGGTGACGCTTGAGGGGCATCAGTGAGGGCCAAGCCAGGGACCTGGCGGGTCAGTAGGGGTGGCGCTTAAGGAGTTTCTGTAAGTGCCAAGCCAGGGACCCAGCAGGTGACGCTTGAGGAAGATACCGAATTATGGAAGTGGAAGAGCTCAGGGGATCCAGTGACTATTGGGTCTGAGAGTCTAGTGAAAGACTGGGAGCTCAGTGAATGAAAACCTACAGTGAGAGAGTATAGTGCGAGGAGAACTATTGGTTTTACCAATAGTTAAATACAACTACCGTTAGTGACTGTTACAAGATTTGTTGCCATAGGAGACAGCGGTCCTACCTATACAGAAGTGGTGTCTGTCTGGAGACCTACCAATGTACAGCAGTCTACCTATAGAAGTCTCAGCGTTTGCCAATTATCATTGCATCTACTTAAGGGTGTCCTGGCCCTAACTCTCTCTCCCACAGTTCTTGTTCAAGAGACAATAAATCTCTTTGCATTCAAAAAGTGTCTGGTGCCCATCACTTCAGCCTGTATTACACCCAACATGCTTTGTAACCCACTCTACACAGAAGGATGTCATCTCTCCCTGACTCTGGGGGTCACCATTAGGCTAGATCTAGAGGTCCCGGACCTTTCTACGTGAGCAAAAGCAAGTCACTATAGGGTAAAATTAATTGTATTTTGGCTGAGCTGAGAAGGTCAGTCAAAAAGCTGCATTAAGTTGCAGGAGACAGAGAAAATAAATAGTTTCTTGAGAGGTTGGAACATTTTTAGGGCACCTGAAAAAAAAATTAGAATGCAGTCTAACCATGATTTCTTTAACATAGGGTGTTTGAAAAAATTACGATTTGATCACATTTCAAATGCATACAGTCCAACAAAGAATGAGATTTAGATCATTCAACCCATCGGAAATAAATAGTCTTTGATTCACAAAGCATTGTGGCATAATTGTGTCAATTGTTGTAAACTAGCACATTCAGTAAAAGGTATTCAGCTGCTCTGGCTTTTTTTTGGCAGGGAAGGACCCATCTGAAGCCTAGAACAGATGATGATAGCCACTTTTTGCAGAGCAATTTGCCAGGGTAGTTTATTTAACTAACGCTAATTCCATTCCATTAAGTGGAACAAAACTGCCTACCTATGTTTTGCAACACTGTAAAATAAAATACTGGAGTGGAACCAAGTAAATCCAATGAGCATTCCTATTATCTAAATTCCTGTTTTTTTATTTAAACATATTCACACTTAAATGTTAATTTGTATAATATTTATATCAATAGCTTGTTTAGTAGAACAATGGGCATAATGTGTTTCATTTTAGCACAGGAAGTAATGGAGTAGGGTGGACCATGACCTACAATCATTATAGCCCCTGGCATGTTTTATTTACTTGCGATATGTCTTTGACTTAACTAGAACATTAAACTACTCTCCACCCATCCCTTCACCTCGCTACGTAACCCTTCATGTAGCTGCAGAGGAAAACTAATAATTGATTAATAATAAATATTAATAACCCCCAGCATTGGTGCCAGTTTCAGCAATAATATTCCCCAGCATTAGTGCCAGTTTCCATGATTATTGGTGCCAATTTTAGCAATAATAACCACCGGGATTAGAGACAGTTTAACAACTTAAAGACTGCCCACTGCATATATATTGCAGCAGGGCGGCTGTATTGTACATGTACTTTGCTCCCCTCGCACTTTGCATAAAATGATACTTTCTATTCCTGATACCTGTTGGAGGTGTGGGAGAGACAAGGCTGCTTTATTTTATATATGGTTGGATTTCCCTCCTATTCAATCCTTTTGGACAAATGTATTCCCTATTTATCGCCAAGTCACTACGTGTGACGTTCCGTAAACTCCTCATGTTGCCCTCTTGTCGACCTTACCGGGATCTGTTCCTTACATCAAAAGGGGTCTATAACGAAACGCCCCACACTCTGCTTGAGTGCTTTTGACATATACCGCTTTCTCCAGTCTGAATATAGATATCATATATTCCAACCGCGGACAGCCAAGAACTAGACAGTGCGCGTTTTGGCTGCTGAACATGAACTGTTTATTTGAAAACAGGCACGCAGAGATATTCAAAATTCTCATTCTCATCAGTAAACTGTCCAGCAGGAAGAGCTGTTGGAGGAATTCCCCCCTCCACTCTCACAGCTAATCTACATAGACATATACATTCCATTATAGGTTGCTCCCAAGGCAGACAGACACAATAGAACAATAGAATAGAGCCACACCCCAAACGACCCAACAGAGAGCACACCATAGTATTAGACAATATACAATATATATATATATATACAATGGTTAGAACAGCGTATATCAGCTGAAATACAGCACCACATCCTGGATTAAATAGAACAAAAAGAAATAGAGTAATGGGACTTTTAGATGCTGAAACCTCCTAATGGAATATCTGACACAGTAATGTATAAAAATACTGAAATTTTATTAAATACATAAACATTTCTTATATCGTTTAAGACAAATGTGTAACGAGAATAGGAAACAGCCTTTTCTCAAACTTTAGTCCTGAGTGCTTTTCATGGTTCATGATTACACATATTTGTCACTATTGAGAAAAATGCTCACCTTGTTTTAGGGGCTGTTTACGGGTGTATACAGAGTATTTTATAAAATTTGGTTATTTTTATACATTACTGTGTATTATTCCATTAGGAGGTTTCAGCATCTAAAAGTCCCATTTATTTATTTATTTATTTTATATATATATATATATATATATATATATATATATATATATATATATATATATATATATATACATACATCCTCCCTGTCCCTGCTGAAGAAAAGCATCCCCACAACATGATGCTACCACCACCAAGTTTCACGGTGGGGATGGTGTGTTCAGGGTGATGTGCAGTGTTAGTTTTCCGAAAGTTACGTTTTGGTCTCATCTGACCAGAGAACCTTCTTCCACATGTTTGCTGTGTCCCCCACATGGCTGCTCGTAAACTCCAAACAGGACTTCTCATGGCTTTCTTTCAACAATGGCTTTCTTCTTGCCACTTCCATAAAGGCCAGATTTGTGGAGTGCACAACTAATAGTTGTCCTTTGGACATATTCTCCCACCTGAGCTGTGGATCTCTGCAGCTCCTCTAGAGTTACCATGGGCCTTTTGGCTGCTTCTCTGATTAATGCTCTCCTTGCCCGGCCTGTCAGTTTAGGTGGATGGCCATGTCTTGGTAGGTTTTCAGTTTTTCAATACTCTTTTTTCATTTTCAGATGATGGAATGAACAATTCTCTGTAAGATGTTTAAAGCTTGGGATTTTTTTTATAACTTAATCTTGCTTTAAACTTCTCCACAGCCGTATCCCTGGCCTGTCTGGTGTGTTCCTTGGCCTTCATGATGCTCTTTGTTCACTAAAGTTCTCCAACAATCTTCTGAGGGCTACACAGAACAGCTGTATTTATACTGAGACTAAATTGCACACAGATGGAATCTATTTACTTTTGAAGGCAGTTGGTTCCACTAGATTTTAGTTAGGGGTATCAGAGTAAAGGGGGCTTAATTCAAATGCATGCCACACATTTCCGATATTTATTTGTAAAAAATATTGAAAACCTCTTATCATTTTTCTTCCACTTCACTTTCTGCCACTTTGTGTTGTCTATCACATAAAATCCCAATAAAATACTGTACATTCATGTTTTTGGTTGTAACATGACAAAATGTGGAACATTTCAAGGGGTATGAATACTTTTTTAAGCCACTGTAATTAATTTACAGCATACACTACAGGAGTTTATGTCTTATTGTTTTACTGCAAAGTGACCTAAAAGATACAAAGCAAGACTGAGGCCCCATACACACGATAGAATTTATCCGCAGATACGGTTCAGCGGACCGTATCCGCGGATAAATCCTCTCTAAGATTTCAGAGGATTTCAATGCGATGGCGTGTACACACCATCGCATTGAAATCCGCGCTGAAATCCTCTGCCGATGACGTGTCGCGCCGTCGCCGCTATTATGACGCGGCGACGGGCGCGACACTGTCATATAAGGAATTCCACGCATGCGTCTATTCATTACGGCGCGTGCGGGGAATCCCTTTGGACGGATGGATCCGGTAAGTCTGTACAGACGAGCGGATCCATCCGTTGGAATGGATTCCAGCAGATAGATATTCTGTGCATGTCGACAAATATTTATCTGCTGGAAATCCATTCCAGGGGAGATTTATCTGCGGATAGATATCCGACGGAGTGTACACACCATAGGATCTATCCGCAGAAACCCATTTGATGGGATTTATCTGCGGATAGATTCTATGGTGTGTATGGGGCCTCAGTGGCCAGTGGTTGTGTTAATTGACCCCTTTGTGCTGCATTATTGGCCAGCAGCAGTGTTTATTAAGTAGATGAATTAAAGTGAATTTTGCGCATAATCTTTAAAACACACTGATAATGTGACCAAAGGTGCATAAATGGTGGAAAAATTATCAAAAGTGCAATAAAGTAGAATAAAACAAAGTAGAGTCCATATGTGATATAGAAGTATATACTGCCTATAGAGGAGAAGAACTGAGGGCCAGATTCACGTAGAGCGGCGCAAATTTAGTTTGTCCTAACGTATGTCAGTTAAGTTAAGGCGGCTCAATTTTGTGACGTAAGTGCCGTATCCACAGAGCATTTGCGCCCAAATGTGCGCCCGCGTAACGTAAATACCGAGGCGTAAGGCGGGGTTATTGCAAGTGGGAAGGAAGTGGGCGTGCTCCATTGAAATGAGCCGTGACCCCATGCAAATGAAGGGCCGGCCGTACTGCGCATGCGTGCACAAATCTGCACCTCACTGGGCATGCTCAGAACTCGGCCCGGCGCAATCAGTGAGATAGGAAATAGGCCAAGCAGACTTAGTGAGATACGCCCTGTGTATAAATAGCCCCACACAAACGCCCTTCCTTTGCAAAAGTACATCCCTGTGTTCCCTTTCCTGAAGCGAGGTGCTTTTGCTCTGTTGTCTGTGGCTGTGTGTTGGTTTGTGTAGGAGTGTAGTAGGTAAGAGTTATTGGATAGTGTTAGAGGAGTTTGTATTAGGTGTTTATTTGTTCTGAGTGTTTTTTGTGTCTGTTTTTTCTGTGTGGTTTTTGGAGTCTGTATTAGCTGACAGTTTTTTTTTTTGTTTTTTTTTTGCTGTGTGATTTTTGTGTTTGTTTGTTCTGTGTATTTTTGTGTTGGTTTGTTCTGTGTCTGTTTCTGTTTGTTTGTTTGTTCTGTCTGATTTTTGTGTGTGTTTGGTGCTGATTGTTGTGTGGTGTTATGGCACCCAAGAGGAGAAAGCTGAATTTCTCGGTGCGTGAGAAGCAAATCCTCGCTAGGGCCATCACCCGATTTGGGCGATATTTGCATGGCCCTGAGAGCCGGGACACCACCCCTGCCAGGAAGAAGGCGATCCTTCAGCAGATTACTGATGAGATCAATGCGGGGGGGAGACGAGGACCCCCAGTGGGATCGCTAAGAAGATCAATGATCTCAGGAGCCTGGTCCGTGAGAAGGTGGCCAAGATTACAGCGTATGCCATGGGCACTGGCGGAGGACCACCTTGCCCCGTCAGGCTGACTGAGGAGGAGTGGGCAGTGGCCCGGTGCTTCCACAGCCAACAAGTGGTGGGCCCGCCTGGCTTTGACTCCGAGGAGGCCGTGAGGACAGGTAATTTTTTATTTCTATCTGGTGAGTAGCATGTGTGGGGGGGGAGGGAATATGTGCCAAGTGTGTGGATCCTCCAACCTGTGTATGTTTTGTGTCATCCACAGAGGGCCAGGAGGTTGCTGGGCCATCAGGCCAGTTTGCACCAACCCCCGGACAACAGGCTGCAGACGAGCCCCAAGAAGGGCAGGAGTCCTCAGGGGAGGGGAATGGCCACACCTCACATCATGAGGACGTTAAGGGGGAGGAGGATGAGGGGGGAGGTTGGGGATGATCGGATGGACCTTGCCAGGGAAATCCTTTTGGCTTTGGATGATGCTCCCCCTGTGGCTCCCCCTGTGGCTGCCCCGTGGCTGGCAGCAGTCAGGCCTCCATCAGGGGTAGCCCCTCCCACTCCTCCCCCAACAGGGCTCCCCCCAAGGGTCTCTCTCTCCCCTCCTCCCAGGCCACAAGCCTCAGCTGCAGGCAGGAAGGCCACCCAGAAGACCAGGGGGTGGCCGAGGTTCTGCCGACCAATCTGCAGAGGGACCAGGCCCGGCAGACCCAACATCTGGGTCAGGTCACCCGGACTTTGGCCCAGATGGAGGACAGCCTGGGCTCAATTAAGGACTCGGTCAGTGAATTGAGCACAAACTCGTTGGCGGTCATAACTTGCATTTGTGACCTGCAGACTGCCACAGCAGGCGTGTCCCTGGAGGTGAGTGCCCTGACCCAGGCTGTCCACGCAAATACCCAGGCTGTCCAGGCCAATACGGCTGCCCTCACTGTGGAACTGAACAGGATAGCTGTGGCCTTGGAGGGAAGGCCAGCAGGAGGACAGTCACCAGGGGAGGCTCCTCCTTCCCCTGCTCCCCCCCCATGAGTCTCCCCTGGTTGGACGTGGCCGTGGCCGGCCCAGGCATAGCTCACGCCGCCGCCGTTAATATTGGATGTACTTTTGATTTTTTTTTTTATTCTACTGTGATTATGATTTGTTTTATGTGTGTGAATGATGTATGAATGTGGGGGTGGCATTACTGATGAAAAAAGGGTGTCATCCTCAGTTTTGGTGGAGTAGGGATCCCCAGGACCAGGGAGAAGTGATCCCAGGTCCATGTGAATGGTGTATGAATGCACAGTGACATAATTGGAGCCTTGGCGTGGCGTTGCTGCTCCCTAGTATCATGGGGGGTACTTGGGTCTAATCCAATTCGATGAGGATGTGGGGTGTGTGTGCTAGGGACCACAGTGGGTGTGCTTGCATGCATTCTCATTGTGCCATGATTAATGTGTGTGTTTACTGTGCAAAGATGCCTTCTGCGAGGCGTCTCCTGGCTGCTGTTCCCTCAGAAGAGGGGGTACCCTCGGTTACTAAAGTCACTAGTATAGCTATGAGCATGGATGCCCCTGGCATGTTGGCATACAGATTGTTGTCCTGCAAGTGAGCTCTTCCCTAACGGTGTTGCTTTAGCTGACATTTACACGGCTGGTGTAAAGTTAGGGCAGCTTTTATAAGGTGTAACTTTCCGCCCTGAAACTAGCAGATGCGCACACGGCGTAGCCTACGCCGCACAAGCGTACTTTTGTGGATCGCCCTATCTCCTTCATTTGCATATTAGCATAGAAAATCAATGGTGTGTCTAGCGTATTTTGCGCTTCAAGATGCGCCGGTGTAATCGTTTTACGTCGGACGGAAAAATCTGGTTTTCAGGCGTATTTCGTTTTGAGGATACGGCGCAAAGATACGCGCGGCGCATTTTTGAATTACGCCGCGCATCTCTAGATACGTCGGCATAAGTGCTTTGTGAATCTGGCCCTGAATGTCCACAAATCCCAGAGAGGGATAAACAACTGAGCAAAAAGTATGTCTGATCTCACAGAACTCTCACCTCACTAATGAATAAAGACAGCCAAACGGATAATCCTAGATGCCTTCACCTTCACCGAATAGATCATTCCACACTATACATACTTCCACTGGTGCCTCTCCATCTAGATTACCACAGCCTTATGCAGTCTCCTCGATCAATACCTATAAAAGCTCCATCCAGGGGAACAAGAGGAAGAAAGAGGGCCTCCACTGGTGTAGTATTTAAGTAAAAGGGTACGTTTATTACAGTGTAAATGCTCTTACATAAGAAAAATAAAATGAGTGCAATGTAAAATGAACAGCGGCGTCCTCTGCTCCTTCTCACGTCACTCCAGGTGTACGTCTGCCCATGTCCAAATTTGCTGCATTTTCATTACTGTATATTTTGGAAGACTATTTACTTTTTCACTGTTTAGTAGCGCGAAGGACATTATTTTATCAGCAGTGTTTATTAACCACTACATAATGCAACACAAAGGGCTTAATTAACACTTCCGCTGATTGCTAATGCAACGTGACAGAATTAATTAACACTGCCACTGGGCACTAATGCAGCACAAAAGGATTCACTAACTATCACTAATGCAGCACAAAGGGGTTAATTAACCACTTCAATACAGTGCATTTTCACCCCCTTCCTGCCCAGGCCAATTTTCAGTTTTCAACACTGTCGCACTTTGAATTACAATTGCACAATCATGCTTTGCGCTATAAACAAAAGAAGATCGATGTAATAAATATCCAAATTTAAAAAAATATAAATATATTTATCTACATATTTTTGGGTAAAAAAAATCGCAATAAGCGTATATTGATTGGTTTGCGCCAAAGTTATAGCATCTACAAAATAGGGGATAGATTTATGACATTTTTTTTTTTTTACTAATAATGGCAGCGATCTGCGATTTTTATTGCTACTGTGACATTGCAGTGGACATATCAGACGTTTGACACTATTTTGGGACCATTCACATTTATACAGCAATCAGTACTATAAAAATGCACTGATTACTGTATAAATGTCACTGGCAGGGAAGGGGTTAACACTAGGGGGCGATCAAGGGGTTAAATGTGTTACCTAAGGAGTGATTCTAACTGTAGGGGATGGGGACTCACAAGAGAGCGCCCCCTAGATGGCCGGGAAGTCCAGGACATCATATGACGCCCGCCCAGGATGGGAGATCCCTCCTGCAGATGTCATTCGACAATGGGCGGGTAGGAAAGCGGTTAACTGTGACTGGTCATTAATACTTTAGTAGCCAATGGCATTGTTAATTAAGCACTTCATACTGCATTAGTGGCTAGTAACAGTGTAAATAACCCCTTTATGCTGCATTAGTCACCAGTGGCATGTAAATGAACCCCTTCATAATGCAACATGCAGGGGTTAATAAACAGCCACTGTCCAACAATGACACATGAAGGGATTAGTTAGCTAAAAATGCATGTGTCATCATCTGACATCTGGCCTCAGACAGGTTTAGTATGCAGTGTCAGTGTGTCAAAGACTCACTCCACTTCACTTGCAGCCCCCCTCCCCATCAAACTGTTGCACCCAGGGCTCCTATGCCGTCTTGTCCCGACCCTGCCCCCAATAACTTGTAACTAATTGCTGGCATAGGAAAATAAATACCTAATTGCCCCTTTACTTACCTAAATCCATGGTAATATGATGTCATAGGCCCAAGCCTTCATTCTTCTTCTTTTTAGGCATGGTTCTTCCATTGCCTTTCCAGTGGCAGGGTCTCCCAGGATCCAGAAGATGATTCTCAGCGGTGACATCAGCATTAGGGGACTGGCCAGCATAGGCACATCTGCAACATTGAATTATCAGTTACCTGTTACCTGAAACAGCACCGGCAAGGGATTCAAATGATGGACTTAGGTGAGTAAAACTTGGTTTACAAAGAGGGAAAAAAACTGCTAAATAGATGATAGCAGGTGGGTGGGAGTAGTGGGAGAATGGCTAATGTAATTTAGCCCTCAGAGGCACTGCATCTTCCACATACAGTTCTTGGCATAGCCACTAATAAAATAAGCAAATAAGACAACATCATGTCTGGGAGGCTGAAAGCAAGAGGCAGGTGTGTTCTCATGCAGCTGTCAGCAGATGAGCAGCATCCATAGCCACAGGCTATGGTGGCAGTTGCAGGTCATGTGTGTCTTTTTCTGGCAATTGGCACACATTAAACCCAGAGCATGTTGAGGAGGTGGCAAAGTGGCCACAGTGCATTTATCTTTTCACTGTAATCAAATTCTGGCACATGCACTGGGTTCTGCTGTAGAGAGCAATGACAGTACTTGCCTCCACATTGGCATATACAGTGGACAAAGCACTGGAGCCGATAATCAATGTGTCCCTCAATATGAAGTTTGGAGTAGGTGTCCTGATTTTAACAGGGTTTCAAATACTAAAGATCGGCAGTGACAGCAGGGACGTGGAGCTCTGCGTGTAAACACAGAGCTCCACGCCCTGTCAGGGAGAGAGGAGACTGATGCTGTGTCCCTTGTACATAGGGACACAGCATCGGTCACCACCCCCAGTCAGTCCCCTCCACACACAGTAAGAATCACACCCAGGGAATACATTTAACCCCTGTCTCACCCCCTAGTGTTAACCCCTTCCCTGCCAGTCACATCTATACAGTAACCAGTGCATTTTTATAGCACTGATCGCTGTATAAATGTGAATGGTCCCAAAATAGTGTCTAAAGTGTCCGATATGTCTGCCGCAATATCGCAGGCCTGACAAAAAAATCACAGATCGCCGCCATTACTAGTAAAAAATAAAAAATAAATCATAAATCTATCCCCTATTTTGTAGGCACTATAACTTTTGCGCAAACCAATCAATATTCGCTTATTGCGATTTTTTTTTACAAAAATATGTAAAAGAATATGTATCGGCCTAAACTGAGGAAAAAAATATAAAAAAAAAAAAAAATGGGATATTATTATAACAAAAAGTAAAAAATATTGTGTTTTTTTTTTCAACTTTCTTTTGTCTTTTTTTGTTTACTGCGCAAAAAATAAAAATCGCACAGATGATCGAATACCACTAAAAAAAAATCTCTATTTGTGGGGAAAAAATTATAAAAATATAATTTGATCTCAAATTAAAGAGGCCCTGTCATGCTTTTTTTTTCTATTACAAGAGATGTTTAAATTTCTTGTAATGGGAATAAAAGTAATCCAAAAAAATGTTTTTTTTTTTTAAAACGCCCTGTCCCCGAATGCATAAGTCAGTCATATGTAAATGGTGTTAAAACTACACATGTGAGGTATCGTCCCGATCGTTAGAGTGAGAGCAATAATTTTAGTAAAAGACCTCCTTTGTAACTTATAACTTGTAAAAAAATTTGAACATCGCCTATGGAGACTTTTAAGTGTCAACGTTTGTCGCCATTCCACAAGCAGGCACAATTTTGAAGCATGACATGTTGGGTATCAATTTACTCAGCATTACCTTTCACAATATAAAAAAATTGGGCTAACTCTACTGTTTTCTTATTTTTTTATTCAAAAAAGTGTATTTTCTCCCAAAATAATGTGTTTGTAAGACCGCTGCGCAAACACTATGTGACATTAAGTACTGCAACGACCGCCATTTTATTTTCTAGGGTGTCTTAAAATAATATATACAGTATATAATGTTTAGGGGTTCTAAGTAATTCTCTAGCACAAAAACCTGATTTTAACGTGTAAAAACACTAAGAGGGTTATTTACGAAAGGCAAATCTACTTTGCACTACAAGTGCACTGCCTTGTAGTGCAAAGTGGATTTGCTTTTAGTAAATAACCCCCTAAGTGTAAGAAATAGGTCTGGTACGTAAGTGGTTAAAATAGATGTATTGGATTCATATTTATTTTATTTCTGCAAAGGTAGAATGATATAGATAAGATTTTTTTTATATATTTTTAAAAGATGCAATTTTACAGCTTTTAATCTGATATATGGTTTAAATGTTTCTTGCACATCCATTTAAAAATAAAAATCCTATATTTTATATCATTTAAGATTTATTGGCTTCTTCCAGGGTGTAAAGAGCTGTGATTATATATTTCTTTGTAAGAAGTAAAATGAAAAAATATATCCTTACATTTTGACATCTTTATGTAAAATTCTTTATGACGTTGTTATTGAGATGGTGTGCGTTTAGAGAATATTGAAGTGACAAAGCTTAGATGATGTACAATTGAATACAGAGGGCTTGTGCAGTGGACCACCTGAGCCATGCAAGCATAAAGGTGCATTTCAAGCAGCAGTTAATGCTACTTACAGAGTGACTTTAGGGCATAACCCCAGCTTCCATTTAAAACATGTATAATTGACATGTATAAAAACTGGTAATTTTTTTTTTTTTTTTTCTGATTGCTACACTCACCCCTATTATATTATTAACCATAGCTATAAAAATAATGGACATGAGGAGTTTTATAGTGACTGAAAGAAGTAAAAGTAAAAGCCAACAACACTGGAAAAAAGCAATAATGCAACCTTTCCTTTATAAATGGAAAAAATAATGAAATATAAAATAACACAGCTATTTTTAGAGTAATTTTGAAGGATAATTAGCCCATGTTAGGAAAATATACATAATACTTTTTCAACCATGTTAATGGCATTTGTAAGTTGATAACAACTTAAATATAACATTAGTTAAAAGAAAAAAGAAAATACAAGTAGCTTCTCAATTATAAAAATAGAAAAGCTCCTATGACTAAACCAGTTACGCGTCATTCATTGAAGCTGTGGGATAGTCTACGTGGCCTTTTTAAATTGGTTTCCCCTCATGCTCCTTTACTTTCCTTTATAGGTCACCCACTTTTCTACCCTGCCTTTACCGAACCTAGTTCCTTTCAATTTTGGTCTCAGGCTGGGCTACATTGAATCTGCGATCTCGTTTCTAAAACCACTCTTAAAACTTTTCCAGTTCTTCAAACTCAAGCTATGTTACCCGGTAATGAATACTTCCATTACCTCCAAATAGTTCATTTTGTCCAATCATTGATAGGTGCCTGCTCTTCTCTGGACAGTCTTTTTATTTTATGAAGGTATCTGCAGCTCAGACCCACATGCCCCAGGTATCATTTCACGTATATACAGTACACCCACCTCACTTCCCCTCCAGCTGATCTTCCTCTTTACGCTGTACAGTGGTCCAAGAACCTGCAGGTCAGGCTGGATGTAGACGACATTTGGGCCAGCACAAAATCTTCTACACATGTAGTGGCTCTGGAGGCCAATTATAAGGTTCTCATGCGGTGGTACCTTGTTCCTGCGAGGATTTCTAAATTTCTGCCATCTTACCAATCTGTATGTTTCCGAGGCTGTAAGGAGAGGGGCACACATGCCCACATTTGGTGGTCCTGCCCTGTTGTGCAACAATTCTGGATGACTATATGCCAAATTGCTTCCACTTTACTTCATCATACTCTTCTTCCTGATCCATCCCTGGCTCTTTTAAATATTTTGCAAAAGGATTATATACGGGCCCAAACCCATCTCCTCCCTTAATTAACCACAGCTGCCAAGCAGACAATAGCCAGAGCCTGGAAGACCCCGAAATTGCATATACCTGAAGTAAAGAATAGAGTGACCCAGGCGATGATTCATAGTAAAATTAAAGCCACGATCTTGGACCAAATTCCCCAACACTGCATAATCTGGACCCCCATGGGCAAGGGTGCTTTAGTGGCAGAGGGAGGAGGGGCTGTTGATGAGGGTGGAGGGCGGGAGCGGCTGCTAGCAGCTGCTAGCTCCTAGTGTCCGGCTGAATCCTCGTACAATAAGCGAGCGGTAATTGAGAAACTGGAGTGACCGGAGGATGTACGTTTGATGTACGTTTAATGCCGGGATGCCCCCTTCCCCCGTGCTCCCCCCCCGCCTTGACTACCGTGCTCTCCTCGCAGTGACTTCCAGTGACTTCCAGTGACTACCATGACCCTGTTGATGCCCGTGTATCGCCCGTATATTGTGAGTAACAAAGCTACAAAGTTACTGTGCTATTGACTTGAGTTACCAGGGACAGGTGTCCGGCACTCGGGGAAAAAAAGAAGGAGCCGTAATACCCTCTCACCCTATCGCATACCTGCCTCGTGTTATACCCCCCGCTGTACCTGCTTTAACCTGCACTTCTCAGCTGGGAGGTGTGGGGAGATCTGTTCGGGAGGCGTGCAGCTGACGGGCTGTTGACGCTAACGACAGCCCGGGAGGTTGAACTTGAAGCCGAGGCTGAGGTTGCTCACAAGAGATGCTAAAGGAGTGGAGAGGAGCGATGAGCTGAGAGAGGTGAGGAGGGATCAAGTTGCTGAGTTATTTAAGGCGAGAAGATTTTTCTGAAATGAACCCTCGCTGCTTCTCGGGAGGGAAGGATGGCTCTAGTATTAGCTATTAGTCACTGGTGACGGTAGGAACTGGTAATAGTACTAGCACTGGCCAGCAAGCCCTTATCCCCTTGCTCCCTTTTTTCTCAAGTAAGTAACTGATTGCACTGACAGGCTCAGTGTTGGGGTCATCTGTGCATTATCTCCCCTATTTTTTTTAAGTGAGTTGGAATGAGGCTAGTCCTGCTGCCTGGCAGTTGAGTAAATACGCAGCTGCATTGATTGTCTCAGAGTTGCCTCAGAGTTGGTTTTATCTCTGTATTAATTTACTACCCGCCCTTTGCTAATATAATGTGGTTAAGTTCAGCGCTCTAACGTGAAGGAGGAGAAGGAACCATAAGTACCAACGGACCATAAATACCAACGGACCAGGGGTACGGGAAGCAGACCTGAAAGGAAGCTGAAAGGGAAAAAGGCAGAACGCTGAAATGTACAGATCGTAACCAGAGTGTCCTTTTCACGCTTCAAACAAGCATAAAGGTGAGTCATGTTTATTCCTCTTTATTCCGTGGACAAATGATCTGAGCATTTTCTGAGATTTAAGTAAGACGGATAGTACTTGGATAGTTCCTGGACTGATAACATCCTTTAATTATAGATATCCTCCCCTTGTTCTCCTCTTTGATTAAGATATTGAGCCAATAGCTAAATTTTATTATTTTTAGCCTAAGGACATTAATTAAATAGAGACGGTCAAACATGTAACCCATAGGTATATCAGGGTAAAATAAGTGTAACAAACAGACAAGACTTTTTTTTGTTTTTGTGAAGAAAATATGAATCCCGCATATAACGCAGGAAATGGCATTTAACGAAAGATTCAATCTAAGGTTTTCTTATAATACAAGTCTTCCGTGGTTTATGGTTGGGTTCTGTGGTCCTATTGTTGGAAACAATTAATTGAACGAACTGTAATCTGAATATTCGCTTGATTGGCGGATAAAAAGAGGGAACACCCGGTGAGGAAAGAGTTTTATTAAGGATGAGGGGGAGGCCAGTAAGGGGGGGGCTACAGCAAATCCACCAAAAATAAGCGCTAGTCCCAGTACAATTAAAAAATATATGGTAAGAAATACGGCTAAAGATAGCCCGGAAAAAATGGCAACAACAAAGAAAAAAGTCCTTGAGAGTATGCAGAAAACTGGGCTTAAAAGACAATCAGAAATCTTAGAAATGGCAAGGCAATCTATAACAGCAGAGGAGGAAGAGGAGGGTTACGAGGAGAACGGAACAGTAGAAGATCAATTCCCCACTAAAGGGGATATAGCAAAAATGTTTGCCAGAATGGAAACAGTAATGCATAAAATGGAATCATCTCTTAAAGGGGAAATGGAACTAATACACAAAGACATGAACTACATTTTGAGGAGAGTGGAAGAAACAGAAGAAAAAATAGACGCCCAGGCAGCTGAAGTAAAAGAATTCAAAGAACAGATGAAAGAGATACAGAAAGAACAAAGATACATGAAATATAGTCTGGAAGATCAGGAAAATCGCAATAGAAGGAAAAACCTGAAGATTAGAGGATTACCAGATGAACAAGTGGAAGTATTATATTATATTCGGTTAGATGTTAGGGAAAACAGCAACAGAAAAGATAAAACTTGAAAGAATTCACCGGATAAGAAAACCAGCAGGAGTGGCAGAGGATTTGCCGAGAGAAGTGATTGTGCGATTTTATAATTTTCAAGACAAAGAGCAGATCCGTTTAGGTCTAAACTCTAAAGGTCCTGCTAAGTTCGAAGAATCCACTTTACAGATTTTCCCGGATCTTGCAGCTGAGACACTAGTTAGGAAAAGACCATTATAACCTTTACTGGAGCAATTAAAGCGGCAGGACATTCAGTATTTTTGGGGCTTCCCAGCCTGCTTAGTTGGAAGGAAAGAGGGACGCTCGGCCACTTTGAGATTCCCTGAAGATACAGTGAACTTCTGTAAAAGGCTGAATGTTCCAGAGATAGAGATCCCAGGCTGGTGGGAAAGAGAGCAGAAGAGGCCTAATTCAGAACAGCAGTCTTGGCAATTGATTCCAAAGAAATAAAGATAAAATAAGGGGTAGTAGGAGGAAAGATGTGAAGAGAAGAAAAAGAAGAAAGGAGAGAAGGAGGAAGATGGGTTGATATAAAGAGGGGGGATCGGGGAGGGGGTTGGAGGGGTGAATGTTTAAGGGGTATGGCCACTACAGATTAGCGGAAGAAAGGGGGAAAGATGCGGGCACAGGGGACCTCCCAACATGGGAGGACAAATGCTCCCAAACAAAGCCTACCCAGAGTCCAACCTCGAGGGGGAGAACCATAGGGCCAGATGGAGGAGGGCCACGGATCTATAGGCCAATGGGAGGCCATTAACCCCCATGATAGCTGGGAGGGGGAGGGAGGTTTGGGTGGGTGAGGGTGGGTGGGGAGGAGTTGTGGGAAGGGCAAAGAGGGGCGACCTCTAAGAAAATATTTAGCAAGGCTAAAGTTATAGAAAGTTACCTCATAATATTGGATGTCAAAAATTAATAATATATCATATAATGTCCGTGGAATGAATGCGCCCATCAAAAAGGCAAATATAATACGGGAGCTAATTTTCTTAAAAGCCGATGTGATCGTATGGGCGCAAATCGCAGAATCATCTCAGATGAGTTCCCCCTGTGGTTTTATGCGGCCTCCCCTATTTGTCGCGCTAAAGGAGTGGCCATAGGGTTCGCCAGGGGGGTCCGGTTACTTTGGAGGAAAGGAGGGCAGACCCAGAGGATCGCTTTCTATTTCCCAAGGGGAACCTGATCGAGATTTCATTGGCGAACATTTATGGACCAAATAAAAAGTCTGCTCAGTATTTGGCGGGAATTGTGGAGGAGTTCATGAACTTTAGGACAGGGGGGGGTCATCATGGGAGAGGGATTTCAATTTGATTTCAATTTCACGGCGCTTTGCAGGTGCTATTTTTAGCTCTATAGCGCCTGCAAAGCGCCTCAGTGTTAAAGTAGCCTAAAGCCCATCCATCAATTTCAGAGCTGTGGTCACAGAGGTGGCTGGGGAGGGTGGTACACAGGAAGGCAGCATCTTGGTCCAGAAAAGGGGAGTAGGAAAACTGTATTTCTTACAGACTGCCTTATGAGGAGGGGATCAACAGTAAGTAAAAAAGGAGGACTGCAGGGAACACACATGGCTGGCGAGAGAGAAGACAAAGGCAGCTCTTGCAGTGGAAAGCTCACCCAAACTGCCGGTTGGGGAGAAGACTCAGACTGCTGCTGGGCTGGTTCAGTGCAAGTTGGGAGCCTGTGTGTAGAGCTATTAAGAAACTGTTTATGTGACCTTTTCTGAGCTTCTGGTGTGAGGACTTGGCTGCTGTGATCCCTTGGTGGAACCCATGTGTCATATGTGGGATCTGGTGAGAGACTGAGGCTGTCATCTGGGGACCGGCTACAACTGTGTGTTTCTTGCTTTTGTGGGACTGCCAAACACCCAGAGGCCAGCTACAGTGGTGAGAGTCCTCTTGGCCACTACTTTTCTCAGTTTCTATTCCTTGAACCATTTCTTTGGGAGCAACTCAAGTTCTATTTAGGATTACAAAAGACTCTGAACTACACCCACTTTGTCTTTCCTCTGCCTTCCCAAAGGAGGTATAGCACTCCCCGACATTCATGCACCCGTGAAAGATTAGAGGCCAGACTGGAGAACACTTTTGCCCCCATGCCTCTGGTGTTGGTTCCTTGTCTAGCTCCCAAACATATCCCCTCTACTTTAATGGACCACCCTCTCATAGGCCCTATTACACGATGCTTCCAAGAGGTCTGTAGGAAACTTTCTTTATTTTCCTCCCTGGGCCCTATGACTGCAATCGTACTCAACCCCAAGTTTCCTCCTGGGATGTATAAACAGTCTCTTTCCAGTATCTGGCCTGATCAGGGGATACTGGCCTAACATTTGTTCCCTAATGCAAAGACTGTCATTCAACATTTGGTTTCTACTATATGCCTTTGTTAAGTGATCAGTTACCGAAAGCTGAAAAGGCATGCCTATCCTGGGAAAAAGACTTGATTCTAGACTTATCCAAGGAGTACTGGGAATGCATAAAGGCTCAGTGAATCTCATGGTCCATGAAAATGGCTACAAGATACAATTGCACTGGTACAGAACGCAAGTGAAGATCCACAACTGGAAACTAGGTACACAAATACATATCTGGTGGGCCTCTTATCCTCCAACCTTTCTGGATCGAAGTCCACCATATAATCTTCTCAGTCTTTAGATTTCACTCCAGCCTAATTCTTTCTGAATACCACTTCTTACCCCAGGAGATCGTACCCTGAATTATCGATGGTGTACACGATAAAGGCAGGAAAGTCTGTGTTTCAGTGCTTTGGATAGAGATGTTATCACAGGATAACCCTTCAAAATTCACAAAGATCTGGTACTGCTGGCTTCACTTTCAAACTATCATGGAAAATGTCAGACTTATGGATATCTCCCCTGAAACTTCATTGAGATAATTCACGCTTGGGCATACACCCTTAGAGCAAGAGAGGAAGTTAGAGGAGATGGACACCCCCCCCACAGGGGCATTGCTCCCCCTTCCCCTTTCATTAACCCAACACCATCCCCTGAGACCCCCCGCCTAAACCTAACTTAACCCCCCCACCCTCCCTATTTTTCTTCTCTTTTCTTGCTTGTTTCTTAGTGCTCTATTATCTTCTCCCCTTCTTTTCCACATCTACTTTCTTTGACTTTAGCACTCCTTCGTCCATAACCCACTTAGCAGTGTTACTGACTGACTTTCTGTCCCCCCACATACAGTCCCTTTCCTGAATGACATGCACTATCAACTCCCCCCATGAGCTATCTTTCCTGTAGAATCCGAAATTCATCTCATTACACTCTGTTACATTGGGTAACCATTCCTATTTTTGAAGAACATGTAAATACTTGACAAATGTGTCTTTATATGCCTTATACATGCAGGTTTGAACATATTTGTTTTTACCTATGGCATGTTCAGTTCTGATGATATTCGAGTAGAAAAACGTTGCCTGGTCTGATGAGTCTCGATTTCAGCTGCAACATTCAAATGGTAGGCTCAGAATATGGCGCAAACAACATTAAAGCATGGATCCAGCCTGCCTTGTATCAACAGTTCTGGCTGGTGGTGTAATGGTGTGGGGGATATTTTCTTGCCACACTTTGAGCTCCTTAATACCAATTGAGCAATTGTTTAAATGCCACGGCCTACCTGAGTTTTTTTCCATCCCTTTATGACTAAAGTGTACCCATCTTCTGATGGCTACTTCCTTCAGGACAAACACCATGTCACACAAAGCTCAAATCATCACAAACCGGTTTATTGACAATGAGTTCAATGTACTCTAATGGTCTCCACAATCACCAGATCTCAATCCAACAAACCACTTTTGGGATATGGTGGAATATGGGAGATTTGCATCCTGGATGTGCAGCCGACAAATCTGAGGCAACTGTTGCTATCATGTCAATATGGATCAAAATATCTGAGAAATGTTTCCAATACCTTGTTAAATCTATGGCACAAAGAATTAACACAGTTTTGAATGGTGGTTCAACCCAGTACTAGCAAGGTGTACCTAATAAAGTAACCGGTCAGTGTATATTTATGTACAAATAAGGAACTCAAAATGTCAACCCTCACAGCAATTTTCCCCCTTTCTACAGAAGTGAGACTGCCACAATTGTGGGTAACTGAAAATTATACAGCGTTTAAGGTGTTCTCCAATGTAAATCCTTGCAGTGCTTATCAGATCTTCTCACCTTGATTAACTGTGGCAGAAAATCATTTGAGATGTAATAACAGTAATAATCCAAGAAGTGCTTAATAAGGTCTCTTTTCAATAAAGTGTAACAGGGAACTGTAGCGGTAGCATAAACACAGGCTAATTTTCAGAATTCTATGCTGATCAGGCAGAGGAACTAGTTGGGGGTGAAGATGCAATAACACAACTGATTTATCGGATCTGTTTTAATGGATTAACATATATTAAAACCTGAACCTTCAGTTCTTCTTTAAACAAAGCCAGTGTTTTTAGGCCATTATTCTGTGTATGTATAAAGTGTGACATCTGCTGGTACATCTCTGTATAGAATGTTGGATTTCATTCACTTTATTGTACAACAAAAATCACACGTTTGATTAGCAAGGAAAATAGACGTTTAATTATATAGTAATGTAAAAAGTATTGCTGCACACAAATTAATTAATCAAAAAAAAAAAAATTATGTCTGTAAATGTCTTTAACTTACTGGTAAACTTTACTTGATTTATTATCCCAAAGAGTATAAGAAAGACACTTTATAATATTATGTCTAGTTCAGGTAGTGTAACATTCTGTTTTACTAATCTACAGTAAATGTGTATTTATTGAGATCAGGACTGAGTTATGAGGAGTAATTCTAACTCTTGATCAAATGAAATCTGCATTGGATTCAAGTATCCATCCATGTGTAGGAGACCTTTATTTTCTCCCGTCTCATGTTTTTGTATTTTGCTTTGTCTGGAGTTTGCCATTTTGTACCCAATTAGTATTATATGTATGTTGTAACATAATATGTATTGTGCTACACAGTATTTTATGGTTTAAAATAATAAATGTAGAAATAATAATAATAGATTTTACATTTCCTTGCAGAGAGTTGGGTTTTTCTAGCAAACACAGGTTCTATTTACCAAAAGTAAAACATAATCTATTAGGAATTCAAGCTTTTTGTCTCTTATGCCCTGTACACACGACCGGTTTTCCTGTCGGAATAAACTCCGACGTTTTTTCTGACGGAATTTCGCTCAAGCTGTCTTGCATACACACGGTCACACCAAATTCCTACCATCAAGAACGCGGTGACGTACAACAATACTACGAGCCGAGAACAATGAAGTTCAATGCTTCCGAGCATGCGTCGGCTTGATTCTGAGCATGCGTGTTTTTTAGTCGGATTGCATCCAGACGAACGGAAATTCCAATAGAATTTTTTTTCATCTGAAAAATTGAGAACATGTTCTCTCTTTAATTCCATCGGATTTTCCGACGGAAAAAGCCTGATGGGGCATACACACGGACGAAATATCCGATGAAAAGCTTCCGTCTGACTTTTTCCTTCGGAAATTGTGTTCGTGTGTACAAGACATTACTGTGCTAATAAAATGTGTCAATGTTTTACTCAAGTGACTACATTAACATTTTTCTTTATTTGAAAAGCAACTACAGGAAACAAATAACATATTACAACTTTGTCAGTAATAGGCTATTCATTTTATCATAAAGTCGTTCTAAAGCCTGTATTTTTTTTCCTCTAAGGCTGGGTACACACGGGCAAACATGTACGATGAAACCGGTCCGTCGGACCGTTTTCACCGTACATGTCTGCCCGGGGACTTCTGTACGATGGCTGTACTAACCATCGTACAGAAGTCCGCGCGTAAACAATACACGGGGCGTGTCCGCGCCGTCGCCGTGACGATGACGCGCCGATGACGCGGCGACGTGGGCGGGCCTGCCTTTTAAATGCTTTCACGCATGCATCGAAGTCGTTCGACGCATGTGAGGGACGGCAGGCGCTCGGACATGTACGGTAGGTCTGTACAGACGACCATACATGTCCGAGCGGGCAGGATTCCAGCGGACGGTTTTAAAACAAGTCCAGGAATATTTGCCCGCTGGGAAAAGGCCCGGCGGGCAAATGTTTGCTGGAATTCTGCCCGCTCGCGCCTACACACGACCGAACATGTATGCTGAAACTGGTCCGCGGACCAGTTTCAGCATACATGTTTGGTCGTGTGTATGGGGCCTAAGGAGGGACAGCCAGGCCCGGATTTACTCCCTTTGCCGCCCCAAGGCTGGGTCCTTCAATGCCTCCCCGCCTGCGCAGTACAGGGGGGAAATTATTCGCCAGGACACTGGGAAGCAGGGGGGGTGCTGCTGCCGCCGAATATGACATTGAGAACCGGGGGGGATGTTGCTGCCAAAAATGACATTGATCATTGGGGGGTGCTGCTGCCGAAAATTACATTGAGATGGCCTCCTCTTCCCTCTGTTTTCTCTCCTCTCACCATCCGTGACATGACGGGGGGGGACTCCGGAAATGAAAGTGTCCTCTCCTCTCAGCTGCAGTGCCGCCCCTGCACCCACTGCCGCCCCGAGGCCTGGCCTTGTTGGCCTTGTCTGGAATCCGGCCCTGGGGACAGCCTACATTACATACAGTATATAATAGTATAGTTTGAACATAGTTCTGATAAAGATTTTTTTATGTCTTTTTGTTTCATAAATATTTATTGAGTGAACAAAAAAATGGATACAACATTCCATTGTAACAGAACACTAGAATGATCTTGTATTAATTAATAAATACATTATTCAACTGTATAATATTTTCTTCGTATGTTTGAGAGGTATTTACTACACTTAGGAGTTTTACATATTATTCATATATAATATATTACAGTGGGGATCGAAAGTTTGGGCACCCCAGGTAGAAATTTGTATTAATGTGCATATTGAAGCCAAGGAAAGATGGAAAAATCTCCAAAAGGCATCAAATTACAGATTAGACATTCTTATAATATGTCAAAAAAAAGTTAGATTTTTTTCCATCATTTACACTTTCAAAATTACAGAAAACAAATAAAATGGCGTCTGCAAAAGTTTGGGCACCCTGCAGAGTTAATATATTGTACTGCCCCCTTTGGCAAGTATCACAGCTTGTAAACGCTTTTTGTGGCCAGCCAAGAGTCTTTCAATTCTTGTTTGAGGTATCTTTGCCCATTCTTCCTTACAAAAGTCTTCCAGTTCTTTGAGATTTATGGGATGTCTGTCACGCACTGCTCTTTTAAGGTCTATCCATAGATATGTTGAGGTCAGGAGATTGTGAAGGCCATGGCAAAACCTTCAGTTTACGTCTCTTGATGTAATCTCCCGTAGATTTTGAGGTGTGTTTAGGATCATTATCCATTTGTAGAAGCCATCCTCTTTTTAACTTCAGCTTTTTCACAGATGGCATCAAGTTACCATCCAAAATTTGCTGAAATGTTATTGAATCCATTTTTCCTTCTACTCGTGAAATGTTCCCTATGCCACTGGCTGCAATACAACCCTAAAGCACGATTGATCCACCCCCATGCTTAACAGTTTGACAGAGGTTCTTTTCATTAAATTCTGTGCCCTTTCTTCTCCAAACGTACCTTTGCTCATTCCGTCCAAAAAGTTATATTTTAACCTCATCGGTCCACAGAACTTGTTTCCAAAATGCAACAGGCTTGTCTATATGTTCATTTGCAAAGTCCAAACGCTGATTTTTGTGGTGAGGACGTAGAAGGGGTTTTCTTCTGATGACTCTTCCATGAAGACCATATTTGTACAAGTATCTCTTTATAGTGGAAAAGTGTACCACAACTCCAGTGTCTGCCAGATCTTTCTGGAGGGATCGTGCAGTCAAACGTGGGTTTTGAATTGCTTTTCTCACAATCCTGCGAGCTGTTCTGTCATGTGCCTTTTACTGAGGAGTGGCTTCCGTCATGCAGAGATAGTTGTTCTTCTGGAAGATTCTCCTCTCTCCACAGAGAAATGCTGGAGCTCTGTCAGAGTGACCATCAGGTTCTTGGTCCCTGACTAAGACCCTTCTCCCCTGATCACTCAGTTTGGCGGGCAGCCTGCTCTAGAATGAGTCCTGGTGGTTCCAAACGTCTTCCATTTATGGATAATGGAGGCCACTGTTCTCATTGGGACCTTCAACGCTGCAGAAGTTTTTCTGTACCATTCCTCAGATCTGTGCCTACATACAAACCTATAGACAATTATTGGACTTCATGGCTTTGTTTGTGCTCTGACATTTACTATCGGACCTTATAGAGACAGGTGTGTGCCTTTCCAAAACATGCCCAATCAACTAAATCTACCACAGTTGGACTACAAGCTGTAGAAACATCTCAAGGATGACCAGTGGAAACAGGATGCACCTGAGCTCTTTCATACTTCTTTCATGTTGTCATTACGGGGTATTGTTTGTAGAATTTTGAGGAAAATAATACATTTTAATCCATTTTGGAATAAGGCTGTAACATAACAAAATGTGGAAAACGTGAAGCGCTGTGAATACTTTCCGGATGCACTGTAAGTTCTTCTTAGCTTTGTTACAGGTGGTCATAAGAAGAGTAACATTTCATCAGTAATACATATTTTTTCCTAATCAGTTAAATAGGTTCTCCATTTCTTTGGTCAATGGTACCATTTAGGTGTTTTGTGAGCTAGGCAATAGCAGCTTACACTGGAGTTTACTGAGGCAGGGATTGTGTATAACAGATATTTGTGGCTAATTAAAGTTATCTTTTCATCTAAGTATGTCTGTAGTACACCAGTCCATCCATCATTTTAACATATTGTCATTAATTTGATAATCTGGAAACCTGTTTTCATTACCTGATTGTAATCTAAGGCTGTTTTACATACACAATGTCTGATGTGTCAATATTACTATTTCTCACAGCCAACAATCAAATTAATGCCTGCCCAGTTACTGTTTATATGTTTTAAACTCAGAAGCAAGTTATACACAATATGCTTTCAGGTATATTTAGGAGAAAATAGTTTTTATTATGATTCTGTTTAAGCTTGCTTCTGCATCTTCTGCTTCTTTTTTCGCGAAAATAAAACTTACTGGCCTTGATTCAATAAAGTATGTGCAACAATTTTAGGTACAGGAAAAATCCTGCACCTAATTTATGAAAATCTTGCAACAGTTCCCTTGATAGCCTTTGATAATGTCCCGTGGGTGGACAAAATGCGTCAGTTGACCGCGGTTGGTGATGTAATTTCCGGCCAGTGAGTTGATGCACACTTCTGGTTTCCGTTTATTAATGCTTTACAGTATGTTTTAACATGTGAGTGGATATTATATTGGAGTAAATAAATTGAATTAGGTTATATTCCTTATTTCCTGCCATTTATTAATACCTATATAAGCGTTTATGCCCCAGTTGAAGTACTATTGTACGAAACATGTCGGGGACATAGCCTGTTTATCTTTTTATACACAGTTTGTATATATTAATTTTCTGATCACTACTTGTACGCATTGAGGGATGATTGTACTTTGTTATACTATTACATTTTATACATTGGATTCATCTGCACTGTGAAGGCCTTCCTTTTTTTCTTTATATGATCCACACTTTTTCCTAATGTGAGAAGTACTACATGTACCAGGAATATCGTTGTCAAAATCAGGTGTCTTGGATTATCGTTTGTTCCAATTGATGTAGGTGTGCGCACACACCAGTTTAGCCGTGTGAGTTCAGGTTTGAGATCCTGACTGCTATCTATGCTTGTTTTGCCCCTCCCCCTGCACAGTTCACAGCCCCCATCCAGTATACAGCCCCCCTCCCCCTGCAAAGTTCATAGCCCCCCTCCCCAGTGCACATCCCCATCTAGTATACAGCCCCCATCTAGTATACAGCCCCGTCCCCCTGCACAGTACACAGCCCCCATCCAGTAAACAGCCCCCTGCACAGTACACAGACCCCCTGCATTCCCAGGAGACCCCAGTCTCCTGGGACAGCACTGCCAGCATATTTTACAGTTAAGAAAAAATCACTGCCAGCCCCTTCTACACTGCTCCTCCTGTGTCATTCATATTGTAAAGTGAAGCTTCCATATACCTCATCATCTCTATTTTGTTCACTGACCTGGTCACATGACTTCTCTCCTCTGATATTACATAGATGGTCATGTGACCACTCTCCTGCAATCTAAAGCTACATAAGGAGGAGGAGCGGAAGGAGTTGAGCAGCCAGAAAAAAACAGAGCTATTGAGATATTTAGAAGCAGTGTATGAGAAGGGGCTGGCAAGTTATTTTTTTCTCCACTTTAGACTATGCAGGGAGTGCTGTCCCAGGCCCAGGAGAGGCGGGACGGCCGGCCTGACACCCCCCAATGAGTGGCCCCGTGGCGGACCACCTGATCCCCGCCCCCTGTTGGTAAAACATATTATGGGCATATAACATGCAGGCACTGTTTACCCTCTGTTTTCAGGTAAAAAGAAGTATGTGTTATATGCAAATAAATACAATATATATATATATATATATATATATATATATATATATATATATATATATATATATATATATATATATATATATTGTGAGGGATTAGCTCGTGGGGATCACCTTTTCTGAAATCACAGTCTGTAAGCAGGCACTTTCTTTTAAGTCTGGCGGATGCCAGATTTTATTTATAAACGGTTTGCAGATTAAAATAAAACAAAACAATAAATTAAATCCTTGCCGTCCGGCGCTAAACTAAACAAACAGGATCTCCTCTCTATACAGTGTGGGGCTAGTCCCTGACACCCACAAAACATGTAGTAAAGCAAACCTTTTTAGTCCAGCACTCAGCGCTCCCCTCACTCAGGTCCCTTCCTGAGTTTCAAGCCAGAGCCCTGTTGTGCTCTCTTCCTGGACATTTAAAGTCCAGCTGATTGTGGACTCCGGACTGGAACCCTAGCCAGGCCCAGAGGCTGTAAAACCCGGAATGGATTCCGGTTCAGTCTCTCATGATAGAACGTATGCGAGGTGAAATGTACCTATGATCATGTATCGCACCTCGCATACTGTCACATATCCTCCCCCTCTGCTCAAGCCCCTGCGGCTGAGCACTTGACCCAACCATACAGTGCACACGGGAGAGGGCATCTGCATTATTTTGGAGCTTCCCTGGCCTGTGCTCCACCGTAAATTTAAAAGGCTGTAGAGCCAGGAACCACCTTGTCACACAAGCATTTTTCTCCCTGTTATCACACATCCACTTCAGGGGAGCATGGTCTGTGACCAGCTTAAATGACCTCCCCAGTAGGTAATACCTCAGGGAGTCTAAGGCCCACTTAATGGCGAGACACTCCTTTTCTACGATGGCATAATTTTTCTCGTGCTTGTTCAGCTTCCTGCTCAGGTATACCACTGGGTGCTCCTCACCATCCCTGATCTGTGACAGTACGGCCCCTAGTCCCACCTCAGAGGCGTCCGTCTGTATAACAAACTCCTGGCTAAAATCCGGGGTTACTAGTACGGGCACCATACAAAGAGCCTGTTTTAACTTCTGAAATGCCCCCTCGGCTTCGGGGTTCCATTTGACCATGACCGACCCCTTACCCTTCGTTAGATCGGTCAAGGGGGCGGCAATGGTGGCAAAATTGGGTATGAAACGCCTGTAATACCCCGTAATGCCCAGGAAGGCCCTCACTTCAGTTTTTTATTGACTGGTTGGGGCCATTTTTGAATTGCCTCAATCTTATTGGTCTGCGGCTTGACCATCCCCCGGCCAATAATGTACCCAAGGTATTTGGCCTCCTCCAGGCCTATGGCACATTTTTTTGGATTGGCCGTGAGACGTGCTTCCCTAAGGGAATCTACGACCGCTTGTACACGGAGCAGATGCGATTCCCAATCTGGGCTGTGGATGACCACATCGTCCAAGTACGCCGCTGCATACGAGCGATGTGGTCTCAAAATTTTGTCCATCATTCGCTGGAATGATGCAGGGGCTCCGTGCAGACCAAACGGCATCCGCTTATACTGAAACGAGCCCTTCGGAGTGGAAAAGGCAGTCTTCTCCTTGGCCGATTCAGTAAGCGGTATCTGCCAATAACCTTTCGTTAGGTCTAGGGTCGTTATGTAGCGAGCCTGTCCCAACCTGTCCACAAGTTCGTCGACCCGGGGCATCGGGTAGGCGTCAAATTTGGACACACTGTTAAGTTTTCTAAAGTCATTACAAAACCTGATACTGCCATCAGGTTTTGGGACCAGCACTATGGGACTTGACCACTCACTGTGAGACTCCTCGATCACATCCAACTCTAACATATTTTTTATTTCTTCCGCAACTGCCTCTCGCCGGGCCTCTGGAATTCTATATGGTTTTACATTTACCCGAACCCCTGGTTCCGTCACTATGTCATGTTGGATCGTGTTGGTCAGTCCGGGTAAGGGGGAGAAAAAGTCTCTATTTTTCTGCACGAATGCCCTAACGTCACTTTGCTGTGCTACAGACAGGGAATCCGTGATGGGAACGTCAGGTATCACGGGTATCCGGTCTGTTGGAAGTGGGGACGTGGCCAGTAAAGTCTCTCGGTCCTTCCAGGGCTTTAAGAGATTTACATGGTAAATTTGGTGTGGTTTCCTTTTCCCTGGCTGGTAGACTTTGTAGTTTACCTCCCCCACCCTTTGGACAACCTCAAAGGGACCCTGCCACTTGGCTAAAAACTTACTTTCTACCGTGGGAACCAGTACCAACACTCTGTCCCCCGGGTTGAAAGTACGGACCTTGGCACCCCGGTTATAGACCCTCCTTTGGGCCTCCTGGGCTCGCTCCATATGTAACCGTACTAGGGGCAGAACGGCGGCGATTCGGTCCTGCATCAAGGAGACATGCTCTATGATGCTCCTATATGGGCTGACCTCTCCTTCCCACGTTTCTTTAGCAATATCTAGCAGGCCCCTGGGATGCCTACCATACAAGAGCTCAAAGGGGGAATAGCCTGTGGAGGCCTGTGGAACCTCTCGTATGGCAAACATGAGATATGGTAGCAAAAAATCCCAGTCTCTCCCATCCTTGTCGACCACCTTTTTCAACATACTCTTCAATGTTTTATTAAACCTTTCGACCAGACCATCTGTCTGGGGGTGGTAGACAGAAGTACGGAGATGGGAGATTTTGTACAATCTACACAATTCCTTGGTAACCCTTGACATAAAAGGGGTGCCTTGATCGGTCAAGATCTCTTTTGGGATCCCCACTCGACTAAACACCTGGACTAATTCCTTGCAAATAACCTTAGCGGAGGTGTTACGCAAGGGTATGGCCTCAGGATAGCGAGTCGCATAGTCCAGGATCACCAGAATATGCTGGTGACCCCGGGCAGATTTCACGACCGGCCCCACCAGGTCCATGCCAATCCTTTCAAAGGGGACCTCAATTATTGGTAGAGGAACAAGGGGGCTGCGAAAATGGGGCAATGGTGCTGACATTTGGCACTCGGGGCACGATTCGCAGTACTCCTTGACCTCTGCATGCAAACCGGGCCAGAAGAATCTTTGGGAGATTCTCTCCCTGGTTTTTTCGACCCCGAGATGTCCCCCCATTACGTGACCATGAGCCAGGTCTAGCACCACCCTGCGAAAGGGTTTGGGAACCAGTAGCTGTTCTACCTCTTCCTCTCCATGTTTTATTACTCGATATAACAAATTGTTTTTAATTGCCATGTAGGGAAAGGACACCACCCAATTAGGATCCACCAGTTCCCCATCCAACACCTTAACATTTTCCCTGGCATTCATGAGGGTGGGCTCTCGCAGCTGCTCAGTACAGAAATCCTCCCTCCTGACCTCCAAGTCGGGTACCACATTTTGGCTACTCTCCATGTCAGGGTCAGGCAAGGTTTCCTGTTCGTTACCCTCAGGCTGGGTGCTAGCTTCTAAGTCCTCCGGTTCCCCAACCATGGCAGGGAATGGTGGAGGATCTCCAGCCTCCTCGATCCCACTAACAGCATGCCCTTCCCTTTGGCAAAACGGGTCTGGTGAGAGTTCTCGAGTTTCCCCAGTAGGGGGAGCGCTATCTACGGGCCTCCCTTCACTCTCCCATAACTTCCAAAAATGAGGAAAGTCCCTCCCCACTAAGGCTTCATGGAGCAGTGAAGGTACCACCCCCACTGAATGTGTTACACAGCCCCAGGGGGTATCAACCTCAACCACCGCTGTCTGGTAGTCCCGAGTGTCCCCATGGATGCATATTACCCCAATACAACTGGGGTGTAGTTTTGCGGGGTCTACACACGCACTCCTGACTAAGGTCACCACACTACCAGAGTCTAGCAGGGCAGTAAGAGGCTTGCCATCTACTGAAATAATGCACATTTGTTTTTCAAGGCGACTCTGACCTGTCGCAACACATGCGACCTGTGCAAACAGAGAAATGCGTCTTACCCTATCAACATAATCACATTGCATAGGTTCATCATTTAGAGGGCAATCTGCAGCAATGTGGCCTAATGCATGGCGACGAAAACACCGTATTTGCCCTACCCCCAGTCCTCTTACCGGTCCCAAAAACCTTCCTGGCTTCTTTGGCCAGTCTCCAGGTCTAGGACCTACAGTCTCATCTGCTGTAACAACAGTCTTATTCACTCTCCCCAAACTCTTGAACCCTGGAACAGTCTTACCCGAACCGCTGGGAGATCTTGCACCCCTAGACACACCAAAGTGGGGCGTAGGTGGGTTTATCAAATCCTCAGTAGCACTGTACCTCTCCACTAGGTCCACCATTTGGGCTGCAGTGTTGGGGTCCCCCTGTCCGACCCACTTTCTCAGGGTAGCAGGGAGCGCACGCAGGTACCGGTCCATTACCACATGCTCCACAATCTGAGGGCTGGTCAGAGTCTCTGGCTGCAACCACTTCCTGGTGAGGTGGACCAGGTCAAACATTTGTGACCGGGGTGGCTTGTTGCTGGAATAGGACCACTGATGCACGCGCTGGGCCCGGACTGCCATGGTGACACCCAAGCGTGCGAGTATTTCTGTCTTTAGAGTCTCATAGTCCTGGGCCTTATCTGGTTCTAGGTCAAAATAGGCCTTTTGGGGTTCTCCTGTTAGGAATGGGGCCAATAGTCCCGCCCACTGCTCCTTTGGCCATCCTTCGCGGTCAGCGACTCTCTCGAAAGTCGCCATGTACGCCTCAACATCATCCGCCGTAGTCATCTTTTGCAGGTGGTAGGAAGCACGTACAATCTTTGGTTCCGCTAACACCGGAGGTGCGGACCCCTTTTTCAGTTCCACCAGAGCTTCGGCGAACTGTCGGTTCATCTCTTGCTGGGCAGCCTGTTGTGCTGCAGCGGCCTCTCGTTGTGCTGCAGCGGCCTCTGCGACTTGGCGGTTGGTTTCCCGCTGGGCTGCATTGGCCTGTAGCAGGGCCTTTAACATTTCTTCCATTTTCAGAAAAGTGCCCGCTGAATCCACCACGTGTGAGGGATTAGCTCGTGGGGATCACCTTTTCTGAAATCACAGTCTGTAAGCAGGCACTTTCTTTTAAGTCTGGCGGATGCCAGATTTTATTTATAAACGGTTTGCAGATTAAAATAAAACAAAACAATAAATTAAATCCTTGCCGTCCGGCGCTAAACTAAACAAACAGGATCTCCTCTCTATACAGTGTGGGGCTAGTCCCTGACACCCACAAAACATGTAGTAAAGCAAACCTTTTTAGTCCAGCACTCAGCGCTCCCCTCACTCAGGTCCCTTCCTGAGTTTCAAGCCAGAGCCCTGTTGTGCTCTCTTCCTGGACATTTAAAGTCCAGCTGATTGTGGACTCCGGACTGGAACCCTAGCCAGGCCCAGAGGCTGTAAAACCCGGAATGGATTCCGGTTCAGTCTCTCATGATAGAACGTATGCGAGGTGAAATGTACCTATGATCATGTATCGCACCTCGCATACTGTCACAATATATATACGGTATATTACATATATATATGTATGTATACAAAAACTCATATAAACGTATCGATTCATTGCCAGTTCCCTTGATAGTTCTGATTCAGGTAGTTTGATTTATTTTACTAAGCACAAATAGGCTATTCTCTTTACCCAGAAAACAGTGAAGTTTGGTGGAGGCAAAATCATGGTCTGGGGTTACATCCAGTATGGGGGTGTGCGAGGGATCTGCAGGGTGGAAGGCAACATCAATAGTCTAAAATACCAAGAAATCTTAGCTACCTCTTATATTCCCAACCATAAAAAAGGACACATTTTGCAGCAGGATGGTGCTCCATTGCATACTTCCATCTCCACATCAAAGTTCCTTAAAGGGGTGGTTCCCCCTAAAACACATTGCTAACAATAGATTCCTAAGACCCGTTACACTGCGGGTAGGCTGGCTTTTTTTTTTTTTTTTTTTAGTACATACCGATATCTCCCCGTCTCGTTCCTTGTCGGTGGGCGTTCCTAGTTGATTGACGTTCCTCGGAGGGGCGCGTACGTGACGTCACGACTTTCCGAAAGAAGCCGAACGTCGCTGCGCATGCGCCGTATAGAGCCGACTCTATACGGCGCATGCGCAGCGACGTTCGGCTTCTTTCGGAAAGTCGTGACGTCACGTACGCGCCCCTCCGAGGAACGTCAATCAACTAGTTCCGCCCACCGCCTAGGGACGAGACGGGGAGATCTCGGTATGTACGAAAAAAAAAAAAAAAAAGCCAGCCTACCCGCAGTGTAACGGGTCTTAGGAATCTATTGTTAGCAATTAGTTTTAGGGGGAACCACCGCTTTAAGGCGAAGAAGATCAAAATGCTCCAGGATTGGCCAGCCCAGTCACCAGAGGTGAACATCATTGAGCATATGTGGTGTAGGATGAAAGAGGAAGCATGGAAGACGAAACCAAAGAATAATGATGAACTCTGGAAGGCATGCAAGACTGTTTTCTTTGCTATTCCTGATGACTTCATCAGTAAATTGTATGAATCCTTGCCAAACCGCATGGATGCTGTCCTTCAAGCTCATGGAAGTCATACAAGATATTACATTTGGATCTCACAGCACCATTACTTAATTTGCTGACATATTTTTGGATTTTCAGTAAAGTTGTTCAATTTCTGTATAGGCGACAAAACTTTTGTCTTGCCAAAATTTGACCTTTCTGTCTTGATTAAATGATAAATCTTTTTTCAGTGAAACTAATTTATTTCAGTGAATTAAACATCATTTGGGAGGGATTTAGCTTTTCATATGAGCTATTTCTAACACCAATTGATTAATTAAAAGTCAGCTTAATAGCAGGAGTTTCTACAAAATAGAAAAGCAACAAGACTTTTGTCAGGGACTGTATATTTTTTATTTTATTTATTTATTTATTGCATTTTAGTGTAAATATGAGCTGCCGTATGAGTCTTTTTGACCCCAGATCTGATATTTAAGAGGTCCTGTCAGGCTTTTTTTCTATTACAAGGTTTGTTTGCATTCCTTGTAATAGGAATAAAAGTGACACCATTTTTTTTTAAAAAAGAACAGTGTAAAAAAAAAAAAAAAAGGTAAAATAAATAAGAAAAAAAAAATAAATGTTTAAACGTGCCCCGTCCTGCCGAGCTTGCGTGCAGAAGCAAACACATACGTGAGTAGCACCTGCATATGAAACCACACATGTGAGGTATTGCCATGATCGCTAGAGTGAGAGCAATAATTCTAGCCCCATACCTCCTCTGTAACTCAAAAGATGCAACCTGTAGAATTTTTTAAATGTCGCCTATGGAGATTTTTAAGGGTAAAAGTTTGTCGCCATTCCACGAACGGCCGCAACTTTTTAAGCGTGACATGTAGGGTATCAATTTACTCAGCATAACATCTTTCACAATATAAAAATATTGGGATAGCTATACTGTTGTCTTATTTTTTTTATTAAAAAAAGTTTTTTTTTCCAAAAAAAGTGCACTTGTAAGACCGCTGCGCAAATACGGTGTGACAAAAAGTATTGCAATGACAGCCATTTTATTCTCTAGGATGTTAGTAAATAAATATATATATATATATATATATATATATATATATATATATTAGGGCTGTGCGTTAAACGCGATATTAACGGCGTTAACGCAAACCCATGTTAACGCCGTCAATATTTTTGTCGCGTGATTAACGCAGGAGCCCTCGGGGTGGACATGCAGAGCGTGCAGCGGTGCGGCGCGGCTTACCTTTTCGCTGGATTCACAGACAAGTTACTCACCTTGTCCCTGGATCCAGCGATGCCACCCCGCTGTGTGATCGAGCGGGTCCTCCTTGCTTGGCGGGTCCTCCTTGCTTGGCGGGTCCTCCTTGCTTGGCGGGTCCTCCTCGCTCGATTCACAGTGCCTGTGTGCCGCCGAGCTCCGTTCCCTGCGACGTTACGACGCACGGGAGCGGAGAACGGCGCCAAATTTAAAAAAGTAAACAAACACAATACACACAGTATACTGTAATCTTATAGATTACAGTACTGTATATAAAAAATACACACCCCTCTTGTCCCTAGTGGTCTGCCCAGTGTCCTACATGTTCTTTTATAAAATAAAAACTATTCTTTCTGCCTGAAAAACTGTAGATTGTCCAAAAGTGTCCCTTTATGTCAAAAATGGTTTTAGATCAGATAGAAAACAGCGATAATAAATTATAATCACTTGCAGAATTGTGCGATATTTGTGGGGAAATTCGTCATAAATTAGAGCGATTAATCGTGAGTTAACTATGACATTAATGCGATTAATCGCGATTAAAAATTTTAATCGTTTGACAGCACTAATATATATATATATATATATATATGTTTGGGGGTATATGTTTGGGGGTTCTAAGTAAATTTCTAGCAAAACAACCAGTTTAAACTTTTAAACACCAAATCTCAGAAAGAAGCTCGGTCCTTAAGTGGACTACCTGCAGCTCTCCTCCCCTCCACCAGGCTGACGCCATCCTGGTATTCTCAGCTCTGCCTGATGTAGCTGTCGAATGGGGGAAGACAGTGGCGGGTGGTCATGTGAGCAGCGCTCTGAAAATAGGCATGAAGCGCCATATTTTTGATAAACAACATTCATGGGGGATATTGATACAAAAAAATCACTGGCGCTCAATGGGAAATAACTAATATCCCATGAAATACTTGAAACCCTTGTATGGGCTGAGAACAGTCCGTGCTGCAGAGATCCGGATACCCTGAAGTACCACAAATACACAAATACACCAAAAAGGAAAACTCTGCGCTCCTGAAAGTTCACCAATTATAAATCCACTTAATGTTTGTGAAGAAAAAAACATACATTAACACTTTAATTTTCGGAAGATCCAGTCCTTTATATGGTTAAAAAAGGGAAAGTTTCCACAATGTACACAATATAATAAAAAAAGTATAAAAAAAAATATAAAAATAAAAAAAAACTTTCCAAATGTCTGCATCAGACCAGCACCCTCTTCAGACTTCAAATGGTTAAAGCTTGCGGTTTTAGTTTGTGGGCTGTCTAGCAAGACATCATTAGTGCAAATGGTGAGCACAGTACATTACCCAGCCAGATGTAAACATCGATCGAATGTCCTTCTCCTGGCTGATGTAACAATGTCCGGGATCCTAGGCTCTCTCCTATGCGGGTCTGGAAGCTTCACAGACCCGATAAATGTGACTGCTGGAGACACAGCGTGGATCAGCCTATCAGAAAGGACGCTCTCCCTGGGTGAACATGCAAGCGTCCCATGTCTGAGACGCTGTCTCAGTAAACCAGCTGTACTGCAGGGAGAAGTTTAGGCGCCCTCCAGTGGGCAAAATGCAGTATGCGCTTGTTGAAAAATCAACAGCGTTGCATGGCGATTAAAATAATCGGATATAAAAGTTCTTATGCATGAATAGGATCTTCCATCATAAAAGGGGGATATTGAGAGGGGTCCTAGACGACGCGTTTCGCCCTTACAAGAGCTTTGTCACAGGACTGTGAATAGGTAGGGGTACGATGTACCCATTCACATAGGTTGGGGGTCTGGGATTAGGGGTCCCCTTGTTAAAGGGGCTTCCAGATTCCAAAAAGCCCCCTGTTCGCAGACCCCAACAACAACCGTCTAGGGTTGTCAGGAAGAGGCCCTTGTCCTCATCAACATGGGGGCAAGGTGCTTCGGGGGGTTGAACGAAGAGCCCCCCTGCCCCAAAGCACCCCCCCCACATTGAGAGCATGCGGTCTGGTATTGCTTGTCCCCTCCCTTTCCTGACCTGCTGGGCGGCATGCTCCGATAAGGGTCTGGTATGTATTTTTTTCAAATTTATTTTGGCGTGGGGGTCCCCTCCGGATCCATACTAGACCCAATAGGCCTGGTATGGACCTGGGGGGAGCCCCACGCCGCTTTTTTTGCAACTTTTTTTGCCTGCAATTTTATTCTGCTTTCAGCGGGAAACCCTGCTGAAAGCTGATGACTCATTGGTTGTTAGGGATGCGGCAGCCAGCTTCCCGTCCCCTCCTTAGCAACCAGCTTTATATAGGTGTGTTTTACAGTGCATTTAAAGAAAAGAAAAAAACTTAAAACGCAAAATGCATGAAAACTGCATGCACAAATGCATAAAAAAATGCTGGTTTAAAAATGCAAAATGCACTGAAAAACGTGCCTGAATAACACATCAAACGCATATATTTTTTGTATTTGAAAACAGATAAAGGTACATTTTTTTTATTTTACTTTTCTTGTGTGTTTTAAAGGAAGAGTTTTTTCCCTTCTTCCTTTTTCTTCATTGCTTCCTTCCTTCATGTTTTATTACAAGTTATAATTCAAGGCCTTTCACATCTTGGTCAATAGAGGGAGCCATTGAATAGCGTAAGATAATAATACAATTTTGAAAAGCACTATGCAACTATATTTCTCTAATCTTCTACCTAAATGTAAAATGATAAAACAGTGACATGAATTGGACAATAGTGTAGATGGTTAACAGGTAACCTTTGGTGATACATCCTACCCTTAAAATCCCTGGTACAATTCAATTTCAGTAAATATGGCTGTAAAGAGGTATACAATTAAACGTTACGTTTTTCTTTGGCCTTTTTTACTATGGAAAAATCAAATAACAATAAAATGATCAAAAATAAGGTAAAAATGCAGATATATTCTTATGTACGATCACCTCCACTTTTTAATGTTACTTAGTCTTCTTTAAATGTAAAAAAAATTTAAATACATGAAAAAATAGAAAAAAAACAAGCTTTTTCTTGTTTCTGAGCAACATGGGAAGAATTTCCTATACTTATCGAAAAAATGAAAAGTAGAAAAACTGTTATAAGATTTATTTTATTTTGTCTTTTTCTGTGGAAAAATCTAATAATGATAAAAAGCGCAAAAATAAACTAAAGATAGAAATAAATTGTGCAAAATATATTACTGCGCTGATCCTAATATTAATCTTATAGATAATACAAATAATAAACCAACAGCATTATTTAAAAATAAATCAAGTTAAAAAATATATAAATGGATGCACAAAAAAAAAACAAAAGGGACTAAGTGACTAAGTGACTATTTCAGAAATATAAATTCAATATTCCACAAAATCAAAAAACTTGAAGAGGGCTCCGTAAAGTGAATGGATCAAAATTGAACAACAACATACGGAGGAGCGTTGGTGGTGCGCGGTAGTTCTAGAGAGACTGGTGCCGGTCCAATAGGCATAACACCATGTGAGTGCATTTTAAATGTTTTTCACCAATAAAACAATATTTTTGGAGCATATTACACTATGTTGAGCCCCTTGTTTTAAGAAAATCACAGCATCATCTCATGGAAAGAGGGAAACTGAGCATACTGGAGAGAGAGGAAACATCCATTTCACATTTGGGAAATAGCGTGTTGATTGATTCTAAAGGCGATTATTACATTGGGGTCTGATGAGTGAGCATTTTGGAAATTGGTGGTGGTGACACAACTAGTGGAAGATTCACTTTTGATCCATTCACTTTACGGAGCCCTCTTCAAGTTTTTTGATTTTGTGGAATATTGGACTTTTATATATTGAATTTATATTTCTGAAACACTTAGTCACTTTTTTTTTTTTTTGGTGCATCCATTTATATATTTTTTCACTTTATTTATTTTTAAATAATGCTGTTGGTTTATTATTTGTATTATCTATAAGAATAATATTAGGATCAGCGCAGTAATATATTTTGCACAATTTGTTTCACACCTCATAAGTTTGAGGTGTTCACTGTACTGCAGCAGACCAATTTACAGTATAAAAATATTTATAATATTGATGAGCGCCGGTGACACAAAATACACATTTATAAAGATAGAAATACATTCCTGTATAGAATCACTTCAACTTTTTAATGTTAATTTTTGTCTTTTTTAAATATATCTATTCTTATCCAAAATGACCTAAGCAGAAAACCTGCCATCTTTAGAGGCTAATTTTGACTAAATCTTGCTGAAAGTAAAATCAGTAATTTTTCAGCACAATAAGTTTCACCCAACCCTAATCATAGGTGGTCTATCTTACTTTTTTCTTTTCTCCGCTGTTTGTCTAATTTTTGCAGTAAACCCAAAAGAACAATCCAAGTAGTATAGTCATGTGCTTTTACTAAACAAGAATGATGTGTACACAAACTACTCATATTTACAGGAAAACAATACAAAACATAGAAATTGAAACAAATATGCATACCCACATACATATACGCGCTATATATTATTTCAACCATCTGTATGCAGCAAGAATACACTAAAGGTAACTTAGCTTTCGTTATAGCCAATCCACAATTTCCTTAGCAAACAGGACAGGCATTAAGTAATCACATAAATATGGGTTCTTGATCTTTGTAGATTCTTACCCTCTTGTAGGCGTGTTTGAGTGTTGTATGTTAAAGTTCTCCTTTCTGCATTGGTGTAGACCTTCTCACTTTCTTCCTTTCAGTTTCTATAAGGGAAGCAATGCTGCCTGAGAAATCTAGTAGTACAAAATGCCATAGGTCAGCAATATCCAAATGTCAAACTATTGTTGTTTCTAACTGACACAGCTGCTATAAATCTTTGGTCCAATATTTGACCAGAGCTTACTAAATAATGGGAACAGCTGAAGATGTGTACGTTCCCAGCAAGTGGTTTACTGCAGATACAAATCATCATATAGCTGGATGGAAGCAGATATGAGCATATGCTAGGAATCCAGTCTACAAAAGCTTCCTTTCTGGAGGTGAACTTAGCTGTAAGGTGCTTATGCAGGCTAACAGGAAGATAGTTGGCCAGAGGCATGGTCTGGACTGAGGAGACAGAGAGTGGACAGGGTAACAGGTAGTGTCTAGTTAAGGCAACAATCCAAATTTACATTAGATGATCAGCAGAAGTAAGCCATAGTCAGGGTCTAGCTGAGGTCAAACTGGGAATTAGTAAATACAAGCATCGGTCAGCAGCAGGAAGGCAGAGCAGAGACAAATCCAAGGGCAGGCTGGGTCAACAAAAGATAACTATATCTCACAAACAGGTCTAAAAACCATCAAGCAACTTCCTAGATCAGCTTTGTCCTCCAAAGGCTGTCTGGTACCCCTGTGCAGGCATACATGCTGTATGTGCTGCATGCCCATGCGAATTAGCATGCCCACTTAAATTAGCATGACAAGGCACATATGCATGCAACCAGCTGCCATTCATGCTTTTTTTTCTGCTTATTGGCACATGCACACATCTTCTTTTGAATCCACACACACCAATGCTAACTTATCTTTTATATTGTTTTAAAGGAAAACTGACCTTGTATTCCTGTGGAGGAACCTGTGTGTAGAGAATCCATCTTAGGCCATTTCAGCCTTAGGGCCCCCTTCTAAGGATGAGCAAACGTTTCGGCCCGAGCATATGTTCGGGCCAAACTTTGGTTGTTCGGGTGTTCTGAACACCGAACAATATGCTGAGTTTGGGGAAAATTCAAAACCCTGTTAAGGTCTATGGGACACTAACATGAAAAATCTATTTTTTGCTCATGTTAAATGCATGGTATTGTCATAAAAAGTGTTTGGGGACATGGGTCCTGCCCCATGGGATATGTCTCAATGCAAAAAAAACAACGGACATTTTTTCAGGAGCAGTGATTTTAATAATGGTTAAAGTGAAACAATAAAAGTATATTTTATTCCTTAAATTTTGTATCTGGGGGGTGTCTATAGTATGCCTGTAAGGTGGCACATTTTTTCCGTGTTTAGAACAGTCCCTGCAGCAAAATGACATTTCCAAAGGAAATATGTCATTTAAAACTGCTTGTGGCTATAATGAATTTTACGGTCCCGCAATACAGATATAAGTCATTGAAAAAAAAACATGGGTTCCCCCAGTCCATTACCAGGCCCTTTGGGTCTGGTATGAATATTAAGCTCATATAAACAGAAATGAGCTTTGAAATGAAACAATATTTTTTGTATATATCGCAATAGAGATAATATTATACAAACAAAGGTTGAAAGGGTGGGGGGGGGGTTTAGTAAAAAAAATATTTACAACATGAAAAAATTTAAATATATATGCATAAAATTATCCTGCAATGTAGAAACAGCTGAGGTGGGAGGTAGATAAACTAAAGTAAAAAAATAAAAATAATAAATGATAAATGGAAATGGAAAAATGAAGACAAATTAGTTGAAAAAGTGATAGGAAAAATGCAATAAATGAGAGATAGATAATAAGAAAAATAAAATAAAAATTTAATTAAATTAAATATTAAACATAAAAGAGAAAAACGAGAAAGAAAGAAAGAAATGGTAGTATAGATAGATAAAATAATGATTTTTTATTTTTTTATTTTAAGAAAAATAAATGAAGATAAAACTAGAAAAGAGGTTAAAGCAATGATATGCTGGGAAGGGGGGGGAGAAGGTACTTGAGGGAGGGGGAAGAAGTGTAAGAGGGGGGGGGGGATGTGTTTATTAAACAATTAGTTGAGACTAATAGTAATAAATTCATTGACCTAAAATGATTAATGATAAATCATAACATACGTTAGCCAAAAAACAAATGAAGATTTAAAAATGAGAACAGGATATGCATATAACTAAATATTACTTGTCTTTCTAAAAGGGAAGAACAAATTCTTTTTGAACAGTAATTTAAACTAAACGGTTAATTTCCAGCTCATCATTCAACCCACATGGCGTAAGGACATCTAGTTTGTAAATCCAATAGGATTCCTGTGTGCACAGTGGTTTGTAACATTCCGCTGCTGGAAGAGTGTTGGGTATAGCTTTGATTAAACATTTAAAATGTTTTAACGTTGCTGCACGTAGATGGCGCTGCCCTCTTTTGTGTTTTACTGAATACAGAGCCCCTTCTAGCTTTTTATGAGCCGGCAGCCATCCACAGTCAGCTTATCTGTGACCACCAACACACCTTGTTCTGCATTTGAACTTTCACACATGGATTCCCTGCCATAGAGAGCTGTTTATTTGCCCATTCTCTCTCTCGAGCTGACAGGGTGCACATGAGCATATGTATATAATATTTCTGTGTTTGAACCTAGACAAGGAGGTTTATACTGCAGTTAATTGACAAACTTTACATTACACTTTCTTTCCTACTATTCCCACAGAGTGGCAGTTTTGATCTTCAGATTCTTTTAGATGTAGCCTATTGGGAAATGTGTTAAAGGGTACTGGGAAGAGAACAATGCTATTGATGTTATAGATGGACAGCAGGATATATTCCTATAGTTTATTTTTTCACCTTTGTACTACTAAAATCGATGTGACTTCTACAATTCTGTCCAATTCAGTGGGGTTAATAGAATAGTGTACTGTGTGAGAGAAATCACTGCACCAAGCCAGAAGTTGTAAAGAATTTACTATTGCTTAACAGAAAATACGTAAATAAGGTTTGCTTTCAGCAGATGGCACTAGATAGCTATTTTTCAATACTTATTTATCCCAGAGAAGCATACAAAGAAAATGAAATAATTGAGCACTTAAAAAAATACAGTAACACAACTTCTACTACAATGTATTAAAGTAGAACTCCAGGCTGAGACGTTTTTGTAATTTATGGTATGCAAAGAAAATGATCTCTATTGAGGTTTATGGCACATCTGGATTGCTTCTCTGCAGTGGAAACGTCATGCTTTTATTTATTGTGGATAGTACAACTATCACTGTTCTTCAGCCCATTATGGTTATGAAAATTAAAAAAAAAAAATTCGGCCACCCTCTCTCCTTGTCCTATCACAGCACACCTTGAATTCTGTAACCACCTTGTATTCTGTACTATTCGGCATGAATGAAAGTAGGAATTTTACACTGCAGAGCATTGATCTGAACTTGCCTTAAACATCAATATTTTTTGGCTATATGTTTACATCCCTGAAATTTAGATAAAAAGAAGGTGGTCAAACAAGTCAATATAAAATAAAATAGAATAGTTCAGTGTACTTGCTTATATATTATTATACAGGATTTATATAGTGCCAACAGTTTACGTAGTGCTTTTCAACATGAAGGCAGATAGTACAGTTACAATACAATTCAATACAGGAGGAATCAGAGGGCCCTACTCATTAGAGATTACAATCTAGGAGGGAGGGTCAAGTGATAAAAAAGGTAAGACCTGTGGGCATGGCAGGACTTAGGGTGGTGGGGGCCCCTGGGCTTGAGTCACTTTCGGGCCCTACCTACTTTACATTACTGTAAATAGAACAAAATGATACATACACAAGCTATGTATTAGAGCTACACAATTCTGGATAAACTGAGAATAAAAATAGAGATCACGATTCTGAAGTAAACCCTGCATGATTTTTGCAGTTTTTCAATTATTAAGTTATAACAGCTCATCGCAATGCAATGCAATACATATATATATCCCCCAAAAACGAGGCCTGCAAATATCTTTTTTAGGATGGTTTTGTTCTCTGTATTTCCAGGTATCTCAAGCACCATTCGTACTGCTGTACGAATGGAGTATCAAGAAGAGTGGAAGGAGCTAAACACTGCAAGACTTCTCCTCTGTGCCGGACAGAGGGGAAGCTCTCACAGACTGCATTTCAGCAAGCTTTAAATGCCGGTTTAGAGGGGCTAATGTGCGCAAGCGCGGTGATGTCATGCAAATGATCAGCTGCCTGTGTCATGGGCTATTTTTTAAGACAATGTTGTGTCCGAGGGTTTACATTACAACCACTTTAAATGACTGGCATATTATTGAAAAAACTTAAATGTAAGGGCCACCCTATTGAGCGGGGCCCATGGGCTTGAGCCCAGTCAAGCCCAATGGTAAATCCGGCCCTGCCTGTGGGGGATGAGCTGATGGAAAATAATCAAAGTATAGTTGTGGGCAGGATAGGCTTCTCTGAGGCCTAGTACACACGAGAGGATTTATCCGCGGATACGGTCCACCGGACCGTATCCGCGGATAAATCCTCTCGAGGATTTCCACGGATTTGGATCCGATGGAGTGTACTCACCATCGGATTGAAATCCGCGCCAAAATCCCCTCGCGATGACGTGTCGCACCGTCGCCGCGATGATGACGCGGCGGCGTGCGCGATGCTGTCATAAAAGGAATTCCACGCATTCGTTGAATCATTACGACGCATGCGGGGGATCCCACCGGATCGATCTGCGGGAGCCAATTCAAGCAGATAGATTTGTAGACATGTCTACAAATTTTTATCTGCTGGAATTGGGAAATTTCCGCGGATAAATATCCGCAGGAATGTACACACCATAGAATCTATCCGCTGAAACCGATCCGCTGAGATTTTTCAGCGGATGGATTCTATCGTGTGTACGGGGCCTGATGAGAAGGGTTTTCAGGGATCCTCTCAAAGCAAAAAGAGTAGGAGATAAGTGGATTGATTGGGGTAGGGAGTTTATTTTACTCTTGTTTATTTTGGTTGATATCCATTGCATTGTGGTTAGTTTGAGCACTGATTTTGTTTTTTTTTTCACAAGTGATTTCATTGATTTAGGTTTGCAATTCGGAGGGAATTTTTGTGTAAAAAAGATGTGGTTTGTTCATATGATCTGTAGCCCTGATTCCCCTGTGTCAGTGAGCCTTGTGTGGGCAGGTTGCCTATGGTTTGTTAGCCAGGTAGTTGGCTGGCCAAGGCTGGGGAAGGGATTAATGTGCTGAACATCTGCAGATCACCTGCAGAGGATTGCTGTACCTTGCAGTCCATCACAGGACACCGGGAGGCCAGAAACTTGCCAACCTTTAGGTAAGCACCAGTCATGGACCACCACCTTGCTGACGTATGCTTTGGTAGCCTAGTATAGTTAACCAGAGATGTTTCATTGCAAATTTTAATGTTGGACTGTATCATCAAATTGTTCAGTAAAGTTGCATCAACTTGGTCTGAAGTTATTCATGATGGTTTCTCTGGCGTATGAAAGAACTAGGGCTAGTAAAGCACATGTGGGGTATGAAGCAAAGTCACTACAAAAGGTCTACCTGACAATACAAGCAGAAGGTGTAATGCAGTTGCTATGGGTAACCAAGTACTAGTGCAAGGTACATTGCAGCCAGTCATTAAGCATGGTACCTGTCCTGGAGTAAGTGACAGGTTCTCTGGTAGCAAGGAGGTCAGTGATCTGGCTCCTTCCCTAGTGATCAGTTCCTAAAGAAACTGGGACTGAACCGACGTTACAGAGACCCATAGCCTGGCTGCATGGTTCGGGAGTGAAGAAGTTAACAAGTGCATGCATAAGGACCACGCAAAGTGCATGGTGGGACCCCATTCTGCATTCATTAGGAGTGAGGTGGCAGAGGTACACAGAACTGGTGGAGAGGGCACCAACTCAGCATTGTCCCTCCCAAGTGAAACATACATCAAGTTAAAATGTTTAGTGACTTGGGACAGTACTTTACAGTGGCACATCTCTAAGCTGAGGAATCACCATAATGTTTGATTGTCACCTGAACACGGTCCCTGACTGGTCCTGGCCATTGATGAGCATGCTCCATGCGAAAGGTACCCCCATGTGAAAGTTTGAATAGCACCGCCAACACAGGGCTACAAGGGGGAGGGGTGGTGCCAACAATCGCTGGGACATACAGTCATGCTCGAAATTGTTGGCAGGAATTTTTCCAGAAAATAAAGAATTTCTCACAGAAAAGTATTGCAGTAACACATGTTTTGCTGTACACATGTTAATTCCCTTTGTGTGTATTGGACCAAAACAAAAAAAAGGGAGGAAAAAAAGCAAATAAGACATAATGTCACACAAAACTCCAAAAATGGGCTAGTCAAAATTCTTGGCACCCTTTCAAAATTGTGGATAAATAAAATTGTTTCAAGCATGAGATGCTCCTTTAAACTCACCTGGGGCAAGTAACAGGTTTGGGCAATATAAAAATCACACCTGAAAGCAGATAAAAGGAGAGAAGTTCACTTAGTCTTCGCATTGGGTGTCTGTGTGTGCCACACTAAGCATGGACAACAGAAAGAGGAGAAGAGAACTGTCTGAGGACTAGAGAACCAACATTGTGGAAAAATATCAACAATCTCATGGTTACAAGTAGAGTTGAGTGGACACCTGGATGTTCGGAAAAAAGTCCAGGTTCGGGACCCGAACTTGACCCGAACTTGACCCCGAACCTGAACCCCATTGAAGTCAATAGGGACCCAAACTTTTGAGTACTAAAATGTCTCTAAAAAAGTAATGGAAAGGGCTAGAGGGCTGAAAATGGCAGCAACATGTTGGTAAGAGCATGGCAAGCACTCTGCAAACAAATGTGGATAGGGAAATAACTTAAAATAACATAAAATACATAGCCATTTTCCCTCCCCAGTGTCATGTGAATGGGGAACAGGTATGTTAAATTTGTTGTTATTGCTCTCACTCTCTCATACTGGTCACTGGCCCCTCATGACAAAGAACTCTCTGAGGATCTGAAAAAAATAACTGTTGCTCTACATAAAGATGGCCTAGGCTATAAGAAGATTGCCAAGACCATACAGCGGTTTTACAGGACATGTTCAACTCAGAACAGGCCTCGCCATGGTCGACCAAAGAAGTTAAGTGCACATGCTCAGCGTCATATCCAAAGGTTGTCTTTGGGAAATAGATGTATGCGTGCTGTCAGCATTGCTAAAGAGGTTGAAGGGGTGGGGGGTCAGCTGTCAGTGCTCAGACCATACGCTGCTGTCGTCCCAGAGGGAAGCCTCTTCTAAAGATGATGCACAAGAAAGCCCACAAAACAGTTTGCTGAAGATAAGCAAACTAAGAACATGGATTACTGGAACCATGTCCTGTGGTCTGACCAAGTTTTATTTGGTTCAGATGGTGTCAAGCGTATGTGGTGGCAACCAGGTGAAGAGTACAAGCCTACAGTCAAGCATGGTGGTGGGAGTGTCATGGTCTGGGGCTACACAAGTGCTGCCAGCACTGGGAAGCTACAGTTCATTGAGGGAACCATGAATTCTAACATGTACTGTGACATACTGAAGCAGAGCATGATCCCCTCCCTATGGAGACTGGGTCGCAGGGCAGTATTCCAACATGATAATGACCCCAAACACACCTCCAAGACAACCACTGCCTTGCTATCAAAGCTGAGGGTAAAGGTGATTGACAGGCCAAGCATGTCTCAAGGTCTAAACCCTATTGAGCATCAGTGGGGCATCCATAAACAGAGGGTGGAGGATAGGGATGAGCCGAACACCCCCCCGTTTGGTTCGCACCAGAACCTTCGAACATACCGACCGTTCGCGCGAACATTTAGAACCCCATTGACGTCTATGGGACTCGAACGTTCAAATTCAAAAGTAGTAATTTTAAAGCCTAATTTGCAAGTTATTGTCGTAAAACGTCTTTGAGAACCCGGGTCTTGCCCCAGGGAACATGTATTAATGGAAAATACGTTTCAAAAACGGTCATTTTTTCTGGAGCAGTGATTTTAATGATGCTTAAATAAAAAATAAAAAAAATTAAAAATTCCTTTAAATATTTTACCTGCTGGGTGTCTATAGTATGCCTGTGAAGTGGCACGTGTTTAGAACTGTCCCTGCACAAAATGAGATTACTATAAGAAAAAAGTAATTTAAAACTGCTTGCGGCTTTAATGCAATGTCTGGTCCCTGCAATATGGATGAAAATCATTGAGAAAAATAGCACAGACACAGAAAGTACACACACCACGTAGCTTTAGGTGCAAACTACAGAGCACACGTGCAGTACACACCAAGTAGCTTTAGGTGCAAACTACAGAGCACACGGCCAGTACACACCAAGTAGCTTTAGGTGCAAACTACAGAGCATGCAGCCAGTACACACAAAGTAGCTTTAGGTGCAAACTACAGAGCACACGGCCAGTACACACCAAGTAGCTTTAGGTGCAAACTACAGAGCACACGTGCAATACACACCAAGTAGATTTAGGTGCAAACTACAGAGCACATGGCCAGTACACTCCAAGTAGTTTTAGGTGCAAACTACAGAGCACACGGCCAGTACACACCAAGTAGCTTTAGGTGCAAACTACAGAGCACACGGCCAGTACACACCAAGTAGCTTTAGGTACAAACTACAGAGCACACGGCCAGTACACACCAAGTAGCTTTAGGTGCAAACTACAGAGCACACGGCCAGTACACACCAAGTAGCTTTAGGTGCAAACTACAGAGGACACAGACAATAAACCACGTAAGAATACTGCAGCTAGCACAATCATCTGCCCACCAGTAAATTAGGAAGAACTGATCTAGGTTTTGTATGATAAGCCACAGCCATCGATTCAGACTCAAACACTGGCTAATCCTCTCTGGAAAGAAATGACTATTAGCGAAATAAAAGCATTAGAGGATCTTATGGAATTGTGGCACGAGGGCCACATAGACAAGGCTGAGTACTCAGAGGCCAAGTTTATTCAGTCTGGCCTTGTCAGCCCTCCTCTGCCTCATGCTCCACCTCCCATAATATCAACACCCAAAAATTGTAAACCTAAATCCAGAACATTTCCAACTCTCCAGGGAAATCCCAATGTATGGGCCTTCACTACTCAAGTAACTAATGAAATCTGTCAAACCAAATGGAGGGGGATAAGCCCAAACAAATTTGACCACAACACAAAAAGAGGCATTAGCCTCATTGCAACTAAACAAGGGTCTGATTATAAAACTTTCAGATAAGGGAGGAAACCTGGTTGTAATGGACAACCACCAGTATGAATCGATGGTTCTGGCTATCTTGCAAAATCGGAAATGGTATCAAAAAGTGTTGGAAAGTCATGTAAAGCTAACTGCAACTCGTTATAGGCAATTAATTGGTTCTGCCTATCACAAAGGACTGATTAACAAGAAATCTTGGGAATTTTTAAACCTCCCAACACCGCTGACACCAACCTTTTGTGCACTTCCCAAGATCCATAAGAACCCCACCAATCCCCCCGGATGCCCTATAGTGTCCGGTAATGGGTGCCTCACAGAAACTGCTAGTCAACCTATTAACGATTTGCTCAGACCCCATGTGGAGGGCCTTGTGTCCTGCCTCCAGGACACTAGTGATCTACTCGGGACTCCAGATGGAATTACTATCCCCAAAGGATTGTGCTTGGTTGCCTTGGACGTAGAGGCCCTCTACAACTCCATCCCCATGATTTGGGGTGGCGGTTGTGGAGGGCTTCAGCTCTGAAAACAATGATGTGCCTAAACTGTACAACAAATTTATTCTGGATTTGCTTGGATTTATCTTGACTAACAATATTTTTTTGTTTGGACGCTCCCCTCTACCTCCAGATACAGGGGGTGGCTATGGGGACCAAGTGTGCCTCCTCCTAAGCGTAATCTCTTTTTTAGAGATGATATGCAGTCATTTTTTGAGCAGATACCAATTTGGAGGTGCTTCATTGATGACATATTCTTTGTCTGGACAGGAACTAGGGACAATCTACTTTTTGTTTTTGGACAGCCTTAAGCATAATCATTACAATTTAAAATTCACCATGGATTCGAACCAGCAGAAATTGACCTTCCTGGATATCCAAATATCGGTCAAAGATGATGGTAGCATTGGAGCAACTCTTTTCCGCAAACCATCCGCTGTAAATTCTTTGCTCCACACTGACAGTTCTCATCCTGCTTCCCTTATAGCCAGTGTGCCCTAGGGGCAATACTTGAGAATGAAACAATATTGTAGTGAAGATCGTCGATTTGAAAAAGAAATGTTGCAGTTACGTCTCAAATAACGTGGCTATAGTAGCAAATGTTTAAAAAAGGCGTACATCAAGGCAAAAAGGCAGAACAGAGCATCCTTAATCCATGATCCCAAACCAGTTAAAGCCAACCCAGGGGTCAGAATGATTACTAGATTATCAGGCCAGCATCAACAGGTGCGTGACATCATGCAAAAACATTGGTATCTCCTTATGGGAGATGACAGTGTTTTAAAACACCTCAAAAATATCACTATTTGTCATCATTTCCTTCTACAATATTTCCTCTGTTCTCCTTCCTAGGAATTTTCTACTTAAATTCTCTTCATCCAGCGGTCACACAAGGACAATCCTGAATTGGTGGGGGGATTTTGAATTTGTATGGGATGTATTATTTTCCACCTCAAATCAAGTTTTATATACAGTTCTAAGCAGCCTGGGTAAGGTTTCCCCCCCCCCTTTTCCCACATCTATATATATATATACATTTTTGATATCTGTCAATTTGATTGTTTCTGTATTTTTTTATTACCTGCATATTGATATTATGCCAACAATTCCATTGATTTGTTTGTTTTTTATTCGTTGTTCAAAACAATCAACATGAGGTTTTATTCATGTATTTTTTGTTATTCTTAGCATGTTACGCATCACACCAGAATCTCCTGAAGAAGCTCCAAAAAGGCGAAACATGTTGAGTTATAGTGTCTGTGCATATGCTTTTTAATGGAACTTACAATTCTTGATATGGATGGATTATTTTCCTCATGTTTTTTATCTTTGTAATAAATTACTTAAAATTGTATCTATTGTGTCTTTACACTCTTTCTTTTTGAACACCTAAAACGTCCCGGGGTTTGTTACCACTCCCTCCCCACTTATTGTTCTCATCTTATAAAGCTTTTTTAGCAGAAATAACTTGCCGACTTGAACGCTCATGCAGTTTCTGTAATGAAGTCCACATTCCTTTGGCTTTTTTCCTGTTTATATGTGGATAAGCTGGTCATCTTCCACTAGCAAGATTTTGCCTGCCTATTTTTCCTGTCCCAGTCCTTCATCTCTCCATTTGTTGGTCTGTCTTTATTCAGCACTTGCCACAAGTCATCTCTGCTTAGAAACATTTCTAGGCTAAACTTCCAAAGCTGGTAATTGGCATTGTTCAGCTTTGCAATTGCAAACTTCACATCTGAACCACTTGCCATGTTTCATCAGCTTCTATACGGTATTCACTGACTTGCTGTACTCAATGAGTATTCTTTCCAGTGCCTCTGGGTGCTTCTGTGTGCCTGGCTGGGATATCATCTCCAATTCCTGGGTGCCTGGGCCCATAACCTATTGTGCAGAGTATTGAAACATGAGCTGGAAGCTTCTAATATACAGCAGGACACCTTTACTTTCATGGAGAATATCTTTTACCATGGCTTTACATCATTTAGACAGGAAGAGAACACAAATGAGTACATTGAGAATCGATAGACAATACATCCTGTTATATCATAGAATATAAGAACTTTACACTATAATACCACAGCACCACCTGCTGCATAGATAGGTATAATGCATTCAGTAGTGTCAGTTTATTAGCAACTTTACATTACATGCTGTTGTTCTTTTCAAACAATCTAAGCTATAAAAAATCACCAACATAGTCATAGCAACAACGTGGGAACGCTACTTAACCTTTCATGCAGACCTTTTTATTATCACATTGTTGTTTTTAAAAGCCGTAATAGAGGCAACATTGTGATGAAAAAATAAAAGCCAATTATTTTTTCTTATTATTTATTCTTTGGTCACATAACTCTGGGTTCAGCGGGAGGGGCGATGTCTTTTGCCTACATACTTTGTGGTAAAGCTGCAGTGTACAAGTTTATCTTCTATTTAGGTGCTGATGATTCATAAGGTACAGCAGTAAAGTGTATACTGCCTGTCACTTGTGTCTTGACAAATATTGACTGCATACAAAGATGTACATGCATTGCTCCCAACTTTCCCAGATTTGGAACAAAGTCCTTCTGTCCCTCTTTCCTCCTATCGTGTCCCTCTTTTTGGTCTGATCTACAGACCTGTATAGAAAATGAATTATTTAACTATCAAAAGTGTTTTACTGCACTAAAAATTGTATCCAAGTTCTAAGTTATTGCATTTGTTAATTTCAAAAGCCATTAAAGTGGTTGTATACTCCCCATCCAATCTTCAGCACATTGCAATCCTCGTTATCAAAGCTAGTGATTGCTGCCTGCTAAAGTCTCCTTGTTTATTCATCTTTATTAAAAAAAAATATTTTTTACTACCTTATTAATTAAATTAATGATATAGATAATTATTTATATAATAAATATATTAAATATAAAACAAACGTTTTCACATCTGTTTTAATATGACTTTAAAAAAAATGGTATTACTTTAAAAAATTAAATAAAAAAAAAAGAATTATTAAAGAATCAAGATCTTATGTATATATTCAATAATTACAATTATAATTATTTTATTATGAATTCATTAGAAGATTTAGATTATAACCAAATATTAAAATAAATTATCATTAACCACAGTAATTTTTAAATAAGATGTCAATGTTTTAGTAAACTATTTACATTATAAGCAAGCTGACAGGCTGGGTATTTATAACAGAAGACACCCTAGTGCTCTTGTTTGTTACAAATGTGTAACTGTAAATGCCTGTCATCAGGTAATGTGATCTGATCCACACATTCTCAGAGGGAGAACAAAGGATACATTTTTCCTCTATAACTTCCCAGATTTGTATAGAAGAAAGATGGGCAGCCTGTAATCTCGTGAGATATTGTGAAATTACAGTGCCGCCCCAGTTAAAAAGTTAAAACAAAGATAAAAAAGAACCTGTAATGCCATGTACAGACACCTGGGCATATATATATATATATATATATATATATATATATATATATATATATATATATATATATATATATATTGTAACATGGGGGGACCATTAGATCTAGTGGTAGATGTGTTTTCAAGTGATTCACAGTAGTCAGGAACTATATTTTAGTGGCCTGGTAGCCCATTTTTATTAAATGACAAATAAAAAGTCTGTAACATATAGGTTTCCCACGCAGGTGTTCTTCTCCAGTAAATACACAGAATGGAAAATGCTAGCCCACCTGGCTCTTAAAGGAGTTTTTTTTTTTGCTGAAATGACTTTTTGCAGGGTATAGAGACATAATAGTTAACTGATTCCCTTTAAAAATGATTAAAAATAGATAAAAATCAATCATATAATGTACCTGCAGTTTCTAGTTTCGTTTTTGCATGTTGTTTCCTGCTTCTGTGATGTACAGAGCCACAGAGCCAATACAGGGCAGTGATGGTTTGGAAAACAAAACTGATTGGTGCTGTGGGGTTTTAGACACACAGTAATCACACCTCCTTGATTAGTGACCACAGAGAGAAAGCTCCCAGTATTGTGGTTATTGGGAAACGGACAACCAGGAAGTGTGGAGATCAGAGAAGAATTATAGCAACTTGAGAGCAAAAACGAACAATGAGGACATGAAAACAGCACTGCATTAAGGTAAAGGAAGCTATTAAGATAAAAAAAAATTCCTTTACAAACCCTTTAAGCTCTCCCTCAGCTTTAGTTGCAGTACCTCTGCTCTTTATGCTGGTCACCCCAGCCAAAGGTGCTTTTGGGCAGACCGATTTACTCTAGCACACTCAGCTCTGGCCTTAGTCCTCAATCAGTTTACTAGCAGGAAAGACAAAGCAGGAAGCGCCACCTGAGTGTAGTATTAAAAACAAGCAGTTTAATCACAGGAGTAAAAACACTCACAGGAAGAAAATGTAAAATAGGCTCATCTTGTGCAAGAGGGGGAAAGGCTGCTCTAATCCATCCCCCAGACATTGCACTGCTCACAGAGGGCACTGGTGCTCTGGAGAGGCTGGATGGCATTCTGTCAGGTAGTTTACTGCCTCTTGCACTCCACAGCTATACTCTGTAGTCCTGCACTGAGCCAATGTGCACGCCCTGTGTCCTTAAACTATATAATTTCTATTAACCACTTCATCTCCTGTCCATTTTTTGCAATACGGCACTGTGTTACTTTAGCGGACAAGTGCACGGTTGTGCGACTCTTTACACCAAAAAAAATGATGTCCCTTTAACTATAAAAAGGTAGTATTTCATCACCTCTGCACACTGAAGCTGATAAACTGCAGTTTATTGGCGTTTTGGCTTTTTTTTTAAAGCCCATAAACTGAACTCTATGCTAGCCTATGTCTCCATTGGCGTTTTTTAGTGTTAATGAGCTTTGAAGTTTATTGGCTTTTTTCTGAACACCCGAAATTTGCGTTCAAAGTGCTGCTTTTCGGTGGGAAAAACGCAAAAAAACGCAAAACGCCAGAGTTTTTTTGTGTTTTTTAATACATAAAAAAAAAAGCTACACTGAAAAACGCTGATTAAAGGTATTGCAAAAACGCTAAAAAGCGTTGAAAGGCTCCCTGCAAAGCTACTGGCATTTTTTTATAGGTTTTATCAGCTTCAGTGTGCATGGAGCCTTATATTTTTTGTGAAAAAAAAAGTATTTTTATTTTCTGCTATAAAAACATATACAATAACAAAATCTAAAAAAAAAAATCTTCATCTATTTAGTCCAATATGTATTCTGCAAAATATTTTGGCCCACAAAAATCACAATAAGCATATAATGATTGATGTTACATTGTCTACAAATGATGGGATATATTTATGGAATGTGTATAATTTTTTTATTTAATACTAATGTTGGCGATCAGCGACTTATAGCGGGGCTGTGATATTGCGCCGGACAAATTGGACACTAGGTGACACTTTTGACACTTTTTTTGGGGACCAGTGACACTAAAAAATGCACTGTCACTGTACTAATAACATTGGCATTAAAGGGGTTCACGTCATGGGTGATCAAAGGGTTAAATGTGTGCCTAGAGAGTATTTACTAACTGTGGGGAAGCTGCTTGTACTGTGGGAAGGCAGAGATCCATGTTCCTGCTTAGCAGTAACACAAGATCAGTACCTTCCCTTGTCACAGAATGGCGATCTGCATTGCTTTCATAGGCAGACCGCTGTTCTGCTTCTCTCACGAACGATTGCCTGTGTCCAATCATTGCGGGAGCATGATACAGTATATAAAGAAAGAAGTATTCTTTTTCTATTTGCACTAGCTTCTCCCCCAGATTCTCCACCTCTGAGCCGGAGAATCTGGGAAGGATATATTGCAGTGTAACAGCTAGTGAGATCTCCAGATCTCACTTTCATTAACTGCCCATTTGGGACAGAACGGTTGTGTGCTGTGATGAGAAGCCGAGAACATGTTCTTGGTTTCTCATCTCAGCTACTGTACATAAACCAGTACACACCAGAGATCAGCTGTGATCCTGAGGACCACAGATTTTCTATGTTTCATAAACTGACACCTATGATCTATCCTTGTTCTCCTCCTATCGCATTGCTCCAGAAGTAATACTTCTAACTCTGTCTTATTTTTTACACTTGTTCTATCTTCTATCTTCATGTGTCCCCCAAGGTTCAGTCATCTGAAACATTGACAGAACTACCATGGTCACAAAGGTCACACTTGCGAATGGGTCCTGGAGTACCGCCACTGTCTGGTACCACTGCGGGGTTGCTTTCATATGGCAAGGATATGCAGGGTACACCAAGTTCCTCCTTACTCACTCCTCCACTCAGACCAGTCTGAAAAGTGCAAATTGTCTCTTACCAAACTTTTACTTAACACGCAGTAACATAAGATTAACAAAAGCAGCCCCAAGGGTTGTGCCAATGGAATCGAACTTCCCCTGCCGTTGTATGTGTTGTACGTCACCGCGTTTGAGAACGAGGAGATTTGGTCTTGACAGTGTGCACGCAAAGCAAGCTTGTCATGTTTCTCCACAAGCCTGACAAGGAACTCGTAGAGGAAAACGATGTTTCATTTACGACGAGTTCCTCGGTCAAGTGTACAAGGCATAACACATAAATACTTCTGATAGAATCATGGCACCTTGCCAACCTTGCTTTGGTAGGGGCGCTGCGGTTTAAAAATTATGAAGGAACCATTTTCCTGCATGAAACACAGGCACAGCCGCCCATTCAGAATCCCCCCAACTACTCTCCTTTTACCTCACCACCTGTCAAATGCCTTTAAAAAGCAATCCATCGTGAATTGCTTTTCAGAGCATTCCTTACTGCTAGTGTGAACAAACCCTGAAAAAACAGTCCTGCTAGCATACAAAAGCGGTTCTGACCATACAGAGTGTAGGGGTCCTGATCAAAAAAATGGCGAGATATACATACACATGAATGCATATAAACATACATAAACTTTCTGTACATACACACATACACAAACACACTCATACAGAACATAATGTAATAAAAAAAATGCAGATCTACTGACCTGCCTAATCCAGACTTCTCACTTCTCGGCTTCCCATTTCTGCTAAATATTTATGTTTCTATTCTATTTCTATTGCCTCCAGTCCTTGCTATTTCTTAATTTAAAATTCAATACAAATTAAACTGTAATTTCAGTTTTACCAACATAATTTACTAACAGTAACTTAGTTACAGCTGGAAGTTATTTGTTTCATTGGCAGGATACACAGGAGTCAATGTGGAAGATAATATTAAGGTGATTTGGAGTGGTATGAAGGGCATACTATGTTTTAAATTTCCTCTGAGGGTTAAGGAAGCTCTTTTCAACTATAAAAGACCTGCTCTTGTGCTAAATGATCCCCCAATACCCTTAATATTTTACTTTTTTCTTTTTTTACAGAAAAAAAACAGACAGTGAAAAAGTTAAATACATTTTTTAAGTGACAACATACACGTAATCATCAAGTACACACAAAACAGGAGCAAATATACAAATACAATGAACACTGAATACAAACATAAAAAAAATACTTACTTAAAAATGAATCCCACACCTTCTAAATAAATAAATATCATTATAAAAATTTGACAAAACAGCTCAGTATGTGAAATTAAGAGTTTCTGCTTCAGTGAAATTACGTTAATCCCAAAATCAGTTTCAGTCTCCCATCCCTAGTCTTTTTTGTAAGTTTCTGATTTCTATACTTACAGTTTCATTATTACCACTTATTTAGTAGCTCTGTATTCTCAGCCACATAATGGTTATTTTTAACCATGCAATATTTACCAACAATTTTCTTTTAACCACTTCATTACTGGGCACCTAAACCCCCTTCCTGCCCAGACCAATTTTCAGCTTTCAGCGCTGACGCATTTTGAATGACAATTGCGCGGTCAAACAACACTGTACCCAAATTGTATTTTTATAATTTTTTCCCCACAAATAGAGCTTTCATTTGGTGGTATTTGATCATCTCTGCGATTTTTTTTTTTTGCGATATAAACAAAAAAAGACAAAAAAAACGAAAAAAAAAACAATATTTTTTACTTTTTGTTATAATAATATCCCAATTTATTTATTTGAAAAATATTTTTTTCCTCAGTTTAGGCAGATACGTATTCTTTTACATATTTTTGTTAAAAAAATCGCAATAAGCGTATATTCATTGGTTTGCGCAAAAGTTATAGCACCTACAAAATAGGGGATAGATTTATGATTTTTTTTTTTTATTGATTTTTTTTTACTAGTAATTTTTTTTGTCAGGCCTGCGATATTGTGGGGGACATATCGGACACTATTTTGGGACATTCACATTTATACAGTGATCAGTGCTATAAAAATGCACTGATTACTGTATAAATGTGACTGGCAGGGAAGGGGTTAACACTAGGGGGTGAGGAAGGGGTTAAATGTATTCCCTGGGTGTGATTCTTACTGTGTGTGGAGGGGGACTGACTGGGGGAGGTGACCGATGCTGTGTCCCTATGTACAAGGGACACAGCATCGGTCTCTTCTCTCCCTGAACGACGTGGAGCTCTGTGTTTACACACACAGAGCTCCACGTCGCTGCTGTCACCGCCGATCGCGGGTACCTGGTGGACATCGCGGCCGCCAGGCACGCGCATCGGCATCTCAGCGATGCGCCGGGCACAGTTTTTCCCCGCTGCGCGCCCCCAGCGGTGTGCACGGGGAATGCAAATAAAAGGACGTCCACCCGGCAGTTGAGAGCCGCGCTGTGGACGTCTTTCGTCTACAGCGCGGGTCTCAAGTGGTTAATACTGCTGACATTTTCATTTAAAAATGTGTTATGAATGTGTTTGGTTTAAATGGAACTAAAATCACACATTATAATTATCATTTACATTATAATTTCTAATTATTTGTATATATGCACAAAGTGATGCTCTAACTCATAGCAAAATAATCTGTATACTTCAATTTGCTGGTGGGTAATAAAGCATGATGAATTTGTTTATTGTGGCCTGAATAAATCAGTCAGCTCACAGATGTTTAGAAATATCAACCTAAATGTGGCATGACACATGCAAACACTGAGCGCAAAATGTAATAATAACTTAACAGTAATGCTAGGGTTATTTATTTATAAAGGGATAGGCTGCATGTTATGAAGCTCTTAAACTGATGTATAAGAATTAGCAAGAATGACAATGAGTTTTGCTCATGAGATCCATTTCATCCACTGCATGATTGGATCACCATTTCCCTCCATCATGTAGTATCTTTTTTTTCTGACTTAACATGGAAAGAACAACAGACCTCTCATACAACAAAGCAGCAAATGTAAAATATGATATACAGTGAACACTGAAAATGAAACCCTGAGGCCTCGTACACACGGCCGAGAAACTCGACGGGCAAAACACATAGTTTTGCTCGTCGAGTTCCTTGTGAAGCCGCCAAGGATCTCGGCGAGCCAAATTTTCCCATTGCCGTCAAGGAAATAGAGAACATGTTCTCTTTTTGGCCCGACGAGATCCTCGTCGGTTTCCTCGTCGAAAAGTGTACACACGACCGGTTTCCTCGGTAAAAAAAAAAACCAGCAAGCTTCTTGCTGGTATTTGCAGAGAAACTCGGCCGTGTATACGAGGCCTGAGATGCATACATGGAGAAAAACTGACTTTCTGCTTTTCATTCAAGTAGTTCATCTATTCACCCAGATCATTTTGTTGGTGATTGGATGGTCTGAGAACCTTTTTGTGACGCAGGAAAGTTATTTCAAAACATTTCCACTGTAGACTCCTTGGAGGGACTGTCACTGTCAACCAATTTCCTCTATCCCACTTTCCTCTTAATTTGAACCTTTTGTGTTCTAATGTATACACTTCTTTTTTAAAAAAAAGTTCAGATTAACTGCCAAAAGTTGTACAGTCAGGTCCATAAATATTGGGACATCGACACAATTCTAATCTGTTTGGCTCTATAGACCACCACAATGGATTTGAAATAAAACAAACACGATGTGCTTTAACCGAAGACTTTCAGCTTTAATTTGAGGATATTTACATCCAAATCAGGTGAACAGTTTAGGAATAACATCAGTTTGTATATGTGCCTCCCACTTTTTAAGGGACCAAAATTAATGGGACAGATTAGCAATCATAAATCAAACTTTCACTTTTTAATACTTGGTTGCAAATTCTTTGCAGTCAATTACAGCCTGAAGTCTGGAACGCATAGACATCACCAGACGCTGGGTTCATCCCTGGTAATGCTCTGCCAGGCCTCTACTGCAACTGTCTTCAGTTCCTGCTTGTTTTTGGGGCATTTTCCCTTCAGTTTTGTCTTTAGCAAGTGAAATGCATGCTCAATCGAATTCAGGTCAGGTGATTGATTTGGCCATCGCATAACATTCCACTTCTTTCCCTTAAAAAACTCTTTGGTTGCTTTTGCAGTATGCTTCGGGTCATTGTCCATCTGCACTGCAAAGCACTGTCCAATGCATCCTGAAGCATTTGGCTGAATATGAGCAGATAATATTGCCCAAAACACTTCAGAATTCATCCTGCTGCTTTTGTCAGCAGTCACATCATTAATAAATACAACAGAACCAGTTCTATTGGCAGCCATACATACCCACACCATGACACTACCACCACCATGCTTCACTGATGAGGTGGTATCCTTTGGATCATGAGCAGTTCCTTTCCTTCTCCATACTCTTCTCTTCCCATCACTCTGGTACAAGTTGATCTTGGTGTCATCTGTCCATAGGATGTTGTTCCAGAACTGTGAAGGCTTTTTGAGATGTTGTTTGGCAAACTCTAATATGTCCTTTCTGTTTTTGAGGCTCACGAATGGTTTACATCTTGTGGTGAACCCTCTGTATTCACTCTGATGAAGTCTTCTCTTGATTGTTTACCTTTACACACATACACCTACCTCCTGGAGAGTGTTCTTTATCTGGTCAACTGTTGTGAAGGGTGTTTACTTCACCAGGGAAAGAATTTTTCGGTCATCCACCACAGTTGTTTTCCGTGGTCTTCTGGGTCTTTTGGTGTTGCTGCGCTCACCGGTGCGTTCTTTCTTTTTAAGGATGTTTCAAACAGTTGATTTGGCCACAGCTAATGTTTTTGCTATTTCTCTGATGGATTTGTTTTTTCAGCCTAATGATGGCTTGCTTCACTGATAGTGACAGCTCTTTGGATCTCATAATCTCATATTGAGAGTTGAAAGCAACAGATTCCAAATGCAAATAGCACACTTTAAATGAACTCTGGACTTTTTATCTGCTCCTTGTAAATGGGATAATGAGGGAATAACACACACCTGGCCATGGAACAGCTGAGCAGCCAATTGTCCCATTACTTTTGGTCCCTTAAAAAGTGGGAGGCACATATACAAACTGTTGTAATTCCTACACTGTTCACCTTATTTGGATGTAAATACCCTCAAATTAAAGCCGAAAGTCTGCATTTAAAGCACATCTTGTTTTTTTCATTGTGGTGGTGTATATAGTCAAAATGATTAGAATTGTGTCGATGTCCCAATATTTATGGACCTGACAGTATATTATACTATACCTTTCATTCAACCTCTAAAATATTGCATTTGTTATTTTGAAGAGTCAGTATAAAAGAAAGGTACCTTTGTCAATGATGTCACAGAGATTCCAATGAGGACAATTACTAAATAAGGTCATGCCCCTATTTGGTGTGTAACTAAACTATACAAGATTATCAGCTTGTTTCCAAGGCAATGCTGCAGACATTTTGCAGTGTAGTTTATTTTACATTATATTTGTGTTGGTTGATATACCAATACCATATCTTTCAAAAAAAATGGGAAGTTGTGAATTTTCAATTTGACAAATTCAACTTTCATTGATTTCAGGAGGGTCCAGGCTCACCATTGGAACTTCTTTGAAGTTCCTTGAACCCTGCTCGAGCCAAACCCATGGCACTTTGACTCATTATTACTGCACCACTCAGCCTTTTCTTTAATTAAGTTGTGCTTTAAATTGTGCTGTGGGTGCCAAAAGCCAGTGCTGGGCATGCATTGCTTATTCACACTAATGCTAGCTAATGCAAGCCTGTGCAGGCATTAACACACACACAAACAGATGTGCAAACAGCCTTGAATTTATGCTGGACTAGGAACTGCAGCATGTGCATTCAATCTTCCTTAACCACATGACAGCTGGCTGGGACTTGTAGCACAGATTTTAAGACAGCACTGCAGACTGACCAGACACTAGAGTGGCTCAAAGGTCTGGTTGATAGCCCCATCTCACACCTGAGAGGGATAGGCATGTGCAAAAGGGAAAAATTAGTTTTGATTAATTTTAATTTGTTATTTAATTAATTTTGTTAAGTTAGATTCGTTACATGTGTTGAATTCGTTTTCGGAATTCGTTAGTTTTCGACCGAATTTCGAAAAATCCGGTCGGATTCGAAAATATTTCGACCGGATTCGATAATATTTCAATCGGATTCGAAAACAAATTCTATTCGAATCGAACTAGAAAACAATTAGATTAGAAAACAAATTCGAATGAAAATTTAAAGCAAATTTGAATCAAAATCTAAAAAATATAAATCGATTTCTAAAAAAGAATACAATAAAATAGAATATAAAATAATAAAACAATAGAATGAAATTCAAAGAATAGTAAATAAAATAATGGATTTTAATAGAATGTAATCAAATACAATAGAATATGACCTTTCTTCGTCTATCTAAGTATCTTCTATCTATCTTCCATTTTCTGAAATTCGAAATTCATATAGAATGAGTGAAGGAAAAAAGATGCGCTAATTAAATAAATAAATATGTTATGAAATTCAGTGAATCAACCTCAAACATCTAGAAGTAATTATAAAATAAATAAATAAATAATGGTGGGATAGAAGTGAATATATATACAAAAATAAATAAGTGTCCAACAAATGAATAAGACTCCTAGTAGAGGAGATCAAAACGAATTGTTGTGCAAAAAACAGTCCAAATGATAGTGAGAAGAAATATACAGGATAAGTCCATAAATCTGTGTAGACTTCCTCCTCCACCAAGGAAATAGAAATAAATCACCGCAAACAAGTGCTCATGGATGGCACCTTACCACAAAAAGTTGATCTCCTTAATCAAAAGGGGATCGCAATAGGCATGGGTTCATATATCATCAGAATCCTTTTGGGTAGATATCAGCAGATCCAGCATACAGCCTCATAGAATAAGCCAAAAAAAGGGAGATCGCCATAGTATAATAACGTTTAATAAAATCAAAGTTAAAAGACAGGCAACGCCAAATGGCCCCTTACTTGCAAGGTGCCTTAACCCGGCACTGAGGCTGGTCTGCGTTGGATGATTTGGGGGAGAGATCCACGCTCCAGGAAGGGTGTAGCGGCGTGCGTTCCACCAGTATGTGAGCGAGGACCAGCAAAGCCGGAACCGGAAGTCCGTAGGACAGTGGTTCTCAACCTTCTAATGCCGTGACCCCTTGATAAAATTTTCCAAGTTGTGGGGACCCCTAACAGTAAAATCATTTTCGTAGCGTGGGTTGTGAGCACCCTAGGCAGGACAAGTAATTTGCACCCCCAAACCCATGGACATTTTGCAATCCCTTCCACTCATACAGTATTAAAACCCCTATGGTACATTTTAGGATGTACAACTCTTTCTCTTTTCCTCTATATTCCATGTATTCTCTATTTTTATTACTTCTCATGTTCCTTGGTGGGGGGGGGGGGGGATGGCATGAGTGGCAATGCTGATCAGTCAAAAAGGCTGGGAGAGCGGTGTGGGCTTCAGGAACAGCCCAGGATGTGGGGACCCCTGGCAAATCATCATTTGACCCCCGAGGGGGTCCCGACCCCCAGGTTGAGAACCACTGCCGTAGGAGATAGCGTGACCAATGCGCCTCGACGTGGGGGGGAAAATTTTCGCGCCAATATCTAATTTAATAAAATATAATATAAAAAAGCTGCAATCTGAAAAATTCTGGGGGACAACCCCAGTATTTGAGAATATGTGAAGGAAAAAAGATGCGCTAATTAAATAAATAAATATGTTATGAAATTCAGTGAATCAACCTCAAACATCTAGAAGTAATTATAAAATAAATAAATAAATAATGGTGGGATAGAAGTGAATATATATACAAAAATAAATAAGTGTCCAACAAATGAATAAGACTCCTAGTAGAGGAGATCAAAACGAATTGTTGTGCAAAAAACAGTCCAAATGATAGTGAGAAGAAATATACAGGATAAGTCCATAAATCTGTGTAGACTTCCTCCTCCACCAAGGAAATAGAAATAAATCACCGCAAACAAGTGCTCATGGATGGCACCTTACCACAAAAAGTTGATCTCCTTAATCAAAAGGGGATCGCAATAGGCATGGGTTCATATATCATCAGAATCCTTTTGGGTAGATATCAGCAGATCCAGCATACAGCCTCATAGAATAAGCCAAAAAAAGGGAGATCGCCATAGTATAATAACGTTTAATAAAATCAAAGTTAAAAGACAGGCAACGCCAAATGGCCCCTTACTTGCAAGGTGCCTTAACCCGGCACTGAGGCTGGTCTGCGTTGGATGATTTGGGGGAGAGATCCACGCTCCAGGAAGGGTGTAGCGGCGTGCGTTCCACCAGTATGTGAGCGAGGACCAGCAAAGCCGGAACCGGAAGTCCGTAGGACAGTGGTTCTCAACCTTCTAATGCCGTGACCCCTTGATAAAATTTTCCAAGTTGTGGGGACCCCTAACAGTAAAATCATTTTCGTAGCGTGGGTTGTGAGCACCCTAGGCAGGACAAGTAATTTGCACCCCCAAACCCATGGACATTTTGCAATCCCTTCCACTCATACAGTATTAAAACCCCTATGGTACATTTTAGGATGTACAACTCTTTCTCTTTTCCTCTATATTCCATGTATTCTCTATTTTTATTACTTCTCATGTTCCTTGGTGGGGGGGGGGGGGGGTGGCATGAGTGGCAATGCTGATCAGTCAAAAAGGCTGGGAGAGCGGTGTGGGCTTCAGGAACAGCCCAGGATGTGGGGACCCCTGGCAAATCATCATTTGACCCCCGAGGGGGTCCCGACCCCCAGGTTGAGAACCACTGCCGTAGGAGATAGCGTGACCAATGCGCCTCGACGTGGGGGGGAAAATTTTCGCGCCAATATCTAATTTAATAAAATATAATATAAAAAAGCTGCAATCTGAAAAATTCTGGGGGACAACCCCAGTATTTGAGAATATGTGAAGGAAAAAAGATGCGCTAATTAAATAAATAAATATGTTATGAAATTCAGTGAATCAACCTCAAACATCTAGAAGTAATTATAAAATAAATAAATAAATAATGGTGGGATAGAAGTGAATATATATACAAAAATAAATAAGTGTCCAACAAATGAATAAGACTCCTAGTAGAGGAGACCAAAACGAATTGTTGTGCAAAAAACAGTCCAAATGATAGTGAGAAGAAATATACAGGATAAGTCCATAAATCTGTGTAGACTTCCTCCTCCACCAAGGAAATAGAAATAAATCACCGCAAACAAGTGCTCATGGATGGCACCTTACCACAAAAAGTTGATCTCCTTAATCAAAAGGGGATCGCAATAGGCATGGGTTCATATATCATCAGAATCCTTTTGGGTAGATATCAGCAGATCCAGCATACAGCATACAGCCTTATAGAATAAGCCAAAAAAAGGGAGATCGCCATAGTATAATAACGTTTAATAAAATCAAAGTTAAAAGACAGGCAACACCAAATGGCCCCTTACTTGCAAGGTGCCTTAACCCGGCACTGAGGCTGGTCTGCGTTGGATGATTTGGGGGAGAGATCCACGCTCCAGGAAGGGTGTAGCGGCGTGCGTTCCACCAGTATGTGAGCGAGGACCAGCAAAGCCATATAGAATGAACTCAAATTCGAATAGAAAAATATTAGAAGAGTAGAATAATAAAATATATATACATATATATATATATATATATATATATATATATATATATATATATATATATATATATATATATATATATATATATATATTATTATTATTCTACTCTTCTAATATTTTTCTATTCGAATTTGAGTTCATTCTATATGAATTTCGAATTTCAGAAAATGGAAGATAGATAGATAGAAGATAGATAGAAGAAACAAGGTCATATTGTATTTGATTACATTCTATTAAATTCCATTCTGTTCTTTACTATTCTTTGATTTTCATTCTATTGTTTTATTATTTTATATTCTATTTTATTGTATTCTTTTTTAGAAATCGATTTATATTTTTTAGATTTTTATTAAAATTTGCTTTCTATTTTCATTCGAATTTGTTTTCGAATCGAATTGTTTTCGAATTCGATTCGAATAGAATTTGTTTTCGAATTCGATCGAATTTCGTCCGCGGGTTTTCAATTAGAAAACGTTCGTTCGGATTCGGTTAAATTCGTTAATATTACAATTCGGGAATTCGGATGCATCCGAATGTCCGAATAATGAAAAATGTGTCCGAATTTAGATTCGGAACGAAACGAAATGCACATGCCTAGAGAGGGAGAAACACAAGATGTATTGGTTCAAGAGGAAGCTGCTCAGAGAGCTTTTACACACAGAAGGCAATGAAACAGAAATGGGTACAGCATATTGTACCCAGCTGAGTTTAGGCTTTTGTTGGAAGTGTTACTTGAGATTCCCCTAACAGGTCACTTGAGAGTCACTAAGACCAGGGACTGAGTGTTGCATAATTGTTTTCTGGCCTAACATTCTTACTGACATAGTCAGTCCTGTGTAACCTGCCAGAAGATTGGCATGGAAAGAGATGTGCACAGGGCTCCACGACAGTCTTTGCCTGTGATTGACATTTTTTTAAGAGAGTGGCAGTGGATAGTATTGGGCCACTAGCTATCCTCAGCAGTTTAGGTGATTGTATCCTGCCAGTAGAAGACTACAGTATGTCATGTGTTATCCCAAGACTGTGGCTCACTCTTCCAATAATATTGTCCTTATCTGCTGCTTGCCTACAGAGAGGTGCCCCAGAAGTCCACCGGCTTTTCACACTTTAACCTTTTGTACAGAAGGTGAGTGAGAGGCCCCTTGGACTTAAACTGATACACCTGAGAGAGTAAAACTGAAGAGGTCCCTGTGGTGATCTGGGACATAAAGGATCGGCTATAGAAAAAATGGTGAAGCTGGTTGGAATGGTACAAAAACTGACCAGGGGCAGAATCAGTACAACTCCTCTGCCTGTCAAAGTACAGAGCCAATTATTGTAAGCACTGTTATAAGCAATAACTTATCCTGATCACCTCCCCCGAGTAGTACAGTGCCACTATGGTATCACTGTACTGCTCTAGTCACAGTATGTAAAAAAAACATAAAAAAAAAAAGAAAAAAATATTGTAATAAAAAAGAAAGAAATGTCAAACAATTGAAACAAATATATATACTTTTACAAACTGTCCTCAGCCAGTGTCCCTAAACACCACCGCACCAGTTAGTTATTTGATGGTGCTGTACTGCACTGGTGACAGAATGTTAACCACTTCTGGATGGCAGTACTTTAAAGAGGAATACCGTTGTTATGGCAGCAGCTAGCTACCATAACCCCAGTATCCTCTTCTGTAGCGAGCGGTCCGCTTTTTAGATAAAATGGGTCTCTGCGGCAGATTTGCTGAGAGATCACTTTTATCGGCGGCGGGAGTGGCCCCCCTCTCACAGCACTCGTTGCTCTCCTACCGGTGCCATCGGTAGCGGTGGAGGCGATCAGGTCCTTCCTGGCTTAGTATGGAGACGAGTGAGGGGAAGATGGCCCCCACCCGTCTCCATACCATTGCAGGGCAGAAGCAATGTCAAAACGTCACTTCCACCCATATCTCTTAAAGAGACATTTTTTTTTAAATGGCATTCAATTTTTTTTATTGTATTTATGTGTATATATGAGATCTGAGATCTTTTTGACCCCAGATCTCATATATAAGAGGTCCTGTCATGCTTTTTACAAGGGATGTTTACCTTTAAAAAACTCATATGGCCAGATTCACGTAGAGCCGCATATCTTTTGGCCGGCGTAGCGCATCCCATTTGCACTACGCCGACGCAACATAGTGAGGCAAGGCCAGTATTCACAAAGCACTTGCTCTGTAAGTTACGTCAGCGTAGAGCAAATGGGCCGGCGTAACCCCGCCTAATTCAAAGTAGGCATGTAGTGGGTGGGCTACATTTAAATTAACCGTGACCCCATGTAAATAAAGGCCGTTCGTACGGCGCATGCGCGCGCATGCTCAGAATCATGTCGCAAATACTCAGTGCTTTCGACGTGAACGTCACCTACGCCCAGCCCCATTCACGTACGGCTTACGCAAAGAACGTAAAATACGACGGCACTTCCGACGTCCATACCTTGCATGGGCAGCGCCATCTTTTTGATGGTTTATCTTTACGCCGGAAAAACGCCTTACGTAAACGGCCTAGCTTACTGCGACGGGCGTACGTACGTTCGTGAATCGGCGTATCTTGCTCATTTACATATTTGACGCGTAAATGAACGTACACGCCCCTAGTGGCCAGCGTAAATGGGCAGCCTAGATACGACGGCGTAGGAGACTTGCGTCGGTCGTATCTTGGCCAAATTCAGGCGTATCTGGTTTCCAGAATACGCCTAAAGATACGACGGCGCACATTCAGACTTACGAGGGCCTATCTACTGATACGCCGTCGTAAGTCTACGTGAATCTGGCTAATAGTGTGTATTAGGCTTAAAGCTTTTACATGCAGGTAAACTGTAAACAGGCAAAGTTCTGTTTGAAGTCTGCATCAAACGGAACTTAAATCTCACCCCTAATTTGGAGTGAATTTCCCCCACTTTCTGACTCATGTATACACCAGTGGAAATACAACTGTCATAGACAGCAAAAAAAATAAATCATAATGGCTCTTATTCTTTCACATTCTCCAAAACCAAAAAAAGTTGGGTGAATATCCACTTTAAATTAGGAAATATTTCTATATGGTTACATATGCTATTTCTTGCTGTAAAACTGTCTAAGCCCTATACTGAGCATAATGTAGTTAGAAATTCCCAACGGTGAACAGATTTTTGCTATCAAAACATGCAAATATATCTGTTTTTCAGTGTTAGATTATTTTAAATGCCATGCTGCATATTTTACAACGCAACCAATTTCCTGACATGTTTCCTCTACGGAATAGAAGGTGAAAATGGAGATTTGAGATAGCAGATTTTTGTTTGCATTGTACTGTTCTCTTTCCCAGCTTTTCTTTTTTTAAATTATATTATCAGTTTTAATTTTCTTGCTGCTGGCAAGGCATTTGCATTGAAAATTGGAAAAACTGCGCTAGAAGTAATTGGAAAAGAATAGCTGCAAAACTAAGTCGCAGCTATTCATTTGGGAGCTGCGATTAGCATGTAAACAAAAAATACAAGAAAAGAAAATTAAATTGCGTTGACCCCCTAACCTTATGATATAAATAATGAATTGGAAAATGAAATCACCCCCAAAAAATTATTTATACCCAAAACCAGGTTAATGATAAACAATAAAAACGTATGTCAATTGACATTAAATGAACAATTCCCTTAATTCAAAAGGTGATGAACGTGAAATAGAAATTAACATATTAGTATATTACATATAATTAAAACAAATTCCTAAAAATTGTGTATAGTCCATAAATAATTAATAATAATGAACACCAAATAATGAACACCAGTGCTTAGTGCAAAAAAAATCCATAAGTTGATAAATTATCGTGTCCAAAAACGTGATGAATCCTCCACCAATCAGCAGAAATTACTTCTTACCAGCTTGCTATGATCCCCTATAACAGAGAATCACTATGTGCATGTAATCAAGATTCTCACTCCAGAAAACAGCCAAAACAAATACGATCTTTAGACAGTAACTCTCGTCCAATAACGAACAGGAATCATCAGTAGATGTAACCGATATATAAGAAATGATAAAAGTACCCTGGACGAAGTAAGTTATTATGAAACGGACGTAGGGCGGACTGGTGTACTGACGTCACCTCGAGCTCCATACGATTCCCCAGTAGGACGGGTGTCTGAGTTTGTGTACCGGCCGGCACAACAGACTATAGGCCTATTTTTGATCTGCAATACTGTAAGTGCATTACCAACCTTTTAATATTTTTTTTATATGTTTAACGCATGTGGCACCTTTATCATTTCTTATATATCAACTACATCTACTGATGATTCCTGTTCGTTATTGGACGAGAGTTACTGCCTAAAGATTGGATTTGTTTTGGCTGTTTTCTGGAGTGAGAATCTTGATTACATGCACATAGTGATTCTCTGTTATAGGGGATCATAAGAAGCTGGTAAGAAGTAATTTTTAGGAATTTTTTTTAATTATATTTTATGGTCAATACTAATATATTCATTTCTATTTCACGTTCATCACCTTCTGAATTAAGGGAATTGTTAATTTTATGTCAATTGACATAAGTTTTTATTGTTTATCACTAACCTGGTTTTGGGTATATATAATTTTTTTGGGGTGATTTCATTTTCCAATTCATTATTTCTATCATAAGATTAGGGGGTCAGCGCGATTTAATTTTCTTTCCAAGGCATTTGCATACTTGTTTTTACATTTAGCAATGTAACATGACTTTTTTTAAAAAAAATAACATTTCTTGTATTTACATAAAGAACCTTCTATTAAACTATTATTTTTTAATTTTTTCTTGTTTATACCCTTTATAGGAAAACTCCACTTCCAATTAAAAAGTATATAACATACAACTGCTCCAGAAGCCATTGTGTGATACAGAGACCCAACGTTCATTCATTATAATGAATGTGTGGAAAAAAAGTGTTCAAAGAAGTGTCAGAGTGTCTAAAGGGGTCAGGAAACCTATCATATCACTTGACAGGTCATGTGAAAGAGCTCTTCTCCAGCATTATGCAGAGACCACTCTGAAGCCCACTGCAGGCTTCACACTATGTATGAAATGCAAGTACTGTACAGTGAGGAATATGTTATATGTGATATCAATTATTGCTTCGGTTTAATACTACAGACAGTTATATTTTTATTTTAACTGCCACTTATTAAAGCACTGGGATTGACCAAGTTAACACACAATAAGGTGCATGTGTCAGATTCCATGGAGCATGATCAGCTCTGTGCCAGTATTGAGGCTTTCTGAGATTATAGCTGCAGGCTTGCATCTCTTGTGTTATATGGTGAGGGTAAGGCCCCATGCACACGAGACGCTATTACAAACGCCTCTAATCTCAGCTTTTCAAAGGCAAAAACCGGCATTTAAAACGCCCGTTTTTGCCGCGAATTGCGCAGCGTTTTGCCGCGATTTGCGGCGTTTTGCCGCGATTTGCGTCTAAAACGCAAAAGCTGAAAGCTTCTGAACCCAAAATTTTGGGTTTGGAAAAACGGCCCTAAACCCAACTGCTTTGAAACGCCAAAAAACGTGATCGTGTGCATGGACACATAGGATAACATTAAATGTGTTCAGGGGCAGTTGAAAAAAATGCCCAAATGCCTCTGAACTCGAGTTTAGCAGCGTCTCGTGTGCATGGGGCCAAAGAGTGTCAGTGTTTTAGTTTTATCAGTTTATCAGTTTTATCCACTGGACCATATTTATTAAACATATTAGTATGGTTTCTGTTTAGTTACATGTCTTTATAAATGGGGGGAGGGGGTTCTTAATTATAGTTACATAGTTACATAGTTGGTGAAGTTGACAAAAGACATTTGTCCACCCAGTTCAACCTGAACCTGTGTTTGTGTTTATGTCAATACCTTTTCCCATATCGTATATTGCGTTCACTAAGATGCCCATCTAAGAGGTTTTTTTTTGATTATCGACACTCCCTGCTGCCACCACCAACTGTGGTATGGAGTTTCCATACCTTCCACTCTGGAAGAGCCCCTTAGGTAGTTTAAGGTTAAATTGCTTCTTGTTCAACTTCATCGAGTAGCCAAGTGTCCTCTTAAGGGACATGAGATGGAATATAATTGATAAAAGAGGAAAAGGGTTGGGACTTTAAATGAAGCACCTGGGATAAGGTTCCTCCATCCCTGTTCATTACAAATAATAAGTAGAAGGGTTTTTGGGGCTTTAGATGAGGCACATGAAAGGATCCGGATATGGTGTTAAAAATCATATTTATTGAACAAGTACATATGACAAGACACATCCATTTGATACATACATCAATTTAAATGATTAGTTAATATATACACACACAACTCAATGCAGTAGATCTATATACCAGAGTATCAACATGGCACTTACTTTTTTTTTAGCTAAATAGCTTCCTTTACCTTACTGCAGTTCTGGTTTCATGTCCTCATTGCTTGTTTTTGCTTTGATGTTGCTGTAATACTACTCTGTTCTGGACACTTCCTGGTTGTCTGGCTCCTTATGAAAAAAGTCATGGGAGAGTTTCGTTTTGTTTTCCTAGCCATGACTCGCTATGGCACTGTCCAGCACAGAGGCATAAAATAACATGCAAAGACTAAACTAGTTTCAGTTTCGTTTTTGCATCTAGAGGCACATTATATGATTGATCTTTATCTATTTTTAATAGTTTTTAAAAGGAATCAGTTAACTATTATGTCTCTATACCCTGTAAACAGTCATTTCAGCAAAAAAAATGTTTTCCTTTAGTGATCATTTAAGCAATATATGGTATCATGAGCCATTAATGCTCTAATATAAAAAAAAAATCATTAAAAAATCATTAAAAAAGGGGGCAATGCAAGACATGAAATACACCATATGTTAAGAAAATTAAGTAAAAAAAAAAAATCACTGTCAGCCCCTTCCACACTGCTCCTCCTGTGTCACTCCTATTGCAAACTGAATCTTCCATCTACCTCAATAGCTCCGTTTTTTTTCACTGACCTGGTCACATGACTGCTCTCCTCTGATGTTACACAGTAGGTCATGTGACTGCTCTCCTCCTCCAATCAAAGCTACACAAAAAATGGAGCTATAAAGATATTTACAAGCTTTGTTTTACAATGACACTGACACAGGAGGAGCGGTGTAGAAGGGGCTGGCAAGTGACTTTTTTTTCTCAACTTCAGACTATGCAGGGAGCATTGTTTCAGGGCGAGGGAAGGCAGGATGGGCGGCCTGACACCCCCCAATGGGTGGCTCCTGGGGCGGACTGCCCGATCCCCGCCCCCTATTGGTAAAACATGATATCGACGTATAACACGCAGGCACTGTTTACCCTCTGTTTTCAGAGGGAAAAAGTGTGTGTTATACGCCGATAAATATGGTAATTTGCCATGCAGTTGCCCATCCTTATTTTATTGAAGTCTTCTTATAATTTTTCTATATTCTATGTGAAGTTAAACAGAATTGGCCACAGGACAGCCTAGGGGTACCCTGTTCAAACTTCTGGCCATTTTGGATACACGCTATTTATCACTTCACCATCCTTTGGATGCACCCATGTAACCAGTTTTCTATCTTGGTACATACACTATCATCCATGCTAACAGACCCCAATTTGAAAATTAAGCATTTATAGAGAACTGTATCAAATGCTTTGGCAAAATCCAGATACACCATGTCCATAGGCATTTTTCTATTTAGATGACGGCTCACGTCCTCATAGAATGTTAACAGATTAGTCTGGCAAGAACAATCTTTCATAATCCATGCTGATTCCTACTAATGATACGGTTTTCATAAGCACATTTATAGATATATTCCCTTATCATCCCCTCCAATAGTTTACATACTACTGAAGTTAGGTTGACTGGCCTGTAGTTTCCAGGTATATATATATTCAGCCTTTTTTAAAATATTGGTACCATATTTGCTTTTTTCCAATAAGCTGGTAACATTTCAGTTAGTAAACTGTCCTTAAAAATTAGGAAAAATTGTTGGGCTATAACCTGGCTAAGTTCTTAAGGGACTCTCAAGTGTAAACCATTTGGCCCTGGTGATTTATTTACATTACGTTTTTCAGTTCTTTTTTAGACACTGGCTAATGTTTGCCACAAGGGTACATTCCAAGTTATGTAACTAACAATACAGTCTTGAATATTATACTCCTCATTTTTCTTTGTAAAAACTGAGGAGGAGAATACATTTAGTACAGGTACTTCCTTTTTGTCATTTTGTCTTTTTCCCCTAATCATCCTTTACTGGGGCAATGTGCTCTGACCTCTATTTCTTACTATTAATATATTTTAAACAATTGGGGGAATTTTGTTTACTCTCCTCCGCTATGTGTCCCTTGCAGTCTATTTTAGCTTCCCTGATTGTACTCTCACATTTCTTATTGCATTTTTTGTAGTGTTGGAATGCTGACGATAACCCATTGGCCTTGTATTTTTAACCCCTTACTGACCAGTGCACGATGATATACGTCGGCACAATGGCACGGCTGGGCAAATGGGCATACCTGTACGTCCCCTTTAAATCGCGGAATAGAGGGCATGCGCGCTTCTGCCAGCGGGGTGTGCCCACCAAGTACTCCGTGAGTGTTCCCGTGGGTCCACTGGGGGTCTGCGATTGTGACACAGAGCAGCAGAACGGGGAGATGCCTATGCAAACAAGGCATTTCCCTGTTCTGCCTAGCAACATGACAGGGATCCCTGTCATCTGGAGCAGTGATCTCTGTCATGTTGTAGTGAGCCCATCACCCATACAGTTAGAACACAGTGAGGGAACACAGTTAACCCCTTGATTGCCCCCTAGTGTTTAACCCCCTTCCCTGCCAGTATCATTTACACAGTAATCAGTGCATTTTTATAGTACTGATCGCTTTATAAATGTCACTGGTCCCAAAATAGTGTCAAAAGTGTCCGCCGCAATGTTGCAGTCATGATTAAAATCGCAGATCGCCGCCATTACTAATTAAAAAAGATGATGATGATAAAAATGGCATAAATCTATCGCCTATTTTGTAGACACTATGGGCTAGATTCAGGTAGGGGGACGCAAGTTTGTGCGGGCGTAGCGTATCCTACTTACGCTACGCCTCCGCAACTTAGACGGGCAAGTGCAGTATTCACAAAGCACTTGCTCCGTAAGTTGCGGTGGCGTAGCGTAAATCTGCCAGCGTAAGCGCGCCAAATTCAAATTGTCAAGAGGTGGGCGTGTTTTATGTAAATAAAACATGACCCCGCGTAAATGACGTTTCTCTCGAACGGCGCATGCGACGGCCGTTAACGTATCCCAGTGCGCATGCTCCTAATCATGTCGGAAATAGTCAATGCTTTCGACGTGAACGTAATTTACGCAAAGCCCTATTCGCAAACGACTTACGCGAAGACATAAAATTGTTAAAATTTGACGCGGGAACGACGTCCATACTTAACATTGGCTATGCCTCATATAGCAAGAGTAACGTGACGCCGGAAAAAGCCTTACGCAAACGACGTAAAAAAATCCGCCGGGCGCACGTACGTTTCTGAATCAGCGTATCCAGCTCATTTGCATATTCTATGCTGAAAACGACAGCAGCGCCACCTAGCGGCCAGCTTAAATATGCAGCCTAAGATACGACAGTGTAAGACACTTACGCCGGTCGGATCTTAGGGAAATCTATGCGTAACTGATTCTATGAATCAGTCGCATAGATACAACGCGGCAACTCAGAAATACGACGGCGTATCTGGAGATACGCCGTCGTATCTCATACCTGAATCTAGCCCTATAACTTTTGCACAAACCAATCAATATACGCTTATTGTGATTTTTTTACCAAAAATATGTAGAAGAATACATATCAGCCTAAACTGAGAAATAAATTAGTTTTTTATATCTTTTTTTGGGGATATTTATTATAGCAAAAGGTAAAAAATATAGCTTTCTTTTCCTAAAATGGTTGCTCTTTTTTTGTTTATAAAAACCGCAGAGGTGATCAAATACCACCAAAAGAAAGCTCTATTTGTGGGAAAAAAAGGACGTCAATTTTGTTTGGGTGCAACGTCGCATGATCGCGCAATTTTCAGTTAAAGAGACCCAGTGCCATATCGCAAAAAGTGCTCTGTCAGGAAGGGGGTAAATTCTTCCCGGGCTAAAGTGGTTAAAGATAATTTTTTTTCCTTTGATATGCCTTTTTATGCTAAACTTTAGCCACCCAAGTTTAACCTTAGCTCTTTTATATTTGTTGCCCATTGGCATGCACTGTATAATGCCAATATTTAATATGTTCTTAAAGCACTCCCATTTTTCCTCTGTGTTCATTGGGGTAGATTCAGGTAGTAATTACAACTGCGTAACCATAGATATGCACCGTAATTGCTAATTTGCGCCGGCGTATCGACTTTTCTGTATTCAGAAAGCTCGATACGCCGACTGTAGCCTAAGATATGACAGGCATAAAGCTCTTATACCGTCGTATCGTAGGCTGCATTCTTACGATGGCCGCTAGGTGGCGTTCCCGTAGTGGTCAGCGTAGAGTATGCAAATTGCATACTCACGCCGATTCACAACCGAACGTGCGCCCGGCGTTCGCATTTTACGTCGTTTGCGTTCGTCGGTTTCTGCGTAAGTCTGCTCTTGCTATTAGCAGGAGCAGCCAATGCTAAGTATACCCGTCGTTCCCGCGTCGCGATGTTTGAAAATTACGTCGTTTGCGTAAATGAATCGTGAATGGCGCTGGACGCCATTTACGTTCACGTTAAAGCAAATGACGTCCTTGCGACGTCATTTGCCGCAATGCACGTCGGGAAAGTTTCCAGACGGAGCATGCGCACTATGTTCAGCGCAGGAACGCGCCTAATTTAAATGATCCACGCCCCCTACGGGATCATTTAAATTACGCGCGCTTACGCCGGCCAGTTTTACGGAGCCCCCGCAAATTATGGAGCTACTGCTTCGTGAATGAAGCATAGCGCACATAATTTACGGAGGCGTAACGTAAAAACGGTACGCTGCGCCTCCGTAAGAGGGCGCAAATTTACCTGAATCTAGGCCAATGTTTCTAGAATTTGGTCCCCTTTAAAGTTGTCTCTTTCTAAATCTAGTGTTCTTGCACTACGTGCCTCCTTTTCCTATGATTTACTCTGAATATAATTACTGTGATCACTGTTTCCTATGGTACCCCTTTATTCCACATCTGCAATCAGATCTGCGTTATTTGCAATTAGTAGATCTAGCACATTATTTCTAGTTGGAACATCGACCAATTAACACATAAAGTGGTAAAGTGGTCTTGCAAGACATTTAAGAAATTGTGAGCCCTAAATGATTAAGCAGTCCTGTTTGTCCAGTCAATATTTGGATAATTTAAGTCTCCTATTATAATAACTTTGCCCTGCCTTGTTGCCATTCCTAACTGTGACAGGAGATCAGACTCCTCATCCTTCAGATAGGCCTATTGCATACGCTCACTATTCATTTCCCATTTGTTTCTTCGCTTTGAGGCTCCAGCCACAAGGATTCCACCTTCTCTCTTGTCCCATTAACAAGATATTATTTTTTCAATCAGCAAGAGAATTTAGTTGTCCAAAAACATAGAAAGATTTTTCTTTTAGTGTAAAACGGTGTGTAGCATATTAGAAGTATAATATACATTTTGGAGAAGTAGCTTGATTTTTTCATTGTAAAATATTCCTCTTTTGAAAAATGCTTTACGTAGAAGCAGTGGTGTATTTAGGTGTATTTAGGTTTTGTGGTGCCCTAGGCCTATATATGTGTGTGTGTACAGGTATACCACTGTCCCTGAGCCTTTTCTGAAAGGACACAATGTCCGCTGGTGTCCCGTGATCATCTCACGGAGAGGCACAATGGGGAGATGTAAACAAGGCATTTCCCTGTTCTGCCTAGTGACAGGACAGTGATCTACTGCTCCCTGTCATCTGGAGCAGTGATCACTACTGTGTCACTCATAGCCCAGCCCCCACACAGTTAGAATCACTCCCTAGGAGACACTTAACCCCCTTTATCGCCCCCTAGTGTTTAATTCATTCACTGCCAGTGTCATTTACACAGTAATCAGTTTATTTTTATAGCACTGTCGCTGTATAAATGACAATGGTCCCAAAATAGCATCAAAAGTGTCCGATGTGTCCGCCATGATGTCGCAGTCACAATAAAAATCACATATCGCTGCCATTACTAGTAAAAAAAAAATATTACATAATTATTAACCACTTAAGGACCTTGGGTGTTTTTCAGATTTGGTGTTTACAAGACTAAAACATTTTTTTTTTGACCCCAGATCTCATATGGGGACGGGTGGGGGCCATCTTGCCCTCACTCGCATCCCCACACAGCAGGCCGAAGGACCCGATCGCCTCCCCCGCTACCGACGGCTCCGGTAAGCGGCGGAGGGCGCGGGAGAGTAGCAGGAGGGGGGCCCTCTCCCGCCGCCGATAACGGCGATCGGGAATCCGCCGCGGAGACCACCGTTATCTTTTACAGGACTGCTCACACTAAAGATGGATATCTCGGTTGTGGCAGCAGCTGCTACCGAGATATCCATCTTTAAAGTACCGACGTAAATGTACATGAGCGGGGTTAGATGTTATAACTTTTGCGCAAACCAATCAATATAGGTTTATTGTAATTTTTTACCAATAATATGTAGAAGAATAAACTGAGGAAACAATTAGTTTTTTATATATTTTTTGGGGATATTTATCATAGCAAAAAGTAAAAAAATATTGCTTTTTTTTTTAATTGTCGCTGTTTTTTTGTTCATAGCACAAACAATAAAAACACAGGTTTGATCAAATACCACCAAAAGAAAGCTATATTTGTGGGAAAAAAAGGGCATACATTTTGTTTGGGTGCAACATTGCAAGACCGCGCAATTGTCAGTTAAAGTGACGCAGTGCCAAATCGCAAAAAATGGCCCGGTCATTGGGCAGCCAAATCCTCCAGGGATGAAGTGGTTAATAAGTAAATAAATGTCTGCTCTAGAAGTTTTGTCCATATGTTCCCATTACTTCACTAAGAAAAATATTTATGCAGTACATGTGTAGAAACCGAATGCTATGTTCCTGCTATCAAAATTTAGTCTGCTACTAGTTTTTATGATCCCCCTGACAAGACAACACGGTTTATCCAGTAAAGAGCAACACTGACATTTTAAGTATTTCAGAGAGTAAATCATTTCTGTAGCTTGATCAGAATTCAGCTTGTGAGGTCCATTCAAAATACCTCAAGAACAGACATTCTAAACAGCACAGAATTGTATGAATTCAGAGCTTCAAATACTTTGGACTAAAAGCATATCCAGAAATTTGTATGCTTTTATCACAATTAAATTATTACTGTTACTGCCTTTTATACAGTCATTATATGTCAGGTATTATTATAATCTTCATGCATTTTCTGCTCTTGGAACAATTTTGTGTCTCGCCACCACATTTTCTCACGCTTTCTCGAACACCTTATAACTATAAGTTTTCATTTTCTATTGTGCAACATTATTGCAGTCTTGTATCCATGGTAATCTTCAGGATGATGTACCTTCTTTCAGCCCATGTAATATCATACCCATGTCTATTTCTCATTGTTGTTAATAAAACTTGGAGGTCTTTTTCACACCAGATGGCATAGGAAGTATTTTGTTGGATTGTACAGCAAATGAGCAAATCAGTTGTGTTAAAGTGGATGTAAACCCTCACATATACCCAGGGCTGGACTGGGACAAAAATGTGGCCCTGGACTTCATCCAAACTGGCCCACTTTGACAGGTCTCTCCCACAGCGGCCGGACAACTCCTGCACCCCCCCCCCCCCGGCCACCCAAGCCCCCTCGCCCCCTTCACTAGCCACTAGCCGTTTTACTTTATTAGAGTAGAACGGTTGGTACTGGTACTCTTATAGGCAGTACCAGTGGGGAAGCTAGACATTATTTCTCCCAGGGCAAAGAATCAGTTTGGTGCCCCCCCCTTATGGGACAAGATTAGGCAGAAGTGAGAAACTTCCAGGCCGCTGTCACTGAAGCTGGCCCACTGAGCCATCGGCCCACCGGGAAACTCCCTGTAGTCCCAATGGCCAGTCCATCCCTGCATATACCAGAGATGAAACAACTCTCTCTACATAAGTTTTACATGTATATCTACTGTCATCAGCTTTATAGCACTACCCCCGAAAGAGCTGCTGGTTTGTTTTGGGCGGCATGTTACCTCTATTTCCTCGCCGTCTAGGGTGTCAGATGAGAGTTGAGAAAAAGTTCAATGTCCACACTTTAGACTTCTTTTTCTTTGCTTTATTTGCCAAACTTGGTAAAAGAATGAAATAAGTAGTTGAAGAGGTAGAAGGGTAATAGGTAATTGGTTCAGGTGTATAACTTCTGTTTGGAAACACTCCTGCTTCCAGCAACACAGCTTTCTTCGCCACTCTAGCCAGAGTGGGTATTGTGCACCCAGATAGGCCTCTCTCACTAACCTAGCAGCCAGGATGTTACACAGAAACTTGGTAAAGTCTCTGCCACAGACCTTACCAAAGATGGAGGTATATTTGTTTCAAAATCCTCTCAGCACAGGATTAAGCACCCGGATCTCTCCCGAATAACTTCTTGTGAACATAGAACTGACAGGCGACCATCATTCAGGCTTCAGTAATGGTGCGTCCTTCGATGAAGTTCAAGGCCTCTCCTGAGATACCAGCCTTTTTCTCGGTGCTCTCCAAGACAGGTTCTTCATTGAGTGGCTTCCTCCCTCAGGACGGACAGCACAGGACTACTCTGCAAGCAAGGACCCAGTCTGACTACCGGGCCTACTTAGTAGATCACAATCCTGGACCAACATGGTCCCAGAGCCAGGAACACTTGAACACGCACCCCTGGCCATGAGGGCCACACACGGGGGTGGTGGGACGACAGACCCAGGATCGACGACGACCCCAGACTAATGACGTCTGTCTCTTAAGTACTCCTCCCCAGCATGCACAGCGGGACGATCAACTTCCTCTGATAGGCTGCCGAAGGGGAACACCCAAAACACCTTGACCTGACTGCTGCCACCCTTGGCCTGGGGTGGTAACAGCACCCCAGACAACAATAGTGGTCACTCACGGTATAGCCATGGCTGGAACAGAGGCCCAAATTTAGTGAAAAATAATACAGTCTAAGTCAACTAACTCTCAGACTACCCTCTAAATTTAAAGCAGCGCCGGCTAGAAAGTAGCAGGCCGCTACATACTGTTTAGAAAGTTCAGATCGTGTTAGGAGATTTTCTCTTCCTGGTTAACACTGCAGTGAAGCCTGGGCATACAGCCAACACCTCTGATTGGAGGAAAGGCACACACCCCCTCTCCTCATAGGTAGAGACTTTCAGAGCTGTTCGTTGAATCGTTCTGCACTCTGCTAATCTATTTATAGCATCCTCCCCAACACAAAACTCAGGCTGCTCTTATCATAAGTGAAAGAGAACTTGTCAGAAGTTCTCATGCTGATAACAGAAGAACGAAGCAGGAGACAGCTATGGGACATAGTGCTTTGAAGAGAGACACTGTAGATATATGTGCCCGGCTCAAATTTCATGAATCGGGTTTACATACACTTTAATATAATTTTAAAAAAAGTCATACAGTATGCCTTCATGTTAAAAAGCCCTCTTCCAATGCACATTAGTTCATCATGTGTTTGTGCATGGGGTATTGTGTAAATAGCCCGTATTTGTATGGCATCTTGTTCACATAATACAAAAAAGTATGCATGAATAGTCTGCTCAGCCTATGGGTAGGAATAGACTGTCACTATTCAGCCTTTCCTATTTTTCTTGCCTTTTCCATTATCTTAAGATATTTGTCTCCCCCCCCCCCTCTCTACTCTGTAACCCCTGTTATCTGAATACTACCTATGTTGAGGTCTGTTTATCAAGCCACCAGATATTTGTAGTTCCTTACTTCAAACATATTTTATACACAACATATCAAAAAAATACATTATAACAATTGTGTCAAGCTGCACATAATCAAGATACAGCATCTCACAAAAGTGAGTACACCCCTCACATTTTTGTAAATATTTTATTATACCTTTTCATGTGACAACACTGAAGAAATTACTCTTTACTAATGTATAGTATAGTATAGTAATGTAAAGTAGTGAGTGTACAGCTTGTATAAATAATTGCTGTCCCCTCAAAATAACTCAACACACAGCTATTAATGTCTAAACTGCTGGCAACAAAAGTGAGTACACCCCTAAGTGAAAATGTCTAAATTGGGACCAAAGTGTCAATATTTTGTGTGGCCACCATTATTTTCCAGCACTGACTTAACCCTCATGGGCATGGAGTTCACCAGAGCTTAACGGCTGCCACTGGAGTCCTTTTCCACTTTTCCATGACGACATCACGGAGCTGGTGGATGTTAGAGACCTTGCGCTCCTCCACCTTCCATTTAAAGATGCCCCACAGATGCTCAATAGGGTTTAGGTCTGGAGACATGCTTGGCCAGTCCATCACCTTTACTCTCAGCTTCTTTATCAAGGAAGTGGTCGTCTTGGAGGTGTGTTTTGGGTCATTATCATGTTGGAATGCTCCCCTGCGGTCCAGTCTCATAAGAGAGGTGATCATGCTCACCTTCAGTATGTCACAGTACATGTTGGCAATCATGGTTCCCTCAATAAACTGTAGCTCACCAGTGCCGGCAGCACTCATGCAGTCCCAGACCATGACACTCCCACCACCATGCTTGACTGTAGACAAGACACACTTGTCTTTGTACTCCTCATCTGGTTGCCGCCACACACGCTTGACACTATCTGAACTAAATACGTTTATCTTGGTCTCATCAGACCACAGGACATGGTTCCAGTAATCCCTGTCCTTAGTCTGCTTGTCTTCAGCAAACTGTTTGCAGGCTTTCTTGCGCATTATCTTTAGAGGAGGCTTCCTTCTGGAACGGTAGCCATGAAGACAAATTTGATGCATTGTGTGGCATATGGTCTGAACACTGACAGGCTGACCTCCCACCCCTTCAACTTCTGCAGCAATGCTGGCAGCACTCATATGTCTATTTCTCAAAGACAACCTCTCGATATGATGCTGAGCACGCGCACCCAACTTCTTTGGTCGACCATGGCAAGGCCTGTTCTAAATGGAACTGCTGTTTGAGGGTCTTGGAAATCTTCTTATAGCCAAGGCCATCTTTATGTAGAGCAACAATTATTTTTTTTAAATCCTCAGAGAGTTCTTTGTCATGACTAGGCATAATGGGAATTCTAGTTTCTGAACAACTAGAGGACCATCGTTTGGAGACCCCTGGGAATCTCCCAATCATGTAATTTAAAGAATGGGTTGGTAATGCGATAGAAAAAAAAAAGATTTTTACCATTTCACATTAAAAATCACCTGCTGTAAAGTATTTAAAAAAGAGTTTTGCTTTGTTAAATGTCCCCATGGCAGAGCCCAGCTCTATGTTCCCTTTCCTAAAAATCCCTTGCCTATTAGCCTTGAGATTGGCCAAAATTGATTATCAAGATTTGTCCCTTCCACATAAACTTCAGTGGGGTTTGATTTTTTTGGACTTCACTGTGGATTCAACAAATCCTTTGGAAATTGAACCCAGGCACATTTACTCATCCCTAGTTATAACTGAATCAGGAGAATCTGTAGTTCACAAATTTTAGCATACTGATCTAAGCTCACGTTTTAGGAATCCAGATGAACTGTATTTTTCTGCACAGTTTTGCTAAATATTGAGTTTAATGTGACAGTGATAGTGACAGAGAAGAGCAGAAGATCCTGGGAGCCGCAGAACAAGACCTGGTGTATATAGACAAGTGGCAGTTGCAGTCTGGACCCTGCCAGGTCAGGCCCCCAACACATTTCACTCCACCCACTGGAGCTTACTCATGGGGATGGATGGCCAGCCCCATGAGTAAGCTCCAGTGGGCGTGGAAAAATGTGTTGGCATGGCCTGTCAGGGGTCCAGCTAAAACTGACACTTGTCTATACACAGCAGGTCTTGTTTTAGCAATCTTGATATTCAATTTTGGCCAATTTCAAGGCTAATATCATGGTATTTTCAGGAAAGGGCACAGAGAGCTGGGCTCTGCCATTGGGGACATTTAACAAAGCAAAACTCTTTTTTAAATACTTTACAGCAGGTCTTTTTTTAATGTCTGGAGCATTGGCGAGCTCCTTCCCAGCCAGCACTTACAGCAGCAGGCACAGGACTACACTTCCTAGCAGCCTAAGCGTCTCACATTCATACCATGGGTGTCTGTGATAGTGACTAAGAATGTTGGCATCTGATTGGTTGATTTAAAAATTCAAAAAACATGCATTTTTATAAAGCATTGAATCTGACATTCATCAAATATTCACTGCAGGTGAAACTTCCATTTACACTTCTTTTAAATTACAGTGATTGATTCACCACCAGAGAATGTTTGAAGACTTAACATTCACTACTTTGCAAATAACCCTAAAATGGGCATGTTTATAAAGAAGCAATTGTGACATTCACTAAACATATAGGGCCAGATCCACGTAGCGTGTCGTAATTTTAGGCAGGCGTATCTTAGTTACGCTACGCCGCCGCTACTTTGAGAGGCAAGTGCTGTATTCACAAAGCACTTGCCTCTAAAGTTACGGCAGCGTAGCGTAAATCTCCCGGCGTAAGGGCGCAGAATTCAAATGATGAACAGGGGGGCGTGTTTTATGTAAAATAAGCTTGACTCCGCGTAAATGGCGCTTTTTTCGTACGGCGCATGCGCGCGCATGCTCAGTATCACGTCGAATTTTCAAATTAAATTACGCCCGCTCAATGCCTAGACGACGTGAACGTAATTTACGCAAAGCCCTATTCGCAAACGTTTTATGCAAGAAAAAAAAAGATGCGCCGGAGCATCCTAGAAGTTACGCGGCATATCTATTGACGTAACTTCTTTGTGGATCCGGGCCATACAGTGTACTGTAGGTGAATCAGTTCCTGAAAGTTAGAATGCATGCACCAGGAAGAATGGTTGGTGTATTTTTTTTTTTTACTTTTAGCTAGGAGCTGATGCAGTCAAGTCTCTTCTCAACCTATTTGCTTTGCTAGTTACAACTTTGATCTTAAAAAGCTATAATTTCATTTGTTATGTAGAACACACAGATACATGACACGAGGAAGGATCAATCCCCACTCCATCTCTTTGATCTTCGTCTCCATACAAGTTTTTATTTAGGCACAGACAGTCTGGTATTGAGCAGCGCTTGCTGTATCGTGGAAGAACTGTGTATTGAGTGTAATTTGTAAAATAAGAATTTCTAAAAGGGTATAAACTTATTAATGTAAAGAACCATTTTAGAAACATACAAAAATAAAAAGAAGCAAAATTGAGAGAAACATTTTGGTTTCCCTTTCAAAAGTAGATACATTTTTCAAAAATGCTTTTATGATGTTCTTATAGTCATTACACTTATTTTTATATTATTAAAAATATATATGCATATTTGCATGCTATATAAAATTTTATTTTGATATAGACTTTATTTATTCATATTTGAACATATCAAACATTGGACAAGATTAAGTATAACTGAGCTGCACACCAAAGCACTAGGAACTGCATACAGCATACAAATTACGAGTGAAAACAAAAATATCATCTGATAACACTTCAATATCACGTGTTAATTCATAGCATTTACAATAGTTATAAAAAGTACATAAGTTTACCTTTATATTGGTTTAACAGAGGAACATTTTTTATTTATTTCAATATTTATACTGTGAATATACTGTATGAATATATTTAATCTGAAATGTATTTTACATATATGTACCAATCTCTTATATTACATTAGACTTTATCATGACACGATTTGCACCACTGGACCTTTGGTACCTTGAAATGACTAGTTGAAATAACTGAAACCAGCAGCACCCTGTAAAAGTTTCTGGTGGACAGTGTAGTAAAGCTTTACTCTTGCAGAACTATGGCCACCACTTCTATCCAAAACTTACATTTATGTAAGATAGATTGCACCTCTTTGCATGCTGTGGTTCCTCACAGTGACCCCCTACATAGCACTGATGTAATATGGACAAGAGAAACCACAATGCACAGCATGACACTTCCAGATGTTTTGGATTGCGGGATCCATACTGTGTGCTGTCTGGCTTCCCATTGATCCCTACTGACTGTGCCCTGTAGTGACATAGGAGTTAGCAGGAGGAACCACAGCATGTATAGGTGGACACGCTACCCAACACAACCAAAAGTATTACATACAGCAGTAACTGTAGCTCTGAAACAAAACAGAATGGTGTCACCATTCCCTGGAAAAGGAAGGTATTCAATTTCCTCTTTACCGCATGCATGCTGCTGGTCTGGAGTCTTTCAGCTAATACCAAAGTTACTTTAGGTCCCGGTTCTCCCAAAATATGCAGCACTTTCACAATCAAAACTGCTAGCTCTACTTTGCTAGCCCTGCTACAGAAGAAAACATTGAAAGATTTGTAAATAAATTTATGTGAATTTTTCCCTTATGTTTTTTTGCTGATGAAAGAATAAAGTTTGATATACCCACTCTGTGGGTGATGATGACTTCTCTTAACATGGGCACTTAGGCACAGGTCAGTCATACGTGATCGTATTTCTAAGTCCAAGTTCAATTGACCTTTGGTGCACTGAAGTATCCATGACTATGCATCCATTACATATATAACAGCAGTTCAAAAAAATCTTTGCCTAAAAATATTACTACAGTTGGTTAGACAGCAGATGTTATCTGCGTTAGTCCTAGTTCATGAGTTGTACCACTTCCTTGTGGTGTGTAGGAAGTCATTTCCACTGCTAGTCATACTGGCTTGCTAGTCCGGTCACCTTCCCTTGTGTAAGCTGGATCATGTACTGTGTTCCCAACTTTGCTGTTTCCTTGGCGATCCAACCGAAGTTTTGATGGAAAGCAGAAGTCTTTAAAACACCTTTTAAAATTTTCATCCAAGAATGCATACAAGATTGGATTTAAACTGCTGTTAGTATAACCCAATGCAATGCAAAAATAATAGATTGAGCTTACTGCTATACCCTGTGGGACATCCACAAGGGTTTCAACAAGCACAAAAATATGAATGGGGGTCCAGCATATAATAAACACTGCAACAACGACCAACACCAATCTTGTTATGCGTCTGAGATTTCTGTCTTTTTCACGAGATCCAGATAAGAGACGTACATTTTTCAGCCGCATGATCATTAAAGTGTAGCAAATCGTTATAATAAATACAGGAATGACGAATGCAAAAACGAAAACACAAATTTTCATTACTGTGTCCCAATACCAGTAGGGAGATGGAAATTGAAGGGCACATTCCGTGACACCTAAAGAACAAAAAAAAAGGAAAATGTATTATTTTTCAAAACAAAGCAAGTTTTTTTTGTGTTCAAATTGTTTTTATAAAATCTTTACAGATAAACATCTTACATACTTTGCAAAACAATTTGCAAATCATTCATAAAAATACACAACATTCTCAAACAATACATAAGAAATACACATAGGTACATAAATGGATGCATCCTCTAACATGCATTTTAAAATGAATCTATACCGCAGCATATACTCCTGATTCTCCTGGGCCATCTAGATAACGAACCCGGGAAAAGAGAAAAAGAGAACTATGGAAGCAGGCCCATTACCCCCCCGAGGAAAAAAAAAGAAGGGGAAAAAATAGATAATATGCATACATGTGTATACATATATACCATACACCCATATACCTACTCATCTTTATGTGAATAACTTTACCTCATATCTATAACCCCTAATACCCGTGTCCATTTATCTTTACTTTCGAGGGGGGGGGGATTCCCAGTCCCCATTACTATCCTCCTTCAGATCCTGCCAATATATATATATATATATATATATATATATATATATATATATATATCTTTATGTAAATTTCATTACCCCTATATAAACACATCTATAGCCTTCTTACCCGTGTCTATTTATCTTTATTTTCAAGGGGAGGAGATTCTCGTCTCTCCTTCAAATTGTGCAAGAGAGAAAAAAAGGGGGGGTCATATTCATATGGAGGAGGGGTCGCTGAGGGAGGGCATCAGGGGACAAGCCCATAAGTGCTCCCTCCGTTCCCCATAATTCCCAGATAAATTGGGGACTGTTTAAATTCTAGCCATTTCTTCCGAGTACCCTGAAATCGTGTTTTTGCGTCTCTTTGGAAACATATTAATTCTTCCATTATCTTTGTTCTATCTATTTCTCTAAACCAATCCCTGTTTTGTTTTTTTAATTGATTAAAATTGATGAGCTTGATTTTATGAGCAGCCTTTGAGTATAAACTTAAGCTAACACTGGCCAATATTTCCAGAAGGTATAAACTTTTCCAAATCTATTTTTTTTTTCCTGAAGTTTATATTATTTTTAGCACACACTTGTCTGTTTTTCTTCCAGTTGTCTTCCTGTGTAAACTTTATAAATTTCCACAAATATATATGTGAAGAACGGGGAGAGGTGAGGGTAAACATACCTTCCCCGTTCTTCTCTGTGGCAATGTCAGTGATCGTCTGTTCCCTAATATAGGAAACGACTATCACTGTCGTCACACGTCCAGCCCCACCCCCTACAGTTAGAAACACACATGAGGTCACACTTAACCCCTACACCGCCCCCTAGTGGTTAACCCCTTAACTGCAATTGTCATTTTCACAGTTACCAGTGCAATATTAATAAAAATGCCATAAAACTATCCCCTGTTTTGTAAACGCTATAAATGTTGCGCAAACCAATCGATAAACGCTTATTGTGATTTTTTTTACCAAAAATAGGTAGAAGAATACGTATCGGCCTAAAATCTTTTTTAAAATCTTTTTTTTGGGATATTTATTTTAGCAAAAAGTAAAAAATATTGCATTTTTTTCAAAATTGTCGCTCTATTTTTGTTTATAGCGCAAAAAATTAAAACCGCAGAGGTGATCAAATACCACCAAAAGAAAGCGCTATTTGAGGGAAAAAAAGGACGCCAATTTTGTTTGGGAACTATGTCGCACGACCGCGCAATTGTCAGTTAAAGCACCGCAGGGCCGAATTGCAAAAAGGGTCAAGGTCCTTAACCTGTATATTGGTCCGGGTCTTAAGTGGTTAAGGATTCAGAGAATATCTGTAAAGAAGGGTGGACCAAAATCCCTTCTGAGATGTGTGCAAACCTGGTAACCAACTACAAGAAACGTCTTACCTCTGTGCTTGCCAACAAGGGTTTCTACACCAAGTGCTAAGTCATGTTTTGCTTGGGGATCAAATACTTATTTTACTCATTAAACGGCAAAACAATTTATAGCATTTCTATTATAGTTTGTATTTTCTGGATTTTTAGTTGATATTCTGTCTCTATCATTTAAAATACACCTATTATAAAAAATTATAGACCCTCCATTTCTTTGTAAGTGGGCAAACTTTTAAAATCTGCAGGGGATCAAATAATTATTTTCCCCACTGTAGGTGGATGCAGCATCGATCCAGTCGATCCCCACTGTAAGTGGATGCAGCATCGATCTACCCCACCACCACTACACTAAGAACTGTTTGCTAAGTTCTCAGTCTTCAGTGAGCAGAGAGCCATGGAATGCCCCTCTAGTGCACACTGAAGCACTGGACTGGGGGGGGGGATTGCTGGCTCAAGCTCTTAATTGAAAGCTGAGAGGCTGAGCCACCTGCCGTTCTGGCAACTGGGTGGAACCCAACATTAAAACATTGGGCCTAATCCACAGCCAGCGGCGCAAATTAAGTTACTCAAAACTTCTGTCATTTAAGTTACGGCGCCCTAATTTGGTGTCGTAAGTGCCGTATCCACAGCGCATTTGCGCAAGCGTAACTTAAATCCCGAGGCTTAAGGCGGGGTTATTGCAAGTGGGAAGGAAGTGGGCGTGCTTCATTGTAATGAGCCGTGACCCCATGCAAATGAAGGACCGGCCGTACTGCACATGCGCGCACAAATCTGCTGCTCACTGGGCATGTGCAGAACTTTGCTCGGCGCAATCAGTGATATAGGTAAAAGGCCAAGCGTACTTAGTTTGAAGATCGCCCTGTGTATAAATAGCCCCACACAAACACACTTCCCTTGCAAAAGTATTTCCCTGTGTTACCCTTCCTAGAGCAAGTTGCTTCTGCTCTGAACGTTTGTCGGTGTTTGTTGGTGAGTTGTGTGTGATAGAGAAGTTTTGGAGGAGTATTAGATAGTAGTTGGTGTTTGTTTCTTCTAAGTGTATTTTCTGTTTGTTTTTTTCTGAGTGTATTTTCTGTTTGTTTTTTGCGTGTTTGTTTTAGAATTTGTAGTAGCTGTCTGCTTGTGTGTTTTGCTTTTTGTGTGTTTCTTCTGTGAGTTTTTTTGTTTGTTTGTTGTGTGTGTATTTTTGTTTGTTTGTCCTGTGAGTTTATTCTTGTTGCTGAGTGGTGTCTGTGATGGCACCCAAGCGCAGGAAGCTCAATTTTAATCAGGTAGAGAAGCAAATCCTTGCTCGGGCCATCGTCCAATATGGTCGATATTTGCATGGCCCTGATAGCCGGAACACCTCCCCAGCCCAAAGGAAGGCGATTCTTAAAAAGATTACGGATCAGATCAATGCGGCGGGGGGGGAGACGAGGACCCCCGCAGGCATCCAAAAAAAGATTAACGATCTAAAGAGCCTGGTCCGTAACAAGGTGGCAAAGATCAATACCCATACCACGGGCACTGGAGGAGGCCCAGCCTGCCCCATCCGGCTCAGTGAGGAGGAAAGGGCAGTGGCCCGGTGTTTCCAGCCAGAGCAGGTGGTGGGCCTGCGTGGCTTTCAATCTGATGTTCCTGTGAGGCCAGGTACGTTTTTGGTTTTTCTATCTGCTGATTAGCATGTGTGGGTGGGGGAAGGGAAGATGTGCCAAGTGTGTGGATCCTCAAACCTGTGATTGTTTTGTGTCCTCCACAGATGACCAGGAGGTTGCTGGGCCATCAGGCCAGGCTGCTGCACCACCCCAAGGACAAGAGGCTGCTGATGAGTCCCAAGAAGGGCAGGAGTCCCCAGGGGAGGGGAGTGGCCAAACCTCCCCTCATGAGGAGGTTGAGGGGGAGGAGGATGAGGGGGAGGAGGATGAGGGGGTGGAGGAAGAAGATCTGCAGATTGGCAGAGAAGTCCTTTTGGCCTCGTATATGATGACCCTTGAGGCTACCCTTGAGGCTACCCCTGAGGCTACCCCTGAGGCTACCCCAGAGGCTGGCAGCAGTCAGGCCACCATCAGGGGTGGCCCCTCCCACTCCTCCCCCAACAAGCCGCAACCCACAAGGGTCACTCTCTCCCCTCCTCCCAGGCCACAAGCCTCAGGGGCAGGCAGGATGGCGACCCAGGAGACCAGGGGGGTGGCCGAGCGTCTGCCGGCCAGTCTGCAGAAGGACAATGCTCGGCAGACCCGCCATCTGAGTCAGATAAAAGAGACTCTGACCCAGATGGAGCACAGCCTGGGTGCAATTAGGGAGTCACTCACTGATGTGGCCACAAACTCATTGGTGGTCATCACATGTTTGTGGGACCGGAAGACCGCCACAACAGGTGTGGCCCAGGAGGTGACTTCCCTGACCCAGGCTGTGCAGGACAATACCAGGGCTGTCCAGGACAATACCCGGGCTGGCCAGGCCAATACGGCTGCCGTCACTCTCTGTCTCACAAGGATAGCCGTGGCCTTGGAGGGCAGGCCAGCAGGAGGACAGACACCAGGGGAGGCTCCTCCTTCCCGTGCTCACCCACCCCCCCATGAAGATACTCCCTCCCCTGCTCACACCCCCCCTATGAAGATACTCCCTCCCCTGCTCACACCCCCCCATGAAGATCCTCCGGTTGGCCGTGCCCGTGCCCGTGGGCGGCCCAGGCGGAGCAATCGCCGCCGCAATTAATTTGCAGGGTACTTTTGTTTTTTTATTTTTATGATTTTTTTTTATATTTTTATGATTTTGTTTATTATACTGTGGGGGGGTGGCATTCCTGATTAAAAAAGGGTGTCACCCTCAGTTTTGGTGGAGTAGGGATCCCCAGGACCAGGGAGAAGTGATCCAGGTCCCTGAATAGTGTATGAATGCACAGTAACAGAATTGGAGCCGTGGCGGGGCGTTACTGCTCCCAAGTACCGGGGGGGGGTACTTGGATCTAATCCAATTAGATGTGCATGTGATGTGTCTGTGCTAGGGACCACAGTGGGTGTGCATTCATGCATTCTCATTGTGACATAATTAATGTGTGTGTTTACTGTGCAAAGATGCATTCTGCGAGGCGTCTCCTGACTGCTGTTCCCTCAGAAGAGGGGGTACCCTCGGTTACTAAAGTCACTAGTCTAGCTATGCGCATGGATGCCCCTGGCATGTTGGCATACAGATTGTTGACCTGCAAGTGTGTGTGCTCAGCTCTTCCTTAATGGTGTTGCTTTAGCTGACCTTTACACGGCATGTGTAAAATTAGGGCTGCTTTTATAAAGTGTAAATTTACACATTGAAAATAACAGAAGCGCACAGGGCGTAATCTACGGCGCACACACTTAATTTTGTGGATCGCCCTATCTCCCTCATTTGCATCTTTGCCTATCAAAACAGCGGCGTGTTATTTTGGTAGGACGGAAAAAACAGATTTTAAGGCGTATCTCGTTTTGAGGATCAGGCGCAAAGATACGCGCCGTGTAAATTTTAATTACACCGCGTATCTCGAGTTAAGTCGGCGCATCTGTTTTGTGGATTACCCCCATTGACTCTACTTCTCCTTTAACCACTTCAATTGGTGGCACTTTTACACCCTGCCTGCCCAGGCAAAATTTCAGCTTTCAGCGCTGTCACACTTTGAAAGACAATTGCGTGTTCATGCAACACTGTACCCATATGGAATTTTTATAAATTTTTTACACAAATACAGTTTTCTTTTGGTGGTATTTAATCACCACTGCTTTTTTTTTTATGTGTGTGTTTTTGTTAGTTATAACATTTTGCAAATAATCTTTTTTCATGAATTTAGAGAAAAACGTATACTGCAATTTTTTTGGGGGTGAAAATAACCCAGAGCATATTTTTTAGTCTGTAGGAAAGATATAGAGACCACAAACTATGGTATACAGTATTTATCTGAAAATCGATCATGCACTGACAGCCTGACATTCCTGAGGTCCGAAAACTGCCATAACAGTACAAATATCCCCCAAATGACCCCTCCAAGGTATTTAGTAAGAGGCATAGCGAGTTTTTTGAAGTTGCAATTTTTTTTCTAAATTTTGGGGGAAATTAACAAATTACATTTTTTTTTTCACAATGTTTTTTGTTTTTTACATACTTTCACCAGTGCAGTACAGTGTTCTCATATGACTGATGTGGTGGTGATCAGGGACACTGATTGGTGACAGTATGTGAAAATAAATTTTTTATGAAATGTTTTCATTTTTAACATTTTTTACATACTTTTACCAGAGTAATACAGTTTTACCACAGTTACATTATACTACCCTGGAGATGTGATCACTATGGGCCAGATCCACAGCCAGCCGCCGTAACTTATCTTTTCCCATTTAAGTTACACTGCCGGAAAATTTCTACCTAAGTGCCCGATCCACAAAGCACTTACCTAGAAATTTTCGGGTGTGTAACTTAAATTCCGCCGGCGCAAGGCGTTCCTATTCAAATGGGGGCGAGTTCCATTTAAATTAGGCGCGCTCCCGCGCCGGACGTACTGCGCATGCTCGTGACGTCATTTTCCCGACGTGCATAGTGTGAAATTACATTACGCCGAGCTTCGTGAATCGCGCCGGGTCAAAAAAGTTGCGTCGGGAAAAAAAAAAGATACGGCGGGAAAAAAAATTAAAAAAATAAAAAATAACAGCGTCGCGGGTAAGAAGGGTCTACTTTTACAAGGTGTAAACAGTTTACACTTTGTAAAAGCAGCCCTAATTTTACACATGCAACTTAATACTTACGGAGAAAAAACGAAGCGTAAAAGCTTTGTGGAGCTCCGTAAGTGCTAATTTGCATACCCGAAGCGGCATTTCGACTCGAAATGCCCCCAGTGGCGGATGCGGTACTGCATCCTAAGATCCGGCAGTGTAAGTCCCTTACACATGTCGGATCTTCTGCCTATCTTTTGGAAACTGATTCTGTGGATCAGTTCCAAAGATAGAAACAGGGATACGACGGCGTATCAGTAGATAAGCCGGCGTATCCCTTTTGAGGATCTGGCCCTATGTTTTTTTTTTTTTTTTTACTTTTTTCACAGCAACCATTTTATCTATTTATTCAGTGTTTACTATTGTGATTATCTGTGATTGCCCACAGCTAATCACATGGTACAGATGGGATCTGATTGGCCCTGTCTGTGACCAATCACAGAGATCAACACAATAGTACACAGTGAATAGCATGAATCAAAGCCATTCATTGTGTACAATTTTCATATAATCTGTTGTACACAACGGTCACAGGGTTGGCAGTGGGCCGGTGATCTGACAATATGGTTCCTCCTATCGATATGGTTCCTGTCTTGACTGCGCAGGCGCAATCCTTGCCGACGGAAATCACCGAACCTTTAGGGCGACGTGGAGTTTGAGGTAAGTGGCCAGTTGGCCTCACGTCCTCTTTCGCTCGGACGGCTCGCTGTGCTTGCTTCATCCGCGCCTGCGCAGTCAGGCAGGGAACCATCTCGATAGGGTAACCAGATCGACAAGACACCGGTACATGATCTGTCATGAGCTGTGTCTGGTGGACACAGCAGGTGACTGGTCGCGCTGGAGCACAGCGCAATCCTGGGAGTACGTCATATGAAGTCTACCCAGGATAATAGGTCTCCCGCCTGGCTGTCATTTTACAATAGCCCAGAGTGGGAAGCAATTAAGTCTCATTACATCAGTAAGGAACACAATACAAATTATGATGTGATTCATTGCTTTAATACTGAATTTTTACTGGTGTTGCTGCCAGTGTAACAGCTTGCAGAGCTCACAATGGCCATGAAAATATAATTCTGCAAAATAAAGGTAAGTGTTAACAATAATGTACAATGTCAATGTACAATGTCAATAATAATGCAAATAATTCATCAATCAACCTTTTGTGGACACCAGAGGGCTAGCTCCATTGTTTGGCTTAGCAGCCTCTTAAATACTTGCCATCGGCATTTAGTTTGGATAGCAGCTGTTGTGTACCATGCCAACTCTTTTGAATATGTGAAATTATTTAGACATTTCCCTTCTAAAATACGAGTAACCCAGATGGCGCACATAGGATGATTAGGAATGCTTTCTTTCTTCTTATATTGTAAAGCTGTTCACTCCATTCCAGCTACTTTTAGCCTTCAATGCTATCTGACAATAGGTGGTACTGTACTGTCTTCTTGGTCTAAGCATCGGAAGTATAATCTCTGTAATGAATGAAGTTGCACGGGATAACATACAATCACAGTAGTGTTGGCAGACAGTTGTCTTTGATCAGTTACTGGTATCTTTGATTGTCATTGATAAGTTTTATTAAATACTGTGCAAATATTGACAACAGTGGGGGGAGGGGACATTTATCAAAACTGGAACAGCCAGAATCTGGAGCAGATCTGCATGACAACCAATCAGCATCTATCTCCAGCTTGTTCAGTTAAGCTTTGAACATGAAACATAGATGCTGATTGGTTGTCACGCACAACTGCTCCAAATTCTGACTGGTCCAGTTTTGAAAAATTCTTGGTTAGGTGTTGAACAAATTTCCTTTGTTGTTTGTGAGCTTTGGGGCAGACAAATTCTCCAGAGGAAATAGTAGCAGATACCTTGAGTTCATGGACATTCCAGCAACTCTCTGGACAGTTACAGTTTGACCCTGGGTTCATGGACACTGAACCAATGGTCTAGCATTAATTATGGCAAACACATCTGCAAGACAGTTGACTAAGATTTCTGGTGTGAACTGAGGTCAATTAGCATATAATCCAAAATGCCTCTTTCAATGCCAGTCCCAAGACCTTCCATATGTTTGAGATTAGGTTGGCTTGATTCCCATTTACACTTATTCAAAAACTTCTCCACCCTTTCTGCCCCTGTAAACTTAATCCTGCAGTCAGGTCTCTGCAACTTTATTGATCCTTGTATAGAGACAAATCTTCAGAGGGCATTAATGAAGCAAGAAGAGCTCATTGATTTAATCATGTTTATGTATTACGCACATGAACTGCACAACCCAATGTCTAACATTAGCAAATCCAGTCCTGCATGTAACTAGAAAGGGTCAGTTTGGTGCTTATCTGTTGAAAGGAAGATTTGCCATCCATTTTTGTTGGTGTATTTCTCGCAACTTTATTGGTCCTTGTATAAAGACAAATCTTCAGAGGGCATTAATGAAGCAAGAAGAGCTCACTGATTTAATCATGTTTATGTATTACGCAAATGAACTGCACAACCCAATGTTTAACATTAGCAAATCGAGTCCTGCATGTAACTAGAAAAGTTTAGTTTGGTGCTTATCCGTTAATAGGAAGATTTGCCATCCATTTTTGTTGGTGTATTCCTCTCAATTTTTGCCACTTGACACATTTGTGAAGATTGGCGTATATGCGTCTTTTTTCCCAGTGATCCAGAAACAGACAGGTTTCACTTTCACTTGCTTTACAAGATATTGTATGCAACGATCAGAGTAGCATGGTGTAATGCATCTACTGTATGCATGTGTGATACACAAACTGATTTGTAGTTCCAATAAACTATTGAAAACAAAATATCCCCCACATAGGTGTGGGGCTTTTAAGGCAACTTGAAGAAAAGATCATAAAATCATAGAAGATCATAGAAGTATATAGAAAGAATTCATAGATTTATTAAAGTATTTGTGTAAAATCTAATAGGAACATATGTCACCATATTGGACCCATGAATAACAATAACAACAATACAGTTGATATAAATTCAAGATGTAGATCTAATTTTTGCTTCGACTGACGCGTTTCAAGATCTTGGTATAAATCCCTTCATCAGGGAAATTTATTTTAGGAGTGATCAAAATATATGACAATCTATAACAAAGCACAAAATATGCTGAGCATATAGAACAAAGAGCAGGGAATAAGCATCGTCTGAGGGCGAAAAATGGAATCACTCACCAATCCGCTGTATATCATAGTCCTGTACTGCCTATTATTGTACTATTTATTAAGGAACTAGTCTACATCGACATGAGTAGAATAAAAGAAAGAATACAGGAAAGGATAAAAGAATCAGCCATTAAACAAAAGATAATAAAAGAGTAAAGCTTGTCCGCCTGATACCAACCGGCTGTGTGCAACAGGTAAATACCAATCCAAGATCCAGCTTCACCTGCTATGCCTTTTAGGCTATTATTGTCTGGTTGACTATCACTGTGCTGACAGGCGCTGTCATCTGTGTGTCTATGCTGGGTAGGTTTCTAACATGGCATGTTTTGATGTGGCTGACTACAGAGGGAAGGACCAGCTTTACTCTTTTATTATCTTTTGTTTAATGGCTGATTCTTTTATCCTTTCCTGTATGCACATGCACATGATTTTGCACACTACTATTGAATGACAAAAATTTTTGTTAGCTACATCTATTTCCATTGTAACATACTGTATGTATGCATTACCCTTCTGTTTTTGTTTTTATCGAAGATGCATGTTTGGCGATATAGAATCTATTCATGAGAATATTTCAAACACATTTGCCTTCTTCTTTCATGAAATGCTTCACACTGTCAGTCTAGATGACAGACCAGTGTGAATCAGTTCATGCATTTAGATAAATCTGATAATGTTGACATCTGTGCTTATATTTTTTCAAAATCCTTTTTAGAACTCTCTGGGTAAATCCATTAAATTGGTTGGGCCCTGCGCACTAAATGACATTGAATCAACATATGGTTGATGGTTGTCGAACTATAAGCCACATACCCGAACATCACACCCACACAATCTCTCAAATCAGGCACTCAGGACTAATAAACATACAGAGCTACCTCATGTCAGTGTAGACTAGTTCCTTAATAAATATCAACAAAACATACAAAACTTGGCAGTACATGACTATGCAGCTGATTGGTGAGTGATTCCCTTTTCGCCCTCAGACGATGCTCATTCCCTGCTCTTTGTTCTATATGCTCAACATATTTTGTGCTTTGATATAGATTGTCATATATTTTGATCTCTCCTAAAAGAAATTCCCCTGATCAAAGGATTTATACTAAGATCCTGAAACACGTCGGGCGAAACAAAAAGGAGATCTATATCTTGAATTTATATCAACTGTATTGTTTTTATTGTTATTCATGGGTCCTATATGGTGATATATGTCCCTATTAGATTTTAAACAAATACTTAGGTTAGGTTATAAAAAAAATATCCCAAGCTTTGAACATCTCACAAAGTACTGTTCAATCCATCATCCAAAAATGTAAAGAGTATGGCACAACTGCAAACCTACCAAGACATGGCCGTCCACCTAAACTGACTTGGCCATCCACCCTAAACTGATAGAGCATTAATCAAAGAAGCAGCCCAGAGGCCCATGGTAACTCTGGAGGAGTTACAAAGATCCACAGCTCAGGTGGGAGAATCTGTCCACAGGACAACTATTAGTGGTACACTCCACAAATCTGGCCTTTATGGAAGAGTGGCAAGAGAAAAGTGATTGTTGAAAGAAAGCCATAAGAAGTCCCGTTTGCAGTTTGTGTGTGAGACACAGCAAACACGTGGAAGAAGGTGCTCTGGCCAGGTGAGACCAAACTTCAACTTTATGGCCTTAAAGGAAAGGGCTATGTGTGGCAGAAAACTAGCACTGCACATCACCCTGAACACACCATCCCCATCTGGAAACATGATGGTGGCAACATCATATTGTAGGGATGCTTTTCTTCAGCAAAGACAGGGAAGCTGGTCAGAGTTGATGGGAAGATGGATGGAGCCAAATACAGGGCAATCTTAGAAGAAAACCTGTTAGAGTCTGCAAAAGACTTGAGACTTGGACAGAGGTTTGCCTTCCAGCAGGACAATGGCCCTAAACACACAGCCAGAGCTCCAATGGAATGGTTTAGATCAAAGGATGTTCATGTGTTAGAATGGCCCAGTCTAAGTCCAGATCTAAATCCAATTGAGAATCTGTGGAAAGACTTGAAAATTGTTGTTCACAGACGCTTTCCATCCAATCTGACAGAGCTTGAGCTATTGTGCAAAGAAAAATGGCAAAAAATGGCACTCTCTAGATGCGCAAAGCAGGTAGAGACATTCCCAAAAAGACTTGCAGTTGTAATTGCAGCAAAGGGAGGTTCTACAAAGTATTGACTCAGGGGGGCTAAATACAAATGCAAATGTGTCCCCCCTTTGTGTTGGCCTATCACATAAAATCCCACTAAAATACATTGATGATTTTGGTTGTAACATGACAAAGTGTGTAAAATGTCAAGGGGTATGAATCAGTGCTGCTGATATGCAACACAGAATGTATGGAAGGTGAAAATGGGATTTAATTTATAATAATGGCAAATGATTATGAAATATAGTGGTCTAGCAAAATAAATGCCATTCAGTTAAGATATGTAAGTACTTTAACCACCTAGTGACCGCTCCAAATAGCAGCTTTACTGCTACATGGCGGCAGCTGTGCGTCGTCTGATCAAGTAGATATACGTGATTCCGGACTTCCACCTGTTGGCAGGCCACCTCTGCTGTGAAAGAAAATATGAGTTGCGGGTTTCGGGCACTCAATGTTTTCCAGGACCTGCCAAACATCAAATAAACTACACAGAACATGGATCTGCCTATGTAAGTAAGCCAGATTTTGGTCCTGACAGGGGGAATAGCACACACAAAAAATCTCCTGCGCTCTGGTGTTTTTCCGCTAGGGGGTAACGTAATCCAATTTTAAGGCAAAGTCTAGAATCTTACAGCCCTCCTCAGAACCATGGGAATTCATACAACTAAAAAGAAAAAGAAAAAGGAGGGTGCATCGACCTAGTGTATTACCGTTTGAAAGGTTTTATTAAATAAAATACAAGCAATAATCTTACTCACAAAGGGAGTTGCAAAGTCCGTTCGGACTACCTAGGCTCTGAGGAAATGGGTACGCCCCAGAAACGCGTCAGCCATTTTGCCGGCTTATTATCATCATCAGATTCCTGTTGTCATCAGGTTTTTCTGGCGGTGCCGTGTATCAGTCTGATTGCTTGACAAGCGTTCTTTGCAACTCCCTTTGTGAGTAAGATTATTGCTTGTATTTTATTTAATAAAACCTTTCAAACGGTAATACACTAGGTCGGTGCGCCCTCCTTTTTCTTTTCTTTCCTGACAGGGGGAAGGCATGGATTCTATGTTCTGTTCCTGCAAAGCCAGGGATAGAATCCATGTCTTCCCCTAGTAAAAGCACCACACAAACACTGGTTAGGCACACCTTTAACCCTTTGATCACCCTAGATGATTAACCCCTTTCCAGCCAGTGTCATTAGTTCAGTGACAGTGCATATTTTTAGCACTGATCACTGTATTAGTGACAAAAGTCTCCCGAAAAGTGTCAAAAGTGTCAGTTACTGTCTGATTGTCTGCTGCAATATTGTAGTCCCACTATAAGTTGCTAATCGCCGCCTTTACTAGTATACAAATAAATAAATATAAATTCCATAAATGTATCCCATAGTTTGTAGACACGATAACATGCTCATAAAATTGTCGGTCTTTTTTTAGTTATAGCGCAAAAAAAAAAAAACGGAGTGGTGATCAAATACCACCAAAAGAAAGATCTATTTGTGGGGAAAAAAATGACATAAATTTTAATTGGGTACAGTGTTTCACAACCACGCATATTTCAGTTAGAGGTCAAGTGGTTAATGTATGTACAAAACTCACTCTAATCCAAAACATGGAAATGTAGAAGTGTCTTGGCAGAAAAAAATTGATCTACCAAGGTTAATTGACTTTACTGACTTAGGGGGCAGAATGTCAACTCTATCTGCTGAAAGTGCCTCAGCAGTCAATAATGGCATGCCCATTAAATAGTGTTTTTTGAGTGGTGCCTAGCTCTTGGGGGTGGAGTTTATCTCTGATGTTAAGCCTCTAAAAGAGTATGCCAAAGGGCTCCCCAGGGGCACAGAAGAGGGTTTTCAGGTTATTACTGCGATGTCTGTCAGCTTGTGGGTGTCTGCTGTTAGGTAAGACCAAAGACTAAAGTTCTACAAACAATTCTACCAATCTTCTAAATGTACAACACATGAAAAGATAATCAGACATATTATTTGCAGCTATCATTTAGAATCAAACTGTAATTTTCATAGCTTATCTGCAAATTAATGGAAGTGGTCTTTTTATGTATTTATTCTCTTTCGCTTCATTTTTGCCTAAGCACTATCAACAACACGGTTATCTTTCGTAGAAACATCTATACATACATTTGTGATAATAGTTTTATCATTGATTTAAGTGCATTAAATGGACGTGTGATTGTGAAAGACAATCAATAACCTGCGCATTTCAGTGAAAAGCCTATGCATCCTGTGACAGATCACACAGCAGATACAGTCTATTGAATTTAGAAGACATTTTCTACTTGAGTATAATACAATGGTTGTCGTACAGTAGAGTGATTATGCATACTGTATTCACCTTGGTCACTGCCACGACCAAGGACATATTTATAGTTAGACGTAAAGAAAATGAGTTTTCAAGGTTTAATCTTATGTTGGAAATAAAATAGCATCATTCCTGGAATGGTAAGAAAGAGCTATTCAGTGTGAAGGACAGCAATCAGTTGAAAATTCTGGCTTGTAGCAAAATCCCTTAAGTAACCTGTTTACTTATAGAACACGCTGAATAATAGCATCTTGAGGAGCATGAATTTAATTTGAGAAATTATCAGAAAGTTAAACCTTAATCAGTTCATATTTATAGGAATTGCTGTGCAGCAATATTCTTGAAACACTAAGCTTTCTTTTTAATAACTAATGGGCCTATTCAATAAAATCCAGCTCAAGTGCAATGCATAAAAACGAGCAGCGAGCTCGGGACCTTGTTGTGTCACTTCCGGTTTCCGTATGCCTGCGTCCTACGCGTTACATCACTCTCACGTGACTTCAACGGGGATTGAGTCTGAAGTGTGCTGACGTGAATCAACCTTCTTTTTTTGCAATCTGGCTGGAGCAGACTGGGCTGTCTATTTTAAGGCTTCCTTTTATCCTCTGTAATGGGGGGTCATTGAGATCTGGTAAGCAGGCATTCTTATCACATTGGTGGTGGATCTCACTAAACTGCCTTTACTGTGAAAGAACTTTAGCATATGGAGGAATGGATTAGAGACTATTTCTGCACGGGTGTTTCAAGTTTCAACTCACCAGTTTAACACAGACTTTATTGTATTTGTGTTTTTAAATTTATTTGGTACATATACCAATAGATATTTGTATGTAGTTTTATGTGGAATTTCCCCTTTTTTTTCACTGCTCATTGGATTAATATATTTGCTTTGTGTTTTTACACATTTATGTGCTCTTTTTGATAATAGAGTTTTTTGTCAAACTTTGTGCTGACAATTTATAGTTAGCGCAACCTATTTATTTTTTCACCCTTAATATCCATACCAGGCCTGGTATGGAATTCGAGGGGACCCCCACGCATTTTTACATTTTGGTTCGGGGTTCTCCTTAATATTCATACCAGACCCAAAGGGCCTGGTAATGGACTGGGGGGGACCCATGCCGTTTTTTTTTTTCAATTCATTTTATCTGTATTGCCAGGATCCGGCAATTCATTATAGCCGCGAGTGGTTTTTAAATTCCTTTTTTTCTTTTAGAAATGTAATTTTGTGCAGGGACTGTTCTAAACTGCGCCACTTTAAATGCGCCACTTTACAGGCATACTATAGGCACCCCCCAGGTATGAAATTTAAAGGAACATTTCACTGTTATTGTTTCACTTTAAGCATTATTAAAATCAGTTTTTAAAACTTTTTTTGCATTGATACATGTCCCCTGGGGCAGGACCCGGGTCCCCAAACACTTTTTATGACAATACCATGCATATAAGCCTTTAAAAATAGCACTTTTGATTTCTCCCATAGACTTTTAAAGGGTGTTCCGCGGCTTTCGAATTTGCTGCGAATACCCCAAATTGTTTGCTATTCGCTGAACAGGTGAACATCCAATGTTCGAGTCGAACTTACGGAGTCAATGCCACTAATGATAGGACGACCTGGTGGCAAATAGTAGACAACTGGTATCCTAGAGACCAGATATGCCCTCTCCTCCTTGTTCAGAATTTCTTGCTGAAAACCCTCATCAATAAGACTCTTAAGTTCTCTCTTGAATTTGGCTGTAGGATTTGAGGCCAAAGGTACATAAGTGGAACGATCAGACAAAATTCTATTCATTTTCTTTAAAATGACAATATCTCCGCCCTTATCCACAGGGATGTCATTTCGTACACAGATTTGTTTCAAATCCTGTTGGAACTCATACACAGCTCCAAACTTCAGAAACTTCCAAATCCTTCAGAACCATATCTTTAAAGACCTGAACAGATGGGGCAACAAATCCTGGTGGATTAAACCAGGATGCATTTAAAAAATTTAGTATGTCGAGTCTTGGTATCACCACCTATGTTAACCTGAGGTAAGGAGGTTGAGGTAACGGGAGAACGATTCTCAATGGGATTCATAATGAAATGTCTCTTAATGTTCCTCTTATGCACAAATTTATGCACATTAATGAATGTCTCAAATTTATTGAGTTTACGCAGGGGTGCAAACTTAAGGCCCTGACTCAGAACCTGTTGCTCCCCTTGCGATAATTGATTTTTTAAATATACCTGAACTTCCTCTATACGATTTTGTAAAGCGTGCATCTACATCTTATTTAAAACCCCTTCCCAAAATCTGTTTATTAATGTTCCCCAGCATGATACCCTCTGATGGAAGTATGGTAATAGGAATCCTCCCTCTCCTTGGCAGCTGACATTATGTTCAGCTGCTGGCTCTCAATCTCAGAAAAGAGAGTAAATTAACCAGCACAACAAACAAAATAAACAGAGGAAAAAACATACACAACATACACTGTATAATGAAACCCTGTGGATAATAAAATTGGGCACGAGAACAATGACATAAGTGAGACATTTGGTAACTAAATTGTGATTAGAGGGGAGGGGGAGAATAAAAGTCTGAAAGTCCATTGGGAAAAGATAAAATAAAGGTGCCACATCACTATGGGACACATTAGGGATGATGGATAGAACCACAGTGCATGACAGGAAAACCAGGGACACAGCCACCTGACCAAGGGTGTTTTGGATGTGAAGATTCTGCTGGCAAAAATAAACTTTCTTCTTTTGCACAGTAGCTTTTTTTTTTTTTTTTTTTTTACATCAAATTTAGAGTATTTCATTTATGTAATATTTTAAACTTCTCACATTATGATAAATAAGAAAGGAATGCTGCATCTGATTAACAAGCATAATGTCTGAAACATTTACCACTGATCTCCACTTTGACAAGAAGCAGCAAACATGCATGCAATTGTCAATGAAAACACATACATCTAAGAAAAACAGGCTTAGATTTAGAGCAATACAAAAAATATGAAAACCAGCAACCTTAGAGATTACGTGAGCAAGGCGTCAGTAAATGATGTTTACAAGCATGCATGTGTAGAGAAGATAGCTCTATTCATTTGGGTTTTCTTTAGATAGGTACATGTGTTTTCTCCTACAATATGATGGGTTAATTAACTGTAGTGTATATGTACTGTATGTGTTTGCTTTGCTACACAAATTAGATTTGATGCAGAGTTTATTGTGCATTAATAAAATCCTGTAATTAGAGTGAAACACAATAATGATATGCAGTTATGAGCAGATCTTTCATGTCTCTGCATATATGCAGTTATTTTCATGAATAGGACGTACAAAGTAGAAGGTATATTATTAATAAACATCATTCTGAGAAGAAGGATGGTAACGGAGGTAAACACTGTACCTGGTTCTTTTAGTGTATTATTTTCTGTATTTGTAAGTATGCCATTGAAAGCAGATCTATGAGTGGAAATGTAAGCATTTTACCATAACACCAATCCACTTAGCAGAATTACAGCAACAAATACAAAAATAATTCCTTGCACAGCACTTAGAAATAATAAAAAACATCTCCCCTGGTGCCCGCTCCCCAGACCTTTATGTTAGACATTGATGATATCTACTATGCCTTTCAGGTAGGTACATCATAGATTAGACATGTCATAAGGGGAAATCTACAACAGGAATGCAGACCGCCACACAAAGAAAACAGGAGTTTTAGCCTTCCCCTACTGTCCTACAAAAAGCATCTTTGTTTTTGCTTGTTTTGCCCTTGGAAAGCTCACCTCACTTACTGTCTGGCCAGCAGGAAAGAAAGGGAGGGGAATCTTTTTAATAAAGCTCCAGATAGCAGTAAACTACAGAAGGAAGAGGTTAACCTTTTCCTACTCCATTCAAAACTTTAAAGAAGTATTCCAGGACAGTGGTTCACAAAAGAGGAATTTATATATACTAAGAGGGGAAATAAATATAAATGAACCACTTGCTTACTGGGCACATATACCCCCCTCCTGCCCAGGTGAAATTTCAGCTTTCGGCACTGCGTCGCTTTAACTAACAATTGCGCTGTCGTGCGACGTGGCTCCCAAACAAAATTGACGTCCTTTTTTCCCCACAAGTAGAGCTTTCTTTTGGTGGTATTTGATGGCCTGTGCGATTTTTATTTTTTGCGCTATAAACAAAAAAGTGCGACAATTTTGAAAAAAATACAATATTTTTTACTTCTTGCTATAATAAATATCCCAATTTAAAAAAAAAAAAAAAAAAAAAATTCTCAGTTTAGGCCGATACGTATTTTTCTACATATTTTTGGTAAAAAAAAAAAATCGCAATAAGCGACTGGTTTGCGCAAAAGTTATAGCGCTTACAAAATAGGGGACAGAATTATTATTATTTATTTATTTTTTTACTAGAAATGGCGGCGATCTGCGATTTTTATTGGGACTGCGACGTTATGGTGGACACATCGGACACATTTTTGGCGCCATTCACATTTATACTGCGATCAGTGCTATAAATATGCACTAATTACAGTATAAATGTGACTGGCATTGAAGGGGTTAACACTAGGGGGTGAGGAAGGGGTTAAATATGTTTCCTATAAAGTGTTCTAACTGTAGGTGGAGGGGGGGTGACTGGGGGGGGGTGACCGATTTGTGTCTCTATGTACAACAGACACAGATCGGTCTCCTCTCCAGAGACAGCACCGCTGTCTCTGTGTGAGCCGGCAATGACAGATGATCTAATATGTTTACATATGAGATCATCTCTCATTGGCCGCACAGATCGCATCGCAAACGGCCACTCTGATTGGCCGTTCGCGCCGATCTGTAATTGGCTGTGTCCAAGGGACACGGCCAACACAGATTTTCCCCGCTGCGTGCCCAATTGACGTCCTGTTGGCTTTTGGGATCCGCGCTGTAGCCGTCAATTGACGGCAGGCGGATCCCAAGTGGTTAAAATACATCTGAAAACAATGGATAGAAGTGGAAACACGTTTAAGGGTGGGTGAAGCATAAGTGAGGATGGGGTAAGGATGTGGGGAGAGGGAAGTATGGAAGTGCTGAGTGATAAGGGGAGGGGAGGGGGAATGTGGGTTTCCTTTTTTTTTTTTTTTTTTTATACATGTACCACTGAACACAAAAGGAAAACGGTTGCATGGTTTTAATATGTGGAAAAAATAAATAAAGAATATTTGACAAAAAAATAAAAAGAAGTACAACCAAAGCTCGTTTGGCTGTACTTGTTCTGTGGAATACAGAAATGCAGTGCCTTCTGCACTTCTGTGACCTCTTTTCAGCCAACAGCAGGCTGGAGTCTGCTGTCAGCTTATGTCACAGCTGACGTCACAAAGCCAGTCCAGGCTGGGGAAAGATCGTGACCATATGGTTGGGATCCACCCAGGAGCCTGGATGGCACCCAGCTCAGCTGCTGAGAGCCTGAGCCAGCAGCTCCCACCCCCTCCGTATCCCAGGGCTTCAATGAACATGTGGGGGGGGGCAAAGCAGACAGCAGTGACTGCCAGTCACCAGTCCCTCTGCACACGGAGCACTGAGAACTGAGCGATCAGTGGTCCTTGATTGCTCAGTTCCCAGTCTTAGAGCCGCCAGGGGACAGATGCAGCATTGGAGTGATGCTGCATCCACCTAGGTGTGTATGATTTCTCAAAAACAAAACAAAAACACACTTCTCTTTTAAAACAAAATTTTGGCTGGGCATACACTGTGTTTTGTTCATGCAGAGCTAAACAGCAGGTTTACATTAATGCTGACCCCTGCAGCTATTAACACTTACCTTTCCTTTGCTCCCTATGGAAGCACAGTTGCATACAATAAATGTCCACATACTGCCCTTTATGTGAGCTTTCTGGTTTTATGTATTTAGCTTCTCAGACATCCAAAGCTGCCACAAAAAGGTAGTATCAGGGACCTGCTAATAGACCCCGGCACGCACACTGCCACACAAGATCAACAGCAGCAGCCATCCGTGCCTGTGTGGCGGCGCATGCCAAATGCTTGCGCGCATGCTCCAATGGCTTGTTCTGACCCTGCTCTGCTCTTCTGCCTAACCGTGGCCAGACCCCTTGCCTGAACCTTGACCACGCTCATAGCCTTCAAGATCCTCTGTCTGATTACCTGCTTGACCCAGCCTGTCTGACCCCTCTACTGTCTGATTGCTCTGCATCTAACCTGGCTTGCCTCACCCAGCTCCTGCTGCCACTGTTCCAGTACCTACCAGCTCCAGAGTTGCTGACCCACCACTTCTGCAACAGCTGTCTCCTGTGCCCTGAATGATCACCGTCCTGTGCCTGACTGCTGCCATCACCCAAGCACTCCTACCTCACTGTGCTCCCAAGCTTGCTGTTCCCACTCCAGCGGCTCCTGAGCCAGGGCTGTAAGAGAGGCCTCTTCCTGCAATCTAGGCTCTGACTACCAGGTACGTTTCGTACATAACAGGTAGACTAGTCATGACTTAGAATTTACACAGGGTATTATTTTCTTCACTCCTGGTGGCTAGGAGGGAAATTAAGTATGAGGTGCTGGAGGGACCAAAACTACATTTTTGCTTTGCCTGCATGGGCAAACCAAACGTTTATTTTATTATGGAAAATATAGTAAATTACCCTAAAAACAATATATAATAATTATTTGTATATTACTTACTTATGGTAATTAACCACTTGTCACCCAGTCCAATTCTGACACTTCTCTCCTACATGTAAAAATCATATTTTTTTTGATAGGAAATACTCAGAACCCCCAAACATTATATATATATATACATATATATTGTTTTAGCAGACACCCTAGGGAATAAAATGGTCGTCATTGTAACTTTTTATGTCGTGTGGTATTTAAAAAAAAACAAAAAACACTGTTTTATGAATTAAAAAAAAAACACTAAAGTTAGCATGATTTTTTTGTTTAATGTGAAAGATGATGTAGCGCTGAGTAAATAGATACCTAACATGTCATCATAAAGAAAGAGATAACTTAACACCATAAATCCACTATAACTTCCCCTCTTAGACTTTGCAGTTTTCTCTGGAAATCTACAGATTTTATTTATGGAAAACTTGTGATATACATAACAAAGGATTTGATATGTGCGAGAAAAACATTAGAACCTAGATTTTATTCGCCTAAATTTAACATGTTACAAATAGCAAAGAGACTGGTGGCAAAGGACAATTCGTTTTCCTGCAATACACATTTAAGAATCATCTCAGATACTAGAATTGATGTGCAAATTAATTCAGTCTGCCATGGGTCACGGAGTAAGTGTAAAGAATGAAAAATATGATAATCCATCCTTATCACAGCTCTAAGAGCAACTCATTTATTGTAGACGAGAAATATGTTATCATTTACATCCAGATTGCATGTCTTCACAAAGAAACTTGTAGGAATATTCAATACAAATGGGAAACATACTCACCATCACTTATTTTAGTGCCTCCAAGTACAATGGCTGATATCCCAACAGAGGAGGAGAGCATCCAGATACACACATTGATGAATTTAGCTTTCAATGGAGTCCGGAAATCCAGGGCTTTTACTGGGTGGCACACGGCAATATATCGGTCAACACTCATCATGGTAAGGGTGAATATACTGGTAAACATATTATAATAGTCAATGGACATGACTATTTTACAGAGAATGTCTCCAAAAGGCCAAGAACTCATTAAAAACTCTGTGCTCTGGAAAGGCATGGTAGTGGTCACTAGAGCGTCAGCCAAAGCTAAATTAAATATATAAATGTTGGTTGCAGTCTTCATTTTTGTATACCTGTTAAGGACAGAGGGTACAGGTGAAAAGCATAAAGTAATTAAATAATTAATACTTTTTTTTTTTTTCACAGGAGTTATATAGATTGTATAAGTGTTATAGAAGCCAAAGACCCTGACTCAGTTATGTATAAATTGCAGCAGTTTTAATCATGTCCCATGCTTAAATGGAGCAAATTTCATTTTTTTACATTAAAGTGATTGTAAAGTCTCATGCCGCGTCAACACGATAACTTTTCGGGTTGTAAAAAACAGTGTTTTTTAAAAATGTCATTTAAAACAATCGTGTGTGGGCTTCAGAGCATTTTTCGGGTTCTGAAAAACGTCAAATTTTTTTTCGAACATGCTCTATTTTTTCACGACGTTTTAAACAATGTTGTTTTTCGGGTTGTAAAAAATTATCGTGTGTGGGCTTTAACGACGTGAAAAACCCGCGCATGCTCAGAAGAAAGTTATGAGATGGGAGCGCTCATTCTGGTAAAACTACCGTTCGTAATGGAGATAGCACATTCATCACGCTGTACAGTAACAGACAGAAAAACGCAAATCGTCTTTTACTAACACAAAATCAGCTAAAGCAGCCCAAAGGGTGGCGTCATCCGAATGGAACTTCCCCTTTATAGTGCCATTGTACGTGTTGTACGTCACCGCGCTTTGCGTGTGTAGGCAACGTCGTTTTAATGATGACGTTGAAAAAAACTTTGTATTTTCTAGAGGCTGAAAAACTTTGTTTTTACAACCCCAAAAATGATCGTGTGTACGCGGCATCATTCTAAAAAAAATAAAACAAGTAAACATGCTATACTTACCTGCTCTGTGCAGGGGTTTTGAAAAAAGCAGTCCTGATCCTCCTTTTTTTGTGTCCCTCTTCACTGCTCCTGGCCCCTCCCTCCTGTCGAGTGCCCCCACAGCAAGCATCTTGCTATGGGGCACCCTTGCCGAGCTGCAGCTCTGTGTGTCCATTCACCCTCTTTCTTCTGATTTGCTAACTGACTTTGATTGACAGTTGCAGGAGCCAATGGCGTGCTGTGTCTAAGCCATTTAGGAGGGAGAGTCCCGGATGGCCGAGGGACTTGTGGACATCCCTGGACAGAGATGGGCCTCAGGTAAGTATTAGGGGAGGCTACTACACACAGAAGGCTTTTTATTTTAATGCAAAGAATGCATTAAGATAAAAAAAAAAATTCTGACTTTACAAGCCCTTTATGTAACATGCTGAGACTCAACTGCACTTGCAAATTGTGCACAGTTTATTTGGCTTTAGTAATCTAGAGCTGAATTCCGTTTTACCTGTATCTTCAATTAGCAAAGACTTAAAAAACTGTTTTGGTTTTAAATGCACTTTAATTAATGTTTAATGGTGAAAATAAGATCACATCAGAATACAGGGCACGGACATTATGTCATATTTGTTCAATTAGACATTAGACTAGAGTTCAGAATTCAGATGTTAAATTATCATTAATCAACATGTGAGTAACACATTGTGGCTGTGACAAGAATACGTTTAATTATTTTTTTCATGCTAATAATTTTTTTTAGACATACAAAGGCTCACTTTCTAATAATGTATACATACAGTAGTAAAGATGCTGTAAACAACAAAGTGACACATTTCAGCTTAGCAGTTGACGCTTCTGCCACACAATACTGGGGTTATTCATTTTAAATTCCAATCAGAACCCTACTTTCATAGAATTTCCATATTCTCCCTGTGCTTGCATGAGTGCATGGACTGCAGTACATGCTGGTAGTTTAACTGGCTTCTGTCTACATTGGCCACAGTATGCATATGCATGTGAAGTATGGACCATAGATTGTAAGGGCAGGGACTGATGTAAATGTACAATATGTAATGCACTTTGTAAATAGTTGGCAATATATGATGAATACAGTAACTCTAATGAATACATATGTTTCCATTTCATGACGTCAATCTAGTAAAATAGGACCTCTGGTTTGCACTGTGTTTATTGCCTTCTGATATAAGCGCAACAGATTTTCCTTGGCATGGCTTTATATGATGACTTGATTCAACTTAACAATATAAGCTTGAATACAGTTTACAGTGTCCCTGGTTTCTTTATTTTTTCCCTTCTGTCTGAACTTTTAGCTCTATATTAAATTGATATATTGCATTTGCCTTTCTAAAGTTGTGCTGTGGAGACTCTACCATTTATTAATTTGATGTTTCAATGTATTTTGCCACTCGAAGTAATCTTTTATGTATATTTTTTTCCCAGAAAATTGGAGTAGACTGCTAATGCCCTATACTTGTAATATGGCGTTCCTAATTTACAGGCTGTTTATATTTATGTATCCTTTATGGTATCTGTCTGACAGATCTGTCAGCACTTTAGGAAATTGTCTGCTTTTTCCATTTTGGCTAGAAGCAGTATGCAGGCCAGCTGGTGACTTTGTTTAAGCTCAGATTTCATTGCCTTTTGGAGTCGTAAAAAGAATGATTACTTTTGGATGAAATAGATAAAACACTCAATACTGACAGTGCTTAGACATTCTAATTGGAAAGAGAAACTGGTACAAAATGAAGCTGTTGTCTACAGTAATCATTTTCATTCTTAAAGAAGAATTCCACCCGAAAGTGGGACCTCTGCTTTTTTGCCCCCCCTCCCCCATCTCTTATTCCACGTTTGGCACCTTTCAGGGGAAGGGGGAATGGGGAGCTTTTTTGACTGGTCCCCATCCCCACTTCCGGAAGACAGCACCGCGGCACCATCTCTCCAAAGTTCGGCCCCCTCCTCCTTCCTCCAACGCCGGGCCAATCAGAAAGTGCGTCGTGCTTCACACATGCACAGTAGGGAATCGGCTGTGAAACCAAAAGGCTTCAATGTCGGTTTCTCTTACCCGAGATGTCGGCAGCAGCACCCGACTGCCAATCTGAAAATCGGCTGGGGTGCTGATATCGCGGGCTCACTGGACAGGTAGGTGTCAATATATTGAAAGTTAGCAGCTACAGTATTTTATTTTATTTTCCCAGGCAAAACTTCTCTTTAAATTGTACACAAAGCTAAAACTTTTTTGGTTTTAGACAAAGTAGGAAAGGGCTAAAAACCCTGTCAGGTTACCTTTTACTGCTCATATCTGGAGAGATTTCTCTTTACTTCCTGTTCTAGAGGCGCAATAGGAGATAGAAAGACATTTCCCCAAAGTGAATGAGGTTCCTACCTTAGAGTGTTGTCAAAGGTATGGATATCTCCATTCCATTTAAGAATAGCTTTCCACAACTTTGGCTCTCATTACAACTATAACATTTTTGATTTATTCAAATTTTCTATCTCAAATAGTGAGAGTAAATATCCCAGGACACAGATGCTTAACAACCTACATGCACATGATTGGTTTTAAGTGGTTAAACTTGGATTATGGCTGCAGCTGAATGCCATAACCCCGGTATTTTCTGCTTCTTCCTATTTAAAAGCAATCCTAGCAGCTGACTGATCCCCCCTCCCACTTCCCACAGATGCTTCTCCAGGATTTCCTGTGCAGACAGGGACCCAGTATCTGATTCAGGGGTAATGTCATGTTATCATAGAGTTGGTTAAGGACCAGAAGGACCCCAGCCATCTCTGTGGTCTAGGAGACCGGAAGCAACGTAATTACGTCACTTCCGGTTAGGGCAGATGTAAACACTGCCATTTTGTTTTTGGGAAAACATGAGATCAGTGTTTTTCTTTTTTTTATCTCTTGCAGGGTAGAGGAGAGAACTTATCCCCAGATGCCTTCATAAAGAGGAACTGCTATGCCTTATTTCTATGAAAGGAATGTTTAAATTTCTTGTGATAGGAATAAAAGTGATAAAAAAAGATTGAATGTATAGAGTAAATAAAAAGGTAAATACATTTTCATTTTTAAAGCACCCCCATCCCTCCGTGCTCGCAAGCAGAAGCAAACGCAGATGTAGACCGTGCAAGTATATATAAATGTGTGCTTACCACACATGTTAGTTATCAACATGAACATTATAGTGAAGGCAATAATTTTAGCGCAAGGTCTCCTCTATAACTCTAAACTGGTAACCTGCAAATAAATTTAAATGTTGCCTATGGAGATTTTTGAGTATTGTAGTTTGTTGCCATTCCACAAGCATCCGCAATTTTAAAGCATGACATGTTAAGTATCTTGTTATTCGGTGTAATATCATCTTTTATACAAAAAAAGGGGGGGGTTATATATTGTTTTTTTTGTTTGTTTTACAATTAATTAAAGTGTATTTTATCCAGTATCATTCAGTCTATTCATCCTATTCTAGGGGGGTGAGTATAATAGTGACAAAGGGGATGTCTTTTGTATGCAGAGAGACTAGAATAGATGAATTGGGTCTCTACATTTTTTTGTATTGTTTAATAGAAAATAAACCATACGTACTGGCAAATGTTTCTATCCCCCCACCTTTCAAAATGGACATTCTGTACAAATTAATGGAGTTTGTGTTAAATAAGGAAGGCACACCAGTAATAGTGGTAGGGGACTTTAATGAAGTACTGTATAGAACACTGGACAGATTCCCATCAGGGACATGGACAGATAGGGTGGGAGAGGGACGTTTATCCCAATTTCTGGAAGAGGTAGGATGGCGTGACATCTGGAGAACATGGAACCCAGATGGGCGGCAGTACTCTTGTTTCTCAGGCTCATATTCCACATTGTCTAGAATAGATATGGCCCTGGGAAACTGAGGAATTCTACAGTTAGAAAAATTGCTTATTACCCAAGACGGGTGTCAGATCACTCCCCACTGGTGCTGACAATGAATACAGGGAAAAAGTGTCCCTCAAGTAACTGGAAAATAAGTCCTTTTCTGGTTGGAATCAATGGGAAAACCAGAGGTGAAAGAGATTATAGCCTTTAATTCAGGGACAGCAGCGGTGGGAGTGACATGGGTTGCCCTGAAGGCCTTCCTTAGGGGATTACTGATCCAACAGGTGGCCATGATCAAGAGAAACTCCAGGGAATGGGAAGAGAAGATTAGGAAAGAGGTGCTAGAGGCAGAAAAACGATATGTGGAGGACCCAACCCTGACAAAACAAAGGAGATGGCTTGAGAAACAGCAGGAGTTTAAAATGGTGGTTACAAGGAAAGTGGAGAATAAGCGTCTCTTCCAAAGACAGAGTGCCTTTGCGGAAGGGGAGAGTGTAGGCCATAAGCTGGCTCTCTTGGCCAAAACCAATTCAGCTCCTTCCAATATTCCCACATACTATCAGAACTTGTATAAGTCAAAGAGGGAAGATGAGGTAGGGTTAATGGAGGGATTTTTAGGCGGAATAAAAACACTGGTTCAACACTGGGGGGAGGACAGAAGCACCATAGAAGCCCCTATAATTTCAGAGGAACTACAATAGGCAGTAGCAGGGATGTCCAATCACAAGTCCCCCGGGCCAGATGGATTACCAGTAGAGATTTATAAACAGTTTGGTGAAGTGCTTCTCCCAGAACTATTAAAGGTACTGAATTGGGCAGCAGAAGGGGGAGGCTGCCTGCCTCGATGTTAGAAGCCACCATAATTGTGCTCCAGAAAGAGGGGAAAGATCAGTTAGACACATCGTCCTACAGACCGATATCATTATTATGCTCAGATGTTAAAATATTGGCTAGGGTCATGGCGGCCAGGAAGAATAAACATATTCAGAAACTCATACACCCGGATCAATCTGGGTTCATTCCCAATATATCTACTAGCACCAACATTAGAAGGGTGTATTTGAATTTGCAGATGCCAACTGAGAACACAGGTGGTAGAGTTATTCTATCCTTGGACGCCACTATGGCTTTTGATAGCCTAGAGTGGGACTATCTCTGTCAGGTCTTTGAGAAATTTGAGTTTGGCCCTCTTTCATCAAATGGGTAAAAATACTTTATAACTCCCCAAGTGCTAAAATAAAAAGGCAGTGATATCACCTGTCTCTCCTTCTCTTCGCTTTGGCAATAGAGCCACTAGAAATTGCAATTAGAACTACACAGGGTATACAAGGGTTCCAGAGGAGGGCAGGGGAGGAAAAAAAACGCACTCTATGCAGATGACGTCTTGCTTTTTCTGGGGGATTCTACGACATCTTTAAGGATGGCAATGCTTTAGAGGCAGATTATTTTGTTTATAAATGCCCGACTACAAAATTAGTGAGTAAAATATGGCAGACAGCAAAGGCCTTATTGGGGTATACCGGGGTAACAGAATTTTCCCCTTTATGGAATAATAAAAACTTACAGGAAGTCATGAATATAGAGAAACCAGTGGAATGGGAGAGACAGGGTATAACCCGGTTAATACACTTAGTCGAGGGTGTCACCATAAAACCATTTTCTGCATTGGTAAGGGAATATAACATTCCAAATAAGACATTTTATAAATATCTCCAGGTGCGCCATGCCATCCAATCACAATTTGCCTTACAGACACTTACATGGACCCAGATTCCCGCCCTCCTTAGATTAATCAAGGCAAGAACAGCGAAAGGCCTAATTTCAGTAATATACATCACTCTGGGGACTAAAGCAATAAGCCGAGCGGGCCCCAATAAGAGCAGAGAAGGATGGGAAAGGGACATCGGGACAGTAACCCCTGAACAGTGGGACAAGATCCTGCATCGAGGAGCTTTGGTCTCAATAGCTCCAGCGCAGAGACTGTCCCACCTGTTCCTATTGCACAGGGTATATTATACTCCCCAAAAATTGTTCACACTAGGGTGGAGGCAAAACAACGAATGCCCAAGATGTGGAGGGAAAGGTGATTTCCTGCATATGGTTTGGAGGTGCCCAAAGCTCTACAGCTATTGGGTGGAGATAACTGAGATAATTAATAGGGTTTTTGGGTCTTCCCCCGACCCAGTGGCGCTGACCTGCCTGCTAGGATGCATGGAGGACAATCAAGTTCCACCTGGCAACCTGGAAGCAATATTAAGATGCCTTTTTCAGGCACGCAAGATAATAGCTCAAAAATGGCAAGCACATGCCCCCCCGTCCGTAGAAAATTGGGTAGCGACCATTAACTTAACGATTTCCAGCGAGAGAGTGTCCTTTACCAGACAAGGGAACTATGGGAAATTTGTGAGACTCTGGGGACCCTGGATGAGGGCTGTGGGAGATCCCTCATAGGGGGACATCACAATTTGCCTTACAGACACTTACATGGACCCAGATTCCCGCCCTCCTTAGATTAATCAAGGCAAGAACAGCGAAAGGCCTAATTTCAGTAATATACATCACTCTGGGGACTAAAGCAATAAGCCGAGCGGGCCCCAATAAGAGCAGAGAAGGATGGGAAAGGGACATCGGGACAGTAACCCCTGAACAGTGGGACAAGATCCTGCATCGAGGAGCTTTGGTCTCAATAGCTCCAGCGCAGAGACTGTCCCACCTGTTCCTATTGCACAGGGTATATTATACTCCCCAAAAATTGTTCACACTAGGGTGGAGGCAAAACAACGAATGCCCAAGATGTGGAGGGAAAGGTGATTTCCTGCATATGGTTTGGAGGTGCCCAAAGCTCTACAGCTATTGGGTGGAGATAACTGAGAGAATTAATAGGGTTTTTGGGTCTTCCCCCGACCCAGTGGCGCTGACCTGCCTGCTAGGATGCATGGAGGACAATCAAGTTCCACCTGGCAACCTGGAAGCAATATTAAGATGCCTTTTTCAGGCACGCAAGATAATAGCTCAAAAATGGCAAGCACATGCCCCCCCGTCCGTAGAAAATTGGGTAGCGACCATTAACTTAACGATTTCCAGCGAGAGAGTGTCCTTTACCAGACAAGGGAACTATGGGAAATTTGTGAGACTCTGGGGACCCTGGATGAGGGCTGTGGGAGATCCCTCATAGGGGGACATCACAATTTGCCTTACAGACACTTACATGGACCCAGATTCCCGCCCTCCTTAGATTAATCAAGGCAAGAACAGCGAAAGGCCTAATTTCAGTAATATACATCACTCTGGGGACTAAAGCAATAAGCCGAGCGGGCCCCAATAAGAGCAGAGAAGGATGGGAAAGGGACATCGGGACAGTAACCCCTGAACAGTGGGACAAGATCCTGCATCGAGGAGCTTTGGTCTCAATAGCTCCAGCGCAGAGACTGTCCCACCTGTTCCTATTGCACAGGGTATATTATACTCCCCAAAAATTGTTCACACTAGGGTGGAGGCAAAACAACGAATGCCCAAGATGTGGAGGGAAAGGTGATTTCCTGCATATGGTTTGGAGGTGCCCAAAGCTCTACAGCTATTGGGTGGAGATAACTGAGAGAATTAATAGGGTTTTTGGGTCTTCCCCCGACCCAGTGGCGCTGACCTGCCTGCTAGGATGCATGGAGGACAATCAAGTTCCACCTGGCAACCTGGAAGCAATATTAAGATGCCTTTTTCAGGCACGCAAGATAATAGCTCAAAAATGGCAAGCACATGCGCTGGCGGACGGGAGGGGGTCGAGCCAGTGGCGCTGACCTGCCTGCTAGGATGCATGGAGGACAATCAAGTTCCACCTGGCAACCTGGAAGCAATATTAAGATGCCTTTTTCAGGCACGCAAGATAATAGCTCAAAAATGGCAAGCACATGCCCCCCCGTCCGTAGAAAATTGGGTAGCGACCATTAACTTAACGATTTCCAGCGAGAGAGTGTCCTTTACCAGACAAGGGAACTATGGGAAATTTGTGAGACTCTGGGGACCCTGGATGAGGGCTGTGGGAGATCCCTCATAGGGGGACATAGTGGTGGAGATGCCCTTGTCCATCAGGATTTCATCTCCTCTGCAACAAGGGATAACCACAGCCCAACTGCCCAACTGCTCTCAATGGGGAGACCCCCTGGGGGAGGGGCCTAGTTAGAAGGCTTGTCAGCCAGACTTTTCTCGTCAATGACTCATGGAGGTAGTGAGGTTACTAGACCGACCCGTCCACTTCCTAGGTAAGGAAACGACTAGGGTGGCACGCTCCTTAGGATTGGGGGAGGGAGGGGGGAGGGAGACACAAGGGAATAGACACTGGGAGGAAGAGTAGAAGGAAGTCAGCTTTTCTTCTTTATTTTTTGTGTGTTAATAGCAATTGTATACTCTCTCCTCATGGTACAAGGTGGTTGTTTTCTATACTATGCTACTTTGCAACAATGTTAACTGAACCTGTCAATTACTGAATTAAGAAAAACAAATAAAAATGAATGATTATAAAAGGATGGCAATGCAGACAGTGGAGGTATTTGTCCGGTTTTCAGGCCTGGTGATAAACTGGGAGAAGTCTGCACTCCTACCTGTGGACCCAGTTGGCAATGTCATCTTAGCAGGAACCCCCTAGCTAAAATTAGTGGAGAAGATGGATTATCTGGGGATTGTGGTAACACGAGACCCAGAACAATACATCAGTAACAATCTAGGGCCACTCTTAGCTAAGTTTAAGCGAAAAGCCGACATTTGGGTTCAACTTTTCTTATCGGTGGCTGGACGAAGTAACCCCATCAAAATGATCTGGATGCCACAACTACTTTATGTGCTCCATAACTCTCCAGTATGGATAGTAAAAGAATGGTTTAAAAAAATAGAGACCCTCTTTAGGGAACTAATCTGGAAGAAGGGAAAAGCAAGGATTAGTGTCCAAACATTACAGCTGCCAACAAACAAAGGAGGGCTGGCCGCCCCACACCCTTGCAGCTATTTTTTAGCAGCGCAGTTAAAAATTATGCTACTGGGGGCCCCACATAACACCATAATAGAAACCCTGGAAGCCGACTCCTTTCCTGTTAAGAACCCAAGTTTAAAGATGGTTACAAGAATATGGCAGGCAGGTAAGACATCGCTAGGGTATAAGGGGTTTACTGGAATAATTAACACCTGCAAGAAATCAAAGCCATGGGGAAGATTAACCACTTAAGGACCGCCTAACGACGATATATGTCGGCAGAATGGCACCGCTGGGCACAATCACGTACCTGTACGTGATTGTATAAAGCCCAGCGGTGGGTCGCTGCGGTGGGTCCGAAGCTCCGTGACCTCGGCTGCTAGAGTCCCGCGCTCGGTCCCCGGAGCTGAAGAACGGGGAGAGCCACGTGTAAACACGGCTTCCCCGTTCTTCACTGTGGCGCTGTCATCGATTGTGTGTTCCCTAATATAGGGACGCACAATCAATGACGTCAGACCTACAGCCACACCCCCCTACAGTTGTAAACACACTTCAGGGAACATATAACCCCTTCAGCGCCCCCTTGTGGTTAACTCCCAAACTGCAACTGTCATTTTCACAATAAACAATGCATTTTTTGCTGTGAAAATGACAATGGTCCCAAAAATGTGTCAAAATTATCCGAAGTGTCCGCCATAATGTCGCAGTCACGAAAAAAATCGCTGATCGCCGCCATTTTAGTAAAAAAAAAAAATCATAAAAATGCAATAAACTATCCCCTATTTTGTAAATGCTATAAATTTTGCGCAAACCAAACGATAAACGCTTATTGCGATTTTTTTTACCAAAAATATGTAGAAGAATACGTATCGGCCTAAACTGAGGAAAAAAAACTTTGCATTTTTTTCAAAATTGTCGCTCTATTTTTGTTTATAGCGCAAAAAATTAAAACCGCAGAGGTTATCAAATACCACCAAAAGAAAACTCTATTTGTGGGGAAAAAAAGCCGCCAATTTTGTTTGGGAGCCACGTCGCACGACCGCGCAATTGTCAGTTAAAGCGACGCAGTGCCGAATCGCAAAAAGGGGCACGGTCCTTTAGCTGAATTTTGGTCCGGGTCTTAAGTAGTTAAGGAATGGGAAAAGCTAGGCATAACTAGATTGGCGCAACTATATGAGGGCACTACACTGAAATCTTTTTCAGAATTAAATAGAGAGTATAACATTCCAAATACCCTATTTTACAGTAATCTGCAGATCAGACATGCCCTCCAAGCCCAATTTAAAATATACCCCGGTGGTATAGCAAAAAATCCCCCATCTCCAAAAGCTAATCAAGGTAGGGATCTTTAAAGGCCTCATCTCAGAATTATACACACAGATTAGTGGTAGATCTATACTTGGGGAGAGAGTGGAAAAAAGCAAAGGGAAATGGGAGAAAGATATAGGAGCTATAACAGCTGAACAGTGGAAACGGATACTGGAGCTAGGGCCATCGGTGTCACTCTCCCCGTCGCAGAGAGTAACCATTTATTTCTAGTTCATAGAGTTTATTACACCCCAAAGAGACTGTATATGTTTGGAAGGAAACCAGATGATAAATGCCCCAGGTGTCAAGATACAGGTGACCTCATACATATGATGTGGAAGTGCCCGAAATTATATAGATACTGGGTCAAGGTATTGGACATCATAAATGCAACCTTCAGGACCACATAATGGGTGGGCATTCTAAAGTTAATACAATGTGATGTATGCATAAACATTGTTGTATTTTAAATGGACGTTTTTTTTGGAGAAAATAATAAAGAATATATAAATTAAAAAAAGTGTATTTTATCCAAATTATTTTATTCTCTAGGGCCTCTGCTAAAAATATATGGAAAAAGACAGTGCAGCGCTAGACAAAATATAACATCAAGTGTGAAAAGTGTGTCAATAGAATATTTAAATAAATAAATAAACCATGAATAAAAAATTATATAAGTGAAATATAAAAATAACTCAATCTAATATGGCAATTATCCTCTGAAGTAAACAGGACTGTTGCAAAAAATAAACATGATAACTAAACCTGTGAAGGTAAGTGATGCCTAAAACAAATGTATTTCTGCAGTGAAGCCAGAGAACCTGTCTCAGTGTTCCAACAAATCAGTGTAAATTATGCCACATAAATAATCACAGTGATAATGATACACGGTGTTTCAATATAAGTCCATGTTGCATGGAAAGTATAAATAAAGTTGAATAAGGTGAGTAAAATTAAATAGAGTCCACAAAGGAAAAAAAGTGAAGGAGGGGTTTTGTAGTCCCCTCAGGTGAAGATGAGTAAAATTAAATAGAGTCCACAAAAGAAAAAACCGCGCGGGAGGGGTTTTGTAGTCCCCTCAGGTGAAGATGGTAAAAAAGCAGAAGATCCACCAAAAGACCGCAGATGGAAATAGGAGGAAGCAATCCACAGACAATCCAATGTAAAGAGAAATGGAGGCTTACCGGAAAGCCTGTGACCCGACCTTCTCAGGAAGGATCTAAACAGGCGTGTTGGGATACAAACGTCCCTCAGGCAGTGGAGATGGATCGATATCCTTCACGAATCAAACGTCAGGGTCCACAGCGTCGTAGCTCCTCATATGGGTCAGGGATGACAGCACTCACAGAGATATGTAGCAACGGTGGTCAGCAGATGTCATATGAAAAAAGGAAAAATTTCCATGGTATAGCCTGCTTGATATTGGTTTATTTAAAAATTCAATTAAAAATCCATTAAAAAGATTTCCCATACATAGGGAACAAATATATAGAGTCCTTGCAAGGAAAAGAAAAAGCTCCAAAATATAAACAGACCGCCTTGGGCCGTTAGCGCATGCACAGTGCGTGTGTTGCAGCCCGACGATCGTTTCGTCGTAATGACATCATCAGGGGCACGCACACCTCACTGTGCATGCGTGATTTATACAGCCCAAAGCTTAAGCGAAATGAGCTCATTGGCCAAGGCGGAGTTAAGACAGAAATCACAATAGGCTGTACTTCTCATTGAGTTACAAAAGGAAAAAGAACCATGCCATCTTGTGGATAAAAAAGCGTATTACCGCTCAAAAATATCTATACTTCAAAAATAATTAAAAATGACATGGAACCCGAAGATAGGGCATAAAGAACATACACTAACAATAATTATAATGGTGTGTATGAACAAAAAATGATTGCCCAACGGAAATATATATATAAAGGTTATATGTTAAAAAAATGTACACCCATAATGTCATAGGGATTTTTTCCTTTGGCAATAATGTCTGATTGATTAAGACTTAGTAACATATGAAATACACAAGAATCACATAACCAAATGCATAGATTAATCTTTGGCACTAGTGTCTAATTAGTGGATAATTAGCGGCTTGTAAATCATAAAGCCGAATGCATAGAGCACAAAAATATACCAGGCAGATAAAAATTATGCCATAGAAAAAATGTATGTGTATATAAAAAAATATATAAAGAAAAATTAGTAGAGCAGGGTTCAAATGGGACTTGTTAACTATTATTGATGAAACAATTAATGTCCCATTCGACGTTAAGTCCTCCAGGGACATGACATCCGAGTTTATGGATCCAGTTGGTTTCGGCTCTGGAGATGGATCTTGTGCCATTGCTACCTCTCCAGTGTGGAACATATTTCTCCAAGGCAATGAACACAGTCCCCTCTGGGTTTTTATCATGTTTTAGTTCGTAGTGTTTGGACACATTATGTTTGTCAAATCCAGTCAGGATGTTGGTAATGTGTTCGCCCCATCTGACCTGTAATTTGCGTGTGGTTCGTCCTACATATTCCAAACCACATGGGCACCTTATAAGGTACACCGCACATTTAGTGCTACAGGTAATAAAGGTTTTGATGGGGTATGTTTTACCTGTGCCTATGGAGGTAAAATCTGTGTAGCGTCTGTTCTGGAGGACATTTAATTTACAGGCTCTACATTTTTTGCAAGGGTAGAAGCCTTTGAAGTCTCCAAAAAACACCGGTTGGCGTGGGACATCTAGTACATTAGGGGCCAACGAGTGTCTGAGGTTTGGAGCTCCTCTGAACAAAACTGTAGGGTTAGTTGTGAGGAGTGGACCTAGAATCCTGTCGTTTTTAATAACTGCCCAGTGTTTCTTTATGATTCTCTTAATAGCCCAATGTTGGCTGGAGAAGGTGGTTATGAAGGCTAAGCCAAAATTTTCTTTTGTACTAGTGTCCGATGGTTTATCTGTTAGGAGAGTGCATCGATCAATCTGACTTACTTCCCTAATGGTATTGCCAAGTCTTGCCTCATCATAACCCTTGGCTAAAAATCTAGCTTTTAGTAGTGCTGCCTCTTTATAAAACTCATCTAGATTTGTGCAGTTGCGTCTAAGGCGTAAAAATTGGCCCTTTGGGACCGCTTTCAGCCATGAAGGATGATGACAAGAGTCAACCGGTATGTATCCATTTCTATCCGTAGGCTTGAAGTATGTTGAAGTGACAATTTTGCCATCGGTTATAGAGATGTTTAAATCCAGAAAGTGTATCATAGTGGCACTCTTTTCATGGGTTAGGACAATACCCCTGTCATTTCGATTGAGAGTCGAGATGAAGGAATTGACTGAATCATCGTCACCGTCCCAGATGCACAGGATATCGTCGATGAATCTTTTCCAGAGGATGAGGTTTGATGGTCTGTTCATAAGTACAGTATCCTCCTCCCACTTCGACATGAACAGGTTCGCCATGCTTGGCGCAAATTTTGCCCGATAAGGGGGGAGCCATTGTCATTCTAAACAAGACCTGCTACCTTACCGAGATGGCGAGAATTTTGTCTGATCCTGATACGTATGCCACACTCCCTATGAATCCCACCATACCCTTTAAACGGGATCTGAAAGATCTCATTACAAAGGGTTTTGACATGGGTATTCTTAACAAGAAAGAAAAGGAACACTTGGTCCCCTTAGCAACTCGTCTTCCGGTGATGTACATCTTGCCAAAGATTCATAAAACCTTGATAAATCCCCCAGGAAGGCCCATCATCAGTGGTATTGACTCCATAACCTCTAGAATAGGCAAGTATATTGATTTCTACTTGCAACCACTGGTGATGGGTACTCCTTCCTTTTTAAAAGACACCAAACATGTCATCAACCTCCTTGGAAATATAATTTGGAAACCTACCTATATGTTAGTCACAGCGGATGTGGCTTCTTTGTACACGTCTATTTCGCATCACTTGGGACATGACGCAGTACAACATTTTTTAATACAGAAGTCCACTCTGACAAACACTCACTGCAGATTCATAATGGAACTGCTTGATTTCGCCATGGAACATAATCACTTCTGGCATGACGGCACCCACTATAAGCAAATCAAGGGGGTAGCCATGGGGGCAAAATTTGCGCCAAGCATGGCGAACCTGTTCATGTCGAAGTGGGAGGAGGATACTGTACTTATGAACAGACCATCAAACCTCATCCTCTGGAAAAGATTCATCGACGATATCCTGTGCATCTGGGACGGTGACGATGATTCAGTCAATTCCTTCATCTCGACTCTCAATCGAAATGACAGGGGTATTGTCCTAACCCATGAAAAGAGTGCCACTATGATACACTTTCTGGATTTAAACATCTCTATAACCGATGGCAAAATTGTCACTTCAACATACTTCAAGCCTACGGATAGAAATGGATACATACCGGTTGACTCTTGTCATCATCCTTCATGGCTGAAAGCGGTCCCAAAGGGCCAATTTTTACGCCTTAGACGCAACTGCACAAATCTAGATGAGTTTTATAAAGAGGCAGCACTACTAAAAGCTAGATTTTTAGCCAAGGGTTATGATGAGGCAAGACTTGGCAATACCATTAGGGAAGTAAGTCAGATTGATCGATGCACTCTCCTAACAGATAAACCATCGGACACTAGTACAAAAGAAAATTTTGGCTTAGCCTTCATAACCACCTTCTCCAGCCAACATTGGGCTATTAAGAGAATCATAAAGAAACACTGGGCAGTTATTAAAAACGACAGGATTCTAGGTCCACTCCTCACAACTAACCCTACAGTTTTGTTCAGAGGAGCTCCAAACCTCAGACACTCGTTGGCCCCTAATGTACTAGATGTCCCACGCCAACCGGTGTTTTTTGGAGACTTCAAAGGCTTCTACCCTTGCAAAAAATGTAGAGCCTGTAAATTAAATGTCCTCCAGAACAGACGCTACACAGATTTTACCTCCATAGGCACAGGTAAAACATACCCCATCAAAACCTTTATTACCTGTAGCACTAAATGTGCGGTGTACCTTATAAGGTGCCCATGTGGTTTGGAATATGTAGGACGAACCACACGCAAATTACAGGTCAGATGGGGCGAACACATTACCAACATCCTGACTGGATTTGACAAACATAATGTGTCCAAACACTACGAACTAAAACATGATAAAAACCCAGAGGGGACTGTGTTCATTGCCTTGGAGAAATATGTTCCACACTGGAGAGGTAGCAATGGCACAAGATCCATCTCCAGAGCCGAAACCAACTGGATCCATAAACTCGGATGTCATGTCCCTGGAGGACTTAACGTCGAATGGGACATTAATTGTTTCATCAATAATAGTTAACAAGTCCCATTTGAACCCTGCTCTACTAATTTTTCTTTATATATTTTTTTATATACACATACATTTTTTCTATGGCATAATTTTTATCTGCCTGGTATATTTTTGTGCTCTATGCATTCGGCTTTATGATTTACAAGCCGCTAATTATCCACTAATTAGACACTAGTGCCAAAGATTAATCTATGCATTTGGTTATGTGATTCTTGTGTATTTCATATGTTACTAAGTCTTAATCAATCAGACATTATTGCCAAAGGAAAAAATCCCTATGACATTATGGGTGTACATTTTTTTAACATATAACCTTTATATATATATTTCCGTTGGGCAATCATTTTTTGTTCATACACACCATTATAATTATTGTTAGTGTATGTTCTTTATGCCCTATCTTCGGGTTCCATGTCATTTTTAATTATTTTTGAAGTATAGATATTTTTGAGCGGTAATACGCTTTTTTATCCACAAGATGGCATGGTTCTCTTTCCTTTTGTAACTCAATGAGAAGTACAGCCTATTGTGATTTCTGTCTCAACTCCGCCTTGGCCAATGAGCTCATTTCGCTTAAGCTTTGGGCTGTATAAATCACGCATGCACAGTGAGGTGTGCGTGCCCCTGATGATGTCATTACGACGAAACGATCGTCGGGCTGCAACACACGCACTGTGCATGCGCTAACGGCCCAAGGCGGTCTGTTTATATTTTGGAGCTTTTTCTTTTCCTTGCAAGGACTCTATATATTTGTTCCCTATGTATGGTAAATCTTTTTAATGGATTTTTAATTGAATTTTTAAATAAACCAATATCAAGCAGGCTATACCATGGAAATTTTTCCTTTTTTCATATGACATCTGCTGACCACCGTTGCTACATATCTCTGTGAGTGCTGTCATCCCTGACCCATATGAGGAGCTACGACGCTGTGGACCCTGACGTTTGATTCGTGAAGGATATCGATCCATCTCCACTGCCTGAGGGACGTTTGTATCCCAACACGCCTGTTTAGATCCTTCCTGAGAAGGTCGGGTCACAGGCTTTCCGGTAAGCCTCCATTTCTCTTTACATTGGATTGTCTGTGGATTGCTTCCTCCTATTTCCATCTGCGGTCTTTTGGTGGATCTTCTGCTTTTTTACCATCTTCACCTGAGGGGACTACAAAACCCCTCCCGCGCGGTTTTTTCTTTTGTGGACTCTATTTAATTTTACTCATCTTCACCTGAGGGGACTACAAAACCCCTCCTTCACTTTTTTTCCTTTGTGGACTCTATTTAATTTTACTCACCTTATTCAACTTTATTTATACTTTCCATGCAACATGGACTTATATTGAAACACCGTGTATCATTATCACTGTGATTATTTATGTGGCATAATTTACACTGATTTGTTGGAACACTGAGACAGGTTCTCTGGCTTCACTGCAGAAATACATTTGTTTTAGGCATCACTTACCTTCACAGGTTTAGTTATCATGTTTATTTTTTGCAACAGTCCTGTTTACTTCAGAGGATAATTGCCATATTAGATTGAGTTATTTTTATATTTCACTTATATAATTTTTTATTCATGGTTTATTTATTTATTTAAATATTCTATTGACACACTTTTCACACTTGATGTTATATTTTGTCTAGCGCTGCACTGTCTTTTTCCATACGTTTTTTTTGTTTTTGTATCTAAACATTTGTGTTCAGCTGCAGGACGTCCCTCCCGGGACCCACCCTTAATTGCTTTATTATTGCTTTCACCTAGCGCAGATTCCCCTATCCCATTTCCCTTCCTTATACCAATCTTGTTTTTTGATATACAAATCTGCAGCTGGTGTATCCATCATGGATATTTTTGAATATAGATCCCAATTAACCCTTAGCACTGCAGGAGTATTTGATGGCAATGATGACCCCAGAGACGATTTAGCTGGTTGTTTTTTTAAATTGAGGAATCTCACTGTTATTGAACTCCACACTCGTTGGGACATTGCATATTTAGAGGAATATGTCAAAACTGACATGGTCCCCCGGAGCCTCAGATGGGAAATCAATCCCCAAAAAAATGATAGTGAGATAGAGGAATGGTTCAAATACTTTAATGAGGCAGGGGTTAATTTCCTACGGTTCCTCATAGCAAAGAAAAAAAGAAAACTAGCTTTGCTTGACCATGAAATTGATACTATCAAAAATAAACTCATACCCTATAAATCTGATCCAGACTATTCACATAGATCGGATATGTTAAAAACCATCCTGATTAAAGAGGAAATGGAACAGAAAACTAAGAAAAAGAAAAAATACAATAGGGATTTAAAAGATTATAAAGATGGGCTTGTTTTTAAATGGCAGGTGACCACTGCTCCTCCTCCACCAAATGGTAACCCAATGGGATCTCAATCAACAGTCAATGAACATATAAGACCCAACCCTGGGAATTATCTTGACCACTATGGGACACAAATGATTTACCCACCAGGAGGTTCCTTGACAGGACCACAACTAGGTGCTACCAATCAGGGAAGACCAAATTTTGGTAATTATCCCAATCTATATACAACACAGTGTAATCATTTGTCCCAAACAGCTGAGGCTGACTACAGAGGTCCTAGTGCCAGGGACCATTTTGGTCCACACATGACACATTTTGACCAACCACCTCCACCAACCTCAGGCCCAAACAGACGAGGTCCCTACCAATATCCCAACACCAGAAGTAGAGGTAATGGCAGAGGCAATCGTCCTAAACCCAATCGTCACCAATCACCAGCCTGGAGACATCGTTTAGAGAGAACTGACCAATCCGGTTCAGGGATGTATCCTAACACCAGAAATGATAACTCCGGGGAATATGTCAATGCTAACTATAATAGATTTGCTTCTGCAACAAATGACATACAGGAACGAAGTCTGAATCCCAAGGAGAATCACACGAATACAAACCACAATAGGTTTGCTCCTTTAACCACTTAAGCCCCGGACCAATATGCAGCCTAAAGACCCAAGGGGTTTTTACAGTTCGGGACTGCGTCGCTTTAACAGACAATTGCGCGGTCGTGCGACGTGGCTCCCAAACAAAATTGGCGTCCTTTTTTCCCCACAAATAGAGCTTTCTTTTGGTGGTATTTGATCACATCTGCGGTTTTTAGTTTTTGCGCTATAAACAAAAATAGAGCGACAATTTTGAAAAAAAAGCAATATTTTTTACTTTTTGCTGTAATAAATATCCCCCAAAAACATATATAAAAACATTTTTTTTCCTCAGTTTAGGCCGATACGTATTCTTCTACCTATTTTTAGTAAAAAAAATCGCAATAAGCGTTTATCGATTGGTTTGCGCAAAATTTATAGTGTTTACAAAATAGGGGATAGTTTTATTGCATTTTTATTTTTTTATTTTTTTTTACTACTAATGGCGGCGATCAGCAATTTTTTTCGTGACTGCGACATTATGGCGGACACTTCGGACAATTTTGACACATTTTTGGGACCATTGTCATTTTCACAGCAAAAAATGCATTTAAATTGCATTCTTTATTGTGAAAATGACAGTTGCAGTTTGGGAGTTAACCACAGGGGGCGCTGTAGGAGTTAGGGTGCACCTAGTATGTGTTTACAACTGTTTGGGGGTGTGGCTGTAGGAATGACGTCATCGATCGTGTCTTCCCTATAAAGGGAATGACGCGATCGATGCGCCGCCATAGTGAAGGACGGGGAAGCCGTGTTTACACACGGCTCTCCTCGTTCTTCAGCTCCGGGGAGCGATCGCGACGGAGCGGCTATAAACAAATAGCCGCGCCGTGGTCCCGGATCGCTCCCCGAGCGGACCCGACCTCCGCATGTAGCGGGGGGGGTCCCGATCGGACCCCCCACCCGCTAATAGGCGAGGACGTACCTATACGCCCATGTGCCTGTACGTGCCATATTGTGGACGTATATGTACATGGGCTGGTCCTTAAGTGGTTAATAAACGACGCACAGGAACGATGTTTGAACCCAGAGGAGAATCTGGAAATACCCCATTTACATCAAGGTGAACAAGCAGCGAACCATTCCAGCTGGGATTTTCGGCCTGTCACCCGCAACCGAACCAAAAGAAATGGGGACGCAAGAGGGGGTGCAGAGGGGGGAGGAAATTACACCCCAATAAGACAGAGGAGGACATAACCAACACCGGGATCATCAATCTCAGTTCACAGGAACTGTCAACGGAGGAGCTCACAACTTTAAACAAGGGTCTGAAGTTTGTCCCCGCACGCAATTTGAACAAATTTCAAACCTTTGTTGATATACAAAAATTTACACGGAAACTTAATATCAAGAGGTATATCCTCAGTAACCCGGCAAGACAATCACTGAGAGAGAACTCTGCGGTCAAACATTCAGGGATGGCTAACGCCTCCCTCTTTAATCCATCTAGCTCTCAGGCTCCCAACCTAAATGTCTTTCGGGATTTACTGTTAAAGGACCTTGATAATTTGAGAATCAAACCTATACAGTCTCGTGCTAACCTAAAAGCAGGTATGGACTCCATCTGTGAAAGAAAGGACATAATAATACGACCTGCCGATAAGGGGGGAGCCATTGTCATTCTAAACAAGACCTGCTACCTTACCGAGATGGCGAGAATTTTGTCTGATCCTGATACGTATGCCACACTCCCTATGAATCCCACCATACCCTTTAAACGGGATCTGAAAGATCTCATTACAAAGGGTTTTGACATGGGTATTCTTAACAAGAAAGAAAAGGAACACTTGGTCCCCTTAGCACCTCATCTTCCGGTGATGTACATCTTGCCAAAGATTCATAAAACCTTGATAAATCCCCCAGGAAGGCCCATCATCAGTGGTATTGACTCCATAACCTCTAGAATAGGCAAGTATATTGATTTCTACTTGCAACCACTGGTGATGGGTACTCCTTCCTTTTTAAAAGACACCAAACATGTCATCAACCTCCTTGGAAATATAATTTGGAAACCTACCTATATGTTAGTCACAGCGGATGTGGCTTCTTTGTACACGTCTATTTCGCATCACTTGGGACATGACGCAGTACAACATTTTTTGATACAGAAGTCCACTCTGACAAACACTCACTGCAGATTCATAATGGAACTGCTTGATTTCGCCATGGAACATAATCACTTCTGGCATGACGGCACCCACTATAAGCAAATCAAGGGGGTAGCCATGGGGGCAAAATTTGCGCCAAGCATGGCGAACCTGTTCATGTCGAAGTGGGAGGAGGATACTGTACTTATGAACAGACCATCAAACCTCATCCTCTGGAAAAGATTCATCGACGATATCCTGTGCATCTGGGACGGTGACGATGATTCAGTCAATTCCTTCATCTCGACTCTCAATCGAAATGACAGGGGTATTGTCCTAACCCATGAAAAGAGTGCCACTATGATACACTTTCTGGATTTAAACATCTCTATAACCGATGGCAAAATTGTCACTTCAACATACTTCAAGCCTACGGATAGAAATGGATACATACCGGTTGACTCTTGTCATCATCCTTCATGGCTGAAAGCGGTCCCAAAGGGCCAATTTTTACGCCTTAGACGCAACTGCACAAATCTAGATGAGTTTTATAAAGAGGCAGCACTACTAAAAGCTAGATTTTTAGCCAAGGGTTATGATGAGGCAAGACTTGGCAATACCATTAGGGAAGTAAGTCAGATTGATCGATGCACTCTCCTAACAGATAAACCATCGGACACTAGTACAAAAGAAAATTTTGGCTTAGCCTTCATAACCACCTTCTCCAGCCAACATTGGGCTATTAAGAGAATCATAAAGAAACACTGGGCAGTTATTAAAAACGACAGGATTCTAGGTCCACTCCTCACAACTAACCCTACAGTTTTGTTCAGAGGAGCTCCAAACCTCAGACACTCGTTGGCCCCTAATGTACTAGATGTCCCACGCCAACCGGTGTTTTTTGGAGACTTCAAAGGCTTCTACCCTTGCAAAAAATGTAGAGCCTGTAAATTAAATGTCCTCCAGAACAGACGCTACACAGATTTTACCTCCATAGGCACAGGTAAAACATACCCCATCAAAACCTTTATTACCTGTAGCACTAAATGTGCGGTGTACCTTATAAGGTGCCCATGTGGTTTGGAATATGTAGGACGAACCACACGCAAATTACAGGTCAGATGGGGCGAACACATTACCAACATCCTGACTGGATTTGACAAACATAATGTGTCCAAACACTACGAACTAAAACATGATAAAAACCCAGAGGGGACTGTGTTCATTGCCTTGGAGAAATATGTTCCACACTGGAGAGGTAGCAATGGCACAAGATCCATCTCCAGAGCCGAAACCAACTGGATCCATAAACTCGGATGTCATGTCCCTGGAGGACTTAACGTCGAATGGGACATTAATTGTTTCATCAATAATAGTTAACAAGTCCCATTTGAACCCTGCTCTACTAATTTTTCTTTATATATTTTTTTATATACACATACATTTTTTCTATGGCATAATTTTTATCTGCCTGGTATATTTTTGTGCTCTATGCATTCGGCTTTATGATTTACAAGCCGCTAATTATCCACTAATTAGACACTAGTGCCAAAGATTAATCTATGCATTTGGTTATGTGATTCTTGTGTATTTCATATGTTACTAAGTCTTAATCAATCAGACATTATTGCCAAAGGAAAAAATCCCTATGACATTATGGGTGTACATTTTTTTAACATATAACCTTTATATATATATTTCCGTTGGGCAATCATTTTTTGTTCATACACACCATTATAATTATTGTTAGTGTATGTTCTTTATGCCCTATCTTCGGGTTCCATGTCATTTTTAATTATTTTTGAAGTATAGATATTTTTGAGCGGTAATACGCTTTTTTATCCACAAGATGGCATGGTTCTTTTTCCTTTTGTAACTCAATGAGAAGTACAGCCTATTGTGATTTCTGTCTTAACTCCGCCTTGGCCAATGAGCTCATTTCGCTTAAGCTTTGGGCTGTATAAATCACGCATGCACAGTGAGGTGTGCGTGCCCCTGATGATGTCATTACGACGAAACGATCGTCGGGCTGCAACACACGCACTGTGCATGCGCTAACGGCCCAAGGCGGTCTGTTTATATTTTGGAGCTTTTTCTTTTCCTTGCAAGGACTCTATATATTTGTTCCCTATGTATGGGAAATCTTTTTAATGGATTTTTAATTGAATTTTTAAATAAACCAATATCAAGCAGGCTATACCATGGAAATTTTTCCTTTTTTCATATGACATCTGCTGACCACCGTTGCTACATATCTCTGTGAGTGCTGTCATCCCTGACCCATATGAGGAGCTACGACGCTGTGGACCCTGACGTTTGATTCGTGAAGGATATCGATCCATCTCCACTGCCTGAGGGACGTTTGTATCCCAACACGCCTGTTTAGATCCTTCCTGAGAAGGTCGGGTCACAGGCTTTCCGGTAAGCCTCCATTTCTCTTTACATTGGATTGTCTGTGGATTGCTTCCTCCTATTTCCATCTGCGGTCTTTTGGTGGATCTTCTGCTTTTTTACCATCTTCACCTGAGGGGACTACAAAACCCCTCCCGCGCGGTTTTTTCTTTTGTGGACTCTATTTAATTTTACTCATCTTCACCTGAGGGGACTACAAAACCCCTCCTTCACTTTTTTTCCTTTGTGGACTCTATTTAATTTTACTCACCTTATTCAACTTTATTTATACTTTCCATGCAACATGGACTTATATTGAAACACTGTGTATCATTATCACTGTGATTATTTATGTGGCATAATTTACACTGATTTGTTGGAACACTGAGACAGGTTCTCTGGCTTCACTGCAGAAATACATTTGTTTTAGGCATCACTTACCTTCACAGGTTTAGTTATCATGTTTATTTTTTGCAACAGTCCTGTTTACTTCAGAGGATAATTGCCATATTAGATTGAGTTATTTTTATATTTCACTTATATAATTTTTTATTCATGGTTTATTTATTTATTTAAATATTCTATTGACACACTTTTCACACTTGATGTTATATTTTGTCTAGCGGTGCACTGTCTTTTTCCATACGTTTTTTTTGTTTTTGTATCTAAACATTTGTGTTCAGCTGCAGGACGTCCCTCCCGGGACCCACCCTTAATTGCTTTATTATTGCTTTCACCTAGCGCAGATTCCCCTATCCCATTTCCCTTCCTTATACCATGCTAAAAATATATGTATAATGTTTTGTAATTTTCTAGCAAAAAAAATGCAAATTTTTACTTGTAAACAAAAGTGTCAGAATAGGCCTGGTCTTCAAGTAGTTAAACTTCACATAATGTTCTATTTTTTCCCTATTCTATTTAAAGCAAAAAAAAAAAAGTTTTGCCTTTGCATATAGAATATTTTAATTTTCCAGGAACAGGAAACTCAGGGGCAGATCCACGTACATCGGCACATATATAGACCGGCGTAGCGCATCTCATTTACGTTACGCCGGCTCAACTTAGAGAGGCAAGTACCGTATACTCATAGTATTTGCGCCCAAATTTGCGCCGGCGCAACGTAAATTCCGAGGCGTAAGCCGGCGTAATTGAAAGTGGGAAGGACGTGGGCGTGTTCCATTGAAATGAGCCGTGACCCATTGCAAATGAAGGGCCGGCCGGACTGCGCATGCGCATGACGCTGACTATGGTCAGAGCCTCTCTGCGCATGCTCAGAACTCGGCCCGGCGCAATCAGTGAGATAGGAACTAGGCCCAGCGTACTTAGTGAGATACGCCCAGGGCATAAATAGGCCCAGACATACGCCCTTCCATTGCAAAAGTACATCCATTTGGAGCAATGCACGCTGGGAAAGTTTACGTACGGCGCATGCGCAGTTCGTTTGGCGCGGGGACGCGCCTGATTTAAATTTTACACACCCCCTAGCCGCGGAATTTGAATTCTGCCGGGGGATTTACGATACGCCGCCGCAACTTTAGAGGCAAGTGCTTTCTGAATAAAGAACTTGCCTCAAAAACTTGCGGCGGCGTAACGTAAATCAGATAGGTTACGTGGATCTAAAGATCCGCTGACCTATCTTAATCTGGCCCTTTGAATTCATTAGTTGTGCCAAAAGATTGTCTTCTAGACAAGCACAATTGTCCATATTTTTTTCAAGGTTCAATTTCATTATCTTGTATCAACCTAGGTCAAGAAATGGTAGGTCAATGCTTCATCGATAATGTTGTCTGAGCCTCTCCAGGAAGGCAACTTTGAATGTACAAGACTGCTTCAAAAGAACTTCCAAGAGTCCACAAGTTCCAAGACATTTTGCTCAGCATTACAATTAATCTGTCCATTGCTTTTCTATCCCAGTCTGATGCCGCGTACAGACGGTCGTTTTTTGTGATAGAAAAAAACGACGTTTTATGTGATGAAAAAAAACGATGTTTTTCAAACTTAATTTTCAAAAACGATGTAGCATACACACCATCGTTTTTTCCAAAAGCTCTAGCAAAGCGCGGTTACGTTCAGCACGTACGACGGCACTCTGTTCCATTCAAACTCGCGTCATAACTTGCTTCTGAGCATGCACGGGTTTAAAAACGTTGTTTTAAACGTCGTTTTAGCCTACACACGGTCAATTTTTATGACACAAAAAACTACGTTTTGAAAAACGACACAAAAAATTGAAGCATGTTCGAATTTTTTTTTTTTGTCGTTTTTCAGAAGACATAAAACAAAGTTTTCCCCACACACGGTCATTTTAAATGACGTTTTTAAAAATGTCGGGTTTTTTTCATCACATAAAGTGATGGTGTGTACACGGCATAATGGTCAGACCAAGAGGACCAATCACTCTGAAGCAGTACCTTTTGATGTTTTGTCAGTTATCTTTAGGAAGACAGGATATACTATCTTCCTATGACAGAATTTGCTTATAACAATTCTAAACATAGCTCCACTGCGCAATGTCCTTTTTTCTTTAAACACTGGGTATGATCCAGTTGGTGTTCCTGCTCTCCCTGCTGGAGATTCAGGAGAAGTTGATCAAGACTTTGAAGGAGTCTCAGAAATGTTGCAAAAAAGCTGATGACAGTCATCACAGATCACTTTTTATGTGGGTGACAAAGTTTGGTTATCAATTAAAAATTTGAAGATACATGTTCCATGTGCAAAGCTGGGCCAAAAGTTTGTGGGACCTTTATAGATTTCAGCTCAAATCAACCTAGTCATGTTTTGCTTAAAACTTCCTGACAGTATGAAGATTGACCCCATGTTTCACGTATCCTTGCTCAAACCATTTAATGAAAACCCCTTTTATGGGAGAATTCTCCCACCCCCATACTTATTGAGGTGCAAGGTGAAGAATAATTTGTGGTTGAGAAAATTCTTGATTCCAGGATATTTAGGAACAAATTACAGTATCTAGATCAATGGGAAGGAAATGGGCCAGAAGAAAATTCTTGAGAACCTGAGAACATTCATGCACCTAGATTAACAAGATAGTTCCACCAGCCCTGGCCCTAAGACATCCAGGGGATGTCCTGGAAGGATGGGAGTACTAACAGGACCAGATTCTAGATCAGTGTCCTCCTCCCTACTGAGCTACCTGAGATGCTAGACAAAATCCTATCCGAACCCTTGGATAATCTTGTCTTATACCTTGTTTCTGGTGAAACTTGAATGCTTTGCTTCTCCCATGGGCTTCCTATGTAAGTCATGCCTTTGTACTTCCTGTTTGCCAGATTATTGTTCTCTCTCCTACTGATATCTTTCTCCTTTGTGTACCTGCAGTTGTCCTTATATCCATTACCACTTGTTATGTGGCATGTTCCTCAATTATGCTTTCTCTTAATTCCAGTCAGCAACCACTTATTATCGACCTTTGGCTTGTAAACTGACTAGGCTTCTGCTTGATCCCTACCTGCTATATCTGATACTTGACCCCAGCTTGTCACCTCCTGGTAAGGCAATCCTGAGGACACAGCAAAACTCATCTCTACCATCAAGAACTCTGGGGAATACAAGTTAGTGCTTAGATTCCACACCTAAGATGAGCCTGTGTCATCTGCCAGGGTGACCTGCTTGTGTACTTATCCAGTTAGGCACTGGCATCCTCTCTACTACTACTGCTACTGGTCTCAGTGCCTGGCCCCTGACCGTGACAAAATTAATCTTTGTACTGAGCCATCTGAAAAGGGATAATGCCTTGTACACACGATCGGTCCATCAGATGAAAACGGTCTGATGGACCGTTTTCATCGGTTAACCGATGAAGCTGACTGATGGTCAGTTGTGCCTACACACCATCGGTTAAAAAACTGATCGTGTCAGAACGCGGTGACGTAAAACACAACGACGTGCTGAAAAAAACGAAGTTCAATGCTTCCAAGCATGTGTCGACTTGATTCTGAGCATGCGTGGATTTTTAATCGATGGACGTGCCTACAAACGATCGTTTTTTTTCTATCAATTAGGTATCCATCGGTTAAATTTAAAACAAGATTGCTTTTTTTTTAACCTATGGATATATAACCGATGGGGCCCACACACGATCGGTTAGGTCCGATGAAAAAGGTCCATCAGACCGTTCTCATCGGTTTGACCAATCGTGTGTATGCGGCATAAGTCCTAGCTCTGACTTTAGACTTAAGTTCTATGTTTAAATTCCACCTTGATCTGTCCATCTATGTAACCAACTTATTTTTTAAGGGTGTGCATCGCTACCCCCATAGGAGCTGCTGCATAGAATGTGTTTTTCTGTTCTTAACCTTAAACTTCTAAAAAATTCCAGCCTCTCTAACACACCAAGCTGAGTATGCTAGCATACATAATCAAAGAAAAACATCAAAAGTAATACCTAGTACCCAATAGCAGTGCTACATCAACGAAAACATGCATAAAAACAAGTAAGAAAAAGCAAACTTAATTGTTATCCAGAATGGTTGCTAACTAGGCAAGCATAAAATGGATTAACGCAATTTAGCATACAATGGGATTAACAGTAAAGACTAGGCATAAGATGACATTTGGCATCCAGATCAGCATAAACAGTAGCAAGGTCACCTAAAAAGCAGCAGTGAGCAGTAGTAAAGTTTTAATCTACCAAGTGCTGGAATTATACTGCCAGAGTGCCTTTATGGTGGCAATGCTAGTCCTAGACTGATTGGATGTGCACTTAAGAAAAGAAGAATCGTAGCAGAAGGGGCAGGGGGCTTGCTGAATAATTATTATGAAGGGGCAGTCCTTTGAGATGTTCTTCTGCTAGCTATTGTTGGGGCCCTTTAAGAATGTCTTGTACTTAACGACACTCCCAGTTAACCTGCATGCGGTATGGGTACAGTATAGGTACAGTATGGTATTGGCACAGGTGCAAGGTAGATGTGGTTCAGATGGGGTAAAGGTTTAGTATAATGCATTATAGGGTTGATATAGATGCAGTCTAGGATTGGAATAAGTGTGGTAAAGAGTGCAGTGGGTGTGGTATGGATTGGGTACACTTAGTATCCTGCTCTCAGTGGCTCACTTCCTGCTAACACAGTATCATCAATGGGCTAATTGCCCTCTTACAGTCCCTTGGTTTCTCCCTGAAAGCCTCCTGTGATAAGCGGTGGGAAGCAGAGGTGAGGGTGATGATTCCCTGCTGCGGTTGTACAGGTGCTGTGATGTGGGCGGTGCTGCACTTCCCCCGGGTGTCCTAATTCCCAATCTTAGACTAGGATCTCTATTGATTTGGTCCCCCGCTGGCAGACGAATATCCATATGGAGGTGTACACCTTCATTAATACTTGGCATGATGCAGTGGTGGCTGGTGCTCAATGTTTTGGAGGCATGGCAGTCAGTGGCAGTAATGGGCACTGATGGGCAGCACTGCTAGGTGGCACTGATGATTCATTGATAGGTGGCACTGGTGGGCATTGATAGGTGGCACTCATGGGCATTGAAAGGTGGCACAGGTTAGCACTTGCAGGTGGCACTAGCAGGGGGTACTGGCAGGGCTTACAGGCGGCACAGAGGGGCAGAATTGCCTCCTATTTCTTCGGGACCAATGTCCCTTTCAAATAAGCCGTTGATCTGCTTTTTTTCTCCTCGCGCTGTCAGTTGTCAAGTTACAGCACAAGATCAGCTGTCATTGGCTGACAGCTGATCACGTGGTAAGAGGCCAGGAACGGCCCCTTACTAGGATCTGTGATCATCCGAGTCTCAGTGACTCGGGTGATCACAGTGCGCGCCCTGCAGGGGTGCGCGGGGAGCGTGCAAAGGGGATTACGTCTATTGATGTCCTCCCGGCATTTGGGGTCTGCGCTGTAGCTGTCATTCGGCTATAGCGCGTGCGCCAAGTGGTTAATGTATTGCCTTTCATGTATTTTCTTTACTTTTATAATGTTTTAAAACATGTAATAATGTGTTTTTGAGTTACAGTAACTCAGTCTGTGGCACTTCCTGGAAGACAAGCTTTAAATCCAACTGTCCCTATCTCTCTCTGTCCTTGTGTCCAGGTTGTCAGAAGACAGACAGTTGAATAGACTACCGTATTTATCGGGGTATAGCGCGCTCCCGCGTATAGCGCGCACCCCTAAAGTTGCCCCGAATTCCTGTGGAAAAAATATTTTTTGTACAGTTTTTACAGTTTTGGTGTCTTGCGCGGGGTCCATCGGCGGCCTCGTCGGGTACGTCGTCCGTCTGCGGCTTCGGGCGTCCTCGCGTCCTCCCCGCTCGTTTCCCGCGCCGAGTTTGAATACTGCGCCGACATATACAGAGCGCAGTACACTCGTGTATCGTCGGGCAGGCTCGGCAACTCTCGCGCTGACGTCCTGAACGTCCAGGACATCAGTGCGAGAGTACCCGAGACTGCCCGACAATACACGAGTGTACTGCGCTTGGTATATGTCGGCGCAGTATTCAAACTCGGCACGGGAAAGCGGGTATCGGCGTATACCGCGCACCCACGATTTTGCCCTGATTTTCAGGGCAAAAAAGTGCACGGTATACGCCAATAAATACGGTATATCCAGACAGTTTAATGCAGTTTAATAAAAAACAGTTTAATAAAAACCATCTCTTCACTTCTTTTACTGCACAATGCCTATAGGCACTGTATTGTAAGGAGCCTAATCATCCCATTATATGGCTGCTGTCTCATACTACAATTTCCAGGATTCTCAGTATGACTTGGCATTAGCTCTCCCCCTACTGGCTGGAGGAGAATGGTGCAGCATAACATAAGTATCTCAGTAAAGAGAGAAGAAGAAAAGGAAACAGAATGGCCCGGATTCACAGACAGCGGCGCACATTTATGCCGCCGAAGCGTATCTCCTGTACGCTACGCCGACGCAGCGCAGAGAGGCAAGCATGGAATTCACAAAGCCAATGCTGCCTAAACTGCGCTTGGTTTCGAAGGTGTAAGTCGGCGTAGGTGGAAGTGGGCGTGAGCCATGCAAACCCATGCAAATGAGGCGTGACCACATGCAAATTATGGTTTGAGAGCCAGACAAGTATGTTGAACGAACTGTGCATGCATCATGCGCCCACCCTACGCCGGCGTAGGCAAGTTACATCGGCGGGATGAAACCTGTTTTGAGGCGTATCTTAGTTTGTGGGTACGGCGCACAGATACAACGGCGCATATTTGCACTTACGCGGCGTATCTGGAGATACGTCGGCGCAAGTGCTTTGTGAATCCGGGCCAATGTCTGCTTCTCCATATTGCTGTAAGGTGAAAAAGAGTAATAATAGAAAAACACTTGTTCCAACTACTGACTAGATAAAATGCTTGTTTATGTGACTTAAAAAATATAAAAATAGTTGGAGCTGTATTAACCATAATACATTAAGAAAATATACACAAACCACTATACACAACAACTTATTAACTACTAAAGATAGTCTGCAGCCTTGTAGGTGGATTCAGAGAGAGTTAGGCCGGCGTATCAGTAGATACGCCGACCTAACTCGGAATCTGCACCGTCCTAAGTTTAAGTGTATTCTCAAACTGAGATACACCTAAACCTATCTAAGATACGACGGCTTGCGTCGTCGTATCTTAGGGTGCAATATTTAGGCTGGCCGCTAGGTGGCGCTTCCGTTGAGTTCGGCGTAGAATATGTAAATGCATAGATACGCCGATTCACTAACGTACTTCCGCCCGTCGCAGTAAAGATACGCCGTTTCCGTAAGAGATACGCAACCTAAAGATAAACATGCCCCCTAGGTGGCGTAGCCAATGTTAAGTATGGCCGTCGTTCCCGCGACAAAATTTGAAAATTTTACGTCGTTTGCGTAAGTCGTCTGTGAATAGGGCTGGACGTCATTTACGTCCACGTCGAAACCAATAAGTCCTTGCGGCGTACTTTGCCGCAATGCACACTGGGATATGTACACGGAATACAGTACTTTCCTATCTAACTTAAGGCGGCGTAGCGTAAAAACGAAACGCTACGCCGCCTTAAAGATGCGGCGGTCTTTATGAATCCAGCTATTGGTGTCAGGAAAGGGTTCACCCTTTGGTGGCGCTATTGTACCCGTGGATCACAGTACCGGTGTCCACCAGTGGGTGTCTTCTTGCAGCAAGGATCTGTAATAAAGGATTTCATCTGCTGGTGGCACTGTTAGATCCATGGGCTGTAGTACCGGTGTCCACCACCAGGTGTTTTCTGGCAGTATTGAGTCATCATTATCTCCTGCGATCAGGCATCACCTGAACCTGAGATATGTATAAATACCCGGCAACTCACACTCTCTAGTTGCCTTGGTACCTCTTCCTTGCGCCCTGACCTGAACCTGTTATCTCGGATCCCGACCTTGTCTCTGTACCTGATACCTTAAACCTGTGCTCTTTACCAGAACCTGTCCCTCCTGTGACCCTGTTACCTTTACCTTTACCCTGCAGCCTGATCCATCCTGATCCATCCTCTCCCTATCCTGTTTGTTCCCTGTCCCCATCTATTTTCTCCAGTTGATGACCCTGGCCTGGCTACGTTTAAGATTGCGGTACTTCCCTTCTATTTGTATATAGTTATTTTTTGTTTGTGGGTCACTGTTTGGTTGGTTGTTCACTGTTTGTATCTGAGGTGTTTATATATTGTTATCACTTAGCTTTAAATAAACTTAATTATTCACTTACATGCATTTTTGGTTCTCTCTGTGCAGTCCACACAGTCTGGTCTTACCAATTCCCTGACACTTAGGCCTCGTACACACGACAGGTTAACCAGAGGACAACGGTCTGATGGACCGTTTTCATCGGTCCAAACTGATCGTGTGTGGGCCCCATAGGTTATTTAACCATAGGTTAAAAAAAAGCCAACTTGCTTTAAATTTAACCGATGGATTCCTAACCGATGGGAAAAAAACAATTGTTAGTAGGCACAACCATCGGTTAAAAATCCACGCATGCTCAGAATCAAGTCGACGCATGCTTGGAAGCATTGAACTTCGTTTTTTTCAGCACGTTGTTGTGTTTTACGTCACCGCGTTCTGACACGATCGTTTTTTTAACCGATGGTGTGTAGGCACGGCGGACCATCAGTCAGCTTCATCGGTTAACCTATGACAACGGTCCATCAGACCGTTCTCATCGGATTGACTGATCGTGTGTACGAGGCTTCAGGCTTGGTTTCTGTGCAGTGCTTTCCACAGCCTCCCCAAACATATGTGAACCGGCTCCAAAGAGAGCCGGTCACATTCTCCTGCTATGCGAATTGGATGTGGAGAAAATTAGTGTTGAGCGGAATACGCCATATTCGATTTTGCGATATATCACGAATATATAGCCGAATATTCGAGAAATATTCGCTAAAATCGAATATTCGTGATATTTTATCCAAATGAAATTTTTTGCGAAATTTCGCTATTGCGAATGCGAAAATAATTGCGAAATTTCGACAAGTGCGGTAGGAGAACTCTGATTGGCTCATGCTGAAATCGAATATTCGTGATATATTATCGAAATTTCGCAAATGCGAATGCGAAATTGATTGCGGAATTTTGACAACTGTGGTAGGAGAACTCTGATTGGCTCCGATGCAAAAGAAGGGCGGAGAAAGTATTCGCTAATATTCTGAAATCGAATATTCGTGACATTTTATCCAAAAAACAATATTGCGAAATTGCGCTAATGCGGATGCGAAAATGATAGCAAAATTTTAACAACTGTGGTAGGAGAACTCTTATGCAAAAGAAGGGCGGAGAAAATAATCGCGCAATATTCCTATTGCCGAATATTCGCATTGCGAATATTCGGCAATATAAAATGATCGCTTCAGCTACTCGGCCCAGTGTCTCTAATCATACCAGCAATGCTTTTAGACGTCGATGGAGATCACTAGGATGTGATCTGTTTTAAAAATAAAATTGAAAAAATGTGAATATTCGGAATAGCGAATATTGGCCGCGAAATTCGATATATTCGCGAATACTCGAATATGCCATATTCAAGCCGAATATTTGCAATACGAATATTCGTGAGCAACACTAGAGAAAACCTGCATCCAATTCACACAGGTGTGAATCCAGCCTTCGTCTCAGTTCGCAGTATGCTTCGTGTAGGGCAACCCATTAATTTCAATGGGCTGCCCTACACAAGAGAAATGCAGAGAAAGAAGTCGTTGTGTTGTGCAATCAACCACATGGATTTGGCACAAGTGACATACTAATGCCGATTCACAACGTTACGCGAGCCCTGCGTACGCAGTTTACGTTGTTTGCGTACGTCGGGTTTCGCGTAAGGCTGCACATGCTAAAAGCAGGGGCAGCCAATGCTAAGGATACCCGTCGTTCCCGCGTCGCAAGGTTTAAATTTTATGTTGTTTGCGTAAGTGAATCGTGAATGGCGCTGGACGCCATTCACGTTCACTTTGAAGCAAATGACGTCCTTGCCCGACGGAGCATGCGCCCTACGCTCGGCGCGGGAACGCGCCTAATTTAAATGATTCCCGCCCCCTACGGGATCATTTAAATTGCGCGCGCTTACGCAGGGCATTTTGCTGGAGCGCCCACGCAATTTACAGAGCTACTGCTCCGTGAATCGAGGGTAGCGCAGAAAATTTGCGGGGACGCAGGGCAAAAACGGTGCCCTGCGCCTACGTAAAAACTGTGCAAATGTTACTGAATCTACCCCAGTGACATTTAGTGGCAAATATTTATATAACCAAACTTTTATAAAAGTATAACAACTAATATGTGCATCATCTATAACTACCAAACTTCCAGTAGGCCAATGTGTATGGCAGTAATAGTGCAGTAGGGGTTCAGGGTGACTGTAAGGCCTTGTACACACGACCGAACATGTCCGCTGAAACTGGTCCGCGGACCAGTTTCCGCGGACATGTCCGACCATGTGTAGGGCCTCGCGGACAGTTTTCCGGCCTAGCGGACAGGTTTCCAGCGGACAAAAGTTTCTTAGCATGCTAAGAAAATTGTCCGCTGGTAACATGTCCGTCGGACATGTCCGATGGTTTGTACGACTCATCGGACATGTCCGCTGGTTATGACGTATAACCAGCGGCCCGAAATCCCGCGCATGCGTCGAATTGATTCGACGCATGCGTGGAAGCATTGAACTCGCGTGTTAGAGAACGTCGGTGTCTTATACGTCACCGCGTTCTCTGTCCGCTGGGATTTTGGTCTGATGGTGTGTACACACATCAGACCAAAAGCTCCCAGCAGACATGTCTGATGAAAATGGTCCGCGGACCGTTTTCATCGGACATGTCTGCTCGTGTGTACAAGGCCTAAGGGACAGAGATGTAACATAAGGGAAGATTATCCAATAAAGAGTCAGGTAACAGATTGTATAAGCACTGCATTATCGGGGGGTGCCTTGGAGGCTTCCCAACAACAAACCAAAGCATTTCGTGTGATTTGAGCCCTTCTACTTAAGTTTTGTGGATGTACTTCCATTCAATAAGTAGACTGCAGCTCACTTAGCAAGTGAATATTTTCTAGTAAAATTACTGTGGCTATGGATATTAGAAGAAACAATAATTCACATGAGATTTGAGTTTTTGTCAAATAAATCCATAATGTAATTCCACCTAATAGGCCCTCCTGCTACTTAAATAACAAAAATCAATACTTAATAAGGAAAACTACATTTGACATTAACACTATGAATTAATTGAGCTAATTGCAAATACACCCTGCTTTACATCAGTCTTTTTATTGTATAATCTATATGAGCTCAGATTCTAGCCAGCAAATACTATTATATTAGCTTCCTTAGAACACACAGATTAATCTGAGCTCTTTTTAAAGCTAAATTACATATACCACAGCTACTGTTACATTATAACAATTATTTTGCAGAAAGGAAAAAAAAAAGGAAAATAACAATATAAGTGCTTTGAAGTGATGTTCAAATCGATTGCTGGCCAATCATGGCTCAGGGGGGATCTACACCCCCACACTATATAAGGCTGCTTACACTGCAGGCGTATGTAGTGTGATAACGTGGAGAGATTGAGAGAACTGGAGATAGATTAGGCAGGTTAGTTAGTGGCTTGCAGGCAGTTTACTATATATATATATATATATATATATATATATATATATATATATATATAGGGCCAGATCCACAAAGAAGTTACTTTGGCGTATCTATTGATACGCCGCGTAACTTCTAGGATGCGCCGGCGTATCTTTTTTCTGTATCCAGAAAGCAAGATACGCCAGATACGACTGACGTAAGTCTCTTATGCCGTCGTATCTTAGTTGCAAAATCCACACAAGAACCTTATCTGAGCAAGCAGCCTTGCAGGTCAGGAAAGGGGGGAGACGAGCGAGTGCCCCCTCTCCTGAACCATATCATGCCACTTGCCCTTAACATGGGGAGGGTGCTTTGGGGTCCCCAAAGCACCTTGTCCCCATGTTGATGGGGACAAAGACCTTTTTCAGACAACCCTGGCCATTGGTTGTCGATCCCCCCCCCATGTGAATCGGTATCGGGGACCTTGGGAAGAGGTCCTTGTCCCCATCAACATGGAGACAAGCACCCTTCCTATGTTGAGGGCATGTGGCCTGGTATGGTTCAGGAGGGGGGGGGCTCACTTGCCCCCCCATTTTGTTCTCCGACTGATGCTTGGTATGCTAGTATGTATTTTGGGGGGACCTACGCCAATTTTGTTTTTAATTTTGGCATGGAGTTCCCCTTAAAATCAATACCAGACCCAAAGGGCCTGGTATGGACTGGGGTGGAGGACCACGCCCTGATTTTTTCCTTGATTTTTCATCTATATTGCCAGGAGCCAGGAATACATTATAGCCACAAGCAAGTTTGAATTACATTTTTTCCTTTAGAAGTGTCATTTTGCTGCAGCACTGTTCTACACATCACACAGATGTTCCACTTTACAAGCAGACTAGTGGGACCCCAGGCACGATATTTAAAGGAATATTTAATTGTTATTGTTTCACTTTAAGCATTAATAAAATCACTGCTACTGAAAAAACTGTTGTTTTAAAAACTTGTTTTGCATTGATACGTCCCCTAGGGCAGTACCTGGGTCCCCATACACTTTTTATAGCAATAACTTGCATATAAGCCTTTAAAATCAGCAGTTTTCATTTTTCGCATGTTCTCTCAAAGTTATTGCCTGTTCGGATGTTCTGGTGTGAACTGAAGTGGGGGGGTGTTCAGCTCATCCCTACTAGTGAGACACTACCATTAGGAATGAGATTAGAGTTCGAGTCGAACCCATGTTCAACTCGAACATCGGCTGTTCAACCGTTTGTCAAATTTCGAATATTATGGGCCATTCGGGACAAATTCAAGTGGTGCATCACAGCCCATAATTCACTGCGCCATCGCAGTGCATTGCTGGCTGATGATTGGCCAAGCATGCACTATGACACGCATGCTTTGGCCAATCACAGCGCGGAAAAAACGGAAAGCCATAATTGGCCAAAGCCAGGGTGGTTTAGCTAGATCCATTCCTGTTATTCTCTTCATAATATACTGACAGGCAGGCAGGTGATTGTGCTAGCTGCAGTATTTTCACTTAGTGTACTGTGTCCTTTGCACAGTGTGCACCTAAAGCTACATGAATACAATTGCTGGTGTTCTCATACAAATACAGGCAGGGACCTCCAGTATTTTGTTTTAGTGTCCTTTGCACAGGACCAGACATTACATTAAAGCTGCAAGCAGTTTTAAATGACTTTTTTTTCTTTGTGCAGGGACAGTTCTAAACACAGGAAACACGTGCCACTTCACAGGCATACTATAGACACCCAGCAGGTATGATATTTAAAGGAATATTTTACCTTTTTTCACTTTAAGCATCATTAAAATCACTGCTCCCAAAAAAACGGCTGTTTTAAAAAAAAAAAATTTGCATTGATACATGTCCAGTGGGGCAGGACCTGGGTCCCCAGACCCTTTTTAGGACAATAACTTGCATATTTGTCTTTAAAAATAGCACTTTTGATTTTAAACGGTCAAGTCCAATAGACTTAATTAGGGTTTTAAAGTTTGCGCAAACTTTCGGTCCGTTCGCAGGTTCTGGTGCGAACCGAACCGGGGGGTGTTCGGCTCATCCCTAACTTCCATGAAAATTGCATTAAAATGTGCATTAATGGAACTGGAATAAACCTTTGTGACTCAAGCATGAATATGTAAAAAAATTGCAGTCTAAAAAAAAAGATAACAAAAACATATACAGATCTTTGGGGTTTAGCAAAATTGAATGGCTTACTTGAGGCAATGTGGGAAAAGCTTGTGGGTTCAGTATGTAGCTCTCTGGAACACTCACATAAACCTATTATAGTTGATCGAGTGAGAAATTTGTTTAAAGGGTAACCCACTTTCATGGGGAAAAAAATAGCAAATAAACAAAAAATAATATCGTGGGTCAGATTCAGAAAGATCAGCGGATTTTTCTGCTGGCGTAACGTAAGTCATTTACGTTACGCCGCCGCAAGTTTTTCAGGCAAGTGCTGTATTCATAAAGCACTTGCCTGTAAAGTCGCGGCGGGGTAGCGTAAATCCACCCAGCGGAATTCAAATTCGGCGGGTAGGGGGCGTGTATCATTTAAATGTTGCGCGTCCCCACGCCGAACTAACTGCGCATGCGCCGGCCGCGACTGAATCCCAGTGTGCATGCTCCAAATGACGTCGGCAACTTGTCATGCTTTCATCGTGAACGTAAATTACGTCCAGCCGTATTCGCGAACGACTTACGCAAACGACGTAAAAATTTCAAAACTCGCCGCGGGAACGACGGCCATACTTAACATTAGCTACCCCTCATATAGCAGGAAAAAGCCGAACGCAAACGACGTAAAAAAAAAAGCGCCGGGCGGTCGTTCGTTTCTGAATCGGCGTAAATCCGCATTTGCAAATTCCTTGCGTAATAATACGGAAGCGCCACCTAGCGGCTGGCCTGTAATTGCAGCCTAAGATCCGACGGTGTAAGTCACTTACACCTGTCGGATTTTAGGGATATCTATGCGTAACCTGATTCTATGAATCAGGCGCATAGATACGACGGCCGGACTCAGAGATACGACGGCGTATCAGGAGATACGCCATCGTATCTAGTTTCTGAATCCGGCCCAGTGTGTACAAGTCATATTGCAATTGAATGTTATTAAAAATCACCTTTTATACAATCTGCAGCCGTGGTAATTTTCTATAAATGCAAAGCAATATGGCTACATGGAGTTGTTCTGTACACATAGGGCCAGATTCTCTAAGATCCTGCGGCGGCGTCGCGTAAGCTATTTACACTACGCCGCCCCAACTTACAGGAGCAAGTGCTGTATTCCCCAAACACTTGCTCCGTAGTTTGCGGCGGCGTAGTGTAAAAGGCCCGGCGTATCCCCGCGTAATTCAAAGGGGGCGGCTTGTATTGAAATTAAGCGCGCCCCCGTGCCGATCGAACTGCGCATGCGCCGGGCTTAAAATAGCCCACTGCGCATGCTCCAGTTCTCAACGGAAAACGTCAATGACGCCGACGTGTGCGTCATTGACGTAAAGTCGTATTTAAGAACGACTTAGGAAAACTACTTACCCGACGGGAAAAGACGACGCGGACCCGACGCCATACTCAACATGGCATACGGCGGACTGGCGTAAGGTTACCCCTCATATAGCAGGGGTAACCTTACGCTTACGCAAACGACGTAAGCGACGGCTACGCGACGCGAATTTGTTCGGGAATCGGCGTATCAGGCTCATTTGCATAAACAAATGAGACCTGAACGTAAACGCCACCTAGCGGTCGGCGTTGTATTGCATTTAGGATCCGACGATGTAAGTGATTTACACCAGTCGGATCCTCGCCTAAATCCGTCGTATCTTGTTTTGTGAATACACGCCGGTGTATCAGTAGATACTCCGGCGTAACTCTTCTGAGAATCTGGCCCATAATGTGTACTGACCACTCCACAGAAACATAATTTCCTGCTTGTGTGATTGGCTCACCAATTTTCCACAAGTCTGCCTAAGATACAAGTCAGATCTCAACAAAAATTTCATTTTTGGTGAGATTTTTTCAATAGGAACACGTCTAAAGGGATGCAGGTTTCCTCATTAGTGCCCTGCAGCTGTTACAGCTGACTGTAAATTATGAAACCATTTCCATTAGACCCACTCAGAACAGAGGCACAGACAAACACACATGGATTTCTTCAGAATAACAAAAGGTAGGAATCTGAAACAAAGGTTGTTATAATCCTTGTAATAGACAGAGATCACCCATTGGGGAATTTTTTTTCTCAACAAAAGTGGAGTTACGCTTTAATGATTACAGATACTATTAGATATTTATTTTGTAATGGGTGGAGAAATGCTTAGAGATGTTGTGGCCTGAGAAGTGTTTTCTAATGTTGAATCTTTTTTTATTAAACTTATGGCAGAATATCTGGATTGCTTAAGCCACATACAGGGCCGATCCTAGGCAGGGTGCACAGGGTGCATTGCACCCAGGCGCCTGCAGAGGTGGGGGCGCCGAACATCTAACAGACTCTCTAACAGAATCCCTCTCTGTGTCCATCAGAGAGGCCCACCTCCAGATCTCAATAAAGTACTCTGCTTCTCTTCCTGTATTTTGTTTATTGTTAAGAGATCATGTAAGGATCCCAGGGTAATGAAGACTTTGTGGGGGAGCATCTCTGTGGTTGAGTCGTTGCCATAGAAACATTTGTAAAGGTAAGGAGTAAGTAAAACGATGACGCCCATGTGGGGGCGCCAGAAATATTTCTGCACCCAGGCACTTGTGACCCTATGATCGGCCCTGGCCACATATTGCAGTTGGCAAGGGCAGACATGTAGGTAAATTATAAACTGAGAAGAGCTGTTAAAGTGGGGTGTGACAGTTAAAGTTTCTTGAGCACTAATTGACTGCAAAGTGTTGGACTGCATCAGTGTTCTGCTGGAGGTCAAAATATTTTTAGGGTCTTGACTCCCCAACTAAAAGATGTATTCTCTGTTGGGGAAATACATCAAATGAAGTAGGGGATCATCTTGGAAGACGTGGCAATGTATAACCTTAATCATTGTGGACTAAATGTTCAACAAAACTTCATATATCTTCAGAATCCCATTTTCATAACATGCAATAAGTAATCTATATAACACTTATATAGGAATAGTCTCTGCTGGAGTGGGTTATTAGATACATGAATGCTCCCATGTGTAAGTTTGAATAGCTCGGAAAGAAATTAGTTCCCATTGCTGTGCCTATCATTTGTAGGTAGAAATGTTTCAGGTGGACAGGGATGGACTGGCCATATGGACTACAGGGAGTTTCCCGGTGGGACGATGGCTCAGTGGGCCATTTTTTAAAACAGAGATGCTGCTTGGAGGACTTTTTTTAATGCCCTGACAGTGCCCCAGTGTGAAAGCACTCAGGCTTTCACACTGGGACTGCAGCGGAAGCGTTTTTCAGTCGCTTTACAGGCGTTATTTTTAGCCCAAAAACGCCTAAAAAAACGTCTCAGTGTAAAAAAGGGTCCTACATTCACCCCCTCTCTTTTTCTTACACTCACCCCCTCTCACCCCCTTTCCCTCAATCCTTCCTCTCTCTCATTCCCCTCTCTCTCACCGTCTCATGATATACAATAATGGATGTAGGGGCCTTTTGGTGGGCGTGATTTTTCGGGGGGGTGGGGGCAGCATTTTATTGAATTAAAGTGGGCCGGTCTGGATGAAGTCCAGGGCCAAATTTTTGTCCCAGTCCAGCCCCGCAGGTGGATGAAGTAGTTGTTTGTGAAGATGAAAACTGTTGGCTTCCAGATGAAAGATGGCTTAAAGTATGGGCATTAGTGGGTATGGAAATAGATATGGGCTGATAGCTGAACTCCCATCGATGTGTGAAAGATAGGAATAAATTAAGCAACATATACTGTAATGTCAAGCAGTGTCCTTGGTTCAAGTGATCTCTTGTAGTGTTAGGAGATCAGTAGTTTCTCTGAGATAGGCTGGTAAGCTCTTGAAAAAAAATGTAGGTGATTATATGTAGGAAAAAACTATCCATCAACTAAGAAGACAAGTATTAGAACATGTTAACATTATTATCTCTAAAAGAGATCCTTTGACAGACATACCTGGCTAAAGCATGAGGGAAAACCAGATTGTATGAACTCTTGGGCAGTGTAGAAAGTCCAATTGGATCCTAGAAAGGTAGATCTTGCTAAAACAAAACTACAGACAACTAAAGCCAGGTGGATCTTTAAACTGGGCCCAATATCACCTCACAATTTAAACAATTTAAACTTACCCTTCATACAAGATTTTGTTTATCTGCCTTGCTTGCTGTGTGTGTGTGTGTGTGTGTGTGTGTGTGTGTGTGTGTATATACAGTGGGGATCGAAAGCGTGGGCACCCCAGGTAAAAATTTGTATTAATGTGCATAACGAAGCCAAGGAAAGATGGACAAATCAAATTACTGATTAGACATTCTTATAATATGTCAAAAAAAGTTAGATTTTATTTCCATCATTTACACTTTCAAAGTTACAGAAAACAAAAAAATGGCGTCTGCAAAAGTTTGGGCATCCTGCAGAATTTATAGCATGCACTGCCCCCTTTGCAACGCTGAGACCTGCCAGTGTCATGGATTGTTCTCAATCATCGTCTGGGAAAACCAGGTGATGTCAATCTCAAACGTTTTAAATGCCCAGACTTATCTGACCTTGCCCCAACAATCAGCACCATGGGTTCTTCTAAGCCAGGGATAAGCAATTAGCGGACCTCCAGCTGTTGCCAAACTACAAGTCCCATCATGCCTCTGCCTCTGGGTGTCATGCTTGATGCTTTCAGAGTCTCGCTATGCCTCATGGGACTTGTAGTTTGGCAACATCTGGAGGTCCGCTAATTGCTTATCCCTGTTCTAAGCAGTTGTCTAGAAAACTGAAACTGAAAATAGTTGATGCTCACAAAGCTGGAGAAGGCTATAAGAAGATAGCAAAGCGTTTTCAGATGTCAATATCCTCTGTTCGGAATGTAATTAAGAAATGGCAGTCATCAGGAACAGTGGAAGTTAAAGCAAGATCTGGAAGACCAAGAAAAATATCAGACAGAACAGCTCGCAGGATTATGAGAAAAGCAATTCAAAACCCATGTTTGACTGCACGATCCCTCCAGAAAGATCTGGCAGACACTGGAGTTGTGGTACACTATTCCACTATAAAGAGATACTTGTACAAATATGGTCTTCATTGAAGAGTCATCAGAAGAAAACCTCTTCTATGTCCTCACCACAAAAATCAGCGTTTGAACTTTGCAAATAAACATATAGACAAGCCTGATGCATTTTGTGGACCGATGAGGTTAAAAAATAACTTTTTGGCCGGAATGAGCAAAGGTACGTTTGGAGAAGAAAGGGCACCGAATTTAATGAAAAGAACCTCTGTCCAACTGTTAAGCATGGGGGTGGATCAATCATGCTTTGGGGTTGTATTGCAGCCAGTGGCACAAGGAACATTTCACGAGTAGAAGGAAAAATGGATTCAATAAAATTTCAGCAAATTTGATGCCATCTGTGAAAAAGCTGTAGTTAAAGAGAGGATGGCTTCTACAAATGGATAATGATCCTAAACACACCTCAAAATCCACGGGGGATTACTTTAAGAGGCGTAAACTGAAGGTTTTGCCATGGCCTTCACAACCACCTCAACATAATTGAAAATCTATGGATAGACCTTAAAAGAGCAGTGCGTGACAGACAGCCCAGAAATCTCAAAGAACTGGAAGACTTGTGTAAGGAAGAATGGGCAAAGATACCTCAAACAAGAATTGAAAGACTCTTGGCTGGCTACAAAAAGCGTTTACAAGCTGTGATACTTGCCAAAGGGGGCAGTACAAGATATTAACTATGCAGGGTGCCCAAACTTTTGCTAACGCCATTTGCTTGTTTTCTGTCATTTTGAAAGTGTAAATGATGGAAATAAAATCTAACTTTTTTTGACATATTATAAGAATGTCTAATCTGAAATTTTATGCCTTTTTGGAGATTTTTCCATCTTTCCTTGGCTTCGTTATGCACATTATTACACATTTTTACCTGGGGTGCCCAAACTTTCGATCCCCACTGTATATATATGAAATATATTAATTAAAATGTAAGATACAGAGATATGGTGTTCTGGATTTGCCATGGTAAGAATATGATTTGTTGCCTCTGTAATGTCCAAAGCTAGCTATAATGTATGTATAGGTGATATTCCCTTTTTGGTCAGTAGATGGCAGTAAATGTGAGTGGGATATACTATTAACTGATGGAAAGAATAGCCTGCATACTGAGAGATCACATTTAGGTGTACGTTTAATAAACCGTGATAAGCGGAGATCATGATGATCACGGCTTATCACAGAGCATTGCCGGTTTAACAAACTGTGATAAGGAGCAGAGAACACATTCTCCACTTCACATCACAGCACATGGATGTTTTGTCACAAAAGGCCAGTTTAATAAACTGTGATCTGAAGATTTCACAGCTCTTCACCTGAAATATCTCCCTTCCAGATTCACCAGCTCAGAGGTGGAGAATCTGGGAGAGAAGCTGGTGTGATAAGAGGAAGAAGGCTTATTTCTTCCTAATTTCAACACCAGTGGGTTAAAAATGAATATACACGTGTCTATAGATACTGTGTATATGTGTGTGTATGTGTATATATATATATATATATATATTTACATGTGTGTGTATTCGATATATATATATATATATATATATATATATATATATATATATATATATATATATATATATATATATACATACATACAGGGCCAGATCCACAAAAACGAGTGTATATTTAGGTGGGCGTAGCGCTTCTCATATGCCATACGCCGCAAATCAGGGTATCCACAAAGAACTTGCTCCCATATGCGGGCCGGCGTAGCATAAATCTGCCGGCGTAAGCCCGCGTAATTCAAAGCAGGCTTGGAGTGGGCGTGTTGTATGGTAATCTGGTATGACCCCACGTAATTGACGCTTTTTACGAATGGCGCATGCGCCGTCCATGGTCGTATCCCAGTGCGCATGCGCGAAATCACGTCGCAAATAGTCAATGTTTTCGACGTGAACGTACCTTACGCAAAGCCCTATTCGCAAACGATTTACGCAAACAACGTAAACGATGGAAAATTTTACGCTGTCCCGACGTCCATACCTAACATTGCGTACATTGCGTACACCTCATGGCAGGGGTAACGTTACGCCGAAAAAAGCCTTACGTAAACGACGTAAAAAAATGCGCCCGTACGTTTGAGAATCGGCGTATCTAGCTAATTTGCATACTCTACGCGGAAATCAACGGAAGTGACACCTAGCGGCCAGCGTAAATATGCATCTAGGATCCGACGGCGTACTAAGACGTACGTCAGTCGGATCTAGCCCACATTCAGGCGTATCTTGTTTTGTGGATACAAAACAAAGATACAACGGCGCATCGTAGAACTTACGCGGCGTATCAATAGATACGCCGCCGTAAGTTCTTTGTGGATCTGGCCCACAGTATCTATATAACACGTGTGTGTGTGTATATATATATATATATATATATATATATATATATATATATATATATATATATATATATATTATATATACACATATATATATGTATGTATACACACATATATACAGTATTTATATATATATACACACACACACACATATATACACAAACACATGAATATATATATATTCATGTATTTGTGTATATATACTGTATATGTACCGAGTTCAAAAAGTGAAACTAAAGTTTAAAAGAACATGTAATTAATGTTTTCAGACATGTGATAACACACACATATATATATATATATATATATATATATATACATATATATAAATCCGGTATATATGTGTGTGTGTATATATATATATATATATATATATATACACACAAACGTATATATACAGTATATATATATATGTGTGTGTTATCACATGTCTGAAAACATTAATTACATGTTCTTTTAAACTTTAGTTTCACTGTTTGAATTCGGCTGCACCATAATCTCACAATATCTCACGAGATTACAGGCAGTCCACCCACTTTTACACAGATCTCGGCTGTTTTCAGAGAAAAAAATTCACCTCTGTTCACCATCTGAGAACTGAAGTTCTCAGTTTATTAAACCGGCTGCAGAGGAGATAATTTTCCTCCTGAGAACTGCCGTGAACAGCCGTGAACTGAACTGAGAAAAAACGTCACCGTTTATTAAACGGACACCTTAGTCTGAATGAAAGATGGCAGCAAAACAGATAAAGATACTTTCCCCGAAAGGCTTAGAATAGAATAGAGTAATATTGCACAATTGCTCATGTGTGGCACAAGCACTGTGGTGCAATACTGCCATGGAGCTGCGCATGTAGTGAGGTCACAACTGCAAGGGGAAGGTGCAAGGCTCCATTTTGAGCACATGCGTTACAAATACAGGGCTTTTTTTTAAGAATACTTTAACAACAAAAATTACCGTATGTTTTAGCCAAGTGCCATTGATGTAGCACATTTTGTCTTGTTTTTTTTTATTTAGGATATATTTGCATATGAAGTTTTTAATATCTATAAAAGGTTCAAAAGTATTAGGTTTAGTATTAGATTTATCAGAAGGGTAAACATGAAGGCCTTTTTCCTGTATCAAAGTGAACACATGACTGGAAAGATTGAAAATCTTGATTGATTCTTGCATTTTTTTTTGTTGCTGCCCTTTTGTTATCTTTAACCTGCTATCTTCAGAACCATTACTGAAACGTTCTGCACCTTGCAAAGTCAGTTCAGGCTCTTATATGTTTACTCCCACATTCCTCTCCTCTTCACACCTCTCTTCCCTCTGATTTAATTTCTCTTTCCTGACAACCACTGCTACTCGCACACACCATACCTCGAACTGTGTCTGAATCATCTTTACAGTCCTATACTGTACACACCTCAGCCCCATCATTGTCTTTAGCAGGGCTTTTTTTCAAAGGGGACGTGGGGGAACGCAGTTTCGGCTCCTCCAGCAATAAATGTATGTAATGGCAAGGTGTGCTGTGCTGCTGGGGGATCTATTGTTGCTGTTGGGGATCTATTGTGTGGAGGTTTATTGTTGCTGGGGAGGTCTATTGTTGCTGGTAAGGGTCTTATGTTGCTGGGGGGGGGTAATTGTTGCTGGGAGGTATCTACTGTTGAGAGAGAGGTCTATTGTTGTTGTTATTGATACTGGTTGCTGGGAGATCTGTTGTTGCTGCTGGGGGTCTATTGTTTCTGAGGTAGTATTTTTTGGCCGGGGAGTCGATTGTTGTATGGGGAATATTTTGTTGCAGGGGTGGGGTATTTTGTTCATGAGGGTGTCTTCTGCTGTTGGGGTGGGGCCTATTGTTGCTCACTCCAGGGGATCTATTTTATTGTCTTTCTTATTATCATTAACAATTTCTGTGCAAATCACTTAGTAATACAAAATGATACTTAATTCTGTATTCTCTAAAAAGGGCAGTACTGGGAGGTGGATAGAAGGTGGAATCAAGGGATAGTGCTCAGAGGTGGGTAGGAAGCAGAAAAAAAGGGTGAGTTCCTGCACCTATTCTCTGAGAAAAAAAGCCCTGGGGGCAGATTCAGATAGAGACACGACGGCGTGTCTCCTATATATCTCCTATATATACATATCTCCTGATATGCCGTCGTATCTCTGAGATCCGACGGTCAGATCTATGCGGCTGATTCATAGAATCAGGTTCCGCATAGATCTCCCTAAGATCCGACAGGTGTAAGTGACTTACACCGTCGCATCTTAGGCTGCAATCTCCCGCTGGCCGCTAGGTGGCGCTTCCATTTGTATACGCGACGAATATGCAAATGAGGAGATCCGCCGATTCAGAAACGAACGGCCACCCATCGCTTTTTTTTACGTCGTTTGCGTTCGGCTTTATCCAGCGGATAGTTAACCCTGCTATATGTGGCGTATCCTATGTTAAGTATGGCCGTCGTTCCCGCGCCGAGTTTTGAATTTTTTACGTCGTTTGCGTAAGTCATTCGCGAATACGGATGGACGTAATTTACGTACACGTCGAAACCAATGACGTCCTAGCGACGTCATTTGGAGCAATGCACGCTGTGAAATTTAGCCAGCGGCGCATGCGCAGTACGATCGGCGTGGGGACGCGCCTGATTTAAATAGTAAACTCCCCCTAGCCGCAGAATTTGAATTCCGCCGGGGGATTTACGATCCGCCGGCGCAACTTTAGATGCAAGTACAGCACTTGCCTCAAAAACTTGCGCTGGCGGATCGTAAATAAGATAGATTACGCGGATCTAAAGATCAGCTGATCTATCTGAATCTACCCCCCGGTCTTTATATAAACCGTGCATAACTGCAACCACATGCATTCTATCTATCCTTCTGGGTTATACCCTGCTCACAGTCCTAGACCACATAACCTCCTTGCCACATCACTGCCAATTGATTATGTGTTTAAAGTTGTTGTAAAGGTTGAAGTTATTTTACCATCATGCATTCTATGCATGTAGGTAAAAAGCCTTCTGTTTGCAGCTCCCCTCAGCCCTCCTAATATTTACCCAATCCCCATCTCATTCGACAGCAGCAGCTCTCCTGGGTCGCTCCATCCTCATTGACTGAGACAAAGCCGCAGCAGCAGGGGGTGGAGCCGAGCCTCCCTCTGTGTGTTTATGGACATAGCAGCTTGCTATGGGGGCACACGGCAAGGAAGAGGGGCCAGGAGTGCCAGCAGTGTAACCTGAGAAGAGGAGGATCGGGGCAGCTCTGTAAAAAAAACACTGCACAGAGCAGGTAAATATAACATGTTTAGTATTAAAAAAAAAAACTTAAGACTTTAATATCACTTTAAATTTTCATAAATTTTCCACATTGCATCTTTCTTCAGTTTGCAGCATTTTGCTCTGTAGCGTAGACCCCCGCAGGAGTATCTGATGTTGATGGATCCTCTGTTCTGCCACAACTTCTAAAACCCCTTGGTCCTTACTGACACACCCAGTTAGAGGTAGAGGACCATGTACACCTGAACAACTTAAGTGTTAGTGATTCACAATGTGACAATGCACAGAACATTAGACCCAGACTATTAGATAGCAAGTTAAGTAGAAGTACTGTAGATGGAGCAATTAAACACTATGAAGCAAATAAATACTGCAAAGTTTTAGAACTGAATAAATTGAACACTGGCCTATAACTGGAAGGCCCAATGGTATTACGACAGTGTTACACCAAGTTTTATTCAGACTGACCACTATTGAGCTGGATTAGACCCAAGTAACTTAATAATAAAATATAGATAGGTTTGTTGGGACTTTTAAAGCGCACATACAACGAAATTACAAAAATAGAAAATGTATCTGATAAAAGTTCATGATTTGAATACATAAAATATTCACAGATAGATCAGTGAAATATACCAACAATAAGTGCACATCTGAATTATCTCTACATGTTTCGCCTTTTACAGCTTCTTCAGGAGATCTCTTACAACAGGCACTCTATATTAACTGCTTGCCGACCAGCCGCCGTAGTTATACGGCGGCAGGTCGGCTCTGCTGGGCGAGATCACGTAGCTATACGTCACCTCGCCGAGCAGCACGCGCGCCCCCCGCTCGCCCCTGACGCCGACACGCATTCCCGGCAGTCGCGATCACCGCCGGGCACCCGCGATCGCTCGTTACAGAGCGAGAACCAGGAGCTCCCGGTCCTGTCAGGGGGGGGGGGGAATGACTGTTGTCTGTTCATACAATGTATGAACAGCGATTTGTCATTTCCCCATGTCAGTCCACCCCCCCTTCAGTTAGAACACACCCAGGGAACATGATTAACACCTTCCTCGCCCCCTAGTGTTAACCCCTTCAATGCCAGTGGGATTTTTATAGTAATCAATGCATTTTTATAGCACTGATCGCTATAAAAATGCCAATGGTCCCAAAAATGTGTCAAAAGTGTCCGACGTGTCTGTCATAATGTCGCAGTACCCATAAAAAACGCTGATCGCCGCCATTACTAGTAAAAAAAAATATTAATAAAAATGCCATAAAACGACCCCCTATTTTGTAAACGCTATAACTTTTGCGCAAACCAAGCAATAAACGCTTATTGCGATATTTTTTTACAAAAAATTTGTAGATGAATACGTATCGGCCTAAACTGAGGAAAAAATAGTTTTTTTATATATTTTTGGGGGATATTTATTATAGCAAAAAGTAAAAAATATTCATTTTTTTCTAAATTGTCGCTCTATTTTTGTTTATAGCGCAAAAACGAAAAACCGCAGAGGTGATCAAATACCCCCAAAATAAAGCTCTATTTGTGGGAAAAAAAGGATGCCAATTTTGTTTGGGAGCCACGTCGCACGACCTCACAATTGTCAGTTAAAGCGACGCAGTGCAGAATCGCAAAAAGTGGCCTGGTCTTTGACCAGCAATATGGTCCGGGGGTTAAGTGGTTAACTGATCACTGTGTATTCAAGGATAAAGCCCCTATTAGTTGTGGAATTATGTATAGGATCATTTGGGAGTATCATAGAGAGGGGAAGCGGACTGGGGGTATCTGTAAGTCCATCTTTATATTACCCATGCCCCATATGAAATTGGAACCCAAAGGCTTCAAAATCTCTGTCAGAAAGGGAAACCAACAAAAAAGGAAAATTTTCCTAATGGCTGTTGCCGTGATGTTCTGGGTATTCCCTAATTGTAGCTGGATCGCTTCTCAAGTTTCTTTCCTTTAGCGGACCAAACATGGTTGTTCGGTCCGCTGAAGGAAGGAACTTGGGTAGCGCTCCAGCAACCACCAGAAAACTTCCTTAATTTTCTCTATATTGAATAGAATAAACCTGGTAGCATTATAGATAGAAGGGTTCACTGAGAGAATATATAAAAACAAAATAATTTAAGAATTGTATGAAAGTGCACTTGCACATATTTACTGTCCTCTTGTTTATCAAGCCTTTACTTTCTGCTTCTCCATTTCTCTATTAATGTACTATAGAAATTGGGCATCTGGCAATAAGAAGTAATTTAAGGATGTTGTTAATACATGTTGTTTATCATTTACTAATGTCCATGCCTGTAATTTAAGAAAATCAAACCAGCAGTGCTGGAACCATTTTAAATTGTATATAATGGTATAATAGCTTTGTTGGTATGGCAATACATCTACAGCTAGTATATGTGAGCTATTTATTTTAACAGGCTTGAATTCTAGTTATTTTGCCTATGATATTAGTCTGTACAGTGTTTGCCATTTTGATAAAGCTAATAATAGAATAATAGCTTGTTAGATGGCCTGTTGCTAATTGCAGAGTTTTCACTTTCCTAAGTCAGATAGTTGTGTTGTTTTTTTTTTTACTTCAAAAATGTTTTTATGTTGGAGCAATTTGAAAAATTTTACTTTGATAAATAGTTACTCAAAAAGTCAGCCAAAGGGAAACAATGTTGTGTAAAGTGTAGTAACACCCAAAAGATACATTTGAGTTTAATTTATTGTAGTCAATTCAGACCATTGATAGTTTAGTTCTGATTGGTTGTTTTAGGTTACCGATCAGGCATACTCCTGATTATTACTCCTGATTATTCTATAGGGTGGTGCACAGTGCAATCTAGACATGTGCATTAATTTTCGTTTGAATGTATTTTCGTCCGAATTTTGGGTATTTTCGTTATCGTTTTAACAAACGAAAACGAACGCGCAGAATCCGAAATCCGAAAGATCTGACATTAAAAAATGCTTTATTTTCGTTTTCGTTGCTACAACAGTTCGATAAAGATAGGAGATTCGACATTACGCTGACAATAGCGATCTAAACCTGTGGTCAAATGTGCCTAACCTTAACTCTATTAGTCCAAGATTATTCTACATAGAGAGGAAATATTCGACATAGAGAGAAAAGATTTGACATTATAGAGACAGTGTTGGGGTAGACCATTCGACATGAACGACGAAGATTCGACAAAGCAGCGAAAAACATACAAACGTCGAATCTGTCATTGAAGGCTTATGGTGTCTTATAGATTCGACAAGCAGCTAAACTGTACGACACCACAATCGTACATTTCCAGTCAAATGCTCGGCCCATAGGCTATAGAAGAATTTGAATGTTGGTTGACTAGTAAATATAATTTATAAATATAATTATTACTAGTGTCATACAACATTAGAATTCTTCTATAGCTTGTAGGCGGAACATTCGACCTGAAATGTACTATTGTGGTGTCGTACAGTTTAGCTGATCCATCAAATCTTCTTAGAACATTCGACAGACACCATAAACCTTCAATGACAGATTTGACCTTAATTAATTTGGATTTTCGGACGAATGCATTTTTTAACGAAACAAAATAAATAAAAACTAATTTCGGGAGTAACTAAATAAATGTATTTTTCGGACAAAAACGAAATTCCCAAACAAAATATTTCAGTGTGCACATGTCTAGTGCAATCATAATAATATAAGACAAAGGAAAGAATAATTTTCAACTATAGTAGTATCAGGTATATTTTTTCCATGGGTGATGCACGTTGCAAAAGTAAAACTCTCGACTAACCTGATTAGAATCCCCAAATCATTTACAAGGTTTGTCACTTTCCCCTAACTTTTTACAAAATGACAGAATGTGTACAGGCTCATAAAATTTCAAAAACAAATCTTAGTAAGTTATCTGTTAAAAACTATAGTTTAGCTTTAGCAACATTAGTACAACCCAATTGACTCCAGGACTCCATCAAGGCATTACTGCCAATATTTACATTAAAATTGGGATTATACTTTAACACTTTGATTTACATCATGATAGAGAAAAATAGTGATGTGCCTTTTGCTGCAGCCAGCGTACAACCACATGTATGATAGGACATTCTGCAAGACATGGGGTTGTAAGACATTTTGAAAAATGAGACACCAGAATAAAGGCAGCAAAGAGATATAAAGGCACGTCATGATTACTGAGTGCACTAGTTCATATTTATACACACATTGACACGATGTGACAGGAAAATAAAAGTGTTTAGTAAATTGTCTAGTCTGCATACAGACAAAATCAAACTGCATATCTGTTTCTGTGAATTGAATTTAGATTTTAAAACTTTTAAAACTTACATTTATATCAATGGGGAAGATAGAATTTCTTCCCAGAAAAGACAGTGAGACTGTTAAAATTCTAATTGAATACTTTGTCACCAAATGTATATGTTTCTTTTTTGTTTGTTTTTTTACATAATATAGCTCACAGGGAAGAACATTTTAATTTGTCAACCTGCTCTGTGTGCGGCCTGTTGTCAGCATTCATTTGTCTCAATTTGTTCATATTAGCTGCTTCTCTGAGAACCCTTTAGAACCCTTTCAATTGCATCTAGTCAATAATATACTTTTATTTATAGTGCATCATAATTTATTCACACCATGAACAGAATGGATACTAAAGATTGATTGGAACTAGAGAAGTAATTATTTTGCTTAGCCATGAAACATTCATTGTCTAGTTAGTAAGAAAAGTCTCAGAGGAGCTGGGAGACCATGTGTGAGATAAAGATTGTAATTAAATAGGACTGAATAAACCAAGATTGATTTTTAAGGTGTGAAGTGAGGAAAATTATATTTACTACAAACACACAAGCATCAGATACAGGGCTTCTAAGCTCATGTATTATAAACAGATGCTGACAAACTAATCAAACTTGGTTATTCTAATTCACCTAATTATATGTTACTGTCTCATGCCAGAAGAGTTCAAGTGATTTCGATTTTTCTAATGTCCTTCGCTTTTGTCGGATCACCAAGATGATGTCTTAACTACTTGCCGACCTGCCGCGGTCATTTTACGGCGGCAGGTTGGCTCCCCTGCGCGAGAACCTGTAGCTCTACGTCGGCTCTCGCGCTGGCCACTAGGGGTGCGTGCGCGCCGCCGGAGGCGCGCGCAAGCCCCCCGCTCGACCCCGACTCCCGTGCGTGTGCCTGGCAGGCACGATCGCCGCCGGGCACTCGCGATCGCTCGTTACATAGCGGGGACCGGGAGCTGTGTGTGTAAACACACAGCTCCCGATCCTGTCAGGGAGGGAAATGCTGATTTTCTGTTCATACAATGTATGAACAGAAGATCGTTCATTTCCCCTAGTGAGGCCACCCCCCCTACAGTAAGAACACACCCAGGGACATACTAAACCCCTTCCCCGCCCCCTAGTGTTAACCCCTTCACTGCCAGTGGCATTTTTATAGTAATCCAGTGCATTTTTATAGCACTGATCGCTATAAAAATGCTAATGGTCCCAAAAATGTGTCAAAAGTGTCCAAAGTGTCCGCCATAATGTCGCAGTACCGAAAAAAATCGCTGATCGCCGCCATTACTAGTAAAAAGAAATATTAATAAAAATGCCATAAAAATACCCCCTATTTTGTAAACACTATAACTTTTGCGCAAACCAATCAATAAACGCTTATTGCGATTTTTTTTAACAAAAAATATGTAGAAGAATACGTTTCGGCCTAAACTGAGGAAATAAAATGTTTTTTTTATATATTTTTGGGATATTTATTATAGCAAAAAGTAAAAAATATTCATTTTTTTCAAAATTGTCGCTCTATTTTGTCTGGTCCTGGTCACCTCCTCCTAGTTAGTACTGATCAGTTCCACCATCAGTCACATGGTCACAGTGTGTAGGGGTTTTTGCAACCCAGTGTCATAATGTCATGATCATCAGTCACAGATCATCTATTTGACATTTGCCAGTGTTCACTAAGCAAAATTATCTGCCAATGATCAACACTGGATTATGTAAAATCTTAATATTTTGTTAAAACAACGTTTATTTTTTTTACAAACATTTTGCACAAATGCAATGTAATTCTCAGTTTGAGATACATGAAGAACCTTTTGGATTTGTTTGTCTTTTTTTTTTTTTAATAAAGTGGTCAGTAAGTAAAGAATTCAGCCAGTGCCATTTTGTACATAACTAATGAATTTACAGGGCTCAAGAATAGCAAGCAATTATATTGCCTATACCCCTCTCTCCATTTCCTTCCCCTTTTAAGAAAAAAAGAATGGTGTTCCTTTATTTTAGGCTCCTATTTTGCAGCATCAGTGTAATGTCTTTTAAAATACTGTTTAAGGAAAAAATGTCATGAAATAATGTCAGTTATTTGTGGATCAAATTGTTTTAGCAATTCACACATATGCACTACAACTGCATATTTAGCTATTTGGCATATATTTTACAAGCAATAGCAAACTAAAAATTAAATAAAATGCAAATACAGTATATAATACACTACAAACATATTTCTCTAACAATATGCCTAATTTGTGCAAAATTAAACTTACCGTATAATTACAAACATCACCAGTGCATTGCCCACTAAGCCAACAACAAAAACCATGGAGTAAACTGCTGTAATGATGACAGAGATTGTGGGAGAAATAGTGGTGTGGTTGCCCTCATGTGTCGGTGATACAGGATAGTCACTGACATTTTCATAGTCAGCCCAGCCTAGCAGTAAGCTGGAGTTGGCATAACAGCTTGAAGTGCACGCAGGCATACAATTGGGAGAGCATGTTGAACCCATTGGAGGTCTCTTAGGGTCTATTTCCTCATCTCGAAAAATCTGCACCGGAGATTCCATGAGCGCTAACCAATTCAAGATCTGGAAAACAAAGTGCAGGGTTATTTAAAAGCAAACACTACTTGTAGCTCTCTTTTTAGAATTTTAGGAGTTACACTGTTTAAAGCAATATGTACTGTAGAGCAAACATATAGGGAACAAAAGAAAGAGATCAGAAAAAGAAAGAAAGATCTGACCCTGCTTCCTCTGCTGCCCTTTCCTATGGTAGTATCCACTGGACAGTGGAGTTGGTTTCCTTCCATCCCCACTGAACAAATTTCAAGTCCTTCCTACCCCTTCCTCTCCTCTTTTGAGACCCACTGTATTTTCTCCAATTCTCTAAGGATTGCAGAGTTTTATCAGCCTCCTGGACCAGTATCTCGCTTTTTGATGACTTCTTTGTCTAGTTACCTTACTTTCTCTCCTCTAAAATACTGACTATCCTTCTTGATGAATTTAACATCCCTGTTAATGTTAACAGCCCGGCTACATCTCAATTTTGCAACTTAACCTTATCTTTTGACCTTACACAATAAATATACACTTCCACTTTTTCCCATGGTAACACCCTTGAGCTTGTATGCTCCCATCTATGCACTTCTTGCAACCTCAATAACACCCATTTTCCTCTCTCTAATCACAACCTCATCAAATTCACAGTGTCCTTGTCTTCAACCACCTATCCTTCCAAGCATCAAATGATTACTTGAAGAAACCTTTACCAATTTAACCCTTCACTTCTCTATTCTGCTACTGACCACTTCTATGACAAAATCTCACCCCTGTTCTGTCCTAACCTGGCCACCTCTATCTACAACAGTTCACTCTCATCCTTACTTGGCACACTTGCTCCTTAAACTACATGCAGGATCAGGCCCTGATCTTTACAACCTTGACAACACCAGATATCTCATGAAATATTGCTGTGTATAATACTAAATCCCTGCAGTACTTCATCCTATACAAATCTTCCCTCCTAAAATACAATTCATGCCTCCATGCTGCCAAACAAACCTACTTTGTCCCTCCTAACAATACCTTGTGATCCAGTCCTTGTTGGCTCTTCTCTACCTCTCTATATTTATCTCTCCTTTGTCCCCCACCACCTCCACCCACTAACTTACTCACTACCAAAGAGATTGCCAGTCATTTCAAAAACAAGATTGTTGCATTTTGTGAAGACATCTCAACTGTAAGGATGGGCAGAACACCTCCATGATGGGAGGCCTCCCAGGAGGCGGATCGTTTTTGTTTTATTTTTGACGGGCAACGCAAGTGATGATGATTAGTCAAAAACTGCCACCTACAGGAGAACTTACCTATCTCCCACTTTATTCATAACCTTAGGATTTGTTCCAAGCCTGATAAAAGGGATGTACAAATTGCAATGGCCAGGAAGAAATTTTTAAAGGACCTATACCCTCTCATATTTTGGACAATGCATTTATGAAAGCATATGAAAGATTTATTAACTCCAATCTAGACAAGGGCACAATGTCCCACTTGTCTAAACATATAGTTTATTGTCAGAGCACATTAAAAAAATATCACCAGCAGTTATGAATGTATCTCAATCTTATCAGTGTTACCAAAATGTATGGTATCGTCTCATATAGCAGACCTGAGAGTGAAATAAACAGTAAAACACAGGTAAAAATTTCAGACAGGAAGGGATTCCATAGATGTTGCAATTACAGGCCCTGTTTTTTTTTATTATCGATATTTAGGGCACACATTTTTCATTACTATTACAATTGCAACACAGAGTTTTGTATCTATTTACTCAAATGTGCCTGTTCCCTGAAAAACCACATATCATTTGAATTGCAAGTTTCAAAACCACTGTCATGATATCTCTGTGGCCCTTGGTCTTCGCAGTCAGCACAGCCAAATTAGTTTGAGGAACTGTGAGCAGCTCTGGTTCAGGTTGAACTCATGGTCAACCGAAACCCAAAGTTCATTCCTACCCAATGGTATTAAATATATGCCTTTAGGCCTTAGCAGCCATTAATGTTTTTTTCCTAAATGGGTGCTTATGCATTTTCTGTGGGGTCCCAATATGTAAGACCTTCTGTATATACCATCTTCAGAGTCCACCAAATCTATGGGCATACCTACAGGGTTTCTCAAGTGTTCATATAGGTCTTAACCCACACAATTTTGATATGTATTTCAATATTTGTTGTTTTTAATATTATAATTTTTTTTTACGATGTAAAATACAGTTGGATTTTTATTCAACTGAGTGCTCTCTTTTTCATCTTGGGTCTAGTGTTGGCCTACCAATATAAAGTCCATGTTCATCCTTGGTTCTTTTTCTTAACCACATCTTGTTCATATTCTCTGAGCATCTGCTCATCTTCTAGTCTCTCTGTAGTCTACAGGCTCTGACAGTCTGCTTTTCTATGCTAAATATTATGTGTGACCCTTTGTTAATGTCAGAGGACTCACGTGAGGCCCAATAATCAAGTAAGTTGATCATCGCTTACTAAAAAAAAATCCCCTTTCTACTAATCCACTGAAAAGTACAAGACCTTTAACCAGTTGCTGCCCGCCCACCATGATATGATTTCCAGTGTGAGGAGAGAAGAGCCAGGAGCAGTGAGTTACCGATCTGAGTAGTGTCAGTGTCTGCACCAACACCACATGAAAAAAAAAACTGTGACATCGCTCCCCCTATTGCAGATGTCACCCAACAGTCACCACATAAGTGCCCATCAGTGCTTATACAAGTGCACCTGTCACCCATCAGTGCCCATAAAGTGCACCTGTCACCCATCAGTGCCCATAAAGTGCACCTGTCATCGTCAGAGACTGCCAACAGCGGTACACCTGTCACCCATCAGTGACCATCGCCTCTCACTCATCAGTCACCTGTAAGTGACCCTCATTAATGACCCATCCATGACCCTTATCTGTCACCTATCAGTCCCATAAAGTGCACAAGTCACCATCAGAGACTGTCATCAGTGACCGTCATCTGTCATCCATCAGTGACCATCACCCGTCTCCTGTCACACATCAGTGAATGTCACCTGTCACCCATTATTGACCGTCACCCATCAGTGGCCTTTACCCATCACCTGTCACCTATCAGTGACCGTTACCTGTCACCCATCAGTGACCATCACCTGTCACCTGTCAACTATTAGTCACACAGTCCATCAGTGACTGTCACCTGCCACCCATCGCACAGCCCATCAGAAAAATTCCAAAAGAGTTTTTACCAGTGATGAGTCATTCCAGACTGATGAGAGCAGCGGGGAGTTCTCATCAGATTCAAATGACAATTCCGATTCTGAATCAAATTCAGCATTTGAACCGATCGATAGTAGTGGATCAGCAAATGAATCAGAGGAAGAATGGGCACGGCGCTCTGGAAACCAGGCAGCCACCAGCAATATACCCCGGGATCAAATTCCCAGGCCCATTACCAGCGCTGCCCACCAGTGATAGAGCCCAAGAACAAAGGCCCAGTACCAGAGCTGCTGCCAGCAATAGAAGCCAAAACCAAATGCCCACTACCAGCGCTGCCGCCAGCGAATGACCACAAGAAGTGCAGAGGCCCAGTACCAGACCTGCCGCAGCATCACGCCCAAATCCCAGCACAGGAACTTCAAATCCCCCAACTACAACCACTGGAGTGCCAGGTCCCTTAAGAGCCAGGGCCGCTTCATATCTTCCAGCTGGTCTTGCCAACACAACATGGCTGCTTTCCAACTCCAGGTGTGCAGGCCAATACCCAAATTTTACATAAATCGATTGTTTTTAATTATTTTTGCCCTATACTTTGCTGCAATTCATTATGGACCAGACCAATTTATATGCCCAGCAGCATATTGCCAACAACCCCCAATCATCATACGCCCGTCTGTTTGAGTGGAGAGATTTGACTCTGGAGGAGTTCAAATGGTTTATGGACCTCACAATAAACATGGGGTTTACAAAAAAAAATTAAGGACATGCCTATTGGTCCACCAACCCCATTCACCACATGCCCATTTATTCTTCCGTAATGTTCAGGTCCTGATACAAGATGATTATGCGCTTCCTTCATTTCAGCGACAACACCCAGTGCCCTCCACGCAAACATCCAAATTACGAAAAGTTATATAAAATTCGCCCACTCATAAATTTCTTTTCCCAACGATTTGCAGAACTATATGTCCCCAACGAGCATATATGTGTAGATGAGTCCCTGGTACCCTTTTCAGACCAGTTAGGAATAAAACAATACATTCCTAGCAAAAGGGCCAGATATGGAGTGAAATTTTATAAGCTTTGCAAGAGAGTCACAGGATGTTTGTATGCGTACCCACTGCTGAACAAAGGTTACCACATATACCTGGATAACTTCTACACCAGCCTTCCCCTTTTCAAACACATATACTTCGCAGAAACCCTGGCCTGCGAAACCTCCAGAAAGAATAGGAAGGGCTAGCCATAGTGAATAAAAAACTGCGAAAGAGGGAAGGAGCAACTTTGAGATGCAACAAAGTGCTGGCCTTGAGGTTAAAGGATACCAGGAATGTGTACATGATGTCCACCATCCATGATGACGCTACAGTTGAAGTTCAAAGAAGTCAAGGTCCCATTGAAAAGCCAACATGTGTATAAGATTACAATCTCTACATGGGGGGGGGGTGGATTTAAAAGACCAAATGCTTCAGCCCTATTTGTCAATAAGGAGGTCCTGTTTTGGTACAAGAAAGTAGCTATCTATTTATTTAATTTGGCCATTTATAATGCCTACATAATTCACACCAAATCCACGGAAAGCCCTGCCCACTTCCTAAAATTCATCAAAGAAGTTGTCACGTCCCTCATCTACAAACAAAGATCCTCCACCCAGAAAACCTTCGCTCTAATGCTGTTAGCCGACTTAATGAGCCAAAAAGTCGTTGAGTATGCAGCAAAAGAGGATTTTGAAGAGATACCAGCTACCATTGTCCCCAGTGTCCCTCCAAACCAGGTCTTTGCATTGGTGAATTCTTTTGACTGTACCACACATCCCTAAAATATTAGCCCATATTTTTAACCATTTCCCCATTTTCATCATCTGTGCTTACCATTTCCCATGCTTCCTCAAACAACCATGCCACTGCCTTCCATGTAAACTGACCCTGGCCTGTTTTTTAACTATGCCACTGCCTACCGTTTGGACTGCTTCCACGTGAACTGACCCTGGCCTGTTTTATTAACTATGCTTCTGAGTGAGTGAGTAACTTGTATAGCGCTACAAATGCAAACTAAATCGCCTCAAGACGCTTATTTCCATCCAGTGTCGTCCTTATCCTTCAGAAGAGGTGGGTCTTAGGCTTTTTCCTAAAGGCCTGATGGTTTTCTTCCATGCGGATGTTTGTGGGAAGAGCGTTCCATAGCCGTGGTCCTTGGACTGCAAATCTTCGTTCTCCCTTAGATTTGTAGTGGTATTTGGGATGTGGAGGAGGTTTCAGTTAGTTGATCGAAGAATGCGATTGGTGGTGTAGTCTTTTATTTTCTCGCATAAGTATTGAGGGGCCTTTCCTTGTGTACATTTGTGGGTGAGGCAGAGGGTCTTGAATGTCACCCGACAGGCTTCTGCCTACCGCTTAGACTGCTTCCATGTGAACTGACCCTGGCCTGTTTTATCAACTACGCTTCTGACTATTGACAATATTCCTGCCTGCTGCCTGGATAATTACTTGTGTCGTTGCTAAGCACAACCCTGCCTGCTGCCTGCTGCCTGCTGCCTGGACCAAATCTCTCCTCCTGGACACTACTAAAACCACAGGTAATACTTTTTTTTAACCTTTCCTCAATATAATTTATTTTGGAGTGTAATTTTTGGTATGTAAATGCTATGCTATGTTATGCTACATAAAAAATGATATATTGTCAGGAAATTAGATGTGTAATTTATGCTCCTAGAATGCCTGAAGGTGCCATTTCAATGTTAGGTCTCTGCATGTGGTCAGGCTTTGTAAAAGTCCCACACATGTGGTATGGCCATACTCAGGAGGAGTAGGAGAATCTATTTTTGGGTGCAATTTTTTCTATGTACATGCTATGTGTTAGAAATGTCTTATAAATGGACAACTTTATGTCCATTGCGTTTTCAATTTTTTTCCACATTTTCCAAAACTTCTGGAAAAGAACCGTTCAAAAGACTCATTATGCATCACAGATTATACGTTGGGGTGTCTACTTTCCAAAATGGGGTCATTTTGCAGGCATTTTCATTGTCCTGGTGCTCCAGGGCCTTCAAAAGTGTAATTGGAGGAGTAGCAGAATGTATTTTGGGGTGTCATTTTTGCTATGTACATGCTATGTGTTGTAAATATCTTAAAATTGACAACTTTGTGTAAAAAAAATTGCCTTTTCATTTTTTTTCAACATTTTCCAAAAACTTCTGGAAAAAATGAAGCGTTCAAAATGGGGTCATTATGTGGGTGTTTCCATTGTCCTGGTGCTCCAGGGCCTTCAAAATTCTGATAGGTCGTCCTTGCATGTTGAGCCTCTGTATGTGGCCAGGCTGTGAAAAAGTCTCACATACTCAGGAGGAGTAGCAGAATGTGTTTTGGTGTGTAGTTGCAAGCATGAATATGCTGTGTGAGAGAAATAACCTGTTAATATGCCAATTTTGTAAAAAAATAACACAAATCTTCAGTTTGCAAAGAATTGTGGGAAAAAATTCCAACTTCAAAAAACTCACCATACAACTTACTAAATACCTTGGGATGTCTAGTTTCCAAAAAGGGGTAATTTGGGGGATATTTGTACTTTCCTGGCTTGTTAGTGTCTCAAGAAATGAGATAGGCCTTCAGTACAGCAGGTATGATGAGGTTATGATTAATAGCTTCTAGAAAAAACAAATAATATACACTAATGAGCTCTGGTTCACATTGGAAAGATTTGACATGCGATTTGACATGTCAAATTGGCACCCTTTTTTTTCGGCAATTGTCGGCAATGGCATTGACCTAATCGGTGCAACGCCGCATCTGCGGCGCTGCACTGATTTCACCAATAGCCTGCAGGGTACTGTGGCAGGCTAGACAGAAGAGAGCCTGATCCGCTAGCCTCCCCAGTGTCTACTGGTCTGTCCTGCTGTAACTCCACAGCATCAGGTCAGAGCACTGTGGCAGGCGGTGGGGGTGAAATTATTTATTTATTAAGGGAGGGTTGACACCATTTTTTACCGCACCAAGTCACGCCAACCCTAGTGATGCCACTAAGAGGACCACAGAGTGCTGCTGCCTGCCGGAGCTGCGAACTAGAGAAGGAGGAGGAACCAAGCAGTGAATCGCAGATCACACAAGTAAGCAGATTATCATCTATGGACCTTCCTTTATGTGAATCCTGATGTGCACTCTACCTTGTTAAATATAGTCCATATTACAAAAAACAGCTTGTCTTTAATCAGCCCCTGAAGGAGGAATTGATTACCTATAACTGTATTCCGAAACACGTCGGGACTACTCCATTTGACCTCCTTAAATGAGATCAACTGTGTGTTTTGGCATAAAGCTGTTATGTAACTAGTGCAATTAATTTGCTTTTAGGTTATACACCTGATGTACTTACCCTATTTCTGTTTTGTATTCAATAAATTCTATATATTGTTTTATGCTTGTAACTTCCATCTTTGGCGACTATCCGTTGTCCATAAAATCCCACTAGGCACCCTCTTTTACAATTTTCTATTTTGTATTGGGATGTGGCGAAGGTTGCCAGCTCTATACCTATAGTTGGTTTTCTTTTATCTATAATTTTTTCTGAATTACCGCATGTAAAGCCCTGTACACACGATCCGATATCTGATGGAATCTAATCTGATGGATTTTTTCATTGGATATCGGATGAAGCTGACTTTCATCAGTCTTGCCTACACACCATCGGTCAAAAATCCGACCGTGTCCAAACACGGTGATGTAAAACACTACGACGTGCTGAGAAAAAGTGAAGTTCAATGCTTCCGAGCATGCGTCAACTTGATTCTGAGCATGCGTGGATTTTTGACCGATGGACTTCACACAGACGATTGTTTTTTTCTATTGTTTTTTTATCCATTGTAAAAATTTAAAACATGCTCTATTTTTTAAACTGATGGAAAACAAACCGATGGGGTCCACACACAATCGGTTTGACCGATGAAAACAGTCCATCGGTCTGTTCTCATCGGACAAACCGATCGTGTGTACAGGGCTTTAGACTATTTCATTGTGCCAACTATTTATACATAATATAGTGTATTAGGCACAAGAAAATATACTAATGCACATGTTAACAAAACATAGAGATTCATGTTAAGCTTATTGCTTGGCTTTGCTGTTGAAACCCACATTTTCTATTAACAAGAAAAATATAGTGTTTTCATTGTAGCCAAAATTAATATTTTAATTGTTTTTTTTTACTAAGGAAAAGCTTAAAACCTAAGACAGCTACAATGCAGGGCAGTCCAGTATATTGACCATGTAGTTTCAAAGTACATAGAAGTTGTGCAATGCTTTGTCTATCACATTACTATTCGATAGATCACTGAAAAAGCCCCCATTGAAGAAAACAGTCCCAGACAGGAAATAATCCCAGACTCAAGTGTTTCTAAAGGTAATGTTAACCATAACCATCCCCTAACCTCAACCCTGCCTTTGACCTAAAGGGATGACAATAGTTATCCCTTTAGGTGCAAACTAACCTGGCTCCATGTTTGGAAAAGTATAAGAAAATCCCTGCTGTTGAAAATCTCTACACCAGAACTAGAGAATACCAAGATAAAGCCTCTGGACAAAATAATTTCTTTGGATTTTTAAAGTGGTCAATATCTTAAATATAAATATCCTAAATAAAGTGTATGTCGAATAAAAAAAGAATTTAGTATTTTTTTTGCAATACATGTGGCACAGTAAAATTCTGTTAGTAACTCATACATTTTTTGGCAAACCAACAGGTACTTGTAGTATTTTTGAGTGTAAAATTACATAGAGAAGAGATATTTAATACATATACTGTATATATCATACAAATAAAACAACATAAGTGTACACTATACAGTGAAATTAAAGGGGAGTTCCACCCACAATTTCACTTTTTAAATATAAATACCCCTGTAATACACAAGCTTAATGTATTCTAGTAAAGTTAGTCTGTAAACTAAGGTCCGTTTTCTTAGGTTGTTACAGCATTTAAATAGTTTATAATCTAGAAATAGACCGTGGCCATCTTAAGTGTGGGCATCATGAAGCCAGACTGTATGACTTCCTGGATTTGCATATCTCGCACATGCTCAGTGCACAAGCAATGTAATAGGTTTCAGTCAGGTTTGCAAGGACTACTGGGAAACATGATGCCTATCCCAGAAACCCTTGCAAATAGCCTAGGCAAATAAGGAGGAGGAAGTAATGAAGGACTTCAAAATAAAGGTATTTACAAGCAACAAATTAAATAAAAATTGTCCATTCTGAACACTATGAGATTAGAGCATGCAGCACAGACAAACATAAAAAAAATGGGTGGAACTCCACTTTAACAACTGTAACTCATCAAAATCAATTTTAGAAGAGCCCTGTCGTTTCCAGTGTTAGGCATCTGGCCCTAAAAAAAGATTGAATAGCAAAGCACCACAATGTGTAAACCAGCTTGTGGACTATATCAGTGTGGATGGTCTGCATCAAGACTAATGCCGCATACACACGATCACTTTTTGTGATGAAAAAAAAATGTCATTTTTTATCATGAAAAAAAATGAAATTTTTCCAACTTCATCATTTAAAATGATGTTGCCCACACACCATCGTTTTTGAAAAATGATGAACAAAGTGACGGCACTCTAAAGGGGAAGTTCTATTTGCCTTGAGGCTGCTTTTAGCTGGTTACTTGTTAGTAAAAGACGATGTGTGCTTTTTTGTCTGTTACAGCGTGATGAATGTGCTTACTCCATTATGAATGGTAGTTTTACCTCCCGTCTCAAAACTTGCTTCTGGGCATGTGCGGGTTTAAAACGTCATTTTTGCCCACACACAATCATTTTTTATGACACAAAAAATGCCATTTTAAAAAATGACATAAAAAATTGAAGCATGTTCGAATTTTTTTTTTGTCATTTTTCAGAAGACATAAAATGACATTTTGCCCACACACGATCATTTTAAATGACATTTTTAAAAATGTCATTTTATTTCATCACAAAAAGTGATCGTGTGTACAGGGCATTAATCTTCACTCTTACCCTAAGGAGTCACCAAAGAGCTAATTTTGATACAAACACGTAGTCACTGTGGATTTATGGACACCTATATACAGTATAGAAGATAAATACACACCTCTTTATATTTTATTTGTAGTGATACACTTTACATACCTTTCACGCAAAGCCTCATTACTCCATATAGCAATAACAAAAAATAAAAAAGTTAGCAAAGCATCCGGGGGGGTGTTTAATTCCAAACCCTAGATAGATGTGTACCGTCAAGGAAGGGGAGTGTGTTACTCTGAATCAAGGTTAGCATATATATAAATGGGCAATTCATCAATGGGAAACAACTGGTATTACAAACTGTACCCCCATCAATTAAAAAATTGTAACGTTGTCACAGGACACAGGTAGCTACCACAGGCATTTATCCATCCACCACATACTAATATTTAATGATATATGGGAATGAATATAGAAATTGATTTTCTAATAATGAAACTATAAACCAAATTTGGTATTAATTGGCCACGGCCAATTTTATTGTTAGTATTAATAATACATTTTGAAAATAAAAAGGGGTTGGTGGTGCTACCTATATCCTGAAGGGTGATAGACCAAGATCGCTCTTCATAGGGTGTGTCTCCACTGGTATAGATAATGTGTATAGGTGTGAAGCTTCCCTTATTACCATACCATACCCATAATAAAGTGCAATTAATTAAATAAAATTACATTCCCATAGTTAAAGTACCATTAACTCTGTGCTTCATAAGTGTGCCAAAATATGTGTACTAGCTCCCCTTACTGGGGGGGGGGGGTATACCTGTATCTTATATTAAGTATATAATAGACGTGATATAAATACTAAAAAACTTGTGTATAAAGTGCAAGTACAATAACCATAAATTCATATAGACAAAGCTAAATGTGGCCAGTCCAAAAAAATCATATGTGCTGAAGAATATTAAATTCTTTAGAAAAAAGTCTTTAACCGCTTGTCGACCAGCCGCCGCAGTTATACGGCATCTCGCATATCAGCCAATAGGGGCGCGCGCCCCCCGCTCACCCCTGGTTCCGACACGCGTGCCCGGCTGGCGCGATCACCACCGGGCACCCGCGATCGCTCGTTACAGATCGAGAACCGGGAGCTGTGTGTGTAAACACACAGCTCCCGGTCCTGTCAGGGGGAGACATGCCTGATCGTCTGTTCATACAATGTATGAACAGCGATCAGTCATTTCCCCAAGTCAGTCCCACCCCCCCTTCAGTTAGAACACACACAGGGAACATAATTAACCCCTTCCTCGCCCCCTAGTGTTAACCCCTTCCCTGCCAGTGGCATTTTTATAGTTATCAATGCATTTTTATAGCACTGATCGCTATAAAAATGCCAATGGTCCCAAAAATGTGTCAAAAGTGTCCGAAGTGTCCGCCATAAGGTCTCAGTACCGATAAAAATCGCTGATCGCCGCCATTACTAGAAAGAAAAATATTAATAAAAATGCCATAAGACTATGCCCTATTTTGTAGACGCTATAACTTTGGCGCAAACCAATCAATAAACGCTTATTGCAATTTTTTTATGAAAAATATGTAGAAGAATACGTATCGGCCTAAACTGAGGAAAAAAATATTTTTTTTATATATTTTGGGGGATATTTATTACAGCAAAAAGTAAAAAATATTATTTTTTTTCAAAATTGTCGCTCAATTTTTGTTTATAGCGCAAAAAAAAAATGCAGAAGTGATCAAATACCACCAAAAGAAAGCTCTATTTGTGGGAAAGAAAGGACGCCAATTTTGTTTGGGAGCCACGTCGCAGGACCGTGCAATTGTCAGTTAAAGCGACGCAGTGTCACTGTGTGTGAAACTTTGTTTTACTTTGTTTGCTTTTAATAATTTTATACATTTTTATAAAAACAATTTTCGGAGTATTTGAATACTACACTATGGGAGCCCATATCTTGTTATTTGCATGAGAACCAACCATCGATAGCGATAGAAGGAACCACCTTGTACTGCATATTGGAGGGTAATAACGAAGAGCTTGGGGGGATCCTGCCTGCTGGATCAGTTTTGGAAAAAGCACCCTGACTTGAGCTGCAAGTTTACCCTATATGTGAGATACCCCTGCAGGGGTGAGAGGAGCTGGTGAGTGGGGACCCAGGAGGGGGGGGGGCACGGAAGTCACCTGGATATCCTTGCATTCACAAGCACTGGTCACTTTGGAGTATGTCTTTTAAATACTTTTTTCTAAAGACTTTGATATTCTTCAACAATTCTTCAACAATTCAATTTTTTGGACTGTCCACATTTAGCTTTGTCTATATGAATTTATGGTTATTGCACTTGCACTTTATACACAAGTTTTTAAGTATTTATATCCCGTCTATTATATACTTAATATACGATACAGGTATACCCCCCAGTAAGTGGACCTAGTACACATATTTTGGCACACTTATGAAGCACAGAGTTAATGGCACTTTAACTATGGGAATGTAATTTTATTTAATTCATTGCACTTTATTATGGGTATGGTATGATAATAAAGGAAGCTTCACACCTATACATATTAGCTATACCATTGGAGACACGCCCTATGAAGAGCGATCTGGGTCTATTACCCTTCAGGATATAGGTAGCGCCATCAACCCCTTTTTTTATTTTCATAGTTTATTTCCTAGCCCCCGGTAGGGGATATAGTAGGGGAGGCTGCAAACCTACTGCTTCGTCTTAAGTGCGGATCTAAACATTTTTTTTTTTTATTTATAATACATTTATTGCTTTTATATAACTTTAAATTGATACTCCATAACTGTGTTGTTTATACATAAATTTAGTCCAGCCATCACAGCTCAAACTAAAAAAACTCTCATAACATGAACTGCCCCTTCTGAAGAAGAGACATAACCAAACCACACAACATCAGGCTGCGACAACCGGGTGGGAGGGAGGGCGTGTCTTCTTAAGCTGTCACTGCCGCTCTGCTGAATAACAATATTTTCAACTCCTATATATATAGGTAATACAGATCACCTGACCCAACTGACAAACATAACAGAACAGGTTTGTGCATAAAGGTAAGTAACCAATCAATTTCAAAGTTTTAATTTATTTGAATTTGATTATAACAACTTTATCCCTTCTTTATTCCGTCTCATTCCCATATGAGGGGCAACCTAAACATTCCCCCTCTCTTATGGGAATGAATACAGAAATAGATTTTCTAATAATGAGATAAAGACTATAAACCAAATTTGGTATTAATTGTCCGCAGCCCATTTTATTGTTGGTATTAATAATACCTTTATTGCATATACATATCTTTAAATGAATACTTCATAACTGTATTTATTATACATAAATTTAGGCCAGCCATCACAGCTCGAACTAATAAAACTATCTCATAACATAAACTGTCCCACCCGCCAGGCTCAACTTAAAGAGCCTGGCACCCCACCAGGGCCACGGCCAACTTTATACTATATTGTAAGCCAAGAGTAAACAAATCTAATGCGACGTCAGATAAGTGAACACTATCTGAACAGTAAAATCCAGGGAGCCCACCCTCGAGATCAACATGTATGAATGACTGACCATTAATCAAGGGCATAAATTTAGCAACAGCCCTATTTACCCTTTTACACGGTTTCTCTAAAAATATTAGGTCTGGAGACAGTAACCATACTAACCTATGAATTATTTCCAAAAAAAAAGTACTGTATTAGGTAGAACTAAATGTAATTGAAATAAATCAACTTTTATTTGACTAAGCAAATCTAACATCTTATGATGACCTAAATCATTACCCCCAAGATGGAAAACAATAACATCAGATGGGGACCATGAAGAATATAACCTCTTCAGGGTAGGGCGCAAGTCAAACCATGACATTCCATGCATGCTGTACCATTAAACAAAGACCTCAGCACACTGAAACCCCAGATTAGCTCCATAACTATGAACAGAAGCACCATGTTTTGCCCAAAAAATTTATGAATGTCCAAGTATGCAGATAGTATGCTTGGTACTTGTAATTCAGAAAGGACAAAGATTAGGTTGAATATAATTCTTAAAACAATTAGACTTCCAATCACCCAGTCCCTTAATTGCAGTGGCAGACAAACCAAGCCTAGACGCTTCGGTAGCTGCGCCAATTCTGAAAGAATGCAAGGTAATATGCAAGTGGCCAAGCTGTAGGTTAAACCAGTGTTTCTCAACTCCAGTCCTCAAGGCGCCCCAACAGGTCATGTTTTCAGGATTTCCCTCAGACGAAACAGCTGTGGTAATTACTAAGGCAGTGAAACTGATTAAATTGCCTGTGCAAAATAATGGAAACGCTGAAAACATGACCTGGTGGGGCGCCTTGAGGACTGGAGTTGAGAAACACTGGGTTAAACAAACACTTTTTCAGAACAGCAGAAAATTGGTACTGAATAAACGCGAGACCATTATTATGTGAATATAAATGAGAAGCAGAATCGGGGCGAATTTCTAAACACGTATGCATCAATTGGAATGCACAAATAGAGCCGTCATCAATTTTTGATATTTAAATTCAACGACCTTTCCACACTTCATCAGTTTTACTGAATCTCAAAAGGAACTTAAGTTCCTTTTGAGGAAGTATCCTCCAGAACTAAATCCAAGTAAAAAAGACCATTAGTGGCAGATGAAGATTTTGGTACCAATTCCGAAATCCGGTATGCTCCAAAGAAACAAACACTAAAATAAACATTAAAAAGCGAGGCTTCAAAAGCCGAAGAACATACAGAATCAGTCATCGAAATTAAGTCCCTTAGGATAGTAATAGTAATGGGAACTCTTGAATCAATAGAAGAAGTACATCTACAATATCCTTTTAGAGCTTGTTGGACCGAAAAAAACTTGAGCAGGATGGCAAGTCCTGCCACTTCACAAAAAAGAAAATCCCAGCAAGGACTTTAACAATATGCGAATAGGACAATGCAGATGACATTAAAAAATCAAGAAAAAAAAGAATTTGGTGTTTGCCATAAGCAGATGGATGCTGATTAACAGAATGCAAAAATGACCACCAACATGCCCACGTGGCATTGTAGTTTGCCCAGGTGGCAGGAGCCAAAGAATTCTGAACAGCAGCTTAAACATTAGTCAAATTATGGACCAAAGCCAGACAGGGTATGGTTTACCTTGAAGATCTGCTTCTGGAACCGATTCTCGAAAACGATCCAGCTGGAATCGAGACAATGAGTCAGCTATGTCATTACAATGACCCAGCACATATTTGGATTTAATCCAAATATTATAAGTAAGATAATTATAAACAAGATGGCGAAGAACAATAGTGACTGGCAAGGACTTAGAAGACATAAAGTTAATAGCGAACACTGCACCCTTGTTGTCGGAATTAAAAAGTAACATTACGACGTACGAAATTGGTCAACCCACAATTCAAGTGCAACTAAAACAGGAACATTTCTAGAAAAACAATGTTTAAATTCAAGCCTCTATCCAACTAAGAAGGAGGCCATGTAGAAGCTGACCAATGTCCATTCCAGAAAACACTGTATCCAAATGAACAAGAAGCAGTAAAAAGTGAAATGGCCGATGCACCCCAAAAGGAGTCAATATGAACAGCCATTGAAAGAAGCTAAAAAACAATCCCAAACTCTCAAATCCACTCTTAAATCAGAAGAAATCCTAACAAAATGGCAATGATTCTTCAAACCAGCCAGCGCCTCATATAAACGTTTGGAAAATACTCTACCAACCACTATAACCCGGGTCGCAAAAGCCTACAATCACAATAAAGATTGCAACATGCGCATAGTAACTTTAGGTCTACTAATAACAAAAGAAACTAAAAAACACAAATTACACACTTCATTGGAAGGCAAACGGAATTCCATTGTATTGGTATTAATCGTAATACCTATTGAGTGAGAAGTTTACCGTTACTGATGTGGGAACGGATGCTGGATCTCCTACACAGTTTTAAAGTCTGGCAAAGCTTAGTCTCCGGAGGAACCATCTTGCTGCCAGGATCCTTGGGATCTGTATCTGGGAGATCAGTGTAGGAAGAAGGCCGATGGGGCGCCTCCATATTGCTTCTTCCTGCCTGTCGCAGCCGGCTGTATGAAGAAGGCTGTCAGCTTCTGTGGCCACCACTTTTCCTTCCTTTTGTGGGACATAATGACCGCTGGGTCCCCGCTGGTGCTGCTGATGTTTAGCTGTGGAGGGAGGGCAGGAATCCCCGCTGTGGGTAGCGTAATCTCCAGCCGCTCTGTGGAGCTCAGGACTCAGGCAAACCACAAAGGCTACATTTTATTCTTATACATGCTGTATTGATAAGTATCTTATTTAGAGCTCATCAAATATTCTATGCAAATATAGTCAACTGTAAGTGAAAGAAATAGCAGCCAAGTTTCCTGCAAGTTAGGAGATGTTTTTTTTTTCTCATCCGGCAATCCCCTTCCTTATTCAGAAATATAACTGCTGTAAAAATGGCATCCTTTGGCATTTTTGCTTCCATGGTAACAGTTTAGTGATTATTGGTTCCATTGACTGCATGGTGTAAACTACTTTATCATCTAAAAGCTCCTCTTCATTTTCCAAGCTTTTTATATAATCTTCTCTGGAAAGTGTGTGTTATAATCCTAGGCTTTCCATGAATACATGTTACATTTATGCTATATTTTTGTATCTGCACCAACATTATATGTAGTCTTGCATAGTATTATCTGTGAGTCTTGACTAAATGGCATGTAGGGGTTTATGGTCAGATGTTAGCTTCATACCAGCTCCATAAATGTACAAGTGCAATTTCTTTGTTGCAAACACAAATGCTATTAGTACTTGTCAAGGTGTGCATAATTATGTTTTGCATGTAATAATCCACATTGAATGCATTATATAGCAGTTTTCCTTGTGAAGGTAGGGATGAGACCATCTTTATTCCTTGTATTTCCAGATAACCACATTAAGCAGATGCTTCTATAAGACATTATGGTTCAGAGCTTTGTAACCTGCTCCCCATTGTCAAATGATATATATTAGCATGCTTAGTGTGCTGGCTGCATTAGTTTTAATTTTTGAAGAAGATGTTTGTTGATGTTGCCAGAAATGCAGTGTCTTTGTCATTTCCTGTGAGCTTAAAAGAAAGCACACAAAACCTTACATTTATTCTTTAAACTACTAAGTCTATCAATGCACAATGTATTGAAGATGAACAAAGGCAAACATGTTTGAAGTCTTACCTGGGTGACATGTCTGCCACTATATATAAAGTACCTTGACATGAAGTGACAGGAAGTTTGTTATTCACAGGATTATAGGGCCAGATCCACAAAAACCTGGCGCAACTTAAAAAATCCCATTTAAGTTACACTGCCTTAAAATTTCTACCTAAGTGCCCGATCCACAAAGCACTTACCTAGAAATTTCAGGCTGTGTAACTTAAATCCGGCCGGCGCAAGGCGTTCCTATTCAAATGGGGCGAGTCCCATTTAAATGAGGCGCGCTCCCGCACCGGCCGTACTGCGCATGTGCGAAGTTACGTTACGCCGAGTTTTGTGGATCGCGCCGGCTTAAAAAAGTTGCGTCGGGAAAAAAAAAAAAAAATTGACAGCGTCGCTCGGCATGCATTCCTGAGGGAGAACTCCATGCCAATTTTCAAAGAAAAAACCGGCATGGGTTCCCCCCTCAGGAGCATACCAGGCCCTTAGGTCTGGTATGGGTTGTAAGGAGACCCCCCCTACGCCGAAAAATCGACGTAGGGGGTCCCCCTACAATCCATACCAGACCCGTATCCAAAGCACGCTACCCGGCCGGCCAGGAATGGGAGTGGGGACGAGCGAGCGCCCCCCCCTCCTGAGCCGTGCCAGGCCGCATGCCCTCAACATGGGGGGGTTGGGTGCTCTGGGACAGGGGGGCGCACTGCGGGCCCCCCCACCCCAGAGCACCCTGTCCCCATGTTGATGAGGACAGGACCTCTTCCCGACAACCCTTGCCGTTGGTTGTCGGGGTCTGCGGGCGGGGGCTTATCGGAATCTGGGAGTCCCCTCAAATAAGGGGGCCCCCAGATACCGGCCCCCCACCCTAAGTGAATGGATATGGGGTACATCGTACCCCTACCCATTCACCTGGAGGCAAAAAGTTAAAGTTATTAAACACACAACACAAGGGTTTTTAAAATCATTTATTAGTCTGCTCCGGAGGCCCCCCCTGTCTTCTTTAGCTCTAATACCAGGGGGGGCTTCTTCTTCTGCTCTCCGGGGGTCTTCTCCGCTCTCCGGGGTCTTCTCCGCTCTCCGGGGGTCTTCTACTATCTTCGCCGCTCTCCGCTGTTGACTCGGCGCACCCCGGTTCTTCTCCAGCTGTCCGGTGCCTTCTCCTTCAGCGCTGGCTGCCTGCTATCTTCGTGTGTTAGCTCAATTACTAGCAGGCAGCCAACGCGGTCTTCTGTGACGTCATGTTCTTCTCTTCTGTTCTTCTCCCCTCTTCCGATGTTGACACGTCGCCTCTTGTCACTGCAATGATGGAAGCGCGCCTTGCATCCCATTTATATAGGCCTCACCGTCCCATCATGCTCCGGTAGGTACCCACGTGGTGGGTGCACGTGGGTAGGCACCCACCACGTGGGTACCTACCGTAACATGATGGGACGGTGATGCCTACATAAATGGGATGCAAGGCGCGCTTCCATCATTGCAGTGACAAGAGGCGACGTGTCAACATCGGAAGAGGGGAGAAGAACAGAGACGAACATGACGTCACAGAAGACCGCGTTGGCTGCCTGCTAGTAATTGAGCTAACACACGAAGATAGCAGGCAGCCAGCGCTGAAGGAGAAGGCACCGGACAGCTGCAGAAGAACCGGGGTGCGCCGAGTCAACAGCGGAGAGCGGCGAAGATAGAAGAAGACCCCCGGAGAGCGGAGAAGACCCCCCCCGGAGAGCGGAAGAAGAAACCCCCCCCGGAGAGCGGAGAAGACCCCCGGAGAGCGGAGAAGACCCCCGGAGAGCGGAAGAAGAAGCCCCCCCTGGTATTAGAGCTAAATAAGACAGGGGGGGCCTCCGGAGCAGACTAATAAATGATTTTAAAAACCCTTGTGTTGTGTGTTTAATAACTTTAACTTTTTGCCTCCAGGTGAATGGGTAGGGGTACGATGTACCCCATATCCATTCACTTAGGGTGGGGGGCCGGTATCTGGGGGCCCCCTTATTTGAGGGGACTCCCAGATTCCGATAAGCCCCCGCCCGCAGACCCCGACAACCAACGGCAAGGGTTGTCGGGAAGAGGTCCTGTCCTCATCAACATGGGGACAGGGTGCTCTGGGGTGGGGGGGCCCGCAGTGCGCCCCCCTCCCCCAGAGCACCCAACCCCCCCATGTTGAGGGCATGCGGCCTGGCACGGCTCAGGAGGGGGGGGCGCTCGCTCGTCCCCACTCCCATTCCTGGCCGGCCGGGTAGCGTGCTTTGGATACGGGTCTGGTATGGATTGTAGTGGGACCCCCTACGTCGATTTTTCGGCGTAGGGGGGGTCTCCTTACAACCCATACCAGACCTAAGGGCCTGGTATGCTCCTGGGGGGGGAACCCATGCCGGTTTTGATTTTACAAATTGCCGTGGAGTTCTCCCTCAGGAATGCATACCAAATGCCGTCGCTTGAATGGGCTTTTACATGGTGTTACTAACTTTACACTTTGTAACACCAGCCCTAGTTTTACACTTGCAAACTAAAACTTACGGCGAAAAAACGAAGCTGAAAAGCTTTGTGGATCGCCCTAAGTGCTAATTTGCATACTAGAAGCGGCATTTCGACTCGAAATGCCCCCAGCGGCGGATGCGGTACTGCATCCTAAGATTCGGCAGTGTAATTCAATTACACATGCCGGATCTTCTGCCTAACTTTGGAAAACTGCTTCTGTGGATCAGTTCCAAAGTTAGGACAAGGGATACGATGGAGTAACAGCAGTTACTCCGTCGTATCTCTTTTGTGGATCTGGCCCATAGTTTCAAAAAACTATTAGATAAGCACCTAAACGACTGCAACATACAGGGATATACAATGTAATACTGACTTATAATGACACACATCTGTTGGATTTGATGAACTTGGGCCTTTTTTCAACCTCGCCTACTATGTAACTATGTAAAATAAAAGGAAAAAATCATGTAAAATGTAAAGCAAATTCATACACTACACCTAAACATTGGTAAGCTGTAATATATTACAGGTTTGGTTTTGGATTTGAATATGCATTGATAAGCGCATTCGACCATTTTTGTCATCTGCCGTGGACATTACATTTTTAACTTTTATTTCATTATGCTTAAAATCCCCTCAAGTTATCAAATGTAATTTCACCTATTTCAATAAATACTGGATTTTATATTTGCTTACCAAGATGCACGTTTTTTTCTTGTTTTCTAGCCTTGCATAATATGTTATAATAATCTGGCTTTATGAAGCCGTTAGGATCCTGAGTTTATTTCATGGATGACTACAGTGGGCCAGATTCACAAAGAGATACGACGGCATATCTCCTGATACGCCGTCGTATCTCTGAGATCCGACGGTCGGATCTATGAGACTGATTCATAAGAATCAGTTACGCATAGATCTCCCTTAGATCCGACAGGTGTAAGTGACTTACACCGTCGGATCTTAGGCTGCAATCTTCCGCTGTCCGCTATGTGGCGTTTCGTGTTTTACTCGCGACGAATATGCAAATGAGGAGATACGCCGATTCAGAAACGAACGCCCGCCCTGCTATATGAGGGGTAGCGAATGTTAAGTATGGCCGTCGTTCCCGCCCCGAGTTTTGAATTTTTACGTCGTTTGCGAATACGGATGGCCGTAATTTACGTTAACGACAAAAACAATGACGTCCTAGCGACGTCATTTGGAGCATGCGCACTGGGAAATTTCGCCGGCGGCGCATGAGCAGTTAAATCGGCGCGGGGACGCGCCTGATTTAAATTGTACACTCCCCCTAGCCGCGGAATTTGAATTCCGCCGGGGGAGTTACGATCCGCCGGCGCAAGTTTGGAGGTAAGTGCTTTGTGAATACTGCACTAGCCTCGCAAAATTGCACCAGGGGATCGTAAATCACATAGATTACGCGGATTTAAAGATCCGCTAATCTATGTGAATCTAGCCCACTATCTCCAAATTCCTTTGGATTTGTTGATGAAACATAAGAGTGCCAGACTTTCTTCCAAAGGAGTCATGCATACCCTGTATCCTCCTCACATTGCTTTAAAGTATATCTAAATCCAGTCACTAAACATTTCATATCAGTTCTAACATGTGCCTGTAACTTCCCTTCAATCCATAAAACTATGCAGCTTTCATTAAAAGAATACTGATAATACTGCCATGAAGGTATTCCTGTTATAGGATAACAACTCCTAACTGTGCTCATATGTTTTCATTCTGTGTGAAGTGGGACCTTGTGGAGACTACAAGTTGTTATACTATCATACAGTACATTGAATAGAAATATTACACTATTGACACCATAAATAAGCTCCCCCTGTATAGAGATTTGTTTTAGATAAGAATTACAATTGGGTTCATCAATACCATGAGTTCAAGGTGCATACTGCGGGTTCAAATTTCAAAGTCTTGGTTAATTTATGTGCAGGCTCACAGGGGAGAATTTTTTTAAACCACATTGCAGCGCATAAAAATATGGTCAGCATGCTTAAATGGACCAATAAGGCCCCTTTCACACTGATGGAATGTCAGTGGATCTGCTCACTCAGCAGGGGGCCTCTTCTCTGATCCTCACTGAGCGAGCAAATGACAGGTCCGTGTCCAATGCAGAGTGGACACAGTCACAGACACAGCCCATTGTCCCCTATGAGCTGTTGTATGAAAATGGACCGCCTGTCCATTCCTATCCGACTGTCATCCAATCCAATCCACCAGACAGATGGGGAACGGATCCCCACCCTTCTGTTTTTAGCTGACAGGATCAGATGTCAGTGGAGGTCAGCAAACACATGTTCAATGACATCTTCCACTCCATAGGGAAAGCATAGAGAAAGTTGACAAACTGCATGGGGAATTTACAGTTAAGAAACTCTACTTTTATTCTGAGTGTTAATCGACCAATTTGTTGCCATTTTATTGGGGACTTTTTTGCATTTTATTTTGTGGTTGATTTAAGGTTAGTGATTACTTTCAGCTGCTGTCCCATTCATGGCATGCTTTTTTATTTTGCTACAAGGCTTCCCTCCCACTAATAGGCTTTTGTTTCAGAAGGTAGCACCGGTACTTTGGGGTTTTCTTGTATTTTCTTGTATTTTGGATTTATTTATTTTTTTAATCTAATGTTGATATGGCCTTATTTTTTGTTAAAACAACTTTTTTTTTTTTTGCTGTACTTCTGCACTCTTTTAATCCCTAATAAAAGCTTCATAGACAGGGTAGGACAGTTTTGTGCATATACAAGGTATACATGCAAAATTTCTAATTAAATATAAATTGTGCATGTTTTAATGTATTTGAATGCCCCTAAGGTTTTCTTTTCAACCTTAGGTTTACCTTCCAACATGACAATGACCCATAGCACACAACAAAAATTACCACACAGTAGTTGAAGGAGAAAAGGTGAATGTCCCTGTACGGCCTAGTCAGAGCCCAGAATTAAAGCACATTGAAAATCTCTGGAATGACTTGAAGACTGCAGTCCACAAATGGTCACCATCAAATTTAACTGAACTTGAGCAATTCTGCAAAGACGAGTGGGCAAATATTGTAAAGTCTAGATGTGCAAAGCTAGTAGAGATGTGTCCCAACAGATTAAAGGCTGTAATTAAAGCAAACGGTGGTGATCCTTTTTCCATCTCAGTGATTTTGTTTTTGATTTTTCTTTTTCTTCATGACATGTCGGTGTTATATCTTACACTTGGATGTTATAAGTTGCACTAGTAAATACAGCTGGCTAAAACAAAAACTGTGTTTGTCTTCATTTCAGGATGTAAAGCAACAAACTGTGATTAATTTAAAGAGGGGGTGATTCTTTTCTATAGCTACTGTACATGTCCCCCATGGCAGTGCCCATTTTATCGTGGCTTTTTGGAGGATAATTTCTTTATTAACCCTAAAAATTGGCAGAATTTAACAAGATTTAACACCCATAGACTTCAATGGGATTTATCTTTTAGGCCTCGTACACACGACCGAACATGTCCGCTGAAACTGGTCCGCGGACCAGTTTCAGCGGACATGTTCGGTCGTGTGTACGGCCTATCGGACCGTTTTCCAGCGGACATTTGTCCAGCCGACCGTTTTCCAGCGGACAAAAATTTCTTAGCATGCTAAGAAACATGTCCGCTGGAAACCTGTCCGTCGGACATGTTCGGTCGTCTGTACGACTCACCGGACATGCCCGCTCGGCCAAAAGCCCTCGCATGCGTTGAAGTGATTCGACGCATGCGTGGAAGCATTGACCTTCCAGGATCGCGCACGTCGCCACGTCATCGACAAGAGAGTTTGGGCCTGGTTTGCTGACCCTTTTTAGCCTCTCCTAGAGTTATTTTATTGAAACAGATGGCCTTCTGGGAGATGTAGCCCAGGGATAGTTCTGCTAATTAAGGATGCCTGTTCAGGAGACTACAGTTCCCACAATGCTCTCTGCTTGGTTCAGGAAGATGATGCATGTAATCCAAGCCCAGCACTAGAGGAATACAGAGACAGTGCAAGAAAGGAGAGGGTAAGTCTGCAATGCCAGATAACTGTAGTCCGCTGTCGGCTACATGAATAATGAATGTCTAGAGGAAGTATGTGAAGGATCAGACTGACAGTGTGTAGCTGTACAAGATTTCGTAGAGGATGACTGTAATAGGGGTCCCAGGATATTGTCTGCAGGTGTTGGCCTCTTGCAACAGAGCCTGAAAAATTATTGCTATAAGCAATTGAGGAGCAAAGGGATTGCAGCTGGACTGCGCTTTTTACATCTATGTAGAGACATGCAATACCATGAAATGGATAACAATTGGGCCCAGAAGGAGGCAAAACCTTGAGTACTCACAGGCCCCAGCAGCTAGTCATGATGAGGGTTACAGGTGACCACAGATAACGGAATCAGTATAGGTATCTAGAAAACCAGATGATTATGAAAAATTATGATATAATGGAAGCCATAATCAGATAATGCTTCTTGCATCCTGAGAAAGGCAAGAGACTAAATAGATTTTCACTTTAGTTGTCCTCAAAAGAGGAGGCTCAGTTTGTAGCCCAGAATATGAGATGGAAAGTGGCTCCAGGAGTACAAGAATCCTGGTGGGGATGTCACACCAGCAAGTCTTTGCTCTGACAGGATAGAGCACAATAGGCATGCCAGGAAATTTGAACGCGGCAGTTGGAACATCCAAGGGACAGGATAGGACCGGGAAAAGCTAAATGTGGGAGTTTTTCAGACAGACTCCTGTAGGGGCACAAATGGCCTACAGGTATGGGATTTACATTTGTAAACATTTTTAAATCTGCATTTTTTTCTTATTTTCTGGGGCTTCTTGACTGCCTTGGCTATTTTATATAAAATGTAGCCTATACATTTGTATACTAGGCAGGTATCATCGCAAAGTGTAAAAAAATTCAGTGCTTCAAACAGATCCATGTCTATCAAGCATGCTATTTATACGGTATCTGTGTAAATATCTTAAATACTGTTATCATGTTCTGGAAACATTTTCTTGTGTAAATGCCAAATATGTACCCTTATTTTTTCCTATTTGTTCACCCTTTCAATAGATATCAAGGATATTCCATCACTTGATATGTTTACAAACAAAATTAAGCTGACAGCAAATTGTCATGTAGGCCGGGTTTACACTGGTATGACACGATAGTCATACTGTGGATCTGACTCTGCCCTGCGACTTGAAGTCCGACATTCATCCCACTTCAATGAACAGGGATCTGACTTTGATCCTGACAATGCAAGGCACTTTTTGTCTGGTATGAATCTTTAGGGGAAACTCCACAGCAAAATAAAAAACGGCGTGGGTTCCCCCCAAAATCCATACAATACCCTTATGCAAGCATGCATCCCGGCAGGCCTCAACATGGGGGGGGGGGGTTGGTGCTTTGGGGCGGGAGGCCCAAAGCACCAAAATCAGGGCAAATCAGGGCAAAATCGTGGGTGTGCGGTATACGCCAATACCCGCTTTCCCACGCCGAGTTTGAATACTGCGCCGACATATACCGAGCACAGTACACTCGGGTATAGTCGGGCAGTCTCGGCACCTTCAGCGCTCACGTCCTGGACGTACAGGACGTCAGCGCGAGAGTTGCCGAGCCTGCCCGACAATACACGTGTGTACTGAGATCTGTATATGTCGGCGCAGTATTCAAACTCGGCGCGGGAAACGAGTGGGGAGGACGCGAGGACACCGCAGAAGGACGCAGGACCCGACGAAGAGGACACCCGAAGCCGCAGACGGACGCAGGGCCCGACGAGGCCGCCGATGGACGCCGCACAAGACACCAAAACTGTAAGTACAAAAAAACTTTTTTCCACAGGAATCCGCTGCAACTTTAGGGGTGCACGCTATACGCGGGAGCGCGCTATACCCCAATAAATACGGTATATATATATATATATATATATATTTATACACAGTGCATCCGAAAATATTCACAGCACTTCACTTTTTCCACATTTTGTTATGTTACAGCCTTATTCCAAAATGGATTAAAACTCATTATTTGGCTGTAAATTCTCAAAATTCTACAAACAATACCCCGTATAATGATAACATGAAAGAAATTTGTTTGAAATCTTTGCAAATTTATTAAAAATAAAAAATTAAAAAAATCACATGTACGTATGTAAGTAGCCCTTGCCATGTCACTCAAAATTGAGATCATGTGCATTCTGTTTTCACTAATTATCCCTGAGATGTTTCTTAATCGCTTGTTGTAAATTCAGTTAATTGGACATGAATTGGAAAGGCACACACCTGTCTATATAAGGTCCCACAGTTAAAAGTGCATGTCAGAGCACAAACCAAGCCATGAAGTCCAAGGAATTGTCTGTAAACCTCTGAGGCCCCATACACACGAGAGGATTTATCCGCGGATACGGTCCACTGGACCGTTTCCGCGGATAAATCCTCTCGAGGATTTTGATCTGATAGAGTGTACTCACCATCGGATCGAAATCCGCGCCGATGACGTGTCGCGCCGTCGCCGCGATGATGACGCGGCGACGTGCGTGACGCTGTCATATAAGGAATTCCACGCATGCGTCGAATCATTACGACGCATGCGGGGGATTGATTCGGACGGATTGATCCGGTGAGTCTGTACAGACCAGCGGATCAATCCGTTGGGATGGATTCAAGTGGATAGATTTGAAAGCATGTCTTCAAATTTTTATCCGCTGGAAATCCATCCCAGGGGATAAAAATCCGCGGAAACAGATCCGCTGGATCGTACACACCAGGGGATCTATCCGCTGGAGCCGGTCCGCGGATCAATTCCAGCGGATGGATCCTCTCGTGTGTATGGGGCCTGAGACAGGATTGTATCGAGGCACAGATCTGGGGATGGGTACAGAAAAATGTCTTCAGCATTGAAGGTCCCAATGAAAACAGTGGCCCCCATCATCTGTAAATAGAAGAAGTTTGGAACCACTAGGACTCTTCCTAGAGCAGGCCGCTCCGGACTGTGGAGAGAGGAGAACCTTCGACAAGAACAACCATTTCTGCAGCACTTAATCAGGCCTGTATGGTAGAGAGGCCAGATGGAAGCCACTCCTCAGTAAAAGGCACATGACAGCCCGTCTGGAGTTTGCCAAAGGGCACTTGAAGGACTCTCAGACCACGAGAAACAAAATGTCCTTGAGTGGCCCAGCCGGAGCCCAGACTTAAACTCGAGAGAGATCTGAAAATGGATGTGCAACTCCAACCTGATGGAGTTTAAGAGGTTCTGCAAAGAAGAATGGGAGAAACTACCCAAAAATAGGTGTGCCAAGCTTGTAGCATCATACTCAAAGAGTCTTGAGGCTGTAATTGGTACCAAAGGTGCTTCAACAAAGTATTGAGCAAAGGCTGTGAATTCCTGTATAAAGTACATGTAATTTTTTTATTGTTTTTTATTTTTAATACAATTACAAAGATTTCAAACAAACTTCTTTGCCGTCATTATGGGGTACTATTTGTTGGATTTTGAGGAAAATAATGAATTTAATCCATTTTGGCATAAAGCTGTAACATAACAAAATGTAGAAAAATTGAAGCACTGTGCATACTTTCCAGATGCACTCATCAATAAATCATGCCTGTCTTATCTGAAGAAAGGCATGAACAGCTTAACACAAACCCATTGAGATAATAATTTTGCACAGATCATACAAAGGCAGATCCCAGCTCAAGAGCAGGTAGATTGATGTGTGGCCGCCACAAAGGTAAAAAAAAAAACTCACAGTATAATATTGTTTCGTTCAAGCATTTATTAATAAATCAAAATATACTCACAAGTAAAATTAAACTTGAAGTCACTGAGACAGAATACAAGCAGAAATAGTAGAGTTCTTACAATGTGTAACATCGCTGCCGACAAACAGTTATACTGACTGATTCCTATCAGAGTGCTCCAGAACCCACACACATCCCAGCACTGAGGTCCATCTGTGCTCCCTGGCTTCACCTCCAATGCATTTTGGCATCTTACTTTGTCAAGAGGATCTTCTAAAATGTTCCCATTGTGCATACTCACGAAGAGCTCTCCACTGCACAGAATCTAATTGCACTTTCTTCTTCTTAGCTTACAAGACCTTCTCTAGGCTGCTCAATATTTTCATTACACTGTTTCCTATGCCATTATGGAATGAGCCAGCTAAAATGCAATCACATGATCGGATCATGCTCACATTTATGTGTCCTTGAACTAGGGTCACTCTAATCTTTAGTCCCCTGGGGACTAAATGAATCTTTGCTTCTAGATGTTGCAGCAGTATTCAACCTGTTTTCATCAATTGTCAAATACTGTATCCGCAATGAACTTTCAATTATTATAGCCTCACATAAAAAGCATAAAAAGGAAGAATATTTTCTATCAATTGACCCTCTTGGATCATCCTTAGAAGCCTCCACTGATTTCAATCAAATTCAGCAAGTTCATGGAAGGGTGTTTGAACTGTATTCACTGTGTTAATTTAAACTTCTCAGCTTAGATGCTGAGAGGGCCATCAACAGCTGTACTGGTCCTTTATGTTTGCCACCCTATATACTATGGCCCAGATTCTGAAAGGGCTTACGACGTCGCAACGCAATGTACGCCGTCGTAAGTCCTAATCTGGGCCGCATAGATATCCATTAGATCCGACAGGCGTAAGGCTCTTACGCTGTCGGATCTTAAATGCCACTAGGTGTCGCCTCCGTCGTTTTCACCGTAGAATATGCAAATTATCAAAATACGCAAATTCCCGAACGTACGCATGGTCGACGCAGTGAAGTTACAACGTTTATTTTAGATTTGCGACGCGTAAAGTTGCCCCTGCTATATGGGGAGCAACCAATGTTAAGTATGGCCGAAATGTAAAAGTTTACATCGTTTGCGTAAGTCGTCCGTGAAAGGGGCTGGACGCCATTTACGTTCACGTCGAAACCAATGACGTCCTTGCGACGTCATTTAGCGCAATGCACGTTGGGAAATTTTAGGGACGGCGCATGCGCATTCCGTTCGGCGCGGGAATGCGCTTAATTTAAATGCTATACGCCCCCTACCCACCTAATTTGAATTAGGCGGGCTTGCGCCGGGTGATTTACGCTACGCCGCCGCAACTTTACAGGCAAGCGCTTTGTGAATAAAGCACTTGCCTGTAAAACTTGCGGTGGCGTAACGTAAATGACATACGTTACGCCGCCGCAGTTTTACGCCCATCTACGAGAATCTTGGCCTATGGGTTTTTCATGTGCCTTCAAGAAATATTTAGGTGGGCTATACACCAATCCAACCTCAGCTGTACATTTCCACTTTGGGGTCCTTAATTCATTCAAGGTTACCAAATGCACCTGCCAGGGATTCCTTCTCTCTCCTCTGATTTTTCTGCTCCCTAAAGATCCTATAGCAGTTAGCACATATAACAATCCAGCTATCCAAGCAGATTCCATAAAGTATTTTGGCATCTCATCTAACTACTGATCTTCCTACTCCCTTTAGATCCTATAGCAGTTAGCATAAATAACAATACAGCTATCCAAGCGTTCATCTAACTACTGCATATCATAGTTTATATGACAGTAGTTTCCTCCCACTATTCTGTCAAATCAGTCAAGGCCAACCCACTGGGATATCTAGATAAACATTTTGCTAAAAGATAGCTTTTCTCTACATTACTAATTAAAACGTAGTCCCCAAGCATGCAATCTATACATATTTATTTGGCATCATAAGAGGCCCCGGATCAGCTGGAGTACACTTCAAGCACACACCGTGCCGGGTGATCCCCCAGTCCCTAATCACAGTTTTACGGTGGCAGGTTGGCTCGGCTGTGCGAAATCACGCATTTGCATTTCAGCCACTAGGGGTGCGCGCCCCCTGCTCGCTTCTGGTGCCGATGCGCATGCCCAGCGGGCGCGATCACCGCCGGGCACCCGCAATTGCTCGTTACAGAGCGAGAACCGGGAGCTGTATGTGTAAACACACAGCTCCCGGTCCTGTCAGGGGGAGAAATGACTGATCGTCTGTTCATACAATGTATGAACAGCGATCTGTCATTTCCCCTAGTCAGTCCCACCCCCCCTTCAGTTAGAACACACCTAGGGAACATAATTAACCCCTTCCTCGCCCCTATTGTTAACCCCTTCCCTGCCAGTGACATTTTTACAGTAATCAATGCATTTTTATAGCACTGATATAAAAATGCTATACAAATGCCAAATGGTCCCAAAAATGTGTCAAAAGTGTCCGAAGTGTCCACCATAAGGTTGCAGTACCGATAAAAATCGCAGATCGCCGCCATTACTAGTAAAAAAAAATATTAATAAAAATCCCATAAAACTACCCCCTATTTTGTAGACACTATAACAAACCAATCAATAAACGCTTATTGCGATTTTTTTTATGAAAAATATGTAGAAGAATACGTATCGGCCTAAACTGAGAAAAAAAAATATTTTTTTATATATTTTTGGGGGATATTTATTACAGCAAAAAGTTTAAAAATATTCATTTTTTTTTTCAAAATTGTCGCTCTATTTTTGTTTATAGCGCAAAAAATAAAAACCGCAGAGGTCAAATACCACCAAAAGAAATCTCTATTTGTGGGAAAAAAAGGACGCCAATTTTGTTTGGGAGCCACGTCGCACGATCGCGCAATTTTCAGTTGAAGCGACGCAGTGCCGAATCGCAATAAGTGGCAGGTCATTGATCAGCAAAATGTTCCGGGGCTGAAGTGGTTAATAGTTGGTTTTAGTCTTTATTCAGCACCAAGTAAGATATGGTTGCCTACAATAAATTTCCATCCAAACTAGCCAGTGTGTTCATTTGCACATTAGGTACACATTTTTGTCAGCTCTTATGGTCTCCAGAGCATTGCGAGATGACTGTGCGCTACTGACCAGCGCTGAATGTCATTCTCTTGCATTGTCAGGAGATCTTTCTTTCATCTGTGAGTACTGTCTTGCCAAGCTCCAGTGTTGTAAGCTGCCACCGACGCATCAACACTGGAAGTGGTCTCCACAGTGTTTGGATGTCCCAATGGTAATAAACATCCAGGTATTGCCACTGGTGGGGTCATCTCCAGGCTTCAGGTTACTTTCCTTATGCCATTATCATTTTTGCACTGACAGGGTGGTCCTGGGCTCCTCCCCCTCTCCTTCATTGGATGCCGCTGGATTACAAGCCCCATTACGTCACCGGAAGTGACGTTTGAGGGTCACAGACCGGATGTTGGCCCGCTGAGTTCCTTCCTGGAATTAAATTGGTGTGTGTTCCAGCGTCCTCTAACACTGATGCAGGGCTCGCATAGCCCTTTACATGGTGGAAATATCCAGCACTCATGTGGCCCTACACATATTTAACAGCTTATTACATTGAAGCAGGACTTTAAAATGTACATGGCATGCTTCATCCATTTAATGATTGTCTCCATGGAGACAACCTCTATCACTCTGGATTCATGTACATCCCACTATCAGATGTATCTGTCACTAACACAGAGAGAGTAAGTACCCCTTTAACAACATATGACTGTTGGTGTATTTTTAGAGACGTCTAATAAGACATATATTTGTGATATTTTAATTGGTCTGTATTACAGTGGAAGTGTATGCTGCGGTTTTCATCTGTCCTTCCATCTGTAGGTGCAGGTGCTTTTTCCATATATGCACATTACAATATACCGTACATATGTACTTAGGCGGGAACGGTTGGGATATTGTAGGCGATTTATGGTGACCTATACCCCTAATGGGTAATGAATTACTCATCTACTCATGTATGTATTTTTCACTTGTGTATTCATTTGCTGGTTGCTACATTGGCCCTCCCATTGGAGGGGGGCTTAGATCACGTGATCTGTTCCACTTAATTACAGCTTCCTTAAAAAGCATTTACCTTCAGTTTAAACTTAGCTTTGAGTAAGAGGGGTCATCCTCGAAACGTGTTGGCTCACCTTGGACTATTCTCATCCCTCTCAAGTTTACTGGCCAGCAGACCCTGTTGGACGAGGTTATTGATGGACTTTGCAAATTTCTTGCTTGATTTTATCACTCTTTGAGAGTATAATATTTTATTCAATAAAAATAATCTTTTGTTGCAAAGGTAATACGCAAGGCTGGTGCACCCTCTGTCCTTGTTTTCTTTTAGAATTTCTCCTGGGTTCTCCCTGACCTGTTGAGAGTGGCAGCACAGCCGATCCAGTGGTGTGGTTTGAGAAGAATCTCCCTCCCACTTCTCAAGTTTACCCATAGCAACCTCTCGAGCACAGGAGCATTTGTTTTCTCTTTTTACTACAGTTATTGAGAAACAGAGTTTCACTCCCCAATCTCTACTGAGAAGTGGTTGGATATCTGATAGAATGAGGGGTCACAGCAATATGCTGGACCGGCATGGGCTGGCTCAAAGGGGGAGATGGTGTTTGTTTCCCTTCCCCTCTTCTCTCTGTTTTAGGTCGCGAGGCTGCCGCTGCTTTCCCGGGGCAAGAAAAGCCAGGGATTGGTTCGCGCTGAGGAACAGCTGATTGGCCGATTTGCACGGCTAGCAGCCCGCGCTGTTGGAGTCTATTTATAGGACCCGGTGAGGTGGCCGCCCACCCGCCCCCCCCCCCCTCTGTTCTCAAGTCATGATGTCATCCGAAGTGGGGAGTAGTCGTCCAGCTCTGGCTGGATGGACAGCAATTAATTTATTAAAGATAGTTTAGCCAAGATGGCTTATTTATTTTATTTATTTATTTGAAATTGTAACCCCCCATCCTGGTGGATGACACCGTGGCCAAATTTTTTTTTATATCCAAATTTAATAAATGTGTTATATTACATTTGTGTTTTGTCCTTTTTTATGCTACGTACCTTTGTGCTAGCCCATGTAGCTCGCACTTTCATTTGCGCTTTCACTAAGAAAGACATATATATAAAATTATACTCAAATTATGCACAGTCATATCTATCCAGGCTCCTCATCTCAATGCTGGAGAGACTATAGTCAAACAGGGAAATTAAGACATATTTTTGGTTTTGCACAACAGTTCTAGACCTTACTGATCTGCTAATACCATTAGATCAATTCATTTGCATATTGTGTAAGCCATCCGGCAGCTTGTGTTCACCAAAGCAAAGCCTACTAAACCACGTTCTCAAAGCTGCTATAAGTTTTGTTACTGAAAGCAGATGCAATTACTTGATAGACAAGTCATCTTTACCAGGCTCAAATAATTTTTGTACAAAATGGACAGACTTACAGCACAACTAGAACATAAGCCCAGATGTATAGATGCAGCAATTGTATTTTATATAGAGCTATGTTGGGACATATAATAAAAAGGCTAAAATAATTATGTTTTCTGGTGAGATTGTTGCTCCAGGCTTTCTCCAGTTCTGCAGTGCTGAAAAAACATTATGGTCTGCACTGAAGGAGAGGGTGAAAGTTCAGAATAGCCAATCTAGGTACTGAGCTAAACAAAGAAAGTCTCATTGTGCCATGGTTCCAGGTCATGTGACCTGAATTCGATATGTTAGATCTTAAAACCCACAGAAAACACTGCACTTAGCAGCAAAAGTTGAGTAATTATTAACTTCCACTGCTACCCCAGGGTCCCATAACCCATATCTCTTTTATCCGGTTTTGGCCAGGCGCTCCGTTCTGTATTTCTATAACCCATACCTGGACCACTATGGGACTTGTTAGGTTTCCTCATCCTTATGCAACATCTGGACAGAACACTTGAAGAATAACTGCACTTTTGTTGAAAAAAAAAACATTCCCCTCTTGGTGATCTATGTACATTACAAGGATCTTGACAAACTTTGTTGCAGATTCCTATCTTTTGTTATTCTGAAGAAATCACTTTGTGTTTGTCTGTGCCCATGTGCATAAGTGAGTCTAATGGGAGTGGTTTCTTAATTATCAACCAGCTGCTGCTTCTGCAAAGCTCTAAAGAGGAAAATTGCAGGGTCTGCATCCCTTTAGCTATGATTTCATATTGGGAAAGCCCCGCTGCAGCTGGGACTGTGATCGAGAGCCACGATCGGGGCAGTTGGCAGTCACCCTGCCATGCTGATGGATATGGCGGCTCTGTCATCATTGTGCAAGTGGGATATCTGCTGATACTGCATCTAGTAAATTTGACTGAGTCAACAGTGGGAGTCCTGACCTAATGAGCGGTTGTGGTAATGTACCCTCCATTCATACATACACTGAAATAGTGTGTTTGAGGTTACTAACTGCTCTTTAAACATGAACTGTTTCGACATTCAATGAGAGTCTATTGTCAGGGGTCTCCAAACTGTGGCCCGAGGGCCAGATGTGGCCCTTTGCTAGCCTTTATCCGGCCCTTGGGCCTCTATTCCTCTCAATGATATGAGGAACTATTTCTTCCACTAATACCAATTATGGGGCACTACTCTTACTAATACCAATAATGGGGCACTACTCTTACTAATACCAATAATGGGACACTACTCTTACTAATACCAATAATGGGACACTACTACTACTAATACCAATAATGGGGTACTAACTCCTCCTAATACTAATAATGAGGCACTCCTCCTCCTACTAATACCAATAATAGGGCACTACACCTCCTACTGACCACCAACCCTAAGGCCATATTTATGTTCACTGATGCTGGGCCCGGGACATTTCCTACCCCCAATGGCCACAATCCGGCCCTCCTAAAGTCTGAGGGACAGCAGACTGGCCCTTTGTTTAGAAAAGTTTGGAGACCCCTGCTCTATGTACTTCCATCCCTCTGGAACTTACTCACCATTTTTCAGCAGATTTACACTGGCCACAGACCCACTGTACAACTTGCCTGTCACAGGAGTTGTAGAAATCACCATCAGCAACTACCAAGCTGGTTGCCTTCCATATTCATCTCTCTCTGGTGCAGCTGTGGGTCATCCAGACTTTCAGTAATTCATTTCCATTATTACTATTCTATACATGGAAAGCAATAAACTGACACATCTGATCAATACAAGATCTTCTTTATCCAGACTTACTAATCAACTGCGCAATTTACCTTGATATGCCATTGAAAATCTGTCACCGATGTTCCTTTGAAATGAAGATCCATTCCTATTTCTTGACCATCATTACTGTATGCACAGCGTTCCTCTCCCAGTGTTAACAGGCAGACCACCAGCTGTCCATATTTATCAATCAAGACAGGATCTCCTGTCAGCACTTTCCCTATCCCCAGGGGCAATACGCAGATTTTATGTAATTTATTTCCGATTCGGAAGCCCTTATTAGAGGATTCTCTTCAAGCGACATTTTTGCTGACAATCTGCGGACGTTCAGTTTTATTAAGTGTTTATATGTTTAATGTTTGTCCCTGTCCGATATCGCTTCACCCCTGCATCCTTGAGCCCATGAAATATTCAAAGTTGTTGTGAAGCTTTCATCTATTTAGACAGCAGTATTGTGATTTGTTTTTCACATCTGCTTGATACTAATAAATTATACTTATTTTCCACATACGCTCTATTATGATCCTTGTGTTACCAATAGTAACCCCTACACTCCTTAGGCATTCTTTACTGGGGGGTTCTTCTCTCCTTTTTACATGATTGGTCTGGTTACGGTGACAACACCAATATTGGTGAGTGATCTATGACAGTGTTTCTTAACCTTGTGTGATGATTTCTGTGTGTGTTTGTGATGGTTTTGTTGTGTACAAAATCATCATCAATGCAGCCTCACCAGTGCCCATCAATGCAGCCTGATCAGTGCCCATCAATGCAGCCTCACCAGTGTCCATCAATGAAACATCACCAGTGTCCATCAATGCAGCCTTACCATTGCCCATCAACGCAGCCTCACCAGTGTCCATCAATGCAGCCTGATTAGTGCCCATCAGTTCAGCCTGTTCAGTGCCCATATGTGCAGCCTACCTGTGTCCATAGAATGCACGAAGGTGAAAAACCTTCAGCCTTTACAACCACTTTAACTGTTTGGGAGGGGGTGGGTTTATCTACAATGCCATTTGTAATAGGCAGCATGGAAGGGGTTAATGTATTGTCATTGGTCACTGATGCATTAGTGACCAGTGGCAATTAATTAACCCCTGTGTGCTGCAATTAGGGACAACAGTGTCTGTGTTTATGAACCCCTTCATGCTGCATCATAAAGGGGTTCATTAACACTGCCACTGCCACTAATGCAGCACAAAGGGGTTAATTAATTGCCACTGGTCACTAATGCATCAATGACCAATGGCAATATATTAACCCTTTCCATGCCGCATATTAAAAATAGCATTGTAGATTAATTAAACCCCCCTTCAAAAAAAGTTAAGCACTGCAGTAGGAGCACACAGATAAGACAGCAGTACAGTCAGCAGCATTATCAGCCTCTGCTCACTCACATGACAGTGAACGCGATGAGCAGGTCACAGAGGCAGCACTCTTCCTGTTTCATCCTGGGCTCCTGGCCTCTGACCGACATCAGGCCGGGTGGCTGTATACAGCAAGCTGCCCCTACATTAATGCAGCCTTTTTACCTCAGAGTGACAGTTGCCACCCTGGCCCTGCCACAGGCGGCGTCCCCCTGCCCTTGTTGCATGTATCCCTAGGGGTACGCGTATCACGGGTTAAGAAACCCTGATCTATGAGCTAAAAGGAATAATTGTGGACTTTTGTCCCCTCTTAACCCATTTTTTGCTTAGAAATGAACCAGAAATATAAGAACCTGGCTGATGGTTCAATATCTAGAAAACAACATTTCTTTGAATTGGTCTAACCCTTCAATTAAGTTGGACAAATTAATTTTAATTACAGACATTTCATGTCTATACTGTACATATTTGATGAGGGACCATTTTTCAGATCACAAATGGCATCTCAAAAACAAAAACAAAAAATAATCAAATGGCTAATTCCACCACAGACAACAGATGATTACAATGGGGGTCATTTACTAAAGTCAAATCCACTTTGCACTACAAGTGCAAACTACAAGTGCAAAGTGCACTTGAAATTGCACTGAAAGTGCACTTGGAAGTGCAGTCGCTGTAGATTCGGGGGGGACATGCAAGGAAAATCAAAAACAGCATTTTATCTTGCACATGATTGGATGATAAAATCAGCAGAGCATCCCCCCATTTCAGATCTACCCCTGAGATTTACAGAGGCTCCACTTATAAGTGCACTTTCAGTGCAATTTCAAGTGCACTTTGCACTTGTAGTTTGCACTTGTAGTGCAAAGTGGATTTGCCTTTCGTAAATAGCCCCCAATGTGTTCATAACAGCACCTATTTCCTGTGAAAGAGATTTAGAATGGGAAAAAAGCACTTAATGTAAAACCAAGTGCTTCTTGTTTAACAAGTAATAATGTCAGAGACCTTTTGGTAAGTTAATCAGCAAGCTCTTGTGGAAAAAATTGCAATTTGCCAGATTTTTAGCCTTCTAATCAGCCCTGTCAAGTGTCTTGTGTGCCGCAGTTGCCATGGTCTGCTGATCATTCTCCCATGAGCATTCTCCTGATCAGGATCACAGTAGGCGGGGCTAAGCATGGAAACTGCTGACTGGCAAGTTAGGGGCTTGGTAAGCAGTGTTGACTACACAGATAGCCACACCCCTATGATATTATCACATCCAGGGTAGCACCATGGGGAAAAAATTGGAAATGCTGCCATAAATTGAATAGCAGTGCCACTTTGCTAGGAAAGTACATACAAAATAACCCTTGCAACACAAACGAATAATAGATTCATATAAACGTAAACCAGCTTTTAATAAGCTTTTAATAAGGTCTGATAAAGGTGCATGAACTGTAAGACCCCTTTCACACTGAGGCACTTTGCAGACGCTATAGCGCTAAAAAAAGCGCCTGCAAAGCACCCTGAAAAAGCCACTTCATTCACTCCAGTGTGAAAGCCCGAGGGCTTTCACACTGGAGCGGTGCGCTGGCAGGGTGTCAAAAACAGTCCTGCCAGCAGCTTCTTTGCATCTCATTAAGAGCGGTGAATACATTGAAATCAAGGGGCAGCACCGCCGGACCATTGGCAAAGCGCCTTTGTAGCAGCGCTTTTAACCCTTTTCCGGCCGCTAGCGGGGATTAAAAAAGAAAATCGCCGAAAAGTGCAGCAGAAACAACGCTAAAAATAGAAGCGTTTTACCGCCGATGCCCAGGCGCTGTGAGTGTGAAAGTACTCTAAAATTCTTTAGTTTATGCCACATAATTTGAAAATTCCACTATATATATGCTGACATTGTGTTAACTTGCAATGGATGGAGTTTACCAACTCAAAATATTTGCTACCAAACTGAAAAAGTTCAAAGGGTTTGCGCCTAACTTCAGGCCTTTTTTAATTTCAGACAAAGTGGGTAAAACCTCTGTCAACTTCAAAGGAGTTGTAAACCGTCTGCGTTTTTCACCTTAATGCATTCTATGCTTTAATTAAAAAAAAAAATCTTTACTACAGCACCCCCCCTCCCCCCCGAGCCCCCTTATACTTACCTGAGCCCCGTAATTCCCGTGACGGGAACAAGCACACCAGCTCCGGCCGGTGTCTCATGTCCTGAATGGCTAGATTGATAGCAGCGCAGCCATTGGCGGAGCTAAGTCCTGCTGTCTGTGTCAACAGATGCAGCAGTAGGACACAGAATCACACCCGTACAGGTGTCCCGTAGGAGAGCGCTTCTCTGAAGGGACACTCGAGAAAAGGGGGAGCCAGGAGCGCCGCGGAGGGACCCCAGAAGAGGAGTATTGGGCCACTCTGTGCATAACCAACTGCACAGCAGAGGTAAGTATGACATGTTTGTTTGTTTGTTTTGTTTTTTAAACCTTAACCTTTACAACCCCTTTAAAGTGGTGTCCCACCCATATATTTTTTTTTTCTACCAAAAAAAAAAAAATAATTAAAAAAAAAAATAGATTTTTTTATACTCACCAGAAAGGGCTGTTGCTATGCAGAAGTATCTCTTCTGGCTCTTCCTCCACCGTGGTCCTCTTCTTCATCCTGCATCGCGGTGTCTTGTGGTGAATGGGGCGCGCTGCCTTCTGGGAATTGTGTGTAACCCAGGAGGCAGCCGCCCATTCACAAAGCGATGTGCAGGTCGCGCCTGTGCAGTAGGAAACTGCTTCCCTTAGTCAGGATGGAGGCGCCAGGACTGAGCGATCGCCGTCGGGGGCCCATCATCGCTGGTGTCTAGGACAGGTAAGTGTCCTTATTAAAAGTCAGCAGCTACATGGTTAGTAGCTGCTGACTTTAAAAAAAAAATCCCTTCTGCCCACCCCTTGTTCCAACCCTGCCTCCTGTCTCTTCAACACCTGCATTTGAAAATCGAGCTGCAGTTGTCATAGGAAAAGCAAAGACATCAATAAATGCAATGTCAAAATTTCTAATCCTTCCCCCACTTTTCTAAAACTGTGCTTTTGTTTTTGTTTGTGTCCCTATTGAGATGATTTATCATTGCTTCCTGTTCTGACGGGAAATTAGGTGAAAACACCATAATAGGGTCACAGGTAACTCTGGAGAAGAGACGCTTGAGAGGGGGTATGATTTCAATTTACAAATACTGTGGCTCTCCCTCTGGTGTGGGTACAGTGTGTCTCTCTCTGGTGGTGTGGGTACAGCGTGGTGGTGGCGCTCTCTCTCTGGTGGTGTGGGTACAGCGTGGCTCTCTCTCTGACTTCCCCCAGCACAGTCCTCTCTTTTTCCTTTAGCAGCCCCCCCCCCCCCAAGTCATCACTGGTGCCATTTAACACCTTGTGTCTCAGCTGGTGTAGTGAAGTTTGTCTCGGCAGCCTGGACCTGCACGTGTTTCCATAACGACATCGACAACACTGCTATTTACATTATAAATCCGTTTTGTGCCATTTAGGGCTGTCATCCGATCGCCAGATACGTGTGAGGGGAGAGGTGATCGGTCACTCCAGCTCAATTCCAGAATTCCTTGGTTGGCATTCAAAATTCTACAAGCATCCAGTGATCCGCTAGTGACATTCTGAAGCCTCGTACACACGGCCGAGTCTCTCGGCAAAAACCAGCAAGAAACTTGCTGGGAGATATTTTTTGCCGAGGAAACCGGTCGTGTGTACATTTTCGTCGAGGGAACTGTCGAGAAACTCGACGAGCCAAAAAGAGAGCAAGTTCTCTATTTCCTTGACGGGAATAGAGAAACTTGCCTTGTCGAGTTCCTCGACAGCCTAACAAGGAACTCGACGAGGAAAACGATGTGTTTCGTCCGTCGAGTTCCTCGGTCGAGTGTACAAGGCTTCAAATTGGCTCGTCGAGTTCCTGGTCGGGCTGGTTTCCGACGAGAAACTCGAGCGTGTGTATGCTAAGAAACCCACGCTTGCTCAGAATAAAGTATGAGACGGGAGTAAAAGTAGCATTTGTAATAGAGATAACACATTTTTCAAGCTGTAACTGACTGAAAAGTGAAAATTGTCTCTTAACAAACTTTAACTTAACACGCAAACACATGAGATTAGCAAAACCAGACCCAAGAGTTTAGCCAGTGGAATCGAACTTCCCCTGCCGTTGTATGTGTTGAATGTCACCGCGTTTGAGAACGAGGAGATTTTGTCTTGACAGTGTGTACGCAAAGCAAGCTTGTCGAGTTCCTTGACAAGCCTAACAAGGAACTCGACGAGAAAAACGATGTGTTTCGCCCGACGAGTAACTCGGTCGTGTGTACGAGGCCGTAGTTGCTGCACTCTGTGTCTTTGGTTTAAAGGCACAGGCTGGGGTTTACAGCCGCAAGCTATCCATGCTTGCCTTGTGGTAATAGCGCATTTCTTACGGTGCATTCACTTTTTGGTGGTGGAATTCCTTCATGTTATTCACTCAAGAGGACTTTTTGGTGCTGTTTGTGTTATGTTAATTTGGACTTCAATGATTCTTCACATCACAATTTGTTTATTCCCCTATTATTGAATTGGATTTTTTTGATAATTTTGTCACATCTAGGATTCACTCCTGTTTATATTTACATTATTATTTACTTACCATGTGTATGCCACAGCGTAGCTGCATTATTTTTATTGTTATTGGTGTGTTTTTTCACTTTTATTTGCTGCTTATTTTAGATACTTACATTTAGCACAGTCATTTTTCTATTTTTCAGTAGTCACTCAGCTTCTTCCTGGGTTCCAGGCTCTCACTCTTTCTTCCAGCAGAGTGCATTCTGGGGGCTGAAGTCTGCTGCCTGTGGACAACAATGGGGCTTACAATCCTCCAGTACTACATGTCCCATGATGCACTGCTAGCCTCTTCTGATTGGGCCTCCACTGTGGCCAATGTGGACAGAAGCAAATCGGCAGCAAGCTGAGAAGCGAACAATATGAGAGCCGTGCTTTGCTGACAGGAGAAGGGGGGTGAGCAGGGGAGATATGCTGCCATCCCGCAGCTCGCCTCCCCCTTGTCACAGCACGGCCGCTTGTGTTCATGGCACCGCCTCCCCATAGCAAGGTGCATAAGACCTCTGCTTCTCTGTCCCTCCTCCTCTCCTGGTTGCCATGTGCCCATCGGTTGAGGGCGCATGTGCGAACAGAGACTTTCTGTTCAGTGGCGGCCTGGGTTGCCATGGCTGGGCTTTCGCAGGCGGAGAATGCCTCCGCTCCTCCCACCACCACCAGCATATGCAGAACATCAGCGGCCGGCCCTACATGTCAGAACCTGTAGCCGGCCCTGCTTGTCACAGCCAGACATGTGGCCCGTAGGCCCCCGGCCCACCGGGAAAACTATGGCCAGACCTGGCCTGTTCAGCGTCATCACATACAGTAAGAGTTATGAACCCTGCACTGTATGTGGAGGAGACAAGTAAGCAACTGTGGCTAGGAGTGCCTTATAAAGGCAGCAGTGCTATACCCGTAGCCTTGATGGAGGAAGCCTGTTGGAGCAAGGAATAAGCCAAGTATTTCTCCTTATTCCTGTACCACCGAGACTTAACAAACATTCAACCTTTGAAAGGGGGACACCACTGCAAGGGTATTTTTTCCCAGTCCAGAGTTCAACTAAACACTGTAGAAATGCAAATAATTGATAATATAGGATTTCCAATTATCTTCTTTAACATGATACTGTATATGGATGCTATTGATGTATGAGTAAGCTGAAACTTATGTTGATTGTAAGGAACCTTGCATTACCAGAGCAAACATGAAAAATACAAAGTATATACCAAACAGTCTTCACATTCACATTTTCAAGTGAAACTCCACTTTTGTTGAGAAAAAAAATCCCCCCCTGGGTGATCTATGTGCATTGCAAGGATTAGAACAACCTTTGTTGCAGATTCCTACCCTTTGTTATTCTGAAGATATCCATGTGTGTTTGTCTGTGCCTCTGTACTGAGAGGGTCTAATGAGAGTGGTTTCATAATTAACTGTCAGGTGTGCAGCTGTAGGGTGCTAATGAGGAAATCTGCTGGGCCTGCATCCCCAAATGCCCCGTACATACGACCGGATTTCCCGTCAGAAAAAGTTGGGTGGTTTTTCTGACGGAATTCCGCTCAAACTTGTCTTGCATACACACGGTCACACAAAAGTTCTCTGAACTTTCGAGTGTTAAGAACGCGGTGACATATAACACTACAACAAGGTGAGAAAAATAAGTTCAATGCTTCCGAGCATGCATCGAATTGTTTCCAAACATGTGTGGCTTTTTCCCGTCAGAATTCCATACAGACGAACGTTTTTTTCTGCTAGGAATTTTTCCATCAGGAAAATAGAGAACCTGCTCTCTATCTTTTTCCAGCAGTTTTTCCGTTGGAAAAAGTCAGATGGAGCATACACATGGTCGTATTCCCGATCAAAAGCTCTCATCGGGAAAAACGATCGTTTGTACGGGGCATTAGACGTTTTCCTATTGAAAGTATCTCTCAAAAAATTACATTTTTGTTGCAGGGGATGCCTGAAATCTGACCTGTATCTTAGGCAAAATTGGTGAGCCAATCACACAAGCTGTTTCTGGGGAGTGGTCAGTACACACTCCGTGTACCGAACAACTCCAGGTAGTCATATTGTATTGCATTCTCAGAAAATACAGTGGCTGCAGATTAAAAAGGAAAGGTAATTTTTAATAACATTCAATTACTATATGATTAGTGTCACAATTATATGTGATATATTATATTTTCTTTATTTGCTATTTTTTTTACCCACGAAAGTGCAGTTACCCTTTAAGAACAAAATTTAACAATGAGCTATATAAAGCTTTAGAACAGAGGAAGCGCAAGTGCAGAAATCACACGGTTTTCTTCTTTTTAATATCTGGGACTATATTTCTAAAGGATTCCTGTAGAAAACAATTCTACTTTATCTTTCTCCAGATTTTAATATGAGACACATTTAGCATTATTTAGTAAAGTATTGTCTGAAGTGTGACAACCTGGCTAATCAATGTTTCGTTCATTGGGATTTGGGAAATAAAATCAGTGAACAATTCATTTTTCCTGGTCGCTCTGGACTTAGCTTTAGTCAATAAGAAGGAAGATGGGCAAGTGAATAAAATGATATGTTGCCATATAACTTAACCCACTCGATATACAGTAAATGACTGTTGTAGACCATCACTAGCATATGATTGACCCCTGAGGTAGAACAAGCACAAGATTCACGTTCAAAATAAAGAAGAATTCGAAAGAAAACACCAGAAAAGACGAAATATAATGCTTAAGCAAAATGGTAGGGGAAAAAATTGCCTACGGGTTATTAACAGAGAAAATTTTATACAGCAAAACATTATACTGTCCGGAACAATGTGCTTGAAAAACTAAAGTGCTGTTATGGACATTTTATTGAACTCTCTTAGGTCTGTGGAAATGCTCCAGACTAATTAAGCATAATTACAATGCGGGTGAAACATCTTTCCAATCCCACATATAAACCTTTTAATATAAAAGAATGCTCTGGTGAATATTAAGGTAAGTACTGGTTAGGTCAGTTAGGGAGATAGAGAAAGGAAGTCAATAATTAAGTTAAATGGAATCTGTTTAAACATAAACAAGAGAAGTGCCATTGCTGACTTATTTTTAAAGGGTCAGTAGGGACAAAGCTCTTAAGCCTTGTACACATGATCAGTCCATCCGATGAAAACGGTCTGAAGGACCGTTGTCATAGGTTAACCGATGAAGCTGACTGATGGTCCGTCGTGCCTACACACCATCGGTTAAAAAACCGATCATGTCAGAATGTGGTGACGTAAAACACAACGACGTGCTGAAAAAAATGAAGTTCAATGCTTCCAAGCATGCGTCGACTTGATTCTGAGCATGCGTGGATTTTTAACCGATGGTTGTGCCTACTAACAATCGGTTTTGACCTATCGGTTAGGAATCCATAGGTTAAATTTGAAGAAAGTTGGCTTTTTTAACCTATGGATAAATAACCTATGGGGCCCACAAACGATCGATTTTGACCGATGAAAGCGGTCCATCAGACTGTTGTCCTCCGGTTAACCTATCGTGTGTACGAGGGACGCACTCCTAGTTCTGCACTCCTGGGACTCAGATCCAGTTCACAGCAGGCTAAAGACTCCTTTCGGCTGACATCACTGACGGCTGACATCCAGGATATTGAGGGATCCTGACTTTAATGTAGGGACCCACCTAGATGCCTGGGATCAGCATGACCCCCCCACCCTCTTCACAGCTCAGCACTCCAGTGCCCAGAGGGGCAAACAAGAGCCGGAGACTGACTACTGTTACCAGCTCTCTGCTCAGAGAAGACCGAGAACTGAGTGATCAGCAATCTTTGATCGCTAAGTTCTCGGTCTTATAGAGCTGGTGTCCACCTAGCTGAATATGTATTTTTTTTTTAATCCCACACTTCTCTTTTAAAGTAAAGGCATTGCTGACCCTGATGTTGCTACCTGCAATACTATGCAATGGTATTCAACTTGGTATATATACAGACAGAAAGAGAGAGTGTATTGTCAGAGAGAGAGAATATATTCTCAGCCCAACTAATTAAAATTGACCTGTTGTAATAAATAATTCCTTACCTGCCACAATATACAAGAAAAAAAGGTAATTTTTACCATTAAAAACAGTTGTTGAGCTCCAGTCAAGTTATTGTGACTAAGCTGAGAAGTGCAGTCTGGAAGAATGAAGTCAGACAGAAAAACTTCCTAAGTTCTGTTTCCCCAGTGATTACGCTATCTGTAACATTTTATCTTTGTGGTAGCACACAAAGCAGGAGACAGCCACAGGGGCTGATCTGTGTAGGATATGTACACACAGTCCAGAACATAATAAAAGCTACTGCACAGGCACCAATGTTTACAAGATTACATTATCTAGAAAAATTATTTTAGTCCAGTAAGTCGATGCTCATCCTGGATTAACAAAGTAGGTGCCAGCCTTCTAGGGAGGAAGAGAAATGATTATCTTGAGGAGTACTGTGATCTCTATAATATGTAGTAAATACCTGTTATAGCTGCATGTACTCATTACTTAAAGTGGCGTTCCGCCATAAAAACAAAAAACAAAAGTCAGCCGCTACATATACTGAAGCTGCTGGCTTTTAAAATCAGGACACTTAAATGTCCAGGGCGCATGCGATGTCCTCACCCGAATACGACACGTCCCTCGGCTCCGGGTCGAAGTTCCGGGATCTTCAGTAAGGGAATCAAGAAGTGAAGCCTTGCGGCTTCACAGCCTGGTGCCCTAATCTGCATACGCGAGTCGCGCTGCGTCTTCTGAGTGGTCCCTGCTGTCTTCTGGGACCTGTGTGTCAACCAGAAGACAGCGGGAGGGACGGAGGAGCCAGACATGGCGTAGATCGCTGCGGATACTGCCAGAAGTGGGAGCAAATACCTGGATTAGACAGATATCTGCTCCCCCCTGAAAGGTGCCAGATGTGACACCGGAGGGGGGAGGAACCGAAAGTTCAGTTTCTGGGTGGAACTTCGCTTTAAACTGGCCATACAAGTATCCATTTTTCAGTTCAGTCTTTGGGCTAAACAGCACGGATGGACAAAGGTTCCCCATGGTGGCTATTGTATTCTGACAGGTGGCGCCATCTGATTGGAGGCAGGCATTGTTCAGCTAGCAATTTTATACCCATCTCTTTGGACAAAAGTTGATTGAAAATGTTACTTTTTTGCAATCCAGATGTTATCAACAGGGCCACCGATAGAGCGATTTTTGGCCAATTTGTCAGGAATCATCCAAAATACGTGTGCAGTAACAGCTTTAGAGAAGATTAATTTAGCATAAAAAATATCTGATGCTAGGTTTAATTGAATGTTTTTTATATATGTATTATTTGTAGAGCTTATAGAAATAAGAAAATGTTCTATCCTATAATTAAACATGTAAAGTTAGAAACCTAATTCAAGAGTGTATTAACCTCACCCTTTCCTGATCTGCACACCCCTTCTATGGAAACTGAAGGAAGCACCTCTAGAGTACAATTTTTTTATATTGATATATTTTTACACACTACCGCTGCTAAATGGCAATTCCCAGTTGACTTAGTTCTGCTAGTGAGCAAACCTGTCCATGAAGATCCTGGGTGATATCATTGATCAATATGGTCATGACCATATTTGATCAATGACATCATCCAGGATTGTTGCTAGCCAGTTTGCTTTGAAATATGTAGAACAAAACTGGTGGGGAACTTTCATTTGCAATGGGATCGCCTAGGTCTTACATTGTAAACCCTTGTTCTGGCATGCAGCCTAGGTTGCTAGGAAAAGAGGAGCAGTGAGTGTGCACCCTCCTCCTTAACCATACCACCCCACATGCCTTTGACATTTGAAGTACACCTTGCAATGAGGAACACAACACCTAACCCTCTTGCAAGGCACCTTTTGGTTGATTTACTAAAACTGGAGAGTGCAAAATCTGGTGCAGCTGTGCATGGTAGCCAATCAGCTTCTAACTCCAGCTCTATCAATGGGACCGCAGGCCACACTTGGCCCCCTACCTAAATTCCCCGGATACAACCATATTACCTTAGTAAAAACACACACACAATAAGTTGGCAAAAATTGGCCGCGGTATTTTATTGGTTTTAAAATATATTATCAGATACATAAACAGATTTCAACATTCAGCAGAAAACAAATTTTCAGCAAAACCTTTTCCCAGTTTTCAGAACACGGGCTAATAAATATTTATTAAACCAGAAAACACATCCCCACCAGCCGCACTAGTGAAACTAGACTGGCCTACCCCAAATATGCGGCCCTTTCGATGCTTTTCTGCAGCTCGAGATTAAAAATATCGGCACCCACATCAGAAAGGTGTACCCCGTTCTGCCTAAACCAACCCGGGATGCCCCCCTCGAGATCCACGTGCCGATAAGCAAAACCCCCCAACAGTGGCATATACTTAGCCATCGCCCCGCTGAGGAAGTTCAATTGAACGTAACGTGTATAGGGGTTCGGCAGCCACTCATGACGTCACCCGCTCTGCTGAATCGTCCACGAGTATACTACATGCTGTTTTATGCTGATCTGTTTGTGAGTAATTTGTATTTACAATAAATGCCTCTGTCCTTTTACCATATGGAGAGCACTTCGATTATTCCCTCTGTTTCATGTTTACACACTCTGCCTGCCTGAGCCTGGAGAAATTTCTAGCTGGCTCTGTGGAGTTTCTTAGCAATCTTTTAAGGAGGATTTCTTATGAGGAATTGATCGGTTTACTGTCTGCTTGTTATGACTTCCTGGTAATTAAGGGGTCCATACCTGGAGGTGAGAGTACCCAGTGAAACTTGCGGTGGAGGGATTGTCACTTTTTGTGGATTTATACACTGTTGGATCATCCCTTATGGACTGTTTTTTTCACTTGCTATATGCGTAACACTTATTATTTATTTTTCACATATTCGATTTATGGTTTCTATTGATTATTACATGTTTATTTAAGTCTTGATTTTTTCACATCCAGATTTAAATTTTGCTAGTTTTGTATTTTGCGCTGCACTTCTTCTTATTTATACTTTTGTCATTGGAATTTTGTGTTATTCTAATAGTGTTCAGCTTGCATATAAAAATTAGTTTTTTTTTTTCGGTAATATTTCTGCGCTGATTGCACCTTCTGTTTTTTGTACTTAGCCATCGCCCGATTGACCCTCTTTCTCATCTTCTCTATTGCTTTATGCAATGGGGAAGACAGCCAAGCGAAGCGGGGGAACAATTTCAGAAAAAACAATGATTGTACCCGGGGAGGAGGACAAATGGAACCGATATAGGTCCCGTTTTATCATAAATAACAGATCTAAAGTACGCACAGAACCCATTGCCCCCCAAATGAACTATCAAGATTGAGGGCGGGGGCCATAACTGATGTAATTGAGACAAGTGAAAGAATAAATACCTTTCCAATACAGAGCGAATGATTCCGGCTGTAACGATAAATTGACATAGTACTTGCGTTGAGACGCACGCTTCCGTGCCCAATGTATAGTGGCCCTTCTCCAAACTCAATTCTGAAAACCTAGGAAATTAAAGTGACATGTTAGGCCTAACATACTGCTTAAAACAATTGGACCTCCACCTTCCCAAACCCATAATGGCTTTGGCCGAAAAAAACCCTGGCCGCAGCGTCAGATGCCGCCCCTATCCTGAAGGAGTAGGAGAAAAACGTAAATTCCTGCAAACCCAAATGATCAAGACAACTTCTCAGAACGTATGAAAACTGATACTTAGTTAAGGGCGACCGATCCAAATGGGTGAGAAAATGGCTCGCCCTGACCGGTCGAGCGGTGAGGAACCCAGTCACCAGTGCCACCGGACACTTAGAAGCGTCTCCCCCCGCCGGCAACACCACCCACGCCCCCTGACCCAGTTGATCGTTTTTTGAGCGTCTTAAAAAGAGACGTATCAGGCCATGTTCCACCAGCACATGCTCTGACAGCATACCAGAAGAGCTCTTTTTGGACCCAGGAAGCAGGTCGGAAATCCTGAAGGCTCCGAAGTAAAATAACACAAAAGCCACTCATGATAAAAAAGCTTTGTATTCGGTGAAACAAACCCCCAGTGTGGCCTCGCAAAGCCACCCGAAGAAGCAGTAAACCAATCGGCCGCCTGCCATCCGGATCAAAAGTTGACCTCCGATAGCCTTTCAGGGCCTGTTTCACCGTAAAAAAACTAGAGCAGGGCGGGAGACCCCTCACCCTGAAAAAGAAGGAAACTCCTGCTAAGATTTTTACAAAAAAAACATACGAAGGCTGGCCTTCCATCAAGAAGGCCAGGAAAGCCAGCACAGCCTCCTCCTTGGGAGCCTCCCAGGCAAAACCAGAGGTCTCTGCAAAAAGAATCCACTTCCTCCATGCGGCGGAGTAATCTGCCCATGTACGGGGAGCACCTGAAGATTTAATGGCTTCACCCACCAGCGTTAAATCAGCTCCCAAGATATGCCGGGCACTGTGTTCCTTCTGCGTCCGCTCCCGGAAGCAATTGACAAAACCGCTGCATCTGGAACCGGGAAAGAGAGTCAGCTATGGTATTCAAAACTCCAGGCGCGTACTTAGCCATAATCCAGATGTTAAATTTTAAACATAAGAACACCAGATGATGCAGAATCTTAATCACAAAGAGAGAGCTGGAAGAAAGACAATTGACAGCAAAGAGTACCCCTTTAATGTCAGTTTCCACCAGAATCCGTCTATTGGCAAATAATTCTCCCCAAAGCGCCACGGCTACTAACATTGGAAAAAGCTTCAACAATACAATGTTCCTAGTAGCCTTCTGCTGAATCCAGGCCTCTGGCCAACTCCAATGCGAACCCCAGATTGCCGCAAAACCTTTGGAGCCTGCCGCGTCTGTGAACAACCTGAAATCAGGGGCCAAAATAAAATCGGACTGAAAAAAGGAACGCCCGTTAAAGGAATCGAAAAAATCCGCCCAAACCACTAAGTCATCCTTAAGGGATGCCATCAAGCGGACATGGGTGAACTGAGACTTTTAAACCTGCTGTTGCCAAATACAGACGCCGAGAGAAAATCCTTCCCACCGGCATGATTTTACAGGCAAAAGCCAGGAGGCCCAACAGGGACTGCATCTCTTTCAGCAAAACCTTGCATCTCCATAAAAACTGCAATAAGACTCTGCACTTTTTACATTTTCGCCTGGGGCAAGCTAAACTCCTTTGCCTTGGTATCAATCAAAATACCAAGAAACTCCATGGAAGTCACAGGATGACACGTTTTTTCAGTGGCCAGATAGACACCAAAATGCTCCGTCACCACGCCAAACAAACGCAAAAGGCGAGAACAGACATCCGAGTTTGTTGGGCCGATAAACAAGAAATCATCGAAGTAGTGCGCTACAGAATCCTGACCAGACACAAAACACATCACCCAATAGATGGACGTGGAGAAGGTTTCAAAGTAGGTACAGGACACCCCATCGGAAGGCATTTGTCAAAAAAATAAAAAACATCAAAATAAAAGCCCAATGAACCGAAAGCTGCAAGATCGGCAACAGCCTGAAAGCCGACTTCACGTCCGCTTTGGCCAACAAAGCCCCCCGTCCGGAGGATTTCACTTTAACAATCGCTTCCTCAAAAGTCGCATAAGCAACAGAACACATCGACTCGTAGATTTCGTCATTCAACGATCCCCCTTTAGGAAAAGAAAGATATTGAATTAGGTAGAATGAGTTAGGCTCCTGCTTGGGGACCACCCACAGCGGAGAAATGCGAAAATCCTGAAACGGAGGAATTCAGGACGGGCCCGCCATGCGACCCTCTGCGATTTCTTTGAAAACTTTTTTCCTCACCACCTCCGGAAACCGGTCAACTGACTTAAGGTTGGCCACCCTAGTACACCCAGAGCCCGAAAAAGGCGGCAGAGGAAAACCCTCAGAGAAACCTTCAATAGTAAATGCAGTTTCTCCCTGTTTGGGTAAAGATCCAGCCAAGGGCGCATGTTTTCCAGCCTCACTGGCGTGCAGGCTCTTGGGAAAAATATCACGCTGAGGCAGAGAGCCAGAACCAGCTGTCTTCTTAAAACAGCGCATTACAGGATGGGGTCCTGCACAAAAAGAGCACTCATGCCTGTATTTGCATGATGCGTTTAAGCGACATTGACTTTCGTTAAACGAAAAACAACAACCCCTGCTGCAATACACTGAATTAACTGGGGTAACAGGGGCCTGACGCAAAGTAGGTATCCTCTGAGGCGCGATCAAATTAAGCCAGAGGCCCACATCCTTCATACCCAATTGTAAAGACGGATGAACTGCCAGCTTCTGGCGAAACGACTCATCATATGCATAACAGCCCAAGCCACCGAAACTCTTATAGGCCTCCAGCACATGATCTAAATGTTGAAACAAACCTCCACTCACCTCGGGGTGCTTTTCCACCAAAACACTGGCAAATACAAAAAAGGCTTGGAGCCAGTTATTAAACAAGCGTGGCACAGCCCTGCACCTATCCTCCTCCTGATCCCTCTTTTTATCTGGTTTTAGCACAAAATCTTTTGCAGCGGGGAGAAGACATAACAAATCTACAAATTCCCCCCCCCCAGATCTTTTCCTTCACTGCCATAGGGAGGTGGTACCCTAAAGGAGAAATCTCATAAGGCATGGTTCCTTTAAGACATGATTCAGGAACTGACAGCCTATGAGCAGACTCACTAAAAAGGGTATGCATGTAAACCGTCCCAGCATGTGCATTACTAAGCTGACTGGATGACACAGGGTTTGTGACAACAGGTGTAGATAAAGCCACAACAGAAGCAGAAAAGGGGGAAATAGCCAGAGAAGGAGGGAGGATAGGAGAAGAAAAAAAGCAGCAGAGAGAGCATTAGAAACAGCAGACAGGTAAACCAAAATGTAATTTGCAGTAGCTTTAGATAACTCACCCTGGCCAGCTGGTGACGACTCTGCAGCTGGCACATTGATGCTTGACTGAGATCTGCTGAAAAGAGCGCCCGGGACCAGGATACTCTGAGGCGCCGACAGCTGTGGAACAGCCATCGCTGGTATGCTGCTTGCGGCTGCTGGCAGCGCCGGCCGCACCTGCTGCTCCTGACGTGTTGAAGGGAGACCTTTTCCTCTTCTCTGGCTGGCGACTGAGAAGAGGTCCGCCTCTTCTGCCCCCACTGACTCACGGGCATCGCTGCCGTCCTGCCGCTCTGCTCCTCTTCTCCCGGGGGCTTCTTCCTCACCTCCCCTGGCCACAGGACGCTCCGGGGGCATACTCCCCGTTGACCTCCTTAGAGGGGAAGGCTGGGATAGCTGTGGCTGCATCTCCTCCGCTCCTGCGTTATGGGGCTCCAGGTCAGACAGCGGCAGACAGCGGCGCATCCATGCCTCTCCCTGACACTCAGCACTCTCCACAAAAGCCCGCACTAGGTCTTCCATCCGCACGCTTAGCAAGGCTTCTCTTAAAGGGACAGCTGCAGCTTCTTCACCTGCAGGTCAGCTGCTGCAAAGAGGAAGTAGAGACCCTCAGCAGCCCCTTTTATCAGCTCCCTAGGGACTCTAGAAACTTCCCTGGATTCCTATTGGACCACCTGAAAACATGTGCATACATTTAAAGAGACAGAACACCATTAATACAAACACCTATACCCTATACAGTTAACCCATGACATTACTTGACATTACCAAGGGCTGGGTGGCCACTGTCCCAAGAAAGTGGGCTCCAATGGTGCGCCCCCTTTGTACATTAACATTTGACACAAATACCTGGAAGCTGATTGGTTTCTATGCAGAGCTGCACCAGATTTTACACTCTCCAGTTTTAGTAAATCAGCCCCCTTGTCCCCAAGTTGATGTGGGTGAGGGTCTTATCCCCACATCAGAAGACCAATGAGAATGTGGGGGTCTACCAATGTATCTAAATCTGGAAGCCCATTTGGAATAAAGGATCCCCCCCCCCCAGATATCCACCCACCTACATTAAAAGTAAGGGATGCACAGTAACCCTTGTTGCTTATTCACAAGCAAACTTGAAAAAAGTAAATACAAAGAGAAAAGCCTCATAATGTAAATTCAACAATTGCATCATATAGGGATCCAGCATCAATCACAGTAAATGACGCCTGAAGACCTACTGCCAGAATGATTATGTCTTGCCACTAATTCCCTTGCAAATAGCAGGTTTTCAGTGCTGATGGAATATAAACAACAGTAGCAGGAACCCTGGGATGTGTAATTTACCAAAAGTAGTCATGACCATATTATGTCAATGCAATCATCCGCAATCATCCAGGATCTTTCGTCACTTGCTTTGTTTACAAACAGAATTACGTTGGCAGGGAATTGTCATTTAGCAGTGGTATTTTTTTATTCCCTCTTTTAAAGAACCCTGCAAGAGAAAGGCATAATGAGCTAGTATGCATAGCATACTAGCTCATTATGAATGACTTACCTGAGGTTGAGGCCCCCGAAGCCCTTCTGGTTCCCCTCCTCTGCCACCACCATGTCCCCTCCTAGCGTCTTCCAGGTATCGCCGCTCCGGTCCTGTGATTGGCCGGAATGGCGATGACGTCACTCCCACGCATGCGTGCGGGACCGGCATAATCCCGGCATGATCCCAATCATAACGCCGAGACACTCAGTATGCCGTTGTCTACTGCGTGCATGCGCCGTAGACATCGGTGCAGTGTTTTCTGCAAATATCTACTTAACCGTGTAGGTTAAGGAGATATTTTTTGCACCTACAGGTAAGCCTTAAAGCGGGGGTTCACCCCAAAAAAAAATGTAACATTAAATCTAGCAGAGCCAGCATAGTAAGGGCATTTACTTTCGGCAGGTAATTTTTTTTTTTTCGCCGTACATACCTTTATATTCTGTTTTTGTCCAGGGCTTCTGGGTTCCGATGACTGCGGGACTGGGCGTTCCTATCCTTCGGTTCGATGATTGACGGCATGTGAAACAGGTGACCTGTCGCACAACGCGCGTCACCAGATGTCTTGAAATAGCCGAGCTGCGAGTCGGCACTATAAGGCGCCTGCGCAGTTAGCTCTACATGGCGGACGCAGGCGCCGTATAGTGCCGACTCGGAGCTCGGCTATTTACGGAAATCTGGTGACGCACGTTGTGCGACAGGTCATCTGTTTCACAAGCCGTCAATCATCGAACTGAAGGATAGGAACGCCCAGTCCCCCAGTCATCCGAACCCTGAGGCAGGAATAGGAACGCTCAGTCTCGGATTTATCAGAATGCGGAAGCCCTGGACCAAATCAGAATATAAAGGTATGTACGAATAAAAAAAAAAGACCTGCTGAAAGTAAATGCCCTTACTATGCTTAGTCTAATGTTAAAAATGTGTTTTTAGGGTGAACCTCCACTTTAATCTAGGCTTACCTGTAGGTGCAAGTTGTCAGAGTGGGTTTACAACCACTTTAAAGGAGTACATCAGACTGGTGCACAACTACATGTGCAAGTTTGAGGTACCTACAAGCAAAATGTGTGCATTTAATGTTTCCTTTTAAAGAGGTATTAAACTTAAAACCAACAATGTAATATATTGCAGCTTACCAATCATTAGATGTGGTGGTTGCATTCATTTTTTTGAAAAACAACAGAGCAGATTACCATGTGAAAATATAGGAAAGAAAGTCTAAAAAATAAATCTAATTTAGCCACCATATCTAAGAATGGGCAACCTGCAGTATGAGAAATGTTTGCCTTTGGGTTTAAAGGAGTTGTAAATGAAATTTTTTTTTCACCTTAATGCAATCTATGCATTAAGGTGAAAAAACATCTGGTGTTGCTGCTGATTGGCTAGAGCGGATGGATTGACAGCAGCGCAGCCATTGGCTGGCGCTGCTGTCAATCTCATCCAGTGACGGGGCTGAGTGATACAGTGGGGGGCGGGGCTGAGTGATACAGTGAGCGGCTATGGCTGCTCGCTGTATCACGGGAGCGCACCCACAATTACTGACCACCATGCGAGCTCTCGCATGACTGTGGTGAGTAATTCCAGGGAGGACAGAGACAGCCGCCGAGGGACCCCAGAAGACGTGGATCAGGGCCACTCTGTGCAAAACGAACTGCACAGTGGAGGTAAGTATAACATGTTTGTTATTTTAAAGAAAAAATAATTTTTCCTTTAGTGACCCTTTAACACTGTTTTAAGCCACAATAACCAATTGCTCTCCAGGGCATTTTTTTAATTTACATACATACATGTTAAAATCAGCATTTTTTTAGGAAAAAATACACTTTTTTAGTGCATACAAACACAATTTAATACCCTTTTATGGTAAAGTATAAAAGATGATATTGCATTGAGTAAATGGATACCAAACTTATCAAGATTTAAAATTGTACACACCTGTAAAATGGCAATACAACTATAGTACCTAAAATTGTCCATAGGTAATACTTTCAAAAGCCTTTACAAGTTATCAGTTTAGAGTTTTTAATGAATTATGGCTCTCACTCTGACATTCATGGTGATACCTCACATGTGTGGTGCAATCACTATTTACATATACGCGTCGGACCTAAAGGTGCGTTTGCATTTGCATGTATGCCAAGGGGGCAAATGCAGTTTTCATGTTTTTATTACTTTTATGTTTTTTTTTTCATTGATCCCCCGATGTCTCCTCTGCCCTCCGAAGCAATTAATCAAGCAAAGATTGTGATTGGTTAGCTGCTTCCTTTACTGGGAATGACAGCTCTGAAACCGGAAATGATTACATCATTGTCGCTTCTGGGTTCATTCATCATAGATGGGGAAAATATGTTCCTCCATCTCATCTGTGGGCAGCCATCCCAACCATTTACTGCAATTCAGGGATTCCCAAAAAAATGGAGCCCAGGAACCACTGTGGGCAGCAGCAAGAGGGGGGCCTTCATGAAGCTGCTGATATGATCCTGGTATAACCACTTGCTTACAGGACATTTTAATACATACTATGGTCAGCAAGTGATGAAAAGATCTTCTCCCAACTCTCCCACTCTGCAGGACTTAACCTTATTCTCCCCTTCACCCCCCCCCCCCATTCTTCTCCTCTTTAGTCTATCCTCTTTCTCTCTCTTTGTCATTGACATTGGGCTTATGGCGGCCCTCTGTCCCCCGCTTTTTATGGAGGCTCTGGGTCCAGGGTCCCCTTGCTTTCTTTGATGACATGCAGCTAACACAGCTCTTTTCCACTAACTACCCACCACGGCTGGGGGCATTTTGGGGAACTGAACGCATTTTATACCCTTGATGCAAACGAATGCACCTGCAAAATTGATTCTCTTGTAGGCCCTTGGGCCTGGGAGACATATGTGGACCTTTGGTTTGTTTCCCTAGATTGGTCAGTGGACATTTATTACCTATAAAAGTCATTTGTTTATGTTCTCTCATCCCATGCCTTTTCATAATGTTTGATATGCGATACCCCTGCTATACCCCTGCGTGGTGAATAGTTGTCATGCTCATTACAATAAAAAATATTGTACCAGAAAAGACCCTCTCCACACAGAATGGTCTTTTTTTTCATTGGTTCATGCCCCATGGCATGATGTCCAGCTACCCATGTCCTTTTAATGCAACAGCATGCAAAATGGCCTTGAAAAATTCCAGAAAGCAACAACAAGATCTAATGCTTTCTTCTTATTTCTATGGGGTTTGGTACAATGTTCAATTTTACCAGATTCTTTTTCTGGATTCACCATCCTTCTTGAGAACCAAACTTTGCCCAGTTGGCTCATCACTGATGTTACACAGTAATCACGCATTTAATGGCAAACATCCAAGTAAATCATTTGAAAGAACTTTTTTAATAAATCCAGTTGGCCATAATTATTATCACCATCATCATTATTGTCATCATTATCATATACTTTATGAGAGGCATTGTGGCAGTAGATGCCATTAGGATAATTTGTATCAATTCTCCTGATTCCGTCTCATATAGGTTTTCCTACCTGCACTGCATCCTGTTATCGTCAAGAACCACATGTTCAGCACATATTTATGCAGTCATAAATGCAGAACATATAATACATACAATAGGTCAACCATTTCTGTACCTTGTTCTACCCAGTATTCTGTTAATCACAATCTGATGTATGAGTAGAAGGTCCTGGTTAGAATTATTCTGATGGGGTATTGAAATAAAGTAGATGCAGTCACAGTGTGTGATAAATGGCATTGACGATCATGGCAGTGCACTATAAAGGTCTGTGTATAGCCATAAAACAACACTTGTCATCAACATCTGTGTTTGAGAAAGAAACACAGTTTTCTACAGTTTTCTGAAATACAGTGGATTGATTGAACAACTGGTCACAATTGCATTTAGTACGATGAGTGATTACTAAATAACCTAGTACCTATGGAAACTAAGAGCCTGTCATGAAAAAAGAGCACACACTGTCATGTAAATGTATGCCTAATTGATGCTGATTACCATTACCATGGATAGCTAGCAGTTCTGTTCCAAATAACACAAGAGGTTACAAGTGCCTTTGACATAGAGATCAAGCACTTCATTCTGAGCAACAGCCAGCACTCTCTCATTCAACCAGGAAAGGGTCAATGATATGTGCCTTCAGCTGTACCAGTCTATACCATGCACATATTTAATGCACATTATGTCCAAAGTTCATTAAACATATGGATCATTTGGATGAACTACTTTGGATATGAAAACAATCTGAATATTACTTTGTTATTTGGACTAATAAATAGAAAAACAGATACATGTGATAATACAACTGATTACTAATTACAGGCATACCCCGCTTTTAAGTACACAATGGGGTTTATTTACTAAAGCTGAAAAGTGCGAAAACTGGCTCACTTCTGCATAGAGACCAATGAGTTTCCAGGTTTTATTACCAAATCCTAATTGAACAAGCTGGGGTTAGAAACTCATTGATTTCTATGCAGAAGTGAGCCTGATTTTGCACTTTCCATCTTTAGTAAATAAACCCCATTGTGTACTTAAAAGTGGGGTATGCCTGCACACACTGAGTATCTACATAATACATAAAATCCCACTATGATGAAAATGAGTTGTGATTTGTGGATACAGTACCCTTATGTTGACATATGAAATCTTCTTTTATACACATAATTTCACATATATGAATCACTTACATTTGCTTGCACACTAAAAAAGTTATTTCAATGACGGTTCTAAGTAAAAGCTATCGAATTGGCATCAAATAAGTTACCTAAACATTGCATACATTAATTGATTTAAGAAAAGTAACTCATAATATTAATTAACAAAAAATAGCTTACTTACCACCTACCCTATAAAAGTGCTAAGATTGTAAAGAAGCATAGTATATTCTTAGTTTGAATCTCAGTATATTTTGCAATTCAATGTAAGCTGAATCTTTGCAGCTGAGAAAAAATATTCTAGTAAGTGATAGAGGATAGTTACCTGTTCCAGATACCTTGGATGGTGTGCAGCAGGACCCTGTCTGAGATGTCCTTGTCACCGATCCTCTTCCTGACCCCTGTAGAGATTTTTATTCAGTTGAACTCCACAGCTGTAAGTCACTTTCTTATGTTGATCCTCGTTGTTCCAATTTTACATGCATTTTTGGATGTGAAATGAAGACCTAATCATTTTTTTTTCCATTTGTTACTTCCCTATTCTCGTCTTTCTCTCACTATCAGCTTCTCGCTTTTCTTTTTCCCTTCGCTAACCTCATGATAACACTTCTTTTCTGTGCTTGTGACTCCCAGCCCCTCCCCTCCACTTGCTCTCTCTCTCTCTCTCCCCCTCTTTCCAGGTCCCTGCATTAAGCAGCACTCTGGTCTGGATCAGCCTCTGAAGCCTGGATGCATGAGAAGCTATAGCACTATGACATCTGCCTGCCAAGTGTAGGAAAAGCCAACAGGCAGATCTGTGCATTGAATGCACCCGGGAGCAAATCTCTCATGTTAATATGTTTCTCTTATATGTAACAGTTATAAGTGTTAATATATACAAGTATAAGTTGTAGGATTAAGCGGTTGGATTTAAAAACAAGAGACATACCAGTTGTGTGTAAGAAATCAACCTGCATCTTTAAAATGTTCTATAAGAGGCCTAAAAAAGTGCTTTTGCATTAAAATTTAAAAATATAGTATATTGTATTATCAATAAAACATACAAATACAATGCACATAGTGCATAGCTTTTTATAGATATACCATTCATCAACACAAACATGTATGTATACACACACGCACGCACACACATGCACTCATATATTGTAACCTGCTATACGTGCTCTTGCTCAGTCTTGACTATATTATAAAATAAAAACCATATTGTATAAAAGAGGCCCTTGGACTAGGTATATTGTTACCTGTTGCTATAGCAGCATGGTGAATTACTGTAAAAAATCAAGAACAGTATTTCTCCTGCAACAGACAATGTGGCAAACTGAATGGCAATATCAAGTTGTCAGAACATGGAGAAACCAGATTGCTAAACGTGTATTCGTTTAGAGAGGTTGAGATGAAGGAAAGTGCAAAAAAACTATTTATAGTATTGAACATCAAATGAGACCTTGTTTGAGTGTTGGAATAAGTCAAATACCTAAACTCTTGGAAAAAAATTATAATAAAGTGCACCGCAAACCGTTGGTGCTAAATAAATCCTGTATAATAATACAGTTAAACCTTGGTTTGAGAGCATTTTCCAAGACAAAGTTTGACTTGATATACAAGCGATGTCTTGATATACAAGTAGTGTCAAGTCACAGCTGAGTGTAAAGAGAAGAGAGGTGCCTCTAAGTGTAGCAATATGGTTACATTTAATGAAGGTACAACATTTAGTAACTCACATGTTAGCTAGTGGCCCGCACTATAGTCGAATGACTGCTACAGCGTGGACCGCAATTGCCAGGAGGACATCAATAGACGTCCTCCCCCTTGCATGAGCCCCCTGCAGGGCGTGCGCCGTGATCACTAAATCACTGAGACTCGGGTGATCACATATTCCAGTAAGGGGCCAGTCGCGGCCCCTTACCACGTGATCAGCTGTCAGCCAATGACAGCTGATCACTTGATGAAAGCAAAGTTCTGTAATTGTTTTTTTTTCTCCTCGTGCTGACAGCGTAAGGAGAAGAAAAGCCGATCACCGGCTCCTGTGTACGGGTAATCGGTCCCCAGTGTAGGAGGCACATCAGCCTCATTAGTGAACACCAGTACCGCCTGCCAGTGCCCCCTGCCAGTACCCACAGTGAACACCAGTGCCACCTGCCAGCGCCAATCAGTACCACCTATAAGTGTCCATCACTGCCACCTATCAATGCCCACCACTGGTGCCAGTCAGTGCCTCATCAGTGTCACCTAGCAGTGCTGCTTTTAAGTCTCACCTATCAGTGCCCACTATTGCCACCCATCAGTGCCCATCACTGCCACCCATCAGTGCCTATCACTGCCACCTATCAGTGCCCATCACTTCCAGCTATCAGTGCCACCTATCAATGCAACCTATTAGTGCCAATTCTCAGTGCCCACCAGTGCCACCTATCAGTGCCACCTCTCAGTGTCACCTCTCAGTGCCCGGCAATGCCGCCTCTCAGTGCCCACCAGTGCCGCCTATCAGGGCCCACCAGTGCCGCCTATCATGGCCCACCAGTGTCGCCTTATCGGTGCCCACCAGTGCTGTCTTATCGATGCCCATCAGTGCAACCCATCAGTGCCGATCAGTGAAGCCTATCGGTGCCCATCAGTGCAGTCTCATCAGCGTACATCAATGGAGGAGAAAAATTACCCGTTGGCAAAATTTTATAACAAAATATAAAACGGTTTTGTATTTCTTTACAAAGGGTGAGGTGATGAAATACCACTAAAATAAATCTCTATTTGTGGGGAAAAAATTATGAAAATTTCATTTGGGTGCAGTGTTGTATGACCGCGCAATTGTCATTCAAAGAGTGAGAGCGCTGAAAGATGAAAATTGGTCTGGACAGAGGGGGGTTTAAGTGCCCAGTAAGCAGGTGGTTAAAAGAGGCACATCTAAGTATGCAGGCATCTGGGGTAAAGCTGTCCACATAGACCATCCCCCACACAACCATCAACGTCGTCCCTTCCACACTGTGCTCTATGAGTGGTTCAAGTCTCGCTTTCAGATTTCTCTACTGCAGGGTAGTCTTGCCGGTCAGAGCCGACGGTACAGAGGACGGTCTATGTGGACAGCTTTAACCCGGATGCCTGCATACTTAGATGTGCCTCTTTTAATCATCAACCATGTGAGTTGCTAAATGTTGTACCTTCATTAAATGTAACCATATTGCTACACTTAGAGGTGCCTTTCTTCTCTTTTATACTCTGTAGCTCCTGCTGGATTTTGCTTCTAATCCCCTTGTGGAGGCTTCTATTTGTGGATGGACATTTTATGGTTACACAATCTATCACATTGCTATAATCTTTGTATATGGACTATAAACTGAAAGACCTATGAATACATGGAACGAATCATCCAAATTTCTATTATTTATTATGGGGAAATTCACTTTGATATACAAGTGCTTTGGATTACAAGCATGTTTCCAGAAGGAATTATGCTCGCAATCCAAGGTTTTACTGTAATAATAATAGAAATAATAATAATATATTGTAGCTTACCAGTTTTTAAATGTGGTGGCTGGATTAGTTAGTTACTTTTTTATTACATTTTTTGTAAATACATTTAGGATTTACTCAAAACATGTGTTTCAGTCTGCATTGGGTAACACTATTTAACATGGCCCAATGCAAAAACAATTAAAACTATTTTTTTTTCAATGTGCTCAGTTCACATCATCATGGGTATGGACTGGGTCCCAAAAGACAATGCTACATTTAAAGCGGGGGTTCACCCTATATAGCATTAAATTCGGCATAGTAGCGCGAGCTACAGTATGCCTGTCTGTATTTTTTTATCCCCGTACTCACTGTGCAATTGTATATTGAAGATTGCGGGGAATGGGCGTTCCTATGGAGAGGGAAGGTGATTGACGGCCGGCCCTGGCACGTCACGCTTCTCCGGAAATAGCCGAAATAGGCTTGGCTCTTCACGGCGCCTGCGCATAGCCTGTGCGCACGCCCCGTGAGGAGCCGAGACCTACTCCGGCTGTCTTCGGGGAGCGTGACGTGCCAGAGCCGGCTTTCAATCATCCTCCCTCTCCATAGGCACGCCCATTCCCCGCGGGAGTCGGAATCTTCAATATACAATAGCACAGTGAGTACGGGATAAAAAAATACAGACAGGCATACTGTAGCTCGCGCTACTATGCCGAATTTAATGCTAGACTGTTGTTAAGGAGGGTGAACCAATGCCAGAAGTCTGCCAAGCAAAACAGGTGAGCTGGAAGCTCTGATGCATGAGGAGAGCTATGATGTAATCGGTATTGCTGAAACTTGGCTTCAATCCTCACATGACTGGGCTATTAATATTCCTGGCTATGCTCTCTTTCGGAAAGACAGGGTAAAAAGGAAAGGTGGAGGGGTCTGTCTCTATGTGAGAAGTGACCTCAAAGCAAGCGTGAAAGAGAACCTGGTTGATGGAGAGTGTGTTGAGGCTGAAGCATTATGGGTGGAACTGCATACAGATGTGCGTAGTTCAAAATTAATCATTGGAGTTTGTTATAAACCACCCAATGTTAATGAGGAGGTGGAGACTCAGCTCCTTGCACAGATGGAAAGGGCTGCAAGGTCTGGGACGGTGATAATAATGGGGGATTTTAACTACCCAGAAATTGACTGGATTAATGGCACTTCTGGGACAGTTAAAGGACAAAAATTTAAAAACCTATTGCAGGACAATTTTATGGTGCAGTTTATTGAGGCCCCAACTAGGAATGATGCCCTGTTGGACCTGATAATTTCAAACCATGCAGAGCTTATTACTAATGTTCAGATAAAGGAACACCTGGGTAGCAGTGATCATAACATGATTTCATTTAATGTTAACTATAAGCAAGAAATACATACAGGAAATATTAAAACACTAAATTTTAAGAGAGCAAATTTTCCAAGGATGAGGGCTGCTCTCCAGGACTTGGACTGGGAGGGACTATTGGCACAGATGAACACAGAACAGAAATGGGAATTCTTCAAAAAGACTGTGTGGAACCTCACTGCAAAGTATGTTCCCATGGGCAATAAGTTTAAAAGGCTAAAAATAAAACCTATGTGGCTCACGGTCAAAGTTAAAAAAGCTATAAACAATAAGAAAGTAGCTTTTAAAAAATATAAAAATGAAGGAACACTAGTGTTGTTTAAATGTTACAAAGAATATAACAGGATATGCAAAAAGGAAATCAAGGATGCAAAAATTCAAAACGAACGACAGATTGCAAAAGATAGTAGGACAAACCCCAAAAAATTCTTTAAATATATTAATAGTAAAAAGGTGAAGTCTGAGCATGTAGGCCCCTTACAAAATAATCTAGAGTGGGTGACTGGGGACAAAGAGAAGGCAAATTTACTAAATGTTTTCTTCAGCTCTGTGTATACAATGGAGCATGGGGGAGCTCATGTCCAAAATGGGGGTGGGAGTGACACAGCCCCAAATCCACAATGGCTCAAAAGTGATATGGTCCAGAAATATTTAGACAGAATAAAGGTGGATAAAGCACCTGGACCTGATGGCATCCATCCACGGATCCTAGGTGAGTTGAGCTCTGTCATTTCAAAGCCACTGTATCTAATATTTAGGGACTCATTAAAGACAGGAATAGTACCACTGGATTGGCGCAGGGCCAATGTGGTGCCCATATTTAAAAAGGGAACAAAGTCTTTACCAAGTAACTATAGACCTGTTAGTTTAACTTCTATAGTTGGGAAGATACTGGAACGTTTAATAAAAGACCACATGGATGAGTTCTTGCTGGAAAAAAACTATTTAAGCAGCAGACAACATGGATTCATGAAAGACAGAAGTTGTCAGACAAACCTGATTTCCTTTTATGAAGAGGTAAGTAAAACCCTGGACAGAGGCGTGGCTGTGGACGTGATATATTTGGATTTTGCAAAAGCGTTCGATACAGTTCCGCACACACGGCTCATGTGTAAGGTAAGGTCTACAGGATTGGATATATCAGTTTGTAAATGGATAGAAAACTGGCTGAAAGACAGAATTCAGAGAGTCGTGGTTAATGATTCTTACTCTGAATGGTCCAATGTTATGAGTGGTGTACCCCAAGGTTCAGTGCTGGGACCCTTACTTTTCAATATATTTATAAATGATATTGGGTCTGAGATCAAAAGTAACATTTCTGTCTTTGCAGATGACACCAAGCTATGCAGTGGAATAACGTCCTTACAGGATGTCTCCAATTTACAAGCCGACCTCAATGCTCTGTCTGATTGGGCGACTAAGTGGCAGATGAGGTTTAATGTAGATAAATGTAAAGTTATGCACTTGGGGTCTAAGAATATGCATGCATCATACATACTAGGGGGAGTACAACTGGGGGGTCTGTAGTGGAGAAGGATCTGGGGGTTTTAGTTGATCATAAGCTCAATAATGGCATGCAATGCCAAGCTGCGGTTTCCAAAGCGAGCAAAGTCCTTTCTTGTATTAAGAGAGGTATGGACTCCAGAGACAGAGATATAATTTTGCCCCTGTACAAATCATTAGTAAGACCTCATCTGGAATATGCAGTTCAGTTTTGGGCACCAGTTCTCAAAAAGGATATAGGAGAACTGGAGAAAGTGCAGAGAAGAGCAACCAAACTGATAAGAGGCATGGAGGAGCTCAGCTATGAAAGATTAGAGGAACTAAATTTATTCACTCTTGAGAAGAGGAGAATAAGGGGGGATATGATCAACATGTACAAATATATAAGAGGTCCATACAGTGAACTTGGTGTTGAGTTATTCACTTTACGGTCAACACTGAGGACAAGGGGGCACTCTTTACGTCTAGAGGAAAAGAGATTTCACCTCCAAATACGGAAAGGTTTTTTCACAGTAAGAGCTGTGAAAATGTGGAACAGACTCCCTCCAGAGGTGGTTCTGGCCAGCTCAGTAGATTGCTTTAAGAAAGGTCTGGATTCTTTCCTAAATGTACAGAATATAACTGAGTACTAAGATTTGTAGGTATAGTTGATCCAGGGTAAATCCGATTGCCTCTCGGGGGATCAGGAAGGAATTTTTTCCCCTGCTGTAGCAAATTGGATCATGCTCCGCTGGGGTTTTTTGCCTTCCTCTGGATCAACTGTGGGTATGGAGTTGGGTGTATAGGATTTTACTGTGTTTTTTTATTTTGTTTTTTGTGGTTGAACTGGATGGACTTGTGTCTTTTTTCAACCTGACTAACTATGTAACCACCGCTTTAAACTCCACACATTACATGTCACTATGGGGGTTATTTACTTAAGGTAAATCCACTTTGCACTACAAGTGCACTTGGAAGTGCAGTCGCTGTAGATCTGAGGGGGACATGCAAGGAATATAATAAAAGGAATTAATTATTTTGTTTTATGATTGCATTGTTAATTATACTAGTACATATACTAGTTATCACAAGTTCAAGCTAGCACCTCAACACATGGTTTATTTAAACTTTTTGGGGTAGCACCAAAAAAAATGGCAGCAGCTTATTAATAGCACTATTAAAGTGGGGGTTCACCCTAAAAAAAAAAAAAAAAAATTCTACCATGCCATCCAGCATACTAGCGCGAGCTACAGTATGCCTTTATTTTATTTTTTTGTGCCATACTCACAGCTTAATCCCTTAGTTAAGTTTCAGACTTAGACAGTAGGCGTTCCTAGGCAGAGGGGAACATGATTGACGGCCGGCTATCGCGCGTCACGCTTCCCGAAAATAGCCGAAATAGGATTTGGCTCTTCATGGCGCCTGCGCAGTCAGCTCCTAGTCTGTGCGCAGGTGCCGTATAGCGCCGTGAAGAGCCGAGTCCTACTCCGGCTATTTTCGGGAAGCATGACGCGCCATAGCCGGCCGTCAATCATGTTCCCCTCTGCATAGGAACGTCCATTCCTGTTCCCATTCATTGAAATTTAACTACGGGATTAAACTGTGAGTACGGCGCAAAAATAAATAAATAAAGGCATATTTTAGCTGACGCTAGTATGCTGAATGGCATGGTAGAAACTTGTTTTTTAGGGTGAACCTCCGCTTTAATTATTTAAATCTCGTGGGCGCCATTTTTTATATACTTTTTTTATATACTACAACGCAAATGTCTGTTTAATGTGCATCAGTGCATGCTAAATGCAATGCCTGTATTATTTCTCCAGTTTTATTGCAAGTACAAAAAAAACATGGTGTTCCTAACAGAAGTTGTTTGTCCTTGTTACATTCTGTGAACTGAAATGTCAAACTATAATTAACTTTAGCAGCTCTCTTTTGTGAACTACAAACTCTACTTCTTGTAATGGAAATAAGCGGGGGGGTATTTATAGTCCAAATCAGGAATGTAGCATAGGGTGAGTGTGCTGCACCGTCACAAGTCCAGTATAGTGAGTTAGCACTGTCACCCTAGGATAGATAGGAGGTGTGATTCTAGCAGGATCACCAGGTTAAAATATTCCAATGTAGCGCCCGGCTCCCATTGAGTAGGCACTATGTGTTAAATTATAGTTGCCTGAGCAGTAGTTTTGGCTCAGAATGATTATTCTAAATTGTTTTTTCTGTTCAGTTCAGCTGGGTTGCACAAGTTTCCCCCTGACGGTGGGTGTCGCTGTCACTGCAGGTCACGGTTGGAAAGGCAACAGGCTGGATGTATTGGGTATCTCTCTCTCAGAGGAGGCTCAGGGGGCGTGGTCAACCTGCTGTGCATTCTGGGGAGGGGTACTTAAGGGATAGATGCTGTTTAGTGGGGTTGGTCTTCCGAACCCGACCTGAGGGCCCTCCTGGCCTCAGGGATGTTGAGCTGTTTTGTAGCGTCTGGGCTGGCCCGAGGCCTAGCAAACTGAGAGTAGGCCCAGGAGTTTCTGGGGCCTACTGATCCAGGGATGGTCCTTCGCTACCTTGTCTATGGAAGGAAGCTGAACCAGTGGGATTCAATTGATGGACGTTCCCTGGCGGATTTACCTCACTGTGCTGCCGGTCCGGCTGAAAGATTCTTGGCACCGTGAGTCGTGTAACTTTTGTTGGAACTATATCGAGTGTGCAGTTGGTTACGAGATCTTGTGGCAGAAGATCGTGGGACAGCCTGACGAGACTTGTCAAGTCTGTGGCAGAGACTTTGTCAAGCTTTGCATCAGCTGCTAGGCCGGTGAGTGTAGGCCTATCTGGTAGTTGCTAGAATCCAGTGTGGAGCTGGGTTATAGATGCCGTTTAGCGGGGTTGGTCTTCCGATCCTGACCTGAGGGCCCTCCTGGCCTCAGGGATGTTAAGCTGTTTTGTAGCCTCAGGGCTGGCTGGCCCGAGGCCTAGCAAACTGAGAGTAGGCCCAGGAGTTTCTGGGGCCTACTGATCCAGGGATGGTCCTTCTCTATCTTGTCTATGGAAGGAAGCTGAACCAGTGGGATTCAATTGATGGATGTACCCTGGCGGATTTACCTCACTGTGCTGCCGGTCCAGCTGAAAGATTCTTGGCACCGTGAGTCGTGTAACTTTTGTTGGAACTATATCGAGTGTGCAGTTGGTTACATGATCTTGTGGCAGAAAATCGTAGGACGGCCTGACGACACTTGTCAAGTCTGTGGCAGAGACTTTGTCGAGCTTTGCACCAGCTGCTAGGCCGGTGAGTGTAGGCCTATCTGGTGGTTGCTACAATCCAGTGTGGAGCTGAGTTAATCCTCTGGATCTAAGTGGTACCCATGATCCGCAAACCGAAAGTGCCTGAGTCTTTCCCTGTCCCTCCACCCCTCCGTTGGAGAACTTTGTTAATAAAACCCTTGAAAGAGACTTTGCGTTGGTGCATACATTCTTTTGGACAACTCTTCAAGGACAACCCCTGAAACAAGCGTATGGAACAGTAAGGTAATGGCAGGCCCAAATCTAAACCAGCAGCTGTTTCGGGGGTAGTGCTACACGTGGGGGCTCATTTTTGTTTTTGATTTGTCGTTACCTTTTGCAGCTCAAAACTAACTAATCCTCTGGGGCCTATAGGGGGAGAACTTTGCAGTCACTCTTAGCTGCGTGGGCTGTGGGCGGGGCCAGGAAAAGAAAAACCAGAGAGCTACGTGCTAAAAGAAGCAAGCGGGAGGAGTTCCAGCCTGTTTGACACGTGAGACGTCACAAGTGTGTTCAGCACTCAGAGGATCGGAACCCCACCATGTCTTCAGCGTTATCACTTTAGTCTGCTGTTGGGCCCAGGATGTTTCCTGTGGGTACCGCTACAAGTACCATGATGCCGGAAATCATGCTGGCGGACACAGGCATTCGGCTGAAACAACATGGGCGGTTCGTGATCTATACGATCGTGATGTGGAGTCGCTGGGTATACTGTGCAACAGGTGCGTCCCCGTCCGTTTGTTTGATGCCTATGCTGCGGGGAGTACCTGTTTGCTGTGGAGCAACCCACCATACCGCCTCATGCCTACAGGGTGGACTGGACCATGGGCAACGTAACAGAAGAAGCTGCTGCCTTAGATCAAATCACCAGCCCCGTGCCCGCCGCATCTGCTACTGTGAGTAATCCCTATGGGGATGTTGCTGTTACTGTCGTGAGTAGGTCACCAGCGAATACCGCCACTGCTGTTACCTCCACCAGAGCTACTTTCGCTGCACCTGTTTCTGCGGCACCTGCTCAAAAGAAGGTGGGATACGTGAAGGCCTCCCGCGGCCGTGGTCGAGGCCTACTCCAAGGACTGACCGAACCGGACACAAAGAAAAGTCAGGCCTTGTACTCACGACCGGATCTGTGCGCTGGAAACTGTCTGCCCGACAGTTTCCGGCGTACAAGGCTGATTTGTGTTTTGTTCCGCTGGCGTGTACACACCAGCGGACCAAATTCCCGTCGTACCGGAACGCGTGCACGTAAACTACGTACGACGTCACTATAAAGGGGAAGACCAAAGTTAATGGCGCCGCCCTCTGTTCCTCTTTTGCTAGTTACGTGTTTGCTCGTGTTAGTGAAGGTTTGGTTAGAGCTGATTCGCGCTTCTCGGTCTCCAGGCTTTGACAGCGTGTATTCACGGGTTCAGTGCGTGTGCTTGCGGTAACGTAGTTGTCATTCGGCTATAGGCAAGCAGGTTGTTTCTGCTTTAGCAGTTGCATCCTGTGCGCTCGTATCTGTTTGTCACGCGTTTGTCGCAGGTAGTGCTGGATTTGCGAGTGCTTTCTGTTTCAGTGTGTTCTTGACTGACCAGCCGGCCGGTTTGAAGCCATGATGGAGCAGCAGCGTCAATTTTCGCGAGTTGGTGCTGTTTATGGGATGGCTGCTGGATATGTTCATTTGTCCAGTACTTTGGCCAGAAACAGGGGGCGGAGGCGTTTCTGGACCAAGAATTGGTTGCGCCAGCGTGACCAGTTCTCACATATGCCTCTGCTTAGGGAACTCCAGGAGAATAATCCTAATGACTTTAGGAATTTTCTCCGCATGACGGACCCCGTATTCAACCGTCTGCTGGATCTTCTGTCCCCCTATATCACGAGGCAGGACACTGTGATGCGCCAAGCCATCACGGCCGAGCAGAGGCTTATTGCCACGTTGCGGTACCTGGCGACTGGGAGGAGCCTGCAGGACCTCAAGTTCTCGACAGGCATCTCTCCGCAGGCGCTTGGGGTCATCATACCGGACACGTGTGCTGCCATCATCAAAGTTATGCATGAGGAGTATATTAAGGTAAGTTTCCTGGCTCTAATAATGTGGCCAACTAACTTTATTTTTATTTTCCCAGATATGCTGTGTGTTTAACTAACGTTACCTTTTCTCCCTATGCATGTTGATATCAGCTTTACATGTTTTATTCTTGGCCTACCTGCATATTTGTCCCTTACCCAATATTAACCTGTCCAGCATGCTATCCTAGGGACAAACCCACCTTGCCATTTTTTCAAACAGGACTTTTTGGTTTTTGTGTCCCCCCCTTCAAACTTTTATTGTCCCCATCAGAGGGCTGTGGAGTCTCTTAATGAAGTGGCCCTATATATTTCATTTCCCAAATTCTCCATGCACATTTTTCTAATGCAATTTTAATACTGTGAACTGTCACAAGGATGCTTGTAGGATGTATTTGTTACAAAGTACTAAATCTCTAATTTTGTTTGTCCCCACAGCTACCCTCCACACCACAGGAATGGCAGTCTGTGGCTTCCCAATTTGCCCAGCGGTGTGATTTTCCAAACTGCGGTGGAGCAATAGATGGGAAACACGTCCGCATTGTGCCCCCACCCCGCTCGGGGTCCTACTATTATAATTACAAGGGTTATCATAGTATTGTGTTGATGGCGGTGGTGTCGGCACAGTATGAGTTTCTATATGTGGACGTGGGGAAGAACGGCCGGATGTCTGATGGGGGAGTGTTCGCACGGACTGATTTCTATGATCGTCTCCAAGCTGGTGGTCTGGCATTGCCACCAGATGAAGATAATGTGGAAGGACTTCCGTTTGTGTTCCTAGCGGACGAGGCTTTCGGGCTTGGTCCTCACCTCATGCGGCCTTTTCCCCAGAGGACCCTCACCTCAGAGAGGAGTGTGTTTAATTTTCGGTTGGCCAGGGCTCGGAGGGTAGTCGAGAATGCCTTTGGGATACTCACCAACCGGTTCCGCCTGTTCAGGACATCGATACATCTGGCGGAATATAAATTGGACACCGTTGTATTTGCCTGCTGCATTTTGCACAACTTTTTACGCAGGCACTCCCAGACGTACCTACCCGACATCGGTTCTGAGGCAAGACTACCCTCAGATCCCCTTCCCGGGCTGGACACTGGTCGCGCTGGCTTGGCCCCCCAATCAGCTCGTGAGGTACGCGACAAATATGTTGAGTACTTCATGGGTCGGGGGGCCATTGCTATGCCAGATCATATTTCTTTCTAATTCGGCCCCCAAAGAAAGGAATATTCTAAAAAATAATAAATAATTAGACCATTGGACTTTATACAGTTGTTTGTCATTAATGCTTTTTCTCTTTTTCTGTCTTCCTGGTTCTCTAACTAACTTCTTCAATTGTAATGCATAATTGATTTCTCCACTTTTAGTAACTAACCACATTTTGCACAGTATTCACTCATCTACAAACAGGGTATTGAGTCTAGAAATAAGAAGCAACTCCATTTGTAAATGTTGAGGTCAATTTTTTTTAATTTTTGCTTGTTCATGACCCCAAAAATAATTTTATATTTTTTTCATTACTCCCTGCTTTTGTACTTAGGAGTCTTCAAAAATTTTTTAAACTTTTTTTTTTTTTTCAGGTAATTCAACCAAAAATATTATGCAGATTATACATTTATTAACAAGTTCACTTTTTTTTTACTCAAATATAGTTAGATTTATTGTTTACATATATATATATATATAGATTATATTTGGTGGGGTGTTTACCGCCTTAAATTTTTTTTTGGCCATATTTTTTAGGCACAAAAAACAATAATTTTTTAACCATTTTTTTTGTTTTTGGTGTGTTTTTCTAAAAGAAAATTTTTAGGTGAGAATTTGGAGTCAAATCTCTACTTCACTAAATTCAGTGATTAGAGAGATTTATAATTCTATATATATATTTTTAAAAATTTTTGGCGTTGTTTATTCTTTATGGTCTAAACTTTATAGTATCCCAAAATGTTCAACATGGTCAAAAAGTAACAAAATCCAATTCCAAAAATATAAAAACTCACAACAGCAGTCAGTCATGGTGTGCTTTCACACTGGAACACGCCAAAATTGGAAGATACACACATTCAGTGCAAACTCGCCAAATGTCATTGGTTCAACAGACAAATGGCCACATGTGCTATCTGACATCATGGGTGATCAATGTCTGTGTTTTGTGGGAGCAAACCCTTCCTCTCAACTACTTGAGGATGGAGGAGGGGGTTGGACCCACAAAGCACAGACATTAGATATTCTGTGATGGCAGATAGCACATGTTGGCACACTGTGTGTGTATCTTCAAATTTTGGCGTATTCATTATTCAAACTGTAAAAATGTTTGTGGGGGCGGGGGATGGGCGGGGGGTGTTTCAGTCTTTGACACGGCCCATCATGTCAATAATGTTCTTAAAATTAGATTCGATGACCATCATTCTTTGCCGCATATTGTCCATTTCCGTGCTGCATTCCAAAAGGACATTTGTTACATTCTGTTCCATGAGAAACATCCTTTCACGCATATTGTGCATTTCAGTGCTGCACTCCATTACCTGCTGAATAATTATAGCAGCACTTGCACGTGAAAATATTGGCACACCATCCTCCTCCCCTAAAACAAAAAAAAAAAATGGCATTTACAATATTATTTTTCAATGAGGCCTATCTACATATGTTTTTTTGAATCAAGCTAGGGTGACACTGACCTGATGGGCTTCTCCTTTCCACCTCTTCGACATCTTCTATCACTCCTCCTTCTTCCACCACCTCCCCATCATCTTCAATCACTCCTCCTTCTTCCACCACTTCCCCATCATCTTGGACTCCTCCTTCATCCATCAATCCACCTTCTTTCAATTCGCCAAATTGTTCTTCCGCCACTTGCCCTTCATCTGCTATGACTTCTAAGTCCAAAATTACTTCTTCCTCCTCTCTTCCTTCCTCCTTTCTTCCTTCCTCCTCTCCTTCCACATCCTCCTCTCCTTCCACATCCTCCTCTCCTTCCACATCCTCTTCTCCTTCCACATCCTCCTCCTCCTCCACATGTTGAGATGGCAGATTTTGGCCTTGTCTGGCCCTCTCTGCCTCCTCCAAATGCTGGCGACTTCTTTCCCCTGAAATAAACCAAAAAAAATGTAGACTCATCAGCACACAGATATTGGAGAGCATAAATCGCACACATTGCTTAGAAGATGCTTTCATTTAGTTACTTTTATCTTTCACCAAACCTACATTTTGCAATTACTTCTATATGGCAAGCTCTGATCCTGCCCCTTTTTAGCAAAGTGACACACATGGATGTCCCCCCTAAACTGTATTTCTGGGAGACCCTACCAAAACCCATTTTTGATTTGGGGAGACACAGGTGCTCTGCATTGCAGATGTGAAAACATCTGCTTTATTACCATATTATTTCTAGAACTAGCTTTTACACAATGTTTACAAACAAAGTTTTTGGCCAGTGAGCCATGTCCAGGTGTGTTGTTCCTGGAATAACCGAGCCTTTCTGATAAACTATGTGATGTTACGTTGTTTACTAAGAACACTGTTTGTAAATATGTAGTTATTTATGTTCTAAAAAATAAATAACAACATGTCTTTAAAATTACAAGCAGGCCAAGGAGGCAGATGGTGAAATATACATGGCAACACATTATTGCAGACAATCACCACCCCCCCCCCCCCAACCCCAATATATATTTACTTACTTTTACGCAGAATTTTAAGTATTTTCTTCATCTGATGTGGCTCCCTCAATTTTAAGTCTGACCAGCGTTTCCTCAGCTGTTCCTTGGACCTGGTGATCCCAAACATCCTCTGCATTCTCCTCGCCACCTTGTCCATAATATGTGCCTTTCGGCGGTTAGGGGTCTTGTATGGCCCTAATTCACCATCATAGTCCTTTTTTCGCATGATGTAAACTAACTCCACCATTTCCTGGAACCGCATATTAGTGGCTTTATATCTTCTTTTCCTTGATCGGGACGTCCCTGCCTCTGTCCCTTCACTTGTGGCATGAGAGCATCGTGCCCGCTCGTGTGACATCGCCATCTTTCCTTTCCCACAGAGATTATGGGCGTGGAAAAGATGAATTCTTACGCCATGGGCGGAGAAGAGGGCGGCGTTTAATACATACGCGGAGTGTAGAGAATGCAAACAACGTGTTTACGTCCGTTACGCGGAGAATCTTCGAGCGCATCCAGAACATACACAGTTAACGCCATATTTCCTAAACTCATTGATTAGGGGCCTCGCAAAGGTGACGAGGGCGGGGTTTCATAAATACGCGGAGTGTTTAAAAGGTTTACGCCGTGATTACGCATCTTACGCGGTAATTAGGCGAGCGTGAGAAACGAGGAGCGAGAGACAGGAAGGTAAGGAAATTAAAAATGTGATCAGCAGAGGCCTTGAAAATGTAGACACATGGGATGGGGGTTTGGGCTGTTGGTTGCACCCTTTTTAAGCTATTCTGTCTATGGGGTACCACAATGTTATTTTGGTATCCAAATGCTTTTGGACACCTCACAAAATAGAGATGTGAACAATGCTGTACCTCATTGACAAGTTTTTGAATGGTGTATTCAGATCAGGCAAAGTATTGTTCAAGTGTTGGTTGTACAGAGGTCATTAGGAAGTGTCTTTTATGTCATCCATTGTCAGGGGTATGAGATTTACACATGAAAGAGTGCCTAGATGAAAACTGTCATTTGTAAGCATTGTTTAATTTAATATATTTAAAATATTTACTGCAATGTGAACAATGGCTCTGCATCTAGCAAATCAATGTTTGGTACAAGCAATGCGGCCGAGCTGCCAATCATTGTTTAAACAAGAGAGACTGTGTTTGGAATTAGATATAGGTAATAAATTTGAAGACACATATTAGATCAAGGTCAACGCTGATCCTTTGGAATATTTATTTTTCTGTGGTTTATGTTTTTGTAATCTAGACTCAAAAAGAAATATAATTTTGCAAAAATTGCAATGGACCTCCTACAAAGCAAGGAATCTATAGAGGCCTTACTTCAAAAATACCAGGACACGCCCATCCTGTGGAATTCAAAACACTCGTTATATTGCAATAAAGAGGTACGAGCGGCAGCACTAGAAGAGCTAGCAAATTATATGCAAACTTGGGTGCCAGGATGCACTGCCAACATGGTGAAGGATAAACTTGCCAACCTCAGAAGCACATACAGGAGAGCATACAAAGCTAATAAAATCAAAAAATCGGGAGCAGCAGCAAGACAAGCAAAGGAACCCAAACTGTGGTATTATAAACAGATGGCTTTTTTGCGGGACGAAATGGAAGGCAGGAAAACGATGTCTAGTCTTTCTTCCAACCTTTCCTCCATGCTACCTTCCAGCGGACATTCCCCAGATGACCACAGCCCTGCAGAGTCGGAGGAAGAGGGCCTGGCTGACAGAGATGCAGATCTGCCACCCTTCGATGAGGAGGTATAGTAGTTTCCTCTATATTTATGGCGTAAATAATTCTTGGTGGATTAATGATTAGATATTGTAAAAAAAAAACCAAGCTGGAAAAATGCAAACAAAAAGGTGTACAGACAAATAGGTGTCAGGGATGACAACTGCAGGGGTCAGAAGTAGAGTGTATTCAAGTAATAATGAACAGAAAATACTGAACGAAAAACATGAAAATGAGTGTGGTTTTATTTAGCGAAATTGTAAAAAAATTCTTTTTTTTTCCACACAGGAAGAAGAGATCAGCCAGGAGGTGGCAGATCCTCAGGTGTCTGTCAGCCAGGAGGAGGCCGGGGTCAGTGGCAGCCAGGAGGAGGCCGGGGTCAGTGGCAGCCAGGAGGAGGCCGGGGTCAGTGGCAGCCAGGAGGAGGCCGGGGTCAGTGGCAGCCAGGAGGAGGCTGGGCCCAGTGGCCTGCAGCAGGTCCACCCGGCCAGGAGAACCACCACCAGCCAGTCTTCTCCCCCCCAGGTGAGGCCATCAGGCCGAAGGAGGCAGTTGAGGCCTGTGGAGGAGGCAAGCCTCCGCATGATCCAGGAGGCAAGCGCCATCATGAGGGCCCCCCTCAACCCCACAGAGGCCTTCAGTGCCTCATTGGCCCATGATTTAAATGAAGGGGAGGAGGACCAGAGAAGACTGGCAAAGGCCCTGATGAACCAGGTCCTTTGGTGGATGCAGAGGGGCCTGCTGACCCCAGACACTGGGCTATGTGACCCGGCCCGGCTTGCGGAACACCATCCTCCTGCTGCCACATCAACCCCACCTGCAAGACCCCGTGTTCGATCCGCTGGAAGGCTGCCTGGAGGGAAGGCTGGAAAGAGGAGGAAACGTTGATTTTCTGCCTTCCATTTCCTTCCACATAAAGGACATCTTGTTTGTACTACCACAGTTTGGGTTCCTTTGTTTGTGTGCTGCTGCTTCATATTTTTGTGTTTGGCTCCTGAGGCTTGGAAGTTTATCCTTCACCATGTTGGAAATGCAAGTTTGCATATAGTTTGCTATCTATTCTAGTGCTGCCGTTCTTTTTATTTTTTGTGATGACATTTGCCTGAATAAAAGGCCTTTTGCTTTCATTTGAAAACATGTCTATTGTTTGATATACTGTGGGGATTATTAGGCAGCAAACCTTTAATAAATATACAATGGGTAATTTACAAAGGACACACTCCTTGGGGGGGGGGGGGGACATTTGGTGTGCCAACATGGTTTAATATTCTCTAATGAAACACCAACAAAAAAAAAAAAAATTTAAAAAAACATGTCAAAAAAAAAAAGGTTAAATGGTGACATAACTAGAAACAAAAAAAGAAATTAAAAAAATGCACATTCCTTTACAAAAATGACTACTCTAAATTATGGAGGACCACCAACCAAAACACACGTCTGGCATAGAAAACATTATTAAAGGATTACATCACAAGCAAGAAATGTGACATTTCAGTATGGGACAACTCTATTGAAATTGCATCAGCAAGAGAACGGGGTTATTCTAGCAAGAGAAGAATTAATAAAACGAGGCTTTAAAATGTGGTTTAGTGCGCCTTTTTAAGACATTGTTCTCTTGCTAGAATAAAAGGTTTCTAATGACGAATGTGCCATATCCCAAAGAAACGCGAGTTTTACCTGAACGAGCGCTCCCGTCTCCTCATTTGGACTGAGCATGCGCGGGGTTTTTGTACGCTGCTTTTGTGTACAGACGACCGAACATGTCTGACGGACACGATTCCAGCAGACTGTTTTAAAGCAAGACCAGGAAACAGTTGTTCGTTGGAAAACGGTCTGGCCGACGATTGTTTGCTGGAATTCTGTACGTTACTGCCTACACACGAACGAACATGTCCGCTGAAACTGGTCCGCGGACCAGTTTCAGCAGACATGTTTGGTCGTGAGTACGAGGCCTCAGATCTCCGAGTGGTCCACGACAGGATGGGTGAGAGTGCCAAGGGGGATATGTCTGGGACTGTATACAATTATTTACCGGCAGAGGAATTAGGAGATTCGGAGATAGAATCTTTGTCAGACATCTCCAGGGATGACGATTTATTTAAAACTTTGTCACAAGAACTGTTATTAGCAAGCAGCGATGATGTCGCCTCAGCGTTACTTTCTCCGAGTACACAGCTATGTACTCGGAGGAGAAAATGCCCAGGGTGGAAGCCCCACTTGTTGCTGATGAGGTCCTGGCCCGCGGTACCAGTTCACTGGGCCCAGGAAAGTTTTCCACTAATTCTATGGTGCACAAATCTGCAAACTCGTGTGTACCCCCTGGAACTGGGCCGTTGAGCGTATGCCTATCTGGTGGTTGCTACAATCCAGTGTGGAGCTGAGTTAATCCTCTGGATCTAAGTTGTACCCGTGATGCGCAAAGCGAAAGTGCATAAATCTTTCCCTGTCCCTCTACCCCTCTGTTGGAGAACTTTGTTAATAAAACCCTTGAAAAATACTTTGTGTTGGTGTGTACATTCTTATGGACAACTCTTCAAGGACAACCCCTGAAACGAGCGTATAGAACAGTAAGGTAACGGCAGGCCCAAATTTAAACCAGCAGCTCCTTCGGGGGTAGTGCTACACCAATAAAGGAAAAAAAGCCTGAAAATATACAAAACTAATACAGACAGCACATCAAAGGTTTGATGTATATATTTTTTTCTTATATTTTTTTTCTTTTTAGATACACTTTAAAGACTCCATAATTCATGATAATGATGTGTTGAACTCCTTGGTTCCATCTGTCAAGTGTCTCCGTGGCTCAACACAATAATGTCATTACAAGGCACCCTCAGCTATGTCATTCATCCAAAGATGTGTGGCCAAAAAGCTAAACTCACTATATGAACAATAACAGCAGATAACCTTTGAACGCCTAAACGGTGTTGCAATTTGTGCCCTAAAGATAAAAAAGATGAGTTTACAATGGGTCATTTCATATGACATAAAGACATCTTGGTATTTAAAACATCATTGCCTGGTGAATTGTTTCATAATGCTTTACTTTTTTCTATGTAAGAGTTGTCTGTTCAAGTAAACCTAATGACGTGCAGTCCATTCTTCTTGTTATTTGTCCTTTAACTGCTTGCCGACCAGCGCACAACTATATAGGTCGATAGCATGGCACGGACAGGCAGAAAGACGTATATATACATCCCCCTTAAGATCGTGGCATTTTGGACTTGCACGCCCGCCGCAAGCTCCGTGAACCCGACCGCGGGTTCCACGGACTCGATTGCTGCGGGGATACCCTTGATCGTCTCACGGTGAGGAAGAACGGGGAGATGCTGATGTAAACAAGCATCTCCCCGATCTGCCTAGTGACAATGACAGTGATCACCGCTTCCTGTAATCGGAAGCGATTAACACTGTCTTGTCACACATAGCCCATCCCCCCTACAGTAGGAATCACCCACTAGGGCACACTTAACCCCTACAGCGCCACCTAGTGGTTAACCCCTTCACTGCTCGTATCATTTTCACAGTAAGCAGTGCATTTTTATAGCACTGATCGCTGTAAAAATAACAATGGTCCCAAATATGTGTCAAAAGTGTCTGAAGTGTCCGCCATAATGTCACAGTCATGATAAAAATCACTGATCACCGTCATTACTAGTAAAAAAAATATATATATTAATAAAAATTACATAAAGCTATCCCCTATTTTGTAGACTATATAACTCTTGCGCAAACCGATTAATAAACACTTATTGCGATTTGTTTTACCAAAAATATGTATTATATAGCGCAAGAAAATAAAGCAAAAGAAGGCTCTAATTGTGGGGAAAAAAGGACGTAAATTTTGTTTGGGAGCCACGTCGCACAACCAAGCAATTGTCAGTTAAAGCGACGCAGTGCCGAATTGCAAAAAGTGGCCCGGTTATTGACCAGCAAAATGGTCCGGTGCTGAAATGGTTAAGTTAAAATTTAGGGTTTCTGATATATTCTATCTACTTTAATGTATGGGATGCAATCCACTAAAATGTGCTGGGCTATTTTGAACCAAGTAAAGATCTACTTCCTTCTATTCAGTCCAGATGTGTAAATTTGTTTTGTAAGAGTATATAGAGATATAGATATATAGAGATATAGATAGAGATATATCGAGATATATAGAGAGATATATATAGAGAGCGAGATATAGAAAGAGAGAGATATATCGACATATAGAGAGAGATATATAGAGAGATATATAGAGATACTGTATATACTGTAGCGAGATATATAGAGATATATAGATAGAGAGAGAGAGAGACATAGAGAGACATACAGATAGAGAGAGAGACATATGGAGCTATATAGAGAGACATAGAGAGAGAGAGACGCTATTCTTGAACTGTAAGTAATAGCATCATGACAATAGTTATAGTATGGTTCCCAAAATGTTTTACATGTTTCATGTACATGTGTGTTGAATTGAAACTGTTGATAATGTAATGTGTGCATTAATGGCGTTTTTAAGAGTGTAAATGCAAGCTGAGGGTTCTATAAATCTTCGTTGTCAGGTTGCCATGGTGAGGGGTGCATGACCTCCCCAGTACTTAGTGCTTTTTTAGCTAGAATGATTTCTCAATTAACAATAGCTAAATGATTATGCCCTTCCATCACTTCCCAGTGTCACCATGGTACTGGAGTCCAGGAAGCCTTAAACTATTTGTTGTATGGACAACGTCCAAAAACATTAGCTCTAAATTCTTATAGACATAAAACACAAATTGCTCACAATGATATATCAAATTTATAAGAATACCTGAATTACCAGCATGTTGTAATGATATTATTCATCACCGCTAATCCTTTGTGAGCCAGAGGCAGCAGTCAGACAGTGTGGCTTCCCTGTTTGTCTGGACTTAAAGTGGTTGTAAACTACCACTTTTACCTACAGGTAAGCCTATAATAAGGCTTACCTGTAGGTACCATGAATATCTCCTAAACTTGCACCGTTTAGGAGATATTCACTGTATCCGCATGTGCCATTGGCACATGTGCACTGAAGAAACGGTTTGCTCTTGGCATTTCATCAGTAGCTGTGCTTTTACCTGCGGCACCAGCACGCATGCGTAGGAGTGACATCATTGCGGCTCTTGCCAATCACAGCACCGGATTAGGTGGGTGCTACAGTAGGTGTCGTGTTTTGTGTTAGCTGCCAGTGCAGGTAAATTTAAGTAGGCCTATGCTGCGAGCTAGGCCTGTTTTTTTTTTTTTTTTTTGATCTGGCGGCAGGGGAATGGTTTTAGTGTAGCAGTAGGTGACTGACATGTACTTCAGCCCTTGGGCAACTCCCCTGTTTCCAGAGGAGAATGTTCTGGAACAGGGGCATAGCTGAGTGCTGTAGTGACATGGGGTACATGTGAGGAGCTCTGACCAATCAGCATCTAGGATTGGCAGGGGGCAGGCCTCCTACATATACCCATTGTCAGCCTGCTGAGGGGGAGTCGTCAGCTGGGTGAACTGAATGATGGATTGCTAGACTGTCGTGCAGGAGAAATACCCCCATCTGGGGGGGGGGGTGGATCCGGTGGAGGAGCTCAGGAACTGGGAGGGAGCCTCTCCTTACACGGTCATTGAGAGGTGTCCTGGAACATGAACAAGGAGAAACAGTTGGTCTGCATGGTCCGGAGTAAGTCCTTTGGGAAGGATCCAGGGCAGGAGTCTGTGACTGAAAGCAAAGTGGAGATCTGGAAGAGGCATGTCATGGGAGCTGGGTGTAGAGCCAGAGGAGAGACTGTGAATCGATGCAGCCTGAGGGCGCAGGATTTGCAAGTCGGACTTGCTGGGATCAGTAGTCCATCATCAAATATTCTCTTCAACTAATGTCCACGACCACAAAAGGGGTACTGCAGGCCACTGGCCTATAAAGGACCATCAATTTAAACAACTGATAGGACTTATGCAGAGTGAAACCTAGTCAACTCAACATGGCGGGACAGGAGTACTAATGCTATGATGTTCGGGTGAGGTACAAGTCTGCAGGGAGAGTGAAGAGGCGGGAAATGTTCTGAGGTAAAGTCTGTCAAGATTAGTGTCTGCCATTTTGTCCCATCTGAGGAAATGTAACGCATGAACCGCTATAACATTTCCAATTCTGATATGAACCGCTATAAAATAACTAAAACATTGACTTTTCATTGACTGAAAGAGTGTGTCTAATGGATGTCTGGCAGCAGGGTGATATCAGTGGATGTAGTAACTCGTACCAACCACCTGCTACATTCCTGATACATGTCTTTTGTACCATGTACTTTCATAATAAAAAGTTTCCTTATACTTACATTCACTGCTCTAGGTAAGCGGCACTATCTGACTGCTTCTCCAATATAGACCAGGGTGCTAGCTTAGTTCTTCACTGTATCAATTCAAACTTGCAGTCACCCATGGAGTGCAGCCTCCCTAGATTGCAAGTTTGAATTCAAAAAGTATCCTGTTTTATTTGCAATGCTTTCTTTGTGTGAAATACCTGGCGCTCTTGCCAGCCCCCCTGCTTTCGAAATTTCAGACTGACCATGTTAAGCATAGACGCACATTCATGCCATTGTGGTCAGTTTTCTGTCTGTCTCTCCTATAATGATCAGACTTGTGCTGGTATGTATGTTATATATTTGCTAAGCAAAAAGTGTTTTAAGGCTTATTATTTGAATTAAAGTTGGGTAGTTTGTGTTTGCAGCCTGAGCCGTAGTGGCTAGGTTAGCCAAAGCTTTATTTATATCTGAAGTTTTTTGATTGATGCTTACCCACAATGTTTTTGAAACCAATAATAAACAACCGCGGCCTTTAATATCCAACAAATTGTCTGCTGTCTGTTATTTTAGCTAAGGTTAAAGTTTAAGTTTTAAAGGTTCCCAATTCCCGTCTGCTTTCCCATGTATGCATTCCAGATAGATATAAGAAAAGCATTTTTTATATGTATTACCAAAAGTTAAAGGACAACATTAGGTGCCTATATGCTATTTTAGTTTTTTTTATATAACAGGTCCAATTTCCAGAGATTACATTGCAAAAAGATGTTATTGGCACATGGTCAAGCTGATAGGGTGTTCCCAAATAACAGAAATGTATGTCTCTTATGATCATTATATACAGTTTGTTAATTGTGCAAAAGTTAAGGAGAATGTGTTAAAATGAAAACTGATTATATTTTGGGAGGTCATTTGTAGCAACTGCCCAGGACTCAATATTAAAAGCCTGTAGTTCTGTGAAGACACTAGATCTTGGCACATTTACATGTGTGTCATTCTGTCTACTTAAAGCGGAGGTCTGCCTAAAAAAAAATATTAAAAGCCAGCAGCTACAAATACTGCAGCTGCTGACTTTTAATAAATGTCCAGGCTGCCTGCAATGTCGGCAGCCAAAGCCGATTGGCTCTCGGCTGCCCCCGCCGCCTTTCTCGTGACGGAATCAGGAAGTGAAACATTGCGGCTTAATTTCCAGATTACCTGCTGCGCATGCGCGAGTCATGCTGTGCATCCTCACTGGTCCCCGATCTCTTCTGGGACCTGTGTGTTTCCCAGAAGACAGCGGGGGGGATGGGAAGTGACGTAGACCGTCACAAATTCTGCGCAGGGTCTATGCCCGGAAGTGGGGGGAAATACCTGTATTATAAGGTATCAGCACCCCCTCCCCCCTGAAAGGTGCCAAATGTGACACCGGGGGGGGGGAGGGTTACGAAAAGTGGAGGTTCCATTTTTGTGTGGACCTCCGCTTTAATGATCTGTACTTTTACTTTGTAACTCTACCATTCTAAATAACCTTTTAAAACCATTCACTGTGAGTAAAGATTGTTGTTTTCCATATGAATACTAGACCCTTGTCAAAAATAAGGGTCTGGTATATATTTTTTATGGGGAACCCTATGCCTTTTTTTGTGTGTTGGGTCCCCCTTTTACTTATCTAGAATAAGTGTCTGGTATAGATAAAGGGAATGCCTAGCTGCTTTGTTTTGTACAAAATAAACAGCATTTTTTGTGAATGTCAATTTTGCTGCAGCAGGTTGTTACATAATACAGATGTCCCACTGCATTGGAACATCAAGAGCTTCCCCCAGGAATGTTATTTAAAGAAACGTTGCATGTTTATTGTTTCAGTTTAAGTTTTATTAAAAATCGCTGCTCCCAACCAAACAGTGTTTGAAAAAATCTTTACTGCTCCGGTACATGTTCCTTGGGGCAGTGTACAAATTCATATTTTAACTGGTAAGACTAAAGTTTGCTATTATATATACACAGAAAAAAGTTTGTTTTACAGGTTAGCCCTCCCAGGCAAGGTTATTTACCTTTATATTTTATTTTATATATATATATACATTATAGACTATTTTTTTATATATACATTATAGACTATAATATCCCCAAACTGACAGTGTTCTCAGTTTGCACAAGAATTTGTGAAAAGCATAAATTGCCCCTCCCCCCTTCAACTGAACAAATAATCCAGCGGCAGTGCGTTCATAGTGGGCGCAGGAGTGCCGCCCCCTCTCTCCCCTGCGCTGTCACTCAAGTCTAGAATACATAGATTTATGCATTGCATGAATCTATGTATTGTCGCCGCTGCCATCAATATTCAGATGGATGGGCCCCTGGTGAGCGCCAGCCATCTGAATAACAACAGTTTGTTGGTTTTTGGAAGTGTTTTTGGAAGTGTCTATCAGAGCCAGATAGGCTTCCCGATTACAGCCTGTTGGCTCTAATCGGCTTCCAAATAGTTAACCAGGGAACGCACATGCTGTGTGTTCCCTGGTTAACACTAACATGCGTCTCAGCCAATCAGGTTCACCGGGTCGGGTTACCGGTAACCTGATTGGCTGAAGCGGCATTGAGGGCGGCACTCGGAAGAAGACATCGAGGGAGCATGGAGGGAGGATGGCTGACCCGAGAAAGGTAAGTGCCGGGCGACAGGGGGAGAAATCTGGCGGTTTTTGAGGGGGCAAACTGGCGGCAATTAATGGGCACAGTGGCGACAATTGATGGCACAGTGGCGACAATTGATGGCACAGTGGCAACAATTGATGGCATGGCACAGTGGCGACAATTGATGGCACAGTGGCGACAATTGATGGGCACAGTGGCTGTGTTTGATGGCACAGTGGCGACAATTGATGGGCATAGTGGCTGCGTTTGATGGGCACAGTGGCGGCAATTAATGGGTACAGTGGCTGCATTTGATGGGCACAGTGAGGCCGCAATTGATTATTTTTTTTTTCGCTTGCTTGCGCCCCCCCCCAAAAAATTTGGAACACCAGCCTCCACTGAAATAATCACATGGCAATTCCACAATCATTTTTCGGATACCTGTGTCACCCTCCATGCACTGTTGTCCTCTATGTCTTTGTACTATTCAATGGTTAAAAGATAGAAGACAGATGATTTGAGATAACCCCTTATTTTGCTGTTATTGGTTAAAGGGCAGTATGCTGTAAATCACAAAGTAACTGTATTGAGAAAGAGTTAAATCTGTAGATATGTTCACACATGACAGTTCTCATTTGAGCTTAACTAGCACAATGATGCTGAGCTTATAAGCTCGGAGGAGAAGTGCCATTCTGGTGAATACCATGACAAACTCAAGCAGTAATTCCATGATTTCTTTTAAAAGTGATAATTATTACCTGAGAACTACTGGCTTTTGATAAGTGCACACCATGCAATAATATAATTTGAGGGCATAAAAAAAAATATTTGTTAAATGATAATCGTGAGTCTACTGTGCCTTCATTTTCACCTCCCACAAATAAGGTCAGATAACACTAAAAAGTAATACCCTTCATGCTGTGTTCTGTATTTATAAATTCACTCAGAAATGCTTGTCTGCGGGGACAGGGTGTTTGTGGCTATAATTTTTGTTTAGCTTACTGTAATAGGTATGAGCTTCTAGTGCATCCCTGAACCTTTAAGAAAGTATGGCAGGAGCGGCCCATCCATTAAGGGATCCACCCCCTCTCTCCAGCCACCCCCTCTATGTAGAATGGATAGATTCATGCATTGCAATTATGTGAAGAAACTTGGAATGGAATCTATCCATGGCTGCCGCCACCACCCCCATTCAGGAGTCCGGCCCCTTTTAGGACACCGGGCACCTGAATTTCAGTGGCGGGGGTGCTTTTTGAAGCACCTAGTTAGAGCTATAGGCTCTAATAGGCTTCAAAAATGGTGGAGACGCAAAGCATTGCTTTTGGAATCCACCCAGGTGTGTTAGAAAAGCAAAATAATATTTGCTTTTCTAACACTGAACCGTCTCTCCACCAATCAGGAAGCGCGGGTCGAATAGCCTTCACCTGATTGGCTGAAAGGACAGACGCTGCTCTTGGACGCCTATCAGGAATCAGGAAGATAAGACACACAGAGGACAAAGCTCGCCGCTGCCTGACCTGCCACCAAGATGGGGTAAGTGCTGGTTAGACAGTAGGCAAGCGGGAGTCACAGTTGCTGCATTTTATGGGGCACAAAGGCGGCATTTGATGGACACAGTGGCGGCATTTGATGGGCTCAATAGCGACATTTGATAGGCCCATTGGAGGCATTTGATGGGCACAGTATTGGCATTTGACAGCACAGTAGCTGCATTTGATGGGCTCAATGGCGCCATTTGATTTTTTTTTATAAATTCTTTATTTTTCATGTTTCTTCACATAATTCCAGTTCATCTTACACACAGGGCCGGATTAACAATGGGGCTGATGGAGCTACAGCTCCAGGCCCCTTTCTCAAGATAGGCCCATTTGCCCAAAAAAAAAAAAAAAAAAAAATTTTAAGAATTTTTTTTTTTTTAAAGATCGAATTTGGGGGGTTGTAGCTCGATGACCAGAGGTCACAGAAACCCCACATTTGGGGGGGGGTAGGCAGGTGAAGAGCTACCCCACAACTGGTTAAAATATGGGACGGCTATCATTTATGGTTCCGGAGATACAGGCATGCTTGCACAGCCTGTCAGAAGCTACATTCAGAGCGGCCAATATAAATACAAGCTGACACACTACAGCAGACTGATAGGATCACAGTGCTTATAATAATTATTTGTATATTACTTATGGTAATTAACCCCTTGCCACCCAGGCCAATTCTGACACTTCTCTACTACATGTAAAAATCATCATTTGTTTTTTGCTAGAAAATTACTCTATGGTGGTCTTTGCACTTTTTATGTTGCACGGTATAGAGCTGCACGACTCTGGCTAAAATGAGAATTGCAATTTTTTTGCTTAGAAGATAGATCACGATTCTCTCACGATTGTTGCGGCGTAACATCATCTTTCACATTAACAACAACAAACAAAAAAAATGGGCTAAATTCACTGTTTTGTTTTTATGGTTTTTATTATTCATTGAAGTGGGCAAATGCAGTGTGACATAACATATTGCAGCAATTGCCATTGTATTCCCTGGAGTCTCTGCTAAAATATATATAATGTTTGGCAGTTCCAAGTAATTTTCTAGCAAATAATATTGCTTTTTAACTTAAGAAACCAGTGTTGGACTTTAAGTGGTTAAATTTAGTTACAATGTTAGTTAGTTACAATGTTTCATTTTGTTTACAAACTTCGCAGACTGCCCAGATTTGTTCTTTACACACAGAAGTGTATCCCTTTAATCTAAGAAGGAAGTGTCAGTTACAATGTTTCCTGTTAAAAACTTGGCAGACTGCCCAGATATTTTCTTTTGACAGCTGAAAGTCTCTCCACTTGTTATATGAAAGAATCAGCAAACTCTGCATTGAAGATCGTCAGGGGGGTTGAATCGAGATCACGATTTTTTTAACGATTAATTGTGCAGCTCTAGCACGGTATTTGCGCAGCAATTTAAAAAAAATGTTTTTTTGGAAAAAAATGTTTCATTCATTAAAAAAACAGTTAGTTAGTTAAGTTAGCACAATTTTTTTTGGTATCCTAAGCGATGCTTTACATTTTTTTAGGTTACATGTTTAGAGTTACAGAGGAGGTCTAGTACTAGAATTATTGTTCTTGCTCTAACGATCGTGGCGTATGTAACCTGTGTGTATCTGGCTCTGATACTACCAGTGCCTACCCAGCCACTGACTAGTATCTCTCCCCAGCCTGTCCCCACACACCCTCTCACCTGCTGACCTGTGGATGGGGGAATCACTCCTGCAGTGTTATTGTGTTCTGCCAGTGCGTACAATGATCAGTGTTGCTAACTTTAGCTGGCAGCACTGATTGTTTTAAGAAAAAAAAACAGGCTGGTTGTACTCAAGTTGATTAATAGATTGACTTGTGTAAAACCAGCTAGCCCGTACATAGATTGACTATGGCTGGTCTCTGAATAATTGGCGTGATTTCAATCCATGTATGACCCGCTTAACCACTACTCAGTCCCTAAATATCCTTCCACTCCTGTACATAGTGCACACTGTCATACTCTCCACACTCCTCTCCTGTACATAGTGCCCACTGTCATACTCTCCACACTTCTCTCCTATACATAGTACCCACTGTCATACCCTACACACTCCTCTCCTGTACATAGTGCCCACTGTCATACCCTCCACACTCCTCTCCTATACATAGCGCCCTCTGTCATACCCTTCACACTCTTCTCCTGTACATAGTGCCTGCTGTCATACACTTCTCTCCTGTACTTAGTGCCCACTGTCGCACCCTCCACACTCCTCTCCTGTACATACTGCTCACTGTCATACCCTCCACACTCCTCTCCTATACATAGTGCCCACTGTCATACCCTCCACACTCCTCTCCTATACATAGTGTTCACTGTCATACCCTCCACACTCCTCTCCTATACATAGAGCCCACTATCATACCGTCTACATTCCTCTCCTGTACATACTGCCCACTGTCATACCCTCCACACTCCTCTCCTGTACATACTGCCCCATCATACCCTCCACACTTCTCTCTGGTACGTACTACCCTCTGTCATACCCCCTCACTCTTCCTGTACATACTGCCTATTGTCATACCCTTCACACTCCTCTCCTGTACAAAGTGCTTTTTTCCGTACCCTTTGTACTCCTCTCCTGTACATAGTGTCCACTGTTAGACCCTCCACATTCCTCTCCCTCACCTGCACATACTTCCCACTTATATACCGTCCATACTCCTCCCCTATGTCGCTTACCCACAAAAACAGTTCTTTAAAATTATACTGAATATCCTCAATATTACCAGCTCTAGAATGGACACACTTTTGTTAGTTCAACTAAAGGAAATATCAGTTCTCATATTTGTTCTGCCCCATTATTAGTACTCATTTAATTTTGTGATTACTACTATGATGTATAGAGGAACATCGGGGATCTCAGCTACTCTAAATATAGCACTTATATAAAAAAGTGGCCCTGAAAATATTTTTTAAATGTTGGCAACTGTGCACTTAGGCACTGCCCAAGGGCCACCGTCCACCGGGTCAGTAGGGGGCCCCATGAGAGGCTCCTGGGATCCTGTGATAATAAAGCGGTAGTAAACTTTCCTGACATTACTACTTTTTAGAGGCCCTGGGGTAGGTTATGCCACAATGTACAAGTATGCACAGCATATTAGCACATTAGTGTTCACTTACATTTTCAGACAGCCCTCCAGTGCTGCGATGAATCAGGCGGGGCCCGGGCGCTTCCATCTTCACCCGGTCTTCCTTCTGGGTTCTGTGCCTTTGGTCACTTGCCTTGGCTGGGCTGCGTTCATGTCATTCCCACGCATTTATTTATTATTTATTACACCCCATTCACACCTCCGCGACAAAACGCCCGACGCCGGCCGCTCGTGCCGCTGGAGGGGAGAATTCCCATTGCTGTCTATGAGATGGTTCACATCTCATAGACGCCGTACACCTGCGGCATGAAAAAAAGTCCTGAACCCTTTTTTTCAGGCAGCATTGGCGTTCGGCCATACAAAGCAATAGGAAGGATTTGTAAAAAAAAAGTTACACTATTCGCGGCAAAATACGCTGCGTACGCGGCGTTACTTGTCGCGGAGGTGTGAATGCAGCCTAAAAGGCCCCACCAAAATCCTCAGAACCAGGCCCATGATGTTCTTAATCTGGCCCTGCTTACACAGTCTTGGTATGACATTTATATTACATTCTATTAATTATATACATTCTATCACTTCCTGAGTTACTCCTTAGCTTATTATAGACTCTTCTATCTCTTTTCCCCTGCGTTGACCCGCTTCTCCCCCCCTCTCCACTGACCAGAATAGTCCCTTACTCCTCTACTCTTGTCTCTTCCCTATACGCCATGTATGGGGCCCATGTCTTTCAGTACCTCCCATCTTGGCCCTTCATCGTCAGAGTAAGATTCCCCATTTGTTGAATTTCTGCAATTCTCTCAAACCACTTGCTCTTGATGGGGGGATTTCACCCTTCCACAAAACAGGGACACACGCTCTCGCTGCCACCAGCAAATATCTCAATAAGGAGTTTGTATGTTTTTCCAATGATATAGGGATATCAGACAATAGATATGTAGACGGGTTCTCTCCTAAAGGTATTCCTGGTATTAATTCAATGGTTTCAGCTACCATTCTCCAAAATTCTTTGATTTTCGCACATTCACCCAGAAATATGTAATATAGTACCTTCTGCTTCCTTACATCTCCAGAACATTTCTGATATTTGGGGGTATATCCCATGTAGCACCATCGGTGTTCTATACCATCTAGTAAGAATTTTATATCCCCCTCTTGGTATCTACTCTCAACTGAAGCTTTTTGATTGAACACCAGGATCCTGTTTATCTGTTCTTGGGAAAATCTTACTCCCAGGTCCAGGGCAGGACTTAGGGTGGTGGGGGTCCCTGGGCTTGAGTGTTGAAGGGGCCCCCTGGAGGCCGAGAATTGGGGGGATCGAAGTTTTTGAGCGGGGGGGGGGGGCGAATTGTCGGATTTCTTCCCTTCAGCAGCCACAGTCCTCCACACACCACTCCAGTTCCTCCTGCTTCCGTGCTGCCTCCTCTTGCAGTGCGGGAAAATTAACCCTTTTGCGGGACTGCGGGAAGAAGCTGTCTGTGCGGGAATGTCCCACAGAATCCGTGCGTGTTGGGAGGTATGCGCAGGGCCGCCATCAGGAATTTTGGGGCCCCTTGCACAGCTTAAGGCATGGGCCCCCTGAAGCAGAGAACCTAGGGGGGGGTGCTGCCGCCTGAAATTGAGAAGCGGGGGGGCTTTACAAAAAAAGAAGAAATAAAGAAGAAAACAAATATATATATATATATATATATATAAATATATAAAAAGGGGGTAGCCATCCGGGGCCCTGGGGACCTCTGGGCCTTTTAATAAAAAGAAAAAATAAACCTCTGGGCCCTTTAATAAAAAAAATAAAAATAAACATTTATAAAAAATACATAAAAAAAGGGAGGTTGCCATCCGGGGCCCTGGGGACCTCTGGGCCCCTGGGAACCTCTGGGCCTTTTAATAAAAAAAAAAAAAAAATAGACAAAAATAAACATTTATAAAAAAAAAAAAAAAAGGGGGGGGGGTGCCACATGGGGCCCTGGGGACCTCTGAGCCCTTTAATTAAAAAAAATACATATATATAAAAAAAATGTAATTTTTTTTATAAAAAAATAAAAAAGGTGGGTTGCCATCCGGGGGCCCTGGAGACCCCTGGGCCCTATAATAATAATAATAATAATAATAATAAAAATATATATATATATATATATATATATATATATATAAAAATAAAAAATATATAAAAAAAACATTTTTTTACAAAAAATGAATTAAAAAAAGGGGGGTTGCCGTCCAGGGCCCTGGGGGCCTCCGGGCCCCTGGGGACCTCCGGACCCCTAAAAAAAAAAAAAAAAAAAATTATTATTATTTTTTTTTTTTTAAAGGGGGCACCCTATTGGGCGGGGCCCCTGGGCTTGAGCCCAGTCAAGCCCAATGGTAAGTCCGGCCCTGCCCAGGTCTCTCTCCCACTCCCGTAGGAAGGAAAGTTCCTGCGGTGTTTCCAAATCAGTTAGTGTAGCATAGAAATATGAAAGCAAATGTTTTAATGTTTCCCCCTTCAGACATATCTCCTTGAACCCTGTCAGTAGCTTAACTAACTAATGGCGACATTTGATGGCACAGTAGCTGTGTTTTATGGCACAGTGGCTGCAATTGATGGCACAGTGGCTGCCTTTGATGGCACAGTGGCTGCATTTTATGGGCACAGTGAGGGTGCAATTGATGTTTTTTTTTCAGTATTTAAAAAAAAATGTGTTTCTTTGCGGCCCCCAAAAATTTTGATCACCAGCCGCCACTGAGGTGGGCCACCTATAGTCATACTTGCCCTCAATTTATCTATCGCTATATACTGTATGACTCTCAATGATTAAAGTTAGGACTGCATTTTACATTTTACAGGGGGGCCTTGACAGGGCAGTGCGACTATCACACATATTTGCAACGGTTGTGCAACTAAAACCTCAAATTGTTAGGATGTGTTATGCGCTTTTTTTTAAGCTAGCTGATGGGTGTGCTGGGAAAACGTTTGTTTTTAGTGATGACATTTTTAGTCAACCACTTTATGCTTTAAATGGGCTCTGTAGCATGAGGCCAGTAGAAGGGGCTCCTGAACTCTTTCCACTGTGATTGGCTGCATAATGTTGAAATCATCATGTGCCCATCCTCCTATCTCCCAATTGTCAGTAGATGACCGTGATCTGTTGGTGACACCTCGATCACAGTTCTGGGATGCCAGTAGAGCACTACACAGCAACGTATGCAAGCATCAGCTTGGCACTAAGACCCATCTGCCCTCCCACCCACATATACAGTATGCACACAGCATTTATAAATGGGATAAAGTGCATCTGTGGTCAAAATGTAAAATCATATATTGATTTCCACATTGAATTGCCATAAGTCCTATCTTACTACAACTAATCAAAATGATCTTGAAGTTTGTAAACTTTATTTTTTTTTTTGAAGAATCACACAGAATTTATTTCCTTAAGTGCAATGACTTATATGCACGATATCCTATGAATATGCACTGCTGTAATACCAAATTCACATAGCATGCCATTTGAACTACAACAGTATACTGCAGAAGTACTGGAGAGGAGGAGTTTTTGAAGGCATGGTCAGTACAGGAAGAGCCCGACATGAGATGTCATTGCTGCCTGCAGACAGCAGAATATGTAGTTCACAGAAATCAAAAGTAAACCATATACAATAGATGATAAAGAAGGAGGAAATCCTGGAAAAGAAAAGCACAAAAAAAAAAAAACAGCCAGCGATTAGAGAAGGACAAGAGACAGACTTTGAAACGTCCCTTGCAAAAAGTTCTGTGATTTGGTTAGCTTCTCTGCCTATAACATCCACTTTTCAACTAAATTCGTTTCGGAAAATTAATAAAAGCTGTCTGAGACAAACTTTATCCCAATTTTGTCGCAAATAGACAATATTCAAAGATGTATGCAAAAAAATGAAGGATACAGTAGAAGCTGTTTGGTTGTTATGGACAATGGCACTGATTGAGACAGAACTTGTCTCAGAAACTTAGTTACTACCATGGGTTTGAGGTGAATCTTGCCTATTCAAGATTCACAATCCTGCAAAATTTATGTCCAAAGGGCCAGTAAGGGGCCCTTGGATATGTCAACCCCCTCACTATAAAAGGGAAGGGGGTACAGTGTAACCATAATATCAGTGTTGTGGAAGGTGCTGTGTGCATACCTCCCAACCTTTCAAAATGCTACCACGGAACATTCATTCAATTTATTTTTCCATGCCATTAAAGTTGTTGAGCGGGGGGAGTGTGGCCCGGTTGCTACCGCGGGAGGGCGGGGGTGGGGGGGTTGCTGAGGCAGGATGGTGACATTAAAGTTGTTGAGCGGGGGGGATTACCACTGGACAGGCGGGGGGTGCTCCTCTTACTGTGCGGGACAATTACCGCTATCGCGGGACTGCGGAAAAATCCTGCAGAATCCGTGCGGGTTGGGAGGTATGGCTGGGATAGGGAAAGCTGAATAAACTGCAAAGGGAGAGAATAAGGTCAGTTAGAAGACTGTACAGTACTTTACTTCTGATTGCTTTTTATTTTCTGGTAGATTTAAGATCAGCAGGTAATATTTTCATTGCTGTTTCATCCATATCAAACCTTTATTACATACGACGGCGTATCAGGAGATACACCGTCCTATCTCTATCTGAATCTGGCCCATTGAGACTGTTATAGACCTCCTCCTTAATGGCAAATCCCCCAGCCCAGACCTAGCAAATACTATAAACTGTTTAAAAACACTTTTGGCCCTTATCTCAATGATTTTACACTAAAGCCACATCAGCAGCTGCCTTCCCATGGGAAATGCTGAAAGCATATATCATGACAATCCTTAAGCTGTGCACGGACCAGACAGTTCCTCAAAATGATCAACCAATATTGTTGTTTAACATAGATGCCAAGATATACGCAAAATCTATAGCTACTTGTTTACTGAAAATCCTCCCCATACTAATTAAAGCAGACCAAATGGGATTTACACAGGGCAGACAAGCCTGATGCCACAAGGAGACATAGTTAATTTTGCAGAATCTAGTAGAGTGCCCTCTCTGATTCTCTTGCTAGACTCAGAGAAGGCATACGACTGAAAGCATTAGGAATACATGGTGCTATGCCACAGGTTCAGATTTACTGGAAATATTCTATCAGCTGTTCTAGCCTTGTATTCTTGCCCATTGGCCCAAGTTTATACTTGTAATATGCTGTCTAAATCTTTCAACATCACCAAGCAACGGTACTCACCAGGAATGCCCATTAACACCCTCAACATTTAATTTGCTCATGGAACTCCTGACCAAAGCCATTTACTCTCAACCCAAGATCTCAGGCTTTACTTGAGAACAGAGGTCACACAAGATCAACCTCTTTGCAGACAATGTCATACTATTATTAACAAAACCAAACATCTCCTTACAGATAGCACACGATTTTTAGCACCTTATCCTACTATAAAGTAAACTTCTCCAAGTCATTATTATTGGATTTAGAAGTTGACCAAACCTTTAAAGTCCTTTTACAACAGGGGCGTGGCCAGGCAGCAGATGTAGACGGACGTGTATTCAGAGAGCTCCGCCGAATCTCCGTTACATTATCCTGGGAACTCATTTATTTTGCGCTGAACTTTGCTCCACGATCGCCAGAAGGTCCCTCGCCACTACTCTGATCTTGTCTTCATCGATCTGCCCCACGATGTCAACTCAGAGGAAGCAAAACCAGCCCCGGCCTACAGACCTCATGGCGCAAGATGGCGCCGCGGAACAGCGTACGGCCCGAGACAGACACAGAGCAGGGGCGGAAAAACTATTCTCCAGGGTACTCACCTCGGATGCAGTCCCTTCGGTCAGCACTCCTGAACGTATGCCCCAGGATGGCTTGGAGGCGGATGACACCGTCCCGCTGGAGGTTCCGGCCGGACCTACCTTCTCCTGGGACGCAGTGAGTACTCCAGAAGGGGCCCCTGATAGGCCTAAGGCCCGAACGAGTCCTAATGCTGATGCAGAACCCACGCTAAGGGACATTTTTGCGGTGGTCACCTCAAACAACCTGTCTATAACAGCACTCTCTGCTGAGCTTAAGGGACTTAAGACAGAGATCACATTTTTGCGACATGATAACCAGAAGCTTAGGGAGAGGACAGCAGCCATAGAGGGGCGGGTGAGTTCTATAGAAGATGATATGGCGCCCATGCAACGTGACCTTACCTATAACAGCCATCTCCTAGCTCAACACTTCTCACGCTTAGAAGATTTAGAAAACAGAATGAGGAGGTCTAACGTGAGGGCTATAGGGTTCCCTGAGAAGATCGAGGGCAAGAACCCGGTGGACTTTATTGAGCAGTGGTTATGTCAGGCCTTTGGCAAAGAGGCCTTCTCCCCCATGTTTACTGTGGAACGGGCTCATAGGGTCCCCGCTAGACCTCCCGCCCCAGGGGCCCCCCCTCGGCCTTTTCTCTTCAAGCTCCTTAATTACAAGGACAGGGATGCGGTGCTGCGCCTGGCCAGGCTGAATCCGGATGCACTAAAATTCGACAACACCAAAGTTTCGATGTTCCCGGATTTTTCGGCTGATCTGCAGAAACAACGGGCTAAATTTATGGATATCAAGCGCAGGCTCCGTGACCTGGACCTGAAGTATGCAATGCTATACCCTGCCCGTCTACGGCTGGAAGTCCATGGAGCCGTTCAATTCTTTGATTCCCCCTCGGCGGCTGCACAGTGGCTAGATAGGGAAGAACACTCGCTACGTGAGGCCCGCAATAGGCGACAGGCTCATATGTGAAGCTGAGCTCATTTGATACATAATATGGATATATGTTCCACGGTACTCTCCCACGGTGGGACACTCTGTTGCCATGTTGGCATCTTTGAATTTACTACGGTCTATTTACCGCTGTTGCACGAGAAGTATTTAAGACCATAAGGCGCGCTTCCACTGTTGCCCCCAAGATGGCCCAGTATTGGCCTAGAGCATGTTATTGCTCTGCTCGTTTGACCATGTTGGTCAGTCCTTGCTACCACAACTTTGATAAAGCTACCACCTGTCCGATAATGCCTGCATCTCTTCCTCTTTATTATCATCATTTTTTTGCCCTACTGTCCTTTTTGTTTTTGTCTCTAATGCCACCTCATCTCACCGAACATATCAGAAGATTTGAACTGCTACATGTCCGTCGTCGAGAGTTGTGGTCCATTGGAACTCTTTGCCCGCTGAACCCACCAAGATCTACCTCCTCGAACTGCCTACTTGCTGCTCCTATTATTTGGGTATATATGCTCTGTAATATTCTGGTTTAATTTCAGATTTGTTTTCTTATTATGGCTAGGATAACTAGATTTATGTCCTGGAACGTTAGGGGATTGGGGAGCCCAGTTAAACGTTTAGCGGTGACACGTACGATTAAACGGCTCGGGGTAGACGTGGTCTGCCTGCAGGAGACTCACTTCTCCCCGACCTCTACACCACAGTTTGTGGCTCGACAGTTCTGTCACCAGTATCACGCCACCGGTTCAGTGTACTCGAGGGGAGTGAGCATCCTTATCAAGCGGGATACACAGTTTTCGCCTTTGGATGTTAAAACTGACCCGGAGGGCCGTTTTGTATTTATTCTGTGTTCCCTTTACGGGACTAAGTGTATATTAGCTGGGTTGTATATTCCCCCACCGTACTCGTCTAGTCTACTTAAGGTGCTAGCTGATTATGTGGCCAAATATCCAGGGGTACCTACAATGGTCCTGGGGGACTTTAACAATTACTTAGATTACACGAAGGATAAGCTGATCTCACGTCTTACTGGGCTGGGGGGGGGCCTATAGGCCCTACTCCCTTTGCCCGCCTTTTGATAGAGATGGGCCTCACTGACGTCTGGAGGGTGCGTAACCCGGAGGCAAGGGTATACTCATGCCAATCGGCATCGGTGGGGGGCTTGTCGAGAATTGATATGGTACTAGGTACTGATATGCTGTTGCCCCTGGTCCTGTCCTCCCAATATCATCCTAGGCAAATTTCTGATCATTCCCCGATCACAGTAGATGTTAAATTGGGGGCCGCCAGGGGAAATTGTCTATGGAAGCTTAATCCCTTTTGGCTGTCTCTCATACCAGACCCTGATCCAATCCCAGCATTGTTGAAGGAGTTCTTTATTCATAATATGGATTCAGCGGGACTGGATACGGTGTGGGAGACACCCAAGGCATTTTTACGTGGCCAATTTATTAGGGTTATATCCCAGATTAAAACTAAAACCAAAGAATGGGAAACGTTTGTGTTAACTGAAGCCCAAAGGCTGGAAGCCGCTTATATAGAGGACCCTAATGATTCTACTAAGAGATCCTGGCTGGCTTCCCAGTCATTATTAGAGCAGCTCTCCCTACAACTAGCAGAAAACAAAAGGTTCTTTTTACAGCAATCACACTTTGAAGAAGGGGAGAATACAGGGCACATGCTGGCGATGCTGGCCAGGTCTCAGCAGCCCACCTCACACATATTGGCACTTCGGGATGCTAGGGGGGCCACTTGTTACTCCACCCGATCTATCCTAGACACGTTTTCTAATTTTTTTCAGGATGTATATACTTCTAAAGTCCAGCCTACCCGGGAGGAGCTCTTCTCCTTTCTGGATAGGTACCCCATTCCTAAGTTGTCTCCATCCGACGCGGCGCTCTTGAACGCCCCGTTGACTGAGGATGAACTGTTAGAAGCCCTGGCACATGCACAAAACGGGAAGGCACCGGGGGCGGATGGTTTACCTGCTGAGGTCTTTAAGAGGTACTCAGAACAGCTCCTACCAATGCTCCTGAAAGTCTATAATTATGCCCTTGAAACTGGTGTGCTCCCCCCCTCTATGAGTGAAGCTATCATAGTGGTGATATTGAAACCTGGTAAGGATGCAATGTCACCGGACTCATATAGGCCGATCTCCTTATTAACATTCGATATTAAATTACTCGCAAGGGTTCTTGCCAACAGATTGTCCAAATGCATCCAACAGGTGGTGCACAGGGATCAATCGGGATTTATCCCAACCAGGTCTACTGCCCAGAATCTGCGCAGACTGTTTCTCAACTTGCAGGTACCGGTTGACAATCCCGGAGATCGGGCCATTTTTTCGCTGGACGCCGCCAAAGCGTTTGATAGCGTTGAATGGCCCTATCTCTGGGACGTCCTGGAGAGATTTGGGGTGGGTAGTACATTTATTAAATGCGTTCAACTATTGTATAGCGCCCCAATGGCCAGGATGCGGGTAAATGGCGAGCTCTCCGAACCATTTAGACTTTTCCGAGGCACCCGGCAGGGGTGCCCTCTTTCACCCCTGCTGTTTGCCTTGGCCCTAGAACCTCTGGCCATACATATTAGAGCTACACAGGATATTGTAGGTTTTTGTAGAGGACCCAGGCAGGATGTAGTCTCCTTATACGCGGATGATACCCTAATATATCTTGGGGACATGGATGCCTCCCTGAGCAAGGTGATGTCCCTGATTGCTAACTTTGGGCAGTTGTCAGGGTTTAGTATAAACTGGAATAAGTCGGTGCTTCTACCGCTTGACCCCCTGGCACATCGGTTACCTGAGTGTGCTAGAGATATACAACTAGTGGAGGAATTCAAATACCTAGGCATCCAGGTTACGGCTGACCCAAACCAATATCTCCAGCTTAATTTGGCCCCACTGTTACGAAAGTTTCGGGCAAAGTGTTCAGCCTGGCTTAAGTTACCCCTCTCGGTCACAGGAAGGACTAACTTGGTCAAGATGATTTGGGCCCCACAGCTGCTCTATATAGTTCACAATGCCCCGATATGGATTCCCCATATGTGGTTTACTCAAATAGATGCCCAATTCAGGACTCTGATATGGGGCAATAAAGTGGCTCGTATCAGTCTCTCCTCTTTACAGCTAGCCAAGGATCAGGGTGGCATGGCGGTTCCACACGTTAGATACTACTTCGTGGCCTCGCAGCTTCAGCACCTTGGGGGCTGGGGTGGGGAGGACACAGAAGATCCTATTCGCTTGTTAGTGACACCTTATGGCTCGGAGTTGTCTGCGATTTCCCATCTAGAGGCGGGACTCACGCACATTTCGAGCTCACTGCCTACTGTTAAGCTGTTGAACTCGATATGGAAGTACACCAGAACGTTGCTGCGCATAACAGGCATATGCTCATTCACACCAATATGGAACAACAAATACTTTACTGAACTCTTTAAACTTAAAGACTTTCGGTATTGGGAGCTGGCAGGCATACGATACATTCCACAGCTGTATAGAGGAGCAATTTTTAAATCATTTACAGATCTCAGGGAGGAATTTGCACTAAATAGGTCCCAATTCTATCGTTACCTACAACTGAGGCATGCGATACAAGCTGAAACTAGGCTTTCACAACTTAGACTTTCAACTCATCCATTAATGGCAGAGGTATTTATGAACGAGGACAGGAAGGGTATGATTTCTAATGTATATAAGATACTGCTTGGCTGCACACATGATGCCTCCTCCCTACCGTGTATGAGGGGCTGGGAGAGGGATTTAGTTCCAATAGACGGAGAAACTTGGGAGCTGTGTCTCACTTCAGCTCCGCTGGTATCTGTGTCGGCGTCTCGCAGACTTTCTCATTTGTTTATGCTCCACAGGGTGTACAGAACCCCAGTACGCTTGCATAGATGGGGGTGTCGGGACTCTCCACTATGCCCAAAATGTAGTGCACAAGAAGGGGATTTGTTACATATGCTGTGGAAATGCCCGAAATTGTTCCGTTATTGGAACTTTGTTGTAACCACCATTTCCCAGACATACCAAGTGCCAATCCCGCAAGATCCGATTGTATGTCTACTTGGTGCTCTGGAGATTCCATCGCTCTCGCCCAATGGCCATACTGCAATACTCCGCCTGCTATACATAGCTAGAACGGCGATTGCAAGGCTCTGGATATCTCCTAGGGTACCGACAAACAAGCAATGGACGGATGATGTTAATAGATTGCTGATCAGGGAAAAAATCACCTACCAACACAGAAATGCGTCACGAAAATGTTATTCTATGTGGCAACCCTGGCTCAATGTTCCGGGACTAGGGCCCCCACAACTTATCATGGATATATTGTTGATGGGATAATGCCTTAACGCATTGAAACTATGGAAATCCATGGTTGTTTAGGGACAACTGAGATCTGGGTTTCTGCCCCCCCCCCTTCCCTCATTCGTTACCCCTTCTCCCGACATCCTCCCTTCTTTGGCCTTTACCTTTTGCAGCCAGGCCATATTGTATACGTTTTAGGTGGTAGTGTTAATTGATCTTGGGAAGAAGAGAGAGAAAAAGGAAAAAAAAAAGGGGGAGACACACAATTTTGTATTTGTATCACCCAGGCCGTGCTTAGTTCTCGCCCCAGAAGGGCACTGTTTATATATGTTTCGTACTTTTATGTATGTTGTTGTGAAAAAATCAGTACAAAATGTTTAAATACAATTTTTGTTTTGCACGAGTGGCAGGTTGTCTGCCGGGTGGAATTCTCCATGCATCACTTTTGCTGGGAAGTGTCTTTTTCTTTTCTGTTGGCAATGTCAAAATGTTTATACTGGTATCCAGAAATATGTATAACAGTGTATTGTGTAGTTTGAGATTTACATTGTCTATACCAATAAACATCTTTTGATTTAAAAAAAAAAAGTCCTTTTACAACAATCCCTCCTTTACATGTGGAATGACATAGGAATATCACATTTTGATATCACTGACAACTAAAACCACATCCATAGCTGACATGAACTATAAGCCACTAATAGAAAAGTTGTCCACAGAACTCAAAAACCTGGCTAAATGTAACCTATGCTGGACTGGCAGATTCCCTCTGTCCACTACCCAGGGCTGGCCCAAGACAGTGATCCAAGACTGAAAGGCCCCCACACCCATTATTTTATATTGTGATAATTAAAATGTAATTTATCAGGAAGCCAGATTTACATGCAACAACACCTTGTCTAAATGAGGGGGCACTGTGATTGAACTGATGGGGCACTGATGGCACACAGGATCGTGCCAGCTCACACTTCTGCAGTGTTTCTCTCTCCTCTCCTCACACCACAGCAGCACAAGCTGGTTTGAGGTCATCGGACAGAGTGATCAAGTGGTAAAGGGCCGCTGTCCTTACCCCCTTACCCCAATCCGTGATCATGTGGTTCCAGCCATCAAGGACACTTCTGAGAAGTGCAAGACTAGAGGGCCTCCCAGAACCAGCCTGCCGCTCTGTAGCCGTCAATCGGCTATAGTGCGGTAGGCAAGTGGGAGGGACTTGCCCTGAGCTGAGTAAACATACATAGAGCATCCAATTAAGCCAGCCTGTCTCTCACATTACCTAGATTTACTATTAACATAGAACTCATCAGTTGGCAAAGTGGTACCTGAGCCTCTTATTCCATCTTGCAACACTAGTGGTGTCTGTGATGAGCGGGTACTTGTGCTGTGATATGCTGTCATGTGATGTGCTGTGGGCCTTCCAGCCGGGAAACATGCTCCTCTCCGCTCCCTAAACCATGCACTGCTCTGGCTCCGCTGCACAAGCCATGCCCACCCCATGCCACTCCAAACCAATGTCCCGCTCCCCAGCAGCAATGTACACAGGAGCAGTAGGAGAGGAGGGGACACAGACACTGTATGCTGGTCTGGAGACTGGAGGCAGAGACTGTAGCATGCCGCCAGTGTATTTTAATGCTGGCTGCCTGTTGTAGCCGCCCGGCCGGCAGCCACAACACTGAGGCTGAGAGGTAATGCCATTCTCTTCTTACACACACAGTGGGGTCACTAGAGTTGGTGTCACCCGATGTGGTAAAATATGGTGTCACCCCCCTCCACCAACTATAGTCACTCCCCCAGTATAGCCTCTACTAAGTATAGACCCCCCTCAGGACAAACCACCCCCTTTAGAACAAACAACTCCCTCCTCCATCAGTACACATCCCCCTCAGGACAAACCACCCCCTTTCTCCATCAGTACAGACCCCTCTCAGAATAAACCACTCCCCTTCTCCATCAGCACAGACCCCCCTCGGGAAAAACCATGCCCTCCTCTATTAGTACAGACCCCCCTCTCAGGACAAACCACCCCCTCCTCCATCAGTACAGATCCCTCTCAGGACAAACCACCCCCTCCTCTATTAGTACAGACCCCCTCTAAGCACAAACCACCCCCCTACTCCATTAGTATAGACCCCCCCTCAGGACAAACCAGCCCATACTCCATCAGTACAGCACCCCCCTTAAGATAATCCCCCAATCAATACAGACAATACTTGTGAAAGGTCGGGAGGCAGCAGTGAAAATGAAAAGTCTAACGCAGGGCTAGCGTGGTGTCGGCACATTCCGGCTGAAGAGGACGCTCGGGATGGTGTCCAGTGATTCACAAAACTATTGCACATTTGTATACTGGTGGTATTTGCAATCCCATTGCTGCACAAACTGTGGATCCTTGGGTATGTTAATACACACACTGTGGAACTGTAAAAATCTCAACAGTTTCTGGAGGAAAGTCATTAAAAAAAATGGCGAAAATGACAGGGATTCTAATTTCCCCTGCTCCATCTTTAGCAATTTATGCACTCATCACACAAGGAAAATAAAAATAAACATATAAACCCTAGACAAATTGAAATAAAATAACTAGAGCAAAACAACAGCTCTTGAGAGTTGCTGTGTAGTGGCTTGCAGGAAACAGAGTGTCTGTTCATATATACATAACAAATACAAACAAGGAGACAAAATACAATTGATAGCTATATGACAGCTTGTAAAAGGATTAATCTGGAGGCTGTGAGCAACTTCTAAAGAGTGGTAAGCTGACTACAGACTGAGCTAGGCTGTCTGCTCTGTCAGGCTGGGAACCCCAAAGCTGTGAAAAGAAAAGAGAGAGGGATGCCAAGAAGGCCATAGTGTCATAAGCAAGTTTATTATAAAGATCAAAAACTGAATGACTGAGGAAGGAGGCGGGTCCTAGCCTCTAAAATGCATTTCCTGACAGCCCTTGTGACTACACATCATCCAGCGGTGACTTCTGTGTACCACAGCGGCGGTTCTTCCCCTGTCTATAGTACCTAGCTGCAGCGGCCCTGGTATAGCAACCATGGAGGGAGCTGTACTCTAGTGTTCCATCTCCACAGATGTCCAGACTGCACACTGATTTAAGAGACACACTTTTACCTACTTTTGTTTGTGCAGATTTAAAAAAAAATTTTTTTATCTCTGCAATAATCTAGCAATTCTAAACCTGGAGATTGGCAAATATCCCATCTGTATGTGTATAGTTGTTAAACATGAACTTTTAGCGACCAGAATCACAATTACCAGACACTGGAAACAACAATTAGAGCCAAACCCATCAGAAAATGTTGAGTTGGTAAAAACCCACTTTGTGTATGAAAAGTTTTTAGCTAAGAGAAGTGACAGCTATCCTACCTTCGAAAAACGATGAAAGCCTTAAAGTTTGTGGACCCGCCAGCCTTAACAATTTTAAGATACCTTAACACTCTAAAGATGCCTTATTCTTTGTTATGATTTAATTTCTTGATGACTTTATACCCCTAGGGCCCATATGTGATGCATTTCTTTGACTGTATGCTTTGTAATTACCTTTGGAATTTACTCTTTGTATTGCTCAATTAATTTGTTGTGTTCAGCTTTATAGGCATTTATTCTTTCTACACAAAACTCAATAATATATAATGCCAAAAAATAAATAAAAAATTTGAAAAGTGTAAGTACCTAAATCATTTATGATTTTCACCATGTGTGATAGGCTGGGAAACGGAATATCAGAAATCCTAACCAAGCTGCAATGCACATGTAGTGACAGGTTAAATGCTGATGGCTAGAAGAAAAGACATAACTTTACCAGCCTGTTGCTCCATCACGCTCACAGATTGGAGGTGAGGAAATGTCCAATTTCCACTGCTTAACTGCAGTATGAACAAGTCAGGTCACCAACCTGGCTCTGCTGTCATTTAGGTTTGTGTAAATCTGATGCCTCGTACACACGACCGGTTTTCCCGACGGTTTTTACCGACTGCAAAAAAATGAGAACTTGTTCTCTTTTTTCCCGCTGTGATTCTCAGCGTTTCTTTGCTCGGCAGTTTTCCTATGGGAAACACTGCAGTGGAGCATACACACGGCCAGTTTTCCCGACCAAAGATGTCATGGCAGTTTTCCTGTCGGGAAAACTGGCCGTGTGTACACAGGGAAAAGCAACCGAGCTGGACTTTTGGCCGCCGGGAAAACCGATCGTGTGTACGAGGCATCAGGGCTTTCTGGACAAAATTTAAATTTCTTTGGCAGTCAAAACAGCTTTCAAATATGATTTCAACAGTCCAATAAGATGCTCATCTGGAGTTCTGCTTTAATGATGTTTATTATGACTATATACCTGAAATAAATTATGATTTTTGTATGTGCTTGGAGCTTAGCTTTAATTATTATAGCTGTCACTGAAGCTTTGTTTGTTGCTTCGGATGATTGGTGCTACTGCAATACAATACAACACAATCTCAATAATAAATGTTATTGAAGTGCATCTCTCATTTACTGTACTAGCTAGATAAGACAGGTCTCGGTCCTTTCATATAGGAAACTGAAATATATTGTGTCTATTAATCAAGTAATTTCTTTGTGTGAGATACATGGAAGCACAGCCTTTTGTAAATCCCATAATTTCTGCAGAATGAGATTTCAATTGTTTATATAGTGGGTACGCAACACACAAAAAAAAGTGCATGTCATCTTTTGGAGCATCAGTAGAACCCTCCTTCTTTCTCTCTCTCTTCACACCTGTAACAATAGCAGCTAAATGCATGCAAAAAACATTAGGTTGAAATAATTTATTCTTACTACATTGGTTTTGAAGGACTTTTGTATGCAAAAAGTGTGACTGTTTGTAACCTATGATCTTATTAGTCAAATTATACTAATGTAGCCCTTCAAGGGGCAGGCACTCACAACTACACCTCAGCCTGCTCCCATGTTTCCAGCCATTGGAAGGGTTGTGCAGCCAGGGGCAGCTAGCAGAAGAGAGGAAGACTTCTAATGGCCTATACAACTCAAACTGTATCCCCACCCACCAGAGACTCAGAGAGGCACTGTTAGGAAAGGAACATTCGTGTACATAGACAAATTACCATATTTTTCGCTCTATAAGATGCACCTGACCACAAGACACACCTAGATTCTAGAGGAGGAAAATATGGGAAAAAAATTCCTCAACCAAATGGTGTACTAAAATATTTAATAACATTTAACAGAATAATATTTCTACACTGACAACCAATGTAAGGGGACACCCTACACTGATCCCCAATGTAACTGGGACATTTACATGACCTCAACACAACAGGAGTATTGAATATTAAGACATTTACACTGACCAGTGATGTAAATGGTGTATTTACAGTAACCCCCCCCCCCCCCATCCCTCTACTAATCTCTGCATTCTTATCTCCCTCTCAGTACAACATTGCCCCTCTAACTCATCTGCTAACCTCTATCCCCCAAACCCCTACTCTGCTAACCTCTGTAATCCAACCCTTCCTTCCCATTCAACTCTGCACGCCTCTGCTTATCTGCTCTGCACCTTAAACCCCCCTCGTTGATCCCCTCTACATGCCCCTATACTCACCTGTATGCTGTTGTGTGACCTAATTTGCATATGAATGACAAGGGCGATCTCATTAACAAAACAATGCCTGCACGATTTACATATCAATGCCGATCCTGTGGGGATTAAATAAAGAACAATACCAGGGCTCAAGTCCTGCGGGAATGCGTTGGAACAGAGTTCCTGCACTTTTTTCGCAGCAGGAACTCAGTTCCCTTTGCAGGACTAGAGCACCTGAGAGCAGCTGAGCCGCCCAAGCCAATCCTTCACTAAGTGGCGATGCCCAGCTCGAGTCACTGTCAGGGGCAGGCGAACCTTAGTAATCCTTTATGTTACTGGCCGCTTCCTGTATATGGATTTGCTTCTTTCTAAATCCCGCGATAACTCGCAGCAGACCTCCGCAATGACAAAAGCTCCCAGGAGACATTGCGGCAAAGCGGAAGTGACGGAATATGCGCACACTACCTTATGAATCCATATACAGGAAGCAGCCAGTAACATAAAGAATTACTAAGGTACAGTGGATCGAAAAAAAAAACATGCGGTTTATTAATTATGCATATGAGCGTATCATTTTTTTTTTTGGTGGGGGAGTGCATCTTGGTTGGGAGTTCCCACACTTTTTTCCCCAGGACTTGACCCCTGAACAATACCCTTTTGTTTCTCCCCCTGTAGCAGCTGAAGGCAGGGGAGAAACAGAATTTAGCTGGGGCAGAGTGATGCATTGGGCATCGTTCTGCTGCCGAAACAATCCCTTTTCATCGGCTTTCCTGGTCAGTATTCGCTCCATAAGATGCACACACATTTCCCCCACCCCATTTTTTGAGGGGAAAAAAGTGTGTCTTATGGAGCGAAAAATACGGTAGCTTGAGGAATCATGCCCGTGGCCGGATAGCGGGTGCACGAGCGTTCATTGGCACCAGAAGGGCTATTTAAACTGCACTAGTGTGTTCCTGTTATTCATTCCTGTTATTCTTCTGTTGCAGACTTGATCCTGCCTTTGACTCTGGCTGAAGACCACCTGAATTGATCCCTGGCTTGTCCCTGGATTATGTTTCTGCCTGTTCCTTCTGCTTATCTGCTCTGCTGTTTCAGATTTTGGTCTGTCTCTTGATCACTCTCCAGCCTGCTGTCTGAACCTTATCTGCCCACTAGCTGCTGACCTGGACTGCCCAACTCTGCCATGTGCCTATCCTCCAGCCACACCAGCTTATCCGCATCCTTCACTGACTTCTGCTCTTCTGCTACTGTGTCTGGTCTTGTGATTTCTGCATTCCAGATGCACATCAGCACCTGCGGATGAGAGACTTTACAGACACTCGTGCCACCCTGAGCTCCAGTGTTCCCTGTCACCCTACCAGGGACTCCAGAACCAGGCTTATACGAGAGGCCTTCCTCAATGTTTCAGGCTCCACCACCAGGTACATTAAAGGCATTGTGTAGAGGGGGAAAGTGTCCTCAGCATAGGAGGAGCAGTAGTCATTTTTCTGAAGAAGAGAAGCGAGACAGAGACTGGGTCTGTTCTGAGCTTAAACTTAGGCCCCAGTGGCAGTAAGTAAGAGAGCCTGCAACATGGGTGCCATGAGGCTGCTGCTGAGAGCTGAACTTTGTCCAAGGAGTTGAGATAGAGATCATGTGGTGAGCTGTGCTGCTATGCTGAGACCCAGAGAGCCACACGTGGGTTAAAAGAACAGTGTATAGATCAAACGAAAAAGAAAACGGATACGATAAAGGTCCACTACAAAATTGGAGGATACTCCTTAGCCACTCACCAATGAAGTATTGTCATTGTAACCTTAACAAACAGAATACAAATTAGCCCAGTAAAGGTCTCTGGGTGAACAAAGAGGTTACTTTGATAACAAAGAGTAGTATATAATCAAAAAAAGTATTTTATTGATATCAACAAGCAACAAAGCAACAAGATTTCGGGGTGTATTAAAAGGGAGAAAATACCCCTGTTTTCCTTTTATCAAACATAATTGTTCCAGGTCCATGACTTAGAAAGTGTTGAAGCCACATTCAGCCATGCATCTTTTTAGATGGAGGCCAACAAAGCCAGATGCTCTTTTTCTCTTCAAGGCTAAATTCATCATTAGGAACATGTTACATGATACACCCATATTTAGGGTGTAACATGTAACATGGTCCCAAGCACCCACTTCCCACCCCCAGAGCTCTCTCCTTAATGACAGTGTAGGGATTCCTTCTCTCCTGCTGACCCATTGAAAATCAGCACAGCTGTGCGGCACTCAACCTGCACAGCTGCATCTTTAATTCACTGATCTGTGAATGAATAAACAAAAGGTGTCAGATGGATATGTCGTTTTCAAAGGAGTACGAGTGTGGTAATCTGCACACTTGTAGTCAATTGACATTTCCTCCAACCTGCTAAATAAAAGCCTGCATAAAGGTACGAACAGTAAAAAAAAAATAAGGGTCTGCAGAAGCCTGACATTGCACCCACAATCCACTTTTTTTCCTGCAAAAATATGTACATGTATTATTTTTTTTAAAGGTGGATTTAGCTTAGCTAATGCCGCGTACACACCATCACTTTATGTGATGAAAAAAAATGACGTTTTTAAAAACGTCACTTTAATTGACTGTGTGTGGGGGAAAACGTTGTTTTATGTCTTGTAAAAAACGACCAAAAAAAATTGAAGCATGCTTCAATTTTATGTGTCGTTTTTCAAAAGTGCACTTTTTACTTCACAGAAATTTACCGTGTGTAGCAAAAAACGTCGTTTTCTAAGACGTTTTTTCATCCACTCATGCCCAGAAGCTACTTATAAAGCAAGCTTCAATGGAAAAACGTGGTGGAACGTAACCTCACTTTGCAAGATCATTGTGAGAAAACAATGGTGTGTAGGCAACTTCGTCTTTGAAAATTTAAGTTTCAAAAACGTCATTTTTTACTTCACAGAAAGTGTCGTTTTTTTTCATCACATAAAGTGATGGTGTGTACGCGGCATCACTCTCTCTTACAGGTTCCTTTTTATTTTTAGACAGCTCATAGTCACAACGTTGATAAATGTTATGTTGTTCTTCTGGAGCCTGCTAAGACATTGATGGCTTTCTTCAATATAGCATTCTAATTCTTACCAGTAGCAATCAAGCCTGATTTAATCTGTATCTGCCAAGCTGCGGTTTCCAAATCGAGCAAAGTCTTTTCTTGTATTAAGAGAGGTATGGACTCCAGAGAGAGAGATATAATTTTGCCCCTGTTCAAAGCATTAGTAAGACCTCATCTGGAATATGCAGTTCAGTTTTGTGCACCAGTTCTCAAAAAGGATATCGGGGAACAGGAGAAAGTGCAGAGAAGGGCAACCAGACTGATAAGAGGCATAGAGGAACTATGAGGAAAGATTAGAGGAACTGAATTTATTCACTCTTGAGAAGAGGAGAATAAAGGAGGATATAATCAACATGTTCAAATATATAAGGGGTCCATATAGTGAACTTGGTGTTGAGTTATTCACTTTACGGTCAACACAGAGGACACAGGGGCACTTTTTACATCTAGATGAAAAGAGATTTAATCTCCAAATATGGAAAGGTTTCTTCACAGTAAGAGCTGTGAAAATGTGGAATAGACTCCCTCCAGAGGGGGTTCTGGCCAGCTCAGTAGATTGCTTTAAGAAAGGCCTGGATACTTTCCTAAATGTACATAATATAACTGGGTAGTGGGTACTAACATTTATAAGTAAATTTAATCCAGGGAAAATCCGATTGCCTCTCGGGGGATCAGGAAGTAATTTTTTTCTGTGGGTATAGAATTGGGTATAGGGGATTGTACGATATTTTTCATTTTATTTTTATTTATTTTTATGGTTGAACTAGATATACTATTTTAATTAGAAAGCATTAAAAACATTTTGCAGTGACTCAATTGGAATTTCCGTCGGGATAAACTTCGACTGATTTTTCCGACGGAATTCCATTCAAGCTGTCTTGCATACACACCAAATTCCGACCGTCAAGAATGCAGTGACGTACAACACTGCGACGAGCCAAGAAAATTAGGTTCAATGTTTCTGAGCATGCTTCGACTTGATTCTGAGCATGCATGTTTTTTTTCTCCGTCGGAGTACCATACAGACGAACAGAATTTTCTATAGAAATTTTTCTCTTTCTAAGCCTGTCGGAATTTTTGAAGGAAAAACCCAAATGGGGCACACACACGATCGGAATATCCAATGAAAAAATTCTGTCCGACTTTTTCCATCGGAAATTCCGATCGTGTGTACGAGGCATAAGATTACATTTTTGGAGCATAATTTTATACAGTAGGAAAAAAAAGGTGCTTAATAGTTAGTAAAATATGCACATTACTCATATTTCTCAATTTATATCAATGTACAAAGACTCCACTGCCCACATAAATTTGTTTACTTATGTTGATTTCTAGTTCTACAAAAATATCATTTCTTGTAATGGTTGTCATAAGAACAAGATTATTCAGTAAAAATGGAAATTGATTTCAGTAATACTCCACTTGGTAATAAACATCTACTGAATCATTTGTTTTTTCTACCTAGCTAAACAAGTAAGTTTGAAAAAAAAAAATTGTACTTTTTTGTTTGTTCTCTATGTTTGAAAAGACATTTACACAGTAACAGCTAAATAAAAAGATTAGATCTTTCAAGAATGCATTGGGTAGCACTCTGTAAAAATGTTGTTGGCTTTAATTAACTGAGTTTTATGGTCGAAAATTTACCAGCCCATATTTGGACGGTGTGTACCCACCCTTACCCACCCTTAGATGTGGTGGCTGCTTTAGTTTATCAGGATAGATAATGTGCATCGCATACTAGCAGATTATGAAATACTCACCTTGGAATGAAGTCCTCAAGCGCTGTAATGTTGCCGCTGAGAGAGCTGACATGTTCCCCTGGTCTTTTTTCTGTGTTCGAGAGCTCCATCTATGTGATTAGCCAGTGCTGCAATGACATCGCTCCCACGCATGCATGCAGGAGCCCTCATGTCCGGCACGAAGCTCTGAAGTTCCGGGAACTTATGGCGGACCTTCAGAGCACATACACCAGTGATGCCACTGGCTGCATGTAGGGTGAATATCTCCTAAGCGGTGCACATTTAGGAGATAGTCATTTTACCTACAGATGAGCCTTATTTTAGTCTTACCTGTAGGTAAAAATCACCAAGCAGGGTTTACAACCACTTTAAAATACACATTGATATTTTATTTATTTAAAACATGGACAAAGCTGCACAACTTTGTCTGAGGTTAAGTTGTTGCCTGAAGGCCAGTACCGGAGGTTGTTGGAATATTTATTTTAGAGTTTCATCCTCTGTTATTATAGGTTGCAAATTTTTGATTATCTTTCTTATCTCTTCTTGTGCTGAATTGTATGTAGTTACTAGAGATATATTAGTTTTTTACATTTGTTCTTTGTATTGGAGGAGATTTTCTATTAGGCTTTTTAAGGCAGTGCTTACGCTTGTATTAATGGTTTTGTTCTTGGAACCTTTCTTGTGGAAGGATTCTACTAATACTCTTATGTGTTTATTTCTATCTTCTGGGTCAGAGTGGTAGTATGTAGTGGTATCTGGTGGCCTGGCTCTGTATTATGACTTGTTTGATGTTTTCGGATGGAAGCTGGAACTGTGGGTATAGTTGCAGTTAGTACCGATGTGTTTCCTGCATATTGAGGTGTGCAGTGTGTCATCCCCGATGGATACTGTGGTGTCTAGGAAATGAACATGTGTGCTTGGATTGGCTATTTTTAGTTGTATTAATGGGCAAAATGCTTTAGAAACTGTGCAGCCAAATCAATCAATTAAAAAGTGTCACACATGCAGAAAGGACCTTTAATTTTGCAGGATAATACAGCAGTAATATTTTATATGTCATTCAATGCAAAACATGCAACCAAGGAACTCACAAAACAAAACAAAAATTACAAAAAAATAAGGAATTTACACAAACACATTAATAAAGAACACAATAAATATGATTACTGCTCATCTGAAGGCAACAACCCTGCTGTTTTTTGCTGACCTTGCGTACCGTGAGCATGATCGAATTATGTCTGCCCTGACTTGAACTTTGACTGTTTTTTAGCTTTATTGCACCTTTGTCCTTGCTCTCTGCTTGTAACTTCCTTGGCACCAGTTATGCCCATTTAGCTGTATCCCCTGCTTGTAAAACAACCACCCTATCTTATAAACACTGGACTGAACCCCAACTCCTGTCTTATCCCTTCTGAGCTACTGCATCACTTTCCAGGAACTATAATCTGCACAGAAGCATCTGATGGCACCTAATTACCAGACCATGTCCATGTCTATGACATAGTGTAACAATTTTTTCCTGCGCATTGGTGTGATGGTGCAAATCGGAAGAAGACTTAGTGGTCATAAGTGGATATTACTGCACAGACTTGCTTTCCTCTAACACTGGGGTTGTCCTCAGAAAACTGTGGAAAATAGATAAAAACAGAGGGTGCACTGGCCTAGTGTATTATCCAACATACAGTCATGCTCAAAATTGTTGGCACCCCAGGAATTTTTCCAGAAAATCAAGTATTTCTCACAGAACAGTATTGCAGTAACACGTTTTGCTATACACATGTTTATTCCCTTTGTGTATATTGGAACAAAACAAAAACGGGAGGAAAAAAAGCTAATTGGACATAATGTCACACAAAACTTCAAAAATGGACTGGTCAAAATTCTTAGCACCCTTAACCTAATATTTGGTTGCACACCCTTTGCAAATCAGTCGCTTCCTATAACCATCAATAAGCTTCTTACACCTCTCACCCGGAATTTTGGACCACTCTTCCTTTGCAAACTGCTCCAGGTCTCTCTTATTGGAAGGGCGCCTTTTCCCAACAGTAATTTTAAGATCTCTCCACTAGGGATGAGCTTTGCCTGTTCGCCTGTTCGGCGAACAACGAACAATTAGGGGTGTGCGCGGCAAATTCGAAAAGCCGCGGAACACCCTGTTAAAGTCTATGGGAGAAATCTAAAGTGTTAATTTTAAAGGCTAATATGCAAGTTATTGTCCTAAAAAGTGTTTCGGAACCTGAGTCCTGTCCCAGGAAACATGTATCAATGCAAATTTTTTTTTAAAAAAGGAAGTTTTTTCAGGAGCAGTGAATTTAATAATGCTAAAAGTGAAACAATAAAAGTGTAATATTACTTTAAATTTCGTACCTCGGGGGGGTGTAAAGTCAGCATGTGAAAAAGCGCATGTTTCCCGTACATAGAACTGTCCCTGCACAAAGTGTCATTTCTGAAAGAAAAAAAGCCGTTTAAAACCGGCTTTGCGGCTCTAATGAATTGCCGGCTCTTTCAATTACAGAGATGATTCATTCATAAAGGAAAAAAAAATGTGTGGGGGTCCCCCAAAATAAATTACCAGGCCCTTCAGGTCTGGAATGGATATTAAGGGGAACCCCGCCGTAAAAAAAAAAAAAAAAATTACGTAGGGTTCCCCGCAAACATCCATACCAAGCCCTTCAGGTCTGGTGTGGATTTTAAGGGGAACTCCACCCCAAATTTAAAAAAAAATGGCGTGGAGTCCCCCTAAAAATCCACACCAGACCCTTATCCGAGCACCTTAACCTGGCCGGCCTCAGAAAAGAGGGGGGGACAGAGTGCGCCCCCCCCTCTCATGAACCGCACCAGGCCACATGCCCTCAACATGGGGAGGATTTTGAGTTGATTACATTATTGAATAATTTTTATTATAATTATATTATTATTTGTTATAATTATTTATAATTATTTATTATAATATAATAATAATTTATCATTTTGTTTTTAAAAGAAATGTCATACCCGGGATGCCTACAAGACTCTTGTTTGGTCATATTTAAGTGAGTTATTCCTAAAAATTACAGGCCTACAGTATAAAACGCCAAATTTCCTTGCAAATAATGGTACGGCTTTCAGCACCTTTTTTCTGAAAGAATCATACCGCCAGTGAGTACACCCCTAAGTGAAAATGTCCAGATTTAGGCCCAATTAGCCATTTCCTCTCCCCCTGGTGTCATGTGACTCCTTAGTGTTACAAGGTCTCAGGTGTGAATGGGAAGCAGGTATGTTAAATTTGGTGTTATCGCTCACACAAATGAAAATACGAACATACGAATGAAACGAATATATGAAATTACGTAACAGACAAAGGATTTAAAATATGGAATGCAAATTGTTCGTTATAGATGTTATTTTAGTTCTTTTGCTGTTTTCGGTGTTTTGTATTTTAGTTTGTCCAATTGTACGTTCGTATTTTCGCTTGTTCGTTATTTTGCTTATTCGTAATTCCGTAATTTTCGTATTTTAGCACTTTCAGCTATTCGGATGTTCGAATTGATCCGAATGTACGAATACTAAAAAATTTGTATGAAAATCTATTCGTTACGAATGGAATCGCACATGTCTAATAAGTGCTGTTAGCATTGCTGCAGAGGTTGAAGGAGTGTGGTGTCAGCCTGTCAGAGCTCAGACCATATGCCGCACACTGTATCAATTTGGTCTGCATGGCTGTCATCCCAGAAGGAATCCTCTTCTAAAGATGATGCACAAGAAAGCCTGCAGTTTGCTGAAGACAAACAGACTAAGGACATGGATTACTGGAACCATGTCCTGTAGTCTGATGAGACCAAGATAAACTTATTTGGTTTAGATGGTGTCAAGCATGTGTGGTGGCAACCAGGTGAGGAACACAAAGACAAGTGTGTCTTGCCTTCAGTCAAGCTGTAACAGCACTGGTGAACGGAGTGAACCACAACTGCAGTTAGCAAGGATTTCAATGCGCTTCTTTATGTGACAACTCAGTATTGGGCCCCAGGTGTCACTCCTCACAAACAGGAGTTTGGGGGATCACTACATCATCTCTCTGTCACATAAAGAAAGACGTTGAGCTACTAAGGATGGACGCATTACAACATGCGACCAGAGCTTAGCGTTTAAAATTATATAATGTACTTTAGAGGTCAAGATTCCAATACACCTCTATATGCAAGTGATTATCAGTACAGGACCCCAGGCATCACTCCACACAAACAGGAGTTTGGGGGTGCTCTACATCATATCACTTTGGTCATATAGGGATGTATTAGGCCACTAAGGGAGATGCTATGAATTAGCATCAACCCTTAGCATAGAAAAGTTAGAGCGAACATGTTCAAACAATTAGGACAAGGCCTATAAGGGATTTGTACTTATGTCAAGCTCGTAGTAAATAGGAGTTGTAGTAACAACTAGTACTTTCGTATGAGAGGCAATATAGCTAAGGTAATAGTAGTTGCATGTGAGAGGCAATATAGCTCAGGTAATTATAGTTGCATGCATGAGGTGAATATTGCAGACATAATAGTAGTTGCATGTGAGAGGCAATATAGCTCAGGGAAATATAGTTGCATATATGAGGGAAATATTGCTCAAGTAATTTAAGGGTAGCTGACCCTTTAAGGTACTCATTAGCCAACAGTCATTAGCACAGCAGTATCTCCCAGTTAGTATGTTGATATCCATAAGGCATATAAAGTAACAACAAATGTATTAGATGGAACACAATCAGCAGATCTTCTCATAGGACTACAAGTGATACAATAGCTACTTATCCGTTTGCAGGCTTCAATGTAGGAGATAGGGATTCCGTGGTGTAGGGTGTTCAACAAAGGCCTCAAGGTTGTCCGCAGCAATGCTCTGTGTTGTAGTAGGTGCAATAGCACTAAAGTGATAGTTGTTGCCTGGAACGGTGTTGCAGCATGGGGAGCGATAGCAGCAAGGACGCAGTGAGAGTCTGTTGCTAGCTGGCCATAATGTTGCCTCTATTGTAGCGTGGCCGGAACGGCTGCCAATAATAGAACAACTTCTTGTTGAAGGTAAATGCCTTTATAGGCAGGTGGGCAGCTGCAGTGCATTGCAGCAATTCAAAGGACCGCCGCGGATAGCGGCCCACTTCCGCATTCCAAGCTGAAAAGCACGCGGTGACGGGTGATGACGTCATCGCACTACGGCGCTGAAAGCGCCAGGTATTACAGAAACTAAAAGGCGTGCGGAGCGCCTGTTACACAAGCATGGTGGTGGGAGTGTCATGGTGTGGGGCTGCATGAGTGTTGTGGGCACTGGGGAGCTACAGTTCATTGAGCGAACCATGAATGCCAACATGTACTGTGACATACTGAAGCAGAGCATGATCCCCTCCCTTCAGAGACTTGGCCGCAGGGCAGTATTCCAACATGATAACGACCCCAAACACACCTCCCAGACAAGAGCTACTCGCTCGAAACATGTCGGGTACATAGCCTATTTGTGCTACCTGTTCACCACGCTTCATTCATTTTTTCATGTGATCACTTGTACCAGTCTCTTCACAAGGCTTGTGCTTTTTATTTGCTTTTATTGTGTTTATTATCTATGCCTAATAAAGGCCTTTTTTATTGGGAATAACTACACCATGTGGAGCTTTTTTCCTTTTCCTTCCATGTTCCTATGTTTGAACATGTGTACCTGTTGTAGGTGGCACTAATTGGCAATGGCAGGTGGCACTGGATGGCAATAGTTAGCACTGGCAGATGGCACTGGTTGGCACTAGCAGGTGGCACTGGTTGGTACTGATTGGCAGGTGGCACTAATTGGCACTGGCAGGTGGCACTAATTGGCACTGGCAGGTGGCACTGGATGGCAATAGTTAGCACTGGCAGATGGCACTGGTTGGTATTGGCAGGTGGCACTGGATGGCAGGTGGCACTAGATGGCATTTGCAGGAGGCACTGGATGGCATTGCAGGTGGCACTGGATGGCACTGGCAGGTGGCACTGGTTGACACTAGCAGGTGACACTGATGGCACTAGCAGGTGGCACTGGATGGCAATAGTTAGCACTGGAATGTGGCACTGGAAGGCACTGGATGGCACTAGTTGGCACTGGATGGCACTAGTTGGCACTGGCAGGTGACAATGGATGGCACTAGTTGGCACTGGCAGGTGGCACTGGACGACATTGGCAGGTGGCACTGGATGGCACTAGTTGGCACTGGCAGGTGGCACTAGTTGGCACTGGCAGGTGGCACTAGTTAGCATTGGCAGGTGGCACTGGATGGCATTGGCAGGTGGCACTAGTTGGCACTGGATGGCATTGGCAGGTGGCACTGGATGGCACTAGTTGGCACTAGCAGGCACTGGTTGGCATTAGCAGATGGCACTGGCAGGTTTCACAGCCGATAATGTAACTGTGTGAAACTGCTCTCTGCAGCACCATGTAAAACTGTAAGGAGAAAGAGAGGAGCTCAGATGCAGCGTGATGTCGGAGGTGGGCGGGACTCGGAGTGGGTGGGACTCAGGGTGGGTGGGCGGGCCCCGGGTGGGCGGGCCCGGGCCCCCAGCAGCTATCCAGCCAATGATCGGGCGTTAAAGGGGCAGGGCCACATACATGTAGCTGTCCGCCCAGACCTCATCCCATTGGCTGGTGTTGGATAGCTGGGTCCTGCCCACCCCGACATCAGACCTCGCTTCTGAGCTCCCTTCTCTCTCTCCTGAATGTTTCACACACGCAGCGCTGCTGCTCTGCAGACAGTGTGGAGAAGGGAGGTAGAACTCTCCACACTCTGCTGACACAGATGTAGATGTGTTAAATATCGGCCACATTTGGATAATAAACCGGCCGATGACGATTTCTCCAAAATGGCCGAATATCGGCCGGCCGATATATCAGTTGACCTCTAGTTATAAAGGCACAATAATCAAAGGTACAAAATCAATTTTAAAGAATTAAAGGACTACTAAAAGAAATATAACATCTAAAGGATTGAATTAATTAATGTGTTTATGTTTTCCACACATGTTAAAATCAACTTTTTTAGCTATAAAATGACTTAAAACCGCCAGAACATTAGATCATTTCTGAATGCACATGCCCTGTAGAATAAAAAAAAGATGGAATTTTTAATTTTGTATGATGCAACATATTTGTGCAACTGTTTATAAGAAAAAAAAATTCCAGGGAATAATTAAATTGAAAGGAAATGTAATACATAAACACAATTTAGTTCTATTTTTTTGTACTAGCATATCAAATATGTCAAGCCTCAAAACTGTTCTTGCCTGTGAAAGGGTGAAAAATGGCAGCACAACATTTTATTAATAGGTAACACTTTTAAAAGAGAAGTTCACGATTTAAAAAAAACAATTATACTAACCTAGGTGAATGCAGCATTGATCCGATGCTGCATCTGTCCCCCGCTGGCTTTGCAGTGAGAACTGAGCGATCAAACCCCACTGAATTTTCCAAAATAACAAATGCTGCATTTAAATGAATTGAATGCAACAAATTAGTAACAAATAATAATAATAATAAAACGTTTTTAATATTATCATTATTATTATGAATTTGTTTAGATGCGGTATTCATTATTTTCGGATAATTCATAACTTTGGATACATTTGTATTTGTTACGTTTACTAACAGCCAAATTTGAAAGGAAATTCCAATACCCTGTACCTATAATTTAATAGTTAGTAATAGTCATTATTAGTTAGTTATTATTTTGGGTTTTCAAATTTTCGGGTTTTCAAATTTTCATTCCTATTTTTGTTCTTTATAATTTCCATAGGTTCATTCTTATTTTAGAATTTTAGAATTTTCAGATTTTAGAATTTCAAATTTCCAAATTTCCGACTTTGTAAAACGGGTTTTTGGTAATTCCAATATTTCCAAATTAACAAATTTGTTGAATTTAATTGAAAAACAAATTTGGAACGAAACCAATTGCACATGTCTAATCAGAGGGACTAAACAGAGTACACCGGCTACTCTCTGTACTCCAGCCACTCTTCTTCCAGTCCCTTAATCTTCACACAGACTTGCCTGGGAATAGCATTGAAGCAGCTTAAGCCTGCGGTCTGATGGACCGTTGTCATCGGTTAACCGATGAAGCTGACTGATGGTCCGTCGCGCCTACACACCATCAGTTAAAAAAACGATCGTGTCAGAACGCGGTGACGTAAAACACCGACGTGCTGAAAAAAATGAAGTTCAATGCTTCCAAGCATGCGTCGACTTGATTCTGAGCATGCGTGGGCTTTTAACCGATGGTCGTGCCTACTAACGATCGTTTTTTTCCCATCGGTTAGGAATCCATAGGTTAAATTTAAAGCAAGTTGGCTTTTTTTAACCGATGGTTAATTAACCTATGGGGCCCACACACGATCGGTTTTGACTGATGAAAACGGTCCATCAGACCGTTGTCCTCTGTTTAACCTATCGTGTGTACGAGGCCTAATCCTCTTGGTAAATGATCTTTAGGTCAATATTGCTGCATTTACTATATTTGTAAATTGTGAACTACCACTTTGACATAAAATAAAGTAAAAAACAAACACTTCTTTTCATTATACTACCTCATACATCATACTGTTCAAAATAAATGTAAATTTTAATATCTTTAATAAAAAATAAATCTTTACAACGTGAATTTATTTTGTCAATTGACTTTCATAATATTACACCACTTAAGTCTGATATATTTGGTGCCTAATGAAATCAACAAAGGAAATTGTATTAAACATCAAAAGAATAAAATAAAATAAATTATAAAAACTGGTCAGCCTTTCAAAGTAAAACGACTGCAGAACACCTGTTTGAAATAATAGTACAAAGTGGCATTGAGGTTCCTGCATGGTCTTCTGGAGTCTTTTGCTTTGTGTTGGCATTTGCTTTTATTTTCGCACTGAAGAATACTTGAGATTATGCATAGAAATTGTTAGTAATTGTATAATAAGAACAGCGCAAGCAGTCCAAAATATAATGTTCCTTTCTGGTACATAGGAACTCATGCTGTTATATATTCTGCATCAAATAGACTGTTTTATAATAATTATAGAAATTGTAATTGCATCGAATTATATGAACACATTTTTACAATATTATGAATATTGTTTGGCTCAGCTCATAGCTTTTCAATTATAGTTATAGAAAGTTACACAATAATCTGACTTGGATGAATGTAGAATTCAGAAAAACATTTTCTAATATTTATTGTAAGAGAACACATGAAAATTTTAAAAGGAATACAGAAAAAGCTAGGCATGCTTAGTGAAATGTTGTGCTAGGCAGTAGATTTCAAATGGGATGGTGGGAATTATAGAATATTGCAGATGAAAATGATGTAACAGAGGGACTATGGCACATGCCAATGGGGTCACAGAAAAACAAAGTGTATTATACTGAAAATACTGTCTATTTGATGCCAGAAAATGCACCAACTACTGCCCCATGTCCGTAAGCTGAAGCTATACACAAACAACATTGGACATTGGGAATTTTCCCAGTTTTTTCTTTGGCAGCAAATATTTTTTGTATGTAAATTATTTAATCTAGCTTTATATTGATTTGGAACAATATCCACTTAGGCCGCGTACACACGATCGGTTAAACCGATAAGAACGGTCTGATGGATCGTTTTCATCGATCCAAACCGATCGTGTGTGGGCCCCATAGGTTAAAAAAAGCAATCTTGTTTTAAATGTAACCGATGGATACATAACCAATACAAAAAAACGATCATTTGTAGGCAGTCCATTGGTTAAAAATCTACGCATGCTCAGAATCAAGTCGACGCATGCTTGGAAGCATTGAACTTCATTTTCTCAGCACGATGTTGTGTTTTACGTCACCGCGTTCTGACACGATCGTTTTTTTAACTGATGGTGTGTAGGCACGACTGACCATCAGTCAGCTTCATCGGTTAACCGATGAAAACGGACCATCATACCGTTTTCATCGGATGGACCGATCGTGTGTACAGGACATCATGTGACTTGTTGGATATTGATATTTGGATTACCAGATAGTCGATCAGTTTGCGGTTAATGTTGCTGATTTTACATTGCAAGAACCACTTTTGGAACTATAGAGCAATAAAGATGCCCAAACAACTTTTAATTGAGACGATTTGGGGTAAATAGTGCAATTTCAGAATTTTCCAAAGCTTTGAGAGAAAAAAAAAGTTTGCATAATAATAACAAAATATTTGACAGAATGAGGATTCAGTAAACTGTTGTGCATTTGTTAATAAGAATGTGCAACAGCTTGAATATATTAAACAGAAGTGATCTTCATTCATCACTTATTGCAAAGCTGCCTGACAATAAAAAAGTGCACCTGTTCACCAAGCCAAGATCCTATTATTTAACTAATAAATTATGTAAAAGTAAAATTTCGTATACAACTATCCATTGTAAACAGCAATACTAAAATTATTATATGCATCTATTCTATTTAAAAGCTAATTGTGAAAGTTGCAATTATTTTTGACAAGGAGAAAAACAAGGGGCCAGATTCAAGAAGCACTTGCGCCCACGCAACCATAGGTTGCGCGGCGCAAGGGCTTACTTGCTCCGGTGTAACGAGTGCTCCTGATTCAGGAACCTCGTTACACCGACTGCAGCCTAGGATGTGACAGACATAAGCCTCCTTATGCCTTCACATCCCAGGCTGCATTCTTGCGTTGGCCGCTAGGGGGCGCGGCCATTGTGATCGGCGTATAGTATGCAAATTGCATACTACCACCGATTCACAAAAGTTGCGCGGGCCCTGCGCACGCAAGGTACGGAGTTTCCGTACGGCGACTTTAGCATAAGGCTGCTCCTGCTAATAGCAGGCGCAACCAATGCTAAAGTATAGCTGCGCTTCCCGCTCGCGACGTTCAAATTTTACGTCGTTTACGTAAGTGAACCGTGAATGGCGCTGGACGCCATTCACGTTCACTTAGAAGCAAATGACGTCCTTGCGACGTCATTTGCCGCAATGCACGTCGGGAAAGTTTCCCGACGGAGCATGCGCTGTTCGCTCGGCGCGGGAGCGCGCCTAATTTAAATGATTCCCGCCCCCGGCGGGATCATTTACATTAGGCGCCCTTACGCAGGGCTAATTAGCATAGCGCCCGCGCAATTTACGGAGCAATTGCTCCGTGAATCGCGGGCAAAGCGCAATATTTGCGTGGGCGCAGAGAAAAATTTTTGCTCTTTGCCCACGCAAATATTGCGCGAATCTACCTGAATCTGGGCCAAGGTCTAAAGGGGCTAAATTAAAAGGTTGATATAAGTGAAAAGAGCACAACAGGTAACAATACAGCTAGGGGCACAACAAGTTCTAACATAGAATGACAGACATATACAAAATGGGAAACAATGCACAGATACTGTAGTTGCAGGGTCAGAACGCAAGGCAACATATACCCATAAAAATATAACACGTGTCGGCATGTGTTTTTATTACATTCAGCTGTCAGCAGGGAACCCACTGACCATTGATGACTCATCTGTTGTTAAAGGAGTTGTAAAGGAAAAAAAATTTTTGCCTAAAATTAATGTCTGCAAGGTAGATAGACAGAATAGTGTAATGATTCTGTTAAAAAACAAGTAAATACCTATTAAATTCCTTCATCTATATCACTCTAGTTTTTGTTCTCTCATTCACTTCCTGGTTTGCATTGTTCGTTCATGTAAGATCTTCATTTCCCAGTATGAATTGTGGCACGCCCAGTAATTCACACCTTCTTGAAGTCTCTAACACGTAGAGAGCATCCTGCCACACAGATGTAGTTCCCAGGAGGGGGTGAGCACGTTACTGAGAAGTGAAAAGAGGTCTTCAGGTAAAGGATGCTTATTATGAAAAAAAAAGTTCCTTTACAACCCCTTTAAGGACTTGGCAGCCGGCTTCCCGTCTCACTCCATAGCAAACAACTCAATGCAGTAAATTACTGCATTAAATAATGCATTAATTACCGCTAAATCTAACAAAAATTGCAGGGCTCAAAATTTCAAGTCTTGAGCTACTAGTCAGGCCTTAGGAGTTGCTCACCACCAGTTGCCCCACCCAACCTTACCCTGCCCACATCTAGCTCCGCCCCTAAACACGCCCCTGAAAGGACACTGTTAAATTTTTCACTGCACAAATGTGAACAAGCCCATACACCCTCAGTCCCCCCTTTACATCACAGACCACCTTTTACATTACAGACCGCCCCATTACATACCCCCCATCACAGACCATCCCATCAAAGACCCTCCCATTACAGCCTAACCCATTACAGACCCCCCTTTAAAAGACCATCTCATCACAGATTCCCCATCACAGACATTCCCCGTATCACAGACCATCCCATCACAGATCCCCCTATTACAGACCCATCTCCATCACAGATTCCCCCATCAAAGACTCCCCTCATCACAGACCCCTCTCTATCACAGATTCCCCCATCAAAGACTCCCCTCATCACAGACCCCTCTCCATCCCTGACCCCCTCATCACAGATCCTCCCATCACAGATCCCCTCATTACAGCCCATCCTATCACAGATCCCTCCATCACAGACCATTACAAATCCCCCCATTACAAAAACCCCCATCACAGACTGCCCTCATCACAGATCCTCCCCACATCAGAGCCCCCTTATAACAGACCATCCCATCACAGATTCCCCCCATCACAGCCTCCTTTCATCACAGACTATCCCATCACAGATCCCCTCATCACAGTCCTTCCTTGATATTACAGAATGGTCCTTCCATACGATAGCTGCACTCCCTCCTTTCCTCCACCTTATTCACACAAGACAGGAAGCATGGCAAATGGGCGGGACTTTTGTCATGTGAAAGGCAGGTGATGTGCAGGTGAGGTTACTAGACAGTGGGGCGGGCCCAGAAATCAATCACCCAGTTTATTGAAACAGAAATAAAAGATACAAATACATGTATATTACAAGTAATCATAAGTAGCATTCATTAATCAGGTTTCCAATAAACATTATGCCTTGTTAATCCAAGTAAGATCATATAAAATATATTTTTATTATAGTTAGAAGGAGAGCCAGTTGTGGATTACCTAAAAGATATACATTTGTTATGAAATACCCAGCATATTCATCATCCATAGAACCAGGAGAATATACAAAGGAGAGTGGCTTTTGAGTAAGGGGTAAAATACCAGTTAATACATGGGTCTGAACAAAATGTCAAAATAGAGAATTGGAAAATGAAGTAAGAGATTATCAAGTGGCAGACCTTACTCGTGAGTATATTAATCTCGGATCTCTGTGCCATTATGGCGGACCGATGCCACAACACACGCTCTCCTCAGAATCTCTTCTTTTAGGCGGTAATCTACTATACAACAGATTACATCTCTGGGCGGGTCATCTGCTTTTGGTCTGAGGGCATGATGAATCTGTTCCATAACGATCGGTACCTCTTTAGGTCTTTTCCAATAGGGTATTTAAAATACTATTTACCTCAGCCTGCAGATATTCCTGTTCAATAGATTCAGTCAGACCTTTCGGACGTATATTATGTCTCCTTCCGCGATTATCTAGGTCTTCTAAATGGCGGTTTTCCTCACGTATTCATGACTAGATCTGTAAATTGATCATGACTAGATCTGTAAAGGCCCTACAAAATATTTCTGAATCTTAGTTAAGGAATATAAGAGTATAGATTATAAAAAGTCCTGCAGGCATAATTGTCATAACCTTACTTGTAGACCACAGAAAATACAGGGATATGGGCCTATAACTGGTATTTTCCACTCCAAATGGATAACTACTTGGTGTACTCGGATAACAATCTGAGACTGTCACAGAATACAGCAGGATCTAACAAAAAGAACAGTGGAATTCATTTTGAGAACCTTTTGCAGGAGTATGTCTCCATTTAAATACAAGGGCCCGGATTCAGAAAGAATGGTGTAACTTTCGGCAGGCGTAGCGCATCTCATATACGTTACGCTGCCGTAACTTAGAGAGGTGAGTACCATATTCAGAAAGAACTTGCGCCCTAAGTTAGGGCGGCGTAGCGTAAATGGGCCGGTGTATGCCCGCTTAATTCAAATTATCAAGGCAGTGGGCGTGTTGTATTACAATGAGCCGTGACCCCATGTAAATGAGGTGCCGAACGAACGGCGCATGCGCCGTCCGTGGACGTATCCCATTGCGCATGCACAAAATCACATCGGCTAGAATGCCTAAGATACGTCGAACACTGCCTACGACGTAAACGTAACTTATGCACAGCCCTATTCACGTATGACTTACGTAAACAATGTAAATTTCGACGGTCGTTCCGATGTCCATACCTTACCCCTGCTTTATGAGGGGTAAAGTAAAGCAGGTCATACGCCTTACGTAAACAGTGTATATTAATATGCCGGGCGCAAGTACGTTCGTGAATCGGCGTATCTAGGTCATTTGCATATTTATAATGGGAACCCTGAATGCGTCCAGCGATAACTATGCGCCCACGATACGCCGGCATAGGCAAGTTACGTCGGACGGCTGAAGCCATGTTTTTGGACGTATCTCGCTTTGTGAATCAGCGCAAAGATGCGACGGCGCACATTTGAAAATACGGCGGCATATCTGGAATTACGCCGATGTAAATGCTTTCTGAATCTGGCCCAGCATGTCTGTTGAGCCTATGTCTCTGCATATTATTTGAACATATGCCCTGAACTTGGAAAGAGGTTATGTATCAATGAAGGTACGATGTATTCAAAACAAAAACGAAAAGCATAGGAGAGAAGTCCCAAACCTAACGTGTGCACACTTCCTGCAGATCGTGAGAATAAAGCCCTGTTAGTGAATCATTGTCTATATCCCATTGTGTGTAAAGTGCTTATCACAACTCAACTGGGTACATTTTTGAGATGACACTGAATCATTTGATGATATACTCAGTCTTATTGAATAATGAAAAATAGCAACAGTATAGCAATAGTAACTTAAAAAAGCCTTAGGTTTTTCTATTATATGATAATAAGTCTTTGGATAATAGCAAAAGTAATATAGGTAGTGAGTATCTAGATAAGCAAAAATACGATGAAGGGTAATAGTTCAACTTAACATGAAAGTGAATGCCTTTTTGTCCGATCTTTGAGATGTAAGGTCATTAACGATCCCATCTGGCTCTTCGAGTGCGGGGAGGTTTCATTGGGTTGTATGATCTAGGATGACGATATCTGTCATATGAGGGTGAGCGATTTCTGTGATGGCAGACATCCTGAGTTTCCATCTTTTCAGGTTTGTGTGAAGTTGAATGAGTGGAACTTGTTTGAAAATCTGGTACCTCTGTCATAGGTATTTCTAAGGTATCACAGAAATGTTTGATATCTTCTGGTACTCGGAGGATAGCCGTGCGGCCTTGAACTGTTGCAGATAGACCCGAAGGGGAATTTACATCTGTAGGTGATATCTGCGTTGCAGAGTACCGTTAAGAGGGGACGAAGTTCTCTTCTGTGTTGTAATGTGATAATTGAAAGATCCTGGAAGAGACGGATCTCTGTGCCATTATGGCGGACAGATGCCACAAAACACGCTCTCCTCAGAATCTCTTCTTTTAGGCAGTAATCTACTATACAACAGATTACATCTCTGGGCGGGTCATCTGCTTTTGGTCTGAGGGCATGATGAATCTGTTCCATAACATAGCCTGCAGATGTTCCTGTTCAATAGATTCAGTCAGACCTTTCGGACGTATATTATGTCTCCTTCCACGATTATCTAGGTCTTTTAAATGGCAGTTTACCTCACGTGGTAAGAAAAAGGGTAAATACTGCGCTAGTGGTGCTTATATGACAAAATTAAACTAAGTGAATAATAAGCTGCAACATAAAACATGTGATAATCATGTGGAAACAACTGTGCAAAGGGAATATTCGCGCTAAAATAACATTTAGGGTGTATATAGAAAAATCTGAGTGCTTATTGAAATATGTAATAGAAATATTCTAATATAAAGTAGGTTAAACAAGTGCATGTGACTACTATACAGATATATACAGATAAGTGACATACAGTGAAGGGCACCAAATATATCTAAACGCAAAATATAATGAAAATGAGATGCAAACCATCACACAGATCCCTTTTGCGTGAAACAAAAATCAGTGAGAAAAACTAGCAGATGTTCATGCTTGTAAAAAAATGAAATAATAAATGATAAAATATATTGAATAAAAAATAATAATAATAAATAGTCCAATATGTCTAAATAGAAAAAGGGAAATTTCAGTCCCACAATGGAAAATCCATGTAATTAGAAGCTGAAGAAAGAAGGGGATGAAATGGCTGTTCACCACCACCAAGATGTATTCCTCCTCGTAGGGTACACACTGGTGAAAAGTGTAACCTTACCAGATAAGGTGGACCTTCCTAGGGCTGAAGGCTGAAGTTGTAAAACACAACGACGTGCTGAAAAAAACAAAGTTCAATGCTTCCAAGCACGCGTCGACTTGATTCTGAGCATGCACGGGTTTTGAACTGATGCTTTTGCGTACTAACCATCGGTTTTGACCGATCGGTCTGGCGTCCATCAGTCCGATTTTAAAGCAAGTTCTTAAACTTTGGACTGAAGGACAAAAGACTGATGGGCCATACACACGGTAGGTTTGGACTGATGAAACTAAACTTCAGTCCGTTTTCATCAGTTTGAACCGATAGTGTGTACAAGGCCTAAGAGGATGTAACATGGAACATGTTGCTAAAGGTGGAGATCGCCTTTAACCAAATCTACAATTGCGTAGCTGTTCTATTGTTGCTTGTGAGAGTTTTTTGCTTATATTATAATATTGCAGCTTTGCTTGTCTGGCACATTACACACTATAGAAATATGTTTGTTATACGGTTCAGGGCCATATAGTATTTGTTCTCAACCAAACTGTGACACACATTATAAAACATTTTCTGGTATATCATAGTAAAAGTAAATAAAGTAATACCTCCTTTTAATAATATTTGAAGAATGCACTTCCTTAATGGAAAATGCATATTAAGAGTTGAGAACTATGCACTACAAATTTCATTGAATGCACACTAAGAGTTGTTCTTGTATAATGTTGTATTGAATTGCATTTGCCGTAAACAGTGCTTTTGATATGACTTTTTTTACGTGCATACTATTTTCGATTTTTGTAATTGCATTAAAGCAGATCTGAGCTCAAAAAGTGAAGGTTTCAATGTTATAGGGAACATTTAGAAATGTTATGTGTGCCTAAGCATATGCTGAAAACTGGTGAGGTTGATTTACTAAATAAAATAAGAATCTTCATACAACAAATTGTGTGAATATTCACCTCTGTTACCCAGCAATGTGCAGATGAAGTAAGTACACAGAAGTAGTCTTTTCACATGATTGGACAATTGAAGTGAATATGCACACCATTTTTATATATTATTTTAATGTATATGTATTTTATGTTATCAAATTTAATAACATGTTATTTAAAAAAAAGTAAATTCACACAGCTTCTTTAGTAATCATTGAGGATTATTAGATGCAATCAAATGGACAACACTCACTACAAAGTGGTCACTAACAAACAATAACATCCAAATGTGCAAAACCCATGTGCTCGGTGTGCTAGGAACATCTTTCTGCAAAACTACACCAAGAATAATGTAGCTTGCTCTACAATCAGGCCCCGTACACACGGCCGAGGAACTCGACGTGCCAAACACGTCGAGTTCAGGGATGAAGCCGCCAAGGAGCTCGGCGGGCCGCCTTCTCCCATAGAACAACGAGAAAATAGAGAACATGTTCTCTATTTTCTCGACGAGTTCCTCGGCGGCTCCATCGGGCCAAAAGTGTACAGACGACAGAGTTTCTCGGCAGAATACGGCTCTGACCGAGTTTCTCGCCGAATTCTGCCGAGAAACTCTGTCGTGTGTACGAGGCCTCACACTATATAGTTGTTTTAACTTGCCACAAGCACGTGAACTAGATGATTTTAATTTAGTATACTCTAAAATTTGGCTCAGAAAATTGTCTCTCTTGCTTGCAATTGAAATGGAGGACACTTGTCCTGATGGTTGAACAGGAGTGTAACTGACAGGAAGTTCCCACCAGAAACAGGTAACTAAAGTTCCCCCTTTCCACTTACTGTACAAGTGTTATAAACAATGAGGTTGATTTTCCAAAACCCGGAGAGTGCAAAGTTGGGTGCAGCTCTGCATAGAAACCAATCAGCTTTCCGTTTTTTATTTTATTTTTTGTCAAAGCTTAATTGAACAAGCTGAAGTTAGAAGATGATTGTCTAGCAAGCAGGGCTGCACCAGATTTTGCACTCTCCAGTTTTAGTAAATCAACCCTATTGTGTCCTCTCTCTCTACACCAAATTTTAGATCCAGGGTGTTATTACTAAGAATATATATGGATTTTACTTTGGGTGTGTAAATTTCTACATATTTATTCTTCATCCCTACTTAACAGATGCTGCAATAAATTAACCAACCTGTAAGAGTGACTAATTAAACAGACATTGTTTGTTCTTATCTTCCCCTTCTGGCTTAGTATAATCATTTCAGCCCTTTGCTGCTGGGGATATATTATTGGTAGGTAGAGCTAGTAAAAGGGCTGTTGGAGCCTGGAGGCATAGGAAATAGACAGTTTTGTGAAAATAACACGTGAGTACTGGACTAGAGCTTTATCCTCTTGCAGGCTCTCCTTACTGAGGCCCGGGAACCACCATTATGAACTATTCCATGGACTACAAGATTAGATAAGAGGAGAAGTGTATCAATCCAGAGAGGGGGCTACATAGTACCACAGCACCCCCTCTTGCTTAATTTTTGATTCATTAGGCCATAGCACAGCCTATAGTACAACAGAGGGATAAAGCTATATCGAGCAGCCAGCTTGGAATAGGAGTGGTGGTCGCCAGGTGGTAGTGGGTCCTGGCTGTGGGAGTGATGAGAATCACTGTCTACATGAGGTCCAAAATGCACCACACTGGGTAACCAGGCTACTGTAATTGGTTCTAGATCATGGTGTAGAGCCACACTCATGAGCCAAGACTGAAACCATGCCAATAGCAAGGCTTTCTGTCTGTTTGTGTAAATGGGTGGCTCCTGTCTTTAGCTTAGGGCAGGGATATGCAATTAGCGGACCTCCAGCTGTTGCAAAACTACAAGTCCCATCATGCTTCTGACTCTGGTGTCATGCTTGTGGCTGTCAGAGTCTTGCTATGCCTCATTGTAGTTCTGCAACAGCTGGAGGTCCGCTAATTGCATATCCCCGGCTTAGGGCAAATGTATATGATAAACTTGGTACTGTGTAATGAGGAGCTAGTAGGAGGGTTCAGACTCGGCACTTTCCCTTCTGATATGCAACCAAGTAAGGAGCCAGAACCCTGCTTTGCAGCCAGGCTCTGATGTGGTTAGTAAACTAAAACAGAAACAGTTTTCTCTATGGGACTTTGAAAGGTGGAAACTCCTTAAGAATCAAACAGTGTTGAAAACATATTTATATTTTATTTGGAAAGTTCAAATCATGTAGGTATAACATGATAAAAATCTAGCTTGGGTGCATATACAACTAAGGTGCAATATCAAAAGCTACACAGACAACCACTGCACTCTGTCAAATATGCAGATGAGACAGAGGATTACCAACGCGTTTCAAGTTTTGTGACAGTAATCCTCTTCTTCAGGGATAGTGGTTCAATAACGAATATTAATTGTCTAAAATCAATAGAGAACAAAAAAGCAGTAAGCTATCATCATTGAACATCAATAAGAAAGCTATACCATAATAGTATTATAATATTGACACTGACCATGTTGTTTTGAATATCACCAGTATTGTATCGTATTAAAAACACAGGAAGGATTTGCTGCCATGTATTATCCGAGCTGGAAAAAAAACAGTGGGGGAAGAAATTGAAGCACGACAGGTCTGGGAGCAGAACCAGCCAAAAAGGGCACTTTACGTCCACCCAAATCCAAACACGCCACAGATGAGACAAGACTAGGTTTCTAGGGCATAGAGAAAAAGGAATGATTGAATGGTATGGTTCTATATATAAATAGAAAAAATGGTCATTTAGATAGTACACAAACCAAACAAAGTGGTTGATATATTGGTAGCAAACAAATGAGGAAGAGGGGGTGTACAGAGAGCCAGACAGGTCACACCAGATATCTATAGAAAGACAATCATTAGTATGGATCACACAGATTGTGTGCCAGAGATGTATTGGTGTCAGAAGCTAGTGGACAAAGATAACTATAAACAATATGTACAATGATGGGAGATACCGTAATCGTAAACAGGCCAGGCCGGGGTCATACACAAGAAGATCAGAAGATAGGTAAGGACGGGGGATTAACAGGAACAGGGAGATGACGGATGGATGAGCTGCAGAGCAGGGATCCAGGTAACACAGGGACAGGGATCTAAGGTAATGGGGAAGCAGGAGGGACAAGTCCAGGATGGGATAGGGATCAGGTCAGGTCAGATCAGATCAGGCTCAAAAGTCAGGGAGAGAGATATGAAGGTGAGGTGTGTTTGCACTCGCCGGGTATAAAAACGAATGTCAGTAATTGGCTTCAAGTCACACCTGAGCGCAGAAAGAGCAGTATGCTCCACACTGCCAGGATCCATCCGCTGGTGGAGACCAGTACTGCGTCCCAAAGATAATATAACACCAGCAGGGAGAACTTCTCCTGACAGTTCCAAACTGACAGGAGACACCTGCTGGTGGACCACAGTACTGCAAGCCAAATAATAATAAATATTACCAGCGGATGGAACCTTTCCTGACAATTGGTTAGTAAACTAAAGTAGTTCCTTCCTGTGTAATAATAATAGTAATAATAATGTTGATAATCATAATATCTAACCATAAAGGCTGTAATAGTTGCTGCTTTGTAACTTAGATGCCAGTTAATAACAAAGTCATGAGGTTTGTAGATCTAGTTACTTATTTAGGGATGGGAAGATCAGTCAACAAAAAATGTCAGTACCTTTTCTTGAACAGTAACTGCTCTATTATCTTATATACCTCCCATTCATGAATCGTGTTTGTGTAGGCATCTTTCTCTCATGCAAGATGCAGCCCCTTTAAACATGTATCCACATCTTTTGTTCTAGGCAGAGACTGGCAGAGTGCTAACGTCCAACCTCTTTCACCATTAAAGATGCCAATATTTCAAATAAATTTCCTTTAAAGGATAAGTTCACCTTTTGGAACACGTTATATTCTAAATCCACAAAGAAGACTCTAGCGCTCAATGCAAAATGCTCCCAAAGACTTTTAGGTGCATAATGCTTCCTCAGATGCAACAATGCACAGATTTGGAAATCTTCATTAAACTACAAAAAAACACACACAAGAGGGCGCAAGCTCCTTGTGAATTACCACAAAAAATGTATTATAATAATGCCACAGACAAAAATATACTTACAAACACATCAAAACAGCAGGCATGTAACATAGATGTTTCAGCCATGGACAAAATGTCCCATCATAAAACCATCCACCCGAAAACTGACGCATTTCAGGAGACTAATGTCAAGAAGGAAAAGGAGGGCGCCTTTAAGTGTAGATTGCCAGCAATTTATTATGGAAATTTGGTTAAAAATACTTACTAGAATGCAGATATTACAGGGTAAAAAAACAAACATCTTTCCAGGCTGGACGCCTGTCACTGTCTCTCCTTCCGCTGTACCAGCCAGCAGCTGCAGGGGGAGGTGTGAGAACTGTGTGAATATGGCTGCCACTGGTTCAGAACCACCATGTAACACACACTAGGTGTGTGGAACACACCAGTCGGAAGTCACGTCAAAAAGGGGGCAGTGATGCATTTTGGAGCATGCACAATCGCTCCTTCATCAGACCTCAACAAGTTTTTTAGGAAACTCACGCCATTCCTCAGAGATGACCACTGCAATGTTCTTATGTCCAGTATTGCAGGCACAGGGGTCAAAAGTATATATAGTATATAGTGAAGCCCTGTACTAACGATCTGATTATCGTATGATTCTTCCTCAGACGACATTTTTCGTACGATATTTTGATCGTGTGTACGGGTCATTAGTTGAGCCCACGCCTATTGCAGGTTACAGTGGATATACAGTGGATATAAAAAGTCTACACACCCCTGTTAAAAGGTCAGGTTTCTCTGATGTAAAAAAATTAGACAAAGAGAAATCATTTCAGAACTTTTTCCACCTTTAATGTGACCTGTAAACTGTACAACTGAAATCTTTAGAACTGAAAAAACTAAAACGATATGATTGCATAAGTGTGCACACCCTTAAACTAATTGAAGCAACTTTTGATTTTATTACAGCACTCAGTCTTTTTGGGTATGAGTCTATCAGCATGGCACATCTTGACTTGGCAATATTTGCCCACTCTTCTTTGCAAAACACTCCAAATCTGTCAAATTGTGAGGGCATCTCCTGTGTACAGCCCTCATCAAATTACTCCACAGATTTTCAATCGGATTCAGGTCTGGGCTCTGGCTGGGTCATTCCAAAACTTTAATCATCTTCTGATGAAGCCATTCTTTTGTTGATTTGGATGTATGCTTTGGGTTGTTGTCATGCTTAAAGATGAAGTTCCTCTTCATGTTCAGCTTTAGCAGAAGCCTGAAGGTTTTGTGCCAGCATTGACTGGTATTTAGAATGGTTCATAATTCCCTCTACCTTGACTAAGGCCCCTTTTCCAGCTGAAGAAAAACAGCCCAAAAGCATGATGCTACGACCACCATACTTCACAGTGGGTATAGTGTTCTTTTGGAGATATACAGTGTTGTTTTTGTGATAAACATATCTTTTGGAATTATGGCCAAAAAGTTCAACCTTGGTTTCATCAGACCATAACACATTTTTCCATATGCTTTTGGGAGACTTCGATTGTGTTTTTGAAAAACTCTAGCTGGGCATGGATATTTTTCTTTGTAAGAAAAGTCTTGCCACTTTACCCCATAGCCTGGACATATGAAGAGCATATTGTTTCCAGTACTTTCCAGATATTCCTGTAACTCCTTTGATGTTGCTGTAGGCTTCTTGGCAGCCTCTCTGACCAGTTTTCTTCCTGTCTTTTCATAAATTTTGGAGGAACGTCCAGTTCTTGGTAATGCCACTGTTGTGCCATATTTTCTCCACTTGATGATGACTGTCTTCACTGTGTATATCTAATACCTTGGAAATTCTTTTGTACCCTTCTCCTGACTGATACCTTTTAACAATAAGAACCCTCTGATGGTTTGGAAGCTTTCTGCAGACCATGGCTTTTGATGTAGGATGCAACTAAGAAAATGTCAGGAAAGACCTACTTGAACAGCTGAACTTTTTGTTGGGGTTGATCAGTGGCACTTTAAATGATAGCAGGTGTGTTCTGACTCTATTTAACATGAGTTTGAATGTGATTGCTTAAGTCTGAACACAGCTATATCCCCAGATATAAGAGGGAATGCACACTTATGAAACCATCCTAAAAGATTTCAGTTTGTTTTTCAATTTAGTTGTACAGTTTATAGGTCACATTAAAGGTGGAAAAGGTTCTGAAATGATTTATCTTGGTCTCATTTTTTACATCACAGAAACCTGAAATTTTAACAGGGGTGTGTAGACTTTTTATATCCACTGTAGGTGACAAATTACTTGAAGTATGATTAACTCCTTTCAGCTACAGACTAAATTATTATATCTAACAATATTTTATTTTTCCAATAACTCCCCTCAAAGTAATATCCAAGTTACATAACTATGTCATTTGAATTATAGCAAAAGTAAATTCCAAGGTGCCAAAACAGAGTACTCTTAATCTATTTGATCAGATATATTGCTGTAAAATGTTCAAAGTACATTTGCATGTACTTTCAAATCAAATGTCTTCTTGTTTGACACAATAGCTCCCCTGGGCAGATAGTAATGAAGGTTATATGAAAAGGCAAGAAAGAGGCAGAGATTATAATTACATTATTAGGCACAGTGTTTCAAAGAAATATAAACCAGGCAATGACTTGCAATGTGGATATGTAAGTATTACAAGATTTGTAAAACCATAGTGTTTATAGAATGTATTATGATAAAGGATGATATACTACAGTAAATACGATTGGACTGTATTTTCAATGCATATAATCACTGACATTTTTTTATTTCACATCATTTCGCAGAACTAAAGATCTAAAGGACACATTACCAAAATAGTTTCCTATGGAAGAGGCGCAAGTGGGTTGAGTAACTTACTATCAAGTGTTTGTTTCCAAACCTGTAACTAGGGAATTTTGTAGTAATGCCTTCCACAGAAAACATATCAGGCCACATATTATTTTAGTCAGGTTGCTAACATTTCAATAATATCATACTACATTCACACACTCTGTTACACACAGCATTGACAAGTCTTGAAAAGAAGAACCATAAAGAACAAAGAACAAAATCTCTAAAAGGTTGGAATCGCCAACCAAAGCCTGAAATTTGAAAGCCACGATCATTATTAGTGAACTATAAAAGCAATTCTGGGCTGCTTTAGGGGATGTGGCCAGGTAGAATCCACCTATAATATGTGGTGGACATGCCCCATGGTCAAGAGAATTTGGATCAGGTTGTACAATTTTATATATACCCTCACCAAGATTAACTTGACAAAATCCGCAAAACACGCACTCCTGGGTGGCAGGGTAGCTGAAGCATCCAGACTCCAAAAACGGCTCCTCACATTTATATTCATATCAGTTAAAATAACTATAGCCAGAAATTGGAGGTCGGCCGCTCTACCCTTCGACCAGCTTAAACACAAATTGTCATGGCTTATGTTGAACGAAAGGTTAACAGCACTGGTACAAGATAAGATGAAATTGTTTCATAAAGTGTGGGACCCATGGATCAGATACCTGACAAATGACCCCAGAACGATTACAAATTAGATTCATCCCTAGTAGATAAGTCCCTGAGCACAGAGCCATAATTACCCCCCCCCCCCCCCCCCACACACACACACACACTTTCTCTTCTTTTTTCTTCTCTCTGTATTTTTCTCTTCATTGTTCCAAATTTTACTAGTCTTGTTTTGATTTTTGTCCATGCTTCACCCTCGGCAAGACATTAGTCTCTTGAGGTACCTGGAGTACCCCTCCGCGACCGGAAGAGCTAGGCTCCCCCGATAGATGGATTGGGAGCTGTTTTTTCCCAGTGGGTGGGACACACTCTATGGTGGATAATAGGGAGTATGCATCAGGTCATGAATAAAGTCGTACTGTGTACAGAGTAAAAACATTGGCAGAACATGACAGATGCATGATAAACATTTGAGCAATTACGGTTCAGCGCGATAAAGGTTATAAGTAGAGAATTCCTCGATTATATTATATGACTCCCTAAAGATGTTATATGATACACAATGTAAGCCGAGATAATTGTTTTATTTTTCTGTTTATTCTGTAAACTTTAGTAAAAATTATTGAAACATAAAAGCAGTTCCACGCCCTCTGACAATATAAAAAATGCGCTTGTAAGACCGCTGCGCAAATACGGTGTGACAAAGTATTGCAACAGCCGCATTTTATTCTCTAGGGTGTTAAAAAACAATAAAAGAAAAAGAAAAATAGTCTCGGGCTGAAGTGGTTAAAGCAAATTTATATGGGAACCCCCCACGTACCAAATTAACAAATAATACACTAAATAAAGCAGAAAACCCCTATGTATAAAAAAGGATTTTGTTTTTAATAAATGTATTGTTAAAATATTAATAATATTTGACACCAAAAACAGTTCATTGAACAGATGTTAGTTTTGTCAATTCAAGTTGGTGAGTAAGTGAGAACACTCATAATAGAGATTTTTACATAAATATATTCTACAAATCTACAATTCTACAATAAATGATAATAGCAAGTATGACATGTTTGTTATTTTAATAGAAAAAAAACAAGACTTTACAACTACTAACAACTTAAGCCCCATCAGTTTAGGCCAATATGTATTCGTCCACATATTTTTGGTAAAAAAAATCGCAATGACCGGATATTAATTGGTTTGCGCAAAAGTTGTGGGTGGCCGGCGTTCATCATGCCTACGGGTCACTCGCATCGGGTCCCTTTGTGAGGCTTTTCACCCCGCTAGCGGCCGAGTAAAGGGTTAAAGGCGCCCGCAAAGAGCTGCTGCTGAGGCGCTTTGCAGCCGCTTTGACGGAGCTGCCCACTGATTTCAAAAGAGCTGCTTGCAGGACTTTTTTTAAAATGCAATAGTGTTTTATTAGTACTCTGATAAAATGTTGCTGTCCTTTACATCTTGTTCCATCAATCCACATGTATAGTCTTGCATTAGACAAATATAGACATTGAAAACATTTTGCCACTTAGTAGTAGTTTGGAAAAAAAGGAAATTTGGTTGAGTGGGAAAATGAACAAGACCAGTTAACTGTTACTAACTACTATTAGCTGTATACAATATCATGAACTGCTGTTTAGAGGTGTAATAAGAACTTCTCCAGCTCTCAGTACCACCCTCAACTTGTGCAAAACAGCCTTTCTGACAATTGCTGCCCCTTTTCATTGGCATCCTTGCACTGATAAAAATATAAAATATGGCACATAACCTGATCATTAATATCAAGCTTCACTGTATAAACGTTGTGACAATAGCCATTAGCTAAAGACAGAATACAACACAGTAATGAAAAGTGCAATAAAATAGTCACATATAAGCGACCAAAATACAAAGCTGTGATTAAAATGAAACTCCTGATATGTTCTTCTGTTTAGCTTAATTGAAAATACATAGACCCAGATAACCGTATTTCACCTCCAAGCTGAAAACATCTGACATCTTCGGGAAGCTCTGGAGCATTAGATAGATTATCCAATTTACTTGTTCGCATGCTTAACAATAAATGACTCTTAATAAAAAATAAAAGATGGAAGCTAACTAATAAGGACATTAGTTCGAAAATCAATAATGTGAACAAAAAACAACTATAATAGAAAATGAAAACAATTCTAATGCTGAATTTGAATTATACTTACATCATCTTTTCACGGAGCATAGCAGAAAAGTAACAGTTACAAATATTGTGGCAATAAATATAAACACTTTAACAACAGTATGTCTTTCCAAGTTTTCAAACTTGCACAGTAGTTTAAAATTGAACAAGCAGTTCATACTGAACAACTTCACTTTATAAAACAAATGCAAATTGGTTGTTCTGTCATTGTTCCTACCTGATTGATTGATATATCAAAACCATAGTATCTGTTAACATACCTTCCAAATGAAGGGTTACAAAAAAAATGCAATATGTATGCATTATTCCACCACAAAGGCATACATTCTTAGATAAATACTAAGTTTGCACACAATTTATTCAAACAAAAAAAATTAAATTGTTACAATATAAAACACAATAAAAATACCCTTTATATTTTGGTAGTTTTCTTGTAGGGAAAAGATTGGTTGGATTTGAGGTTTTTTTAAATAATTTTTAGGTGTTCTTTTTATAGGGGGGATATATATATATATATATATATATATAGGGGATATATATATATATATATATATATATATATATATATATATATATATATATATATATATATATATATATATATATATATATATATATATATATATATATATATATATATATATATATATATATATATATGTGGATTACCTGGGACCCATCAGTCTGTTGTCCTTATGTCTCAATACTTTAAACAGATATGTATAAGAAAGAAACACTTCCAGTGCTCAAGCCATGGCACAATTAAAATATCTGTCTGGGTTCACATGCATGCCTCCGACCCAACACATCATTGGCCACAGTGGCAGGATGATAGAGCCATCCTGTGCAATTGATTACCAGCATGAACACCTGTGCATATGTTTGGTTGTGCACACAGAATTGTTCCTGGTTGTATGCTTCTGTGCAGGAGCATATGTTTCCATGCATACCTCTCATGGTGTGCATGTGGCTTTGCTTGAACCCTGCCTGCTGACAGGGGTGCCAAAAAGGCTATTTTATGCTGAGTCCTTTCAGGCCTAAGACTTCAGCTATTTTCCCTCAATCTGTGAACTGCAGCTCTCATATACATGGTGATATTCTGTTATTGTTTCACAGAATCTGCAGTGGGAGCAGTACTATCCAGAAAGTATAACTTTTTTAAGCACATAGAAGCAGTTTAGTGGCATAAACCTCAACCGAGGTAAAGTGGTTTCTTTACAAACCTGAAATTAGAACAATATTTGTGCTTGGAGGTTTTCTTTAATAGCTGTAGATAATACGTGATGTGTTTATTTTTTATATTTATTTGACTGTAACCAGCAGGTCATCTTCTTCTTCATTGGTTATCTAGAACTGTTAGCTTTTCATAAGACTTGTCTTGATAGAGCAGTTAGTTTGTACTGATTGTTTGACACTAAACACTCTCTTGAGATTATTCTACTGCTTACTTACATAACCAAAGTGAGGAGTTCAAACCAGGCAGGAATTAATGATTCATGTACTGTTGAAGTGGAAGAAATGTATTGATCTGGTACATGTGTAGTACGTGCCTGCATTTTATATATCACCTGTCTGATTATGCCAGACTCTGTGGGCACAGCAGCAGCATTCAACCTTCAGCTAATGAAGAATAGAAATTTATAGAAATCCCCAGTACCAGGGTATGTCATGGGACTTTATGGATGCAATTTGGAATATTTAAATACTGATATTGTAAACCAAGAAACCAGTATTTACAATATCAGTATTTAAATATTCCAAATTGCATCCATAAAGTCCCACGCCATACCCCGGTATTTCTATACATTTCTTTATTTAGGGATACAGATGCAGTTGGCTGTAATAGTATATTAGTGCATGCTCTATACCTCATCTATTTCTAATGAAGAATAGGATAATAATTATTTTGTTTGGAGTTGTTGAAAAAAGCAGGAGAATTATTGAGTGCACAGGTGCAACACACAAACATTTTTTTAATTAAAATTCACCAGCAGTGCGCATTGATGTGCATTGCACTCCTAGCATGTTCACTTTGTGTTATGATTAAAAATGAGGACATTCTTTGTGTGCAAGCAAACAAGTCTTGCATCCTTTATCATATCTGTTTCACAAATTGTCCCATCCAACCTGTTACCATTTCATCATAAGGTACATCATCAGTCTCATTAGTATTAGACAAAGAGGGACATGCTTCATAAAAAATAGAACTTGTTGTAATGGTCCTTGGCCACCCTTACATAACCCAGTCCACAATGACCTGTCTGATTAGGCTAATTGGCCCACAGGTAGTTTTAAAAACTTCATACAGCTTACAATCTGAGAAGATAATATAGAGAAATGGTTCTTAGAATTGGCGGGAACAGTACCTCTGTGCTGCTGTTGCCAACCTACATGTATGTCATTGCTGGTGCAATCTTTCCTTCAAACTGAGCCTATTACATTTTGGGTAAATAAACCACTCAACTTATTTGTTCTGTACCCATGTCTGACACTTTTCTTTCTCACTACAATCTTAACAAACTAACAAACTAAGGTATCTAAATGCAAGGTCACAGCAAATGTACTTAAATATTAAATTGCATGAGTAAAAGTAAATAAATAAATATATATATATATATATATATATATATATATATATATATATATATATATATATATATATTATTGTCTTGTACTGTTGTGGACTCTTTGCTGGGTCGTTTGGGGTGTGGCTGTATTCCATTGTTCTATTGTGTCTGTCTGCCTTGGGAGAAAAGTATTATGGGATGTGTATGTATGTTTGCTATAAGGAGGGAGGGGGGAATTCCTCTAACAGCTCTCCCTGCTGATTGGACACTCTACCCCACCCTGAATGCAAAGGGAGGGGGGATTGTCCCGAGTGTTACCTATGTGTACCTGTGTTTCAATAAACAGTTCATGTTCGGAAGCCAAAATGAGTGCTGCCTAGTTATTGGTTGCAAGTGGTTGGAATATCTGATATCTATATTCAGACTGAAAGGAATCGGTATATGATGAAAGCCCTTAAGCGGAGTGTGGGATGTTTCTTTACATACGGTCCCCCCAAAATCTATACCAGACCCTTATCCGAGCATGCAGCCTGGAGGTCAGAATAGGGGGGATGAGCAAGTGCCCCCCCCTCCTGAACCATACCTGGCCACATGCCCTCAACATAGGGAGGGTGCTTTAGGGTCCACCCCAAAGCACCTTGTCCCCATATTGATAGGGACAAGGGCCTCTTCCTGACCAATGGTTGTCCACGTCAGTGGGCGGGGGCTCATCAGGATCTGGAAACCCCCTTTTACAAGGGGACCTTCAGATCTTGACCCCCCTTACCCATTTACCCATTCACCAAAAAAAACTGTGAAATATCACTGTCATTGGAAAATAACTCTGATCCATCTTCTTTCCTGAGCCATTTTCTCCTGCTGCTGTCTCTCCCACCACCATCTTCTCCTGCTGCTATCTTCTTCATCTGCTGTCTTCTCCCTGATCCGTCCTAGGCTGTGGTTGTTGAGATCTGCAGGCGGGGGGCCCCCCAAATCCTGTAGAAAAATAACATTCAGCGCCAAACAACAAAATTTAAATAAAATATTATAATAAAAGCTGCTCCTCAAATCCTGCCTCCCCACGCGAATAGGTATCAGGTACATCGTACCCTTACCCATTCACCAAAAAAAGCAGTGAATTGTCAAGAAAATAGCCAGTTTTTGACAAGTCCTGTATTGTAAAATTGCTCTGAGACGTCTTCTTCCCAAGCCGTCTTCTTCCCAAGCCATCTTTTCCTGCCGACATTTTCTCCTGTCACTGTCTCTCCCGCCACCATCTTTTCCCCAAGCCATCTCTCCTGCGGCCATCTCTCCTGCCACCGACGTCTTCTCCCACACCACTGGTTACCCGCTAATAAAAAAAAGTCGCTCTTCTTCTGTGACTGTCTTCCTCCTCTGTGTTGTCCCCCGCTGTGTGGCGTCTCTTACATAGCTATAGGGCGAGGCCATCTGATGATGTCACTCGGAGAGCCCGCACCATGGCTATGTAAGAGACATCACACAGAGGGGGACAACACAGCAGAGGAAGACAGCCACAGAAGAAGAGCGGCTTTTTTTTATTAGCGGGTAACCAGTGGCGTGGGAGAACACAGCAGTGGGAGAAGACAGTGGTGGCAGGAGAGACGGCTCAGGAAGAAGACAGAGGATGGAGAAGATAGCAGCAGGAGAAGATGGTGGTGGGAGAGACAGCAGCAGGAGAAGATGGCAGCAGGAGAAGACGGCTCGGGGAAGAAGACAGATCAGAGTTATTTTACAATGACAGTGACATTTCAATGCTTTTTTTGGGTGAATGGGTAAGGGTACGATGTACAGATCGTACAGGGCTCCCTTGTAAAAGGGGGCTTCCAGATATCGATGAGCCCCTGCCCGCCGACCCCAACAACCACCTGCCAGGGTTGTTGGGAAGAGGCCCTTGTCCCCATTAAAATGGGGACTAGGTGCTTTGGGGGGGAACCCAAAGCACCCTCCCCATATTGAGGGCATGTGGTCTGGTACGATTCAGGAGGGGGGGCGCTCGCTCCTCCCCTCCATCCTGACTGCCAGGCTGCAGGCTAGGATAAGGGCCTGGTATGGATTTTGGGGTGAACCCATGCCAATTTTTTTTTATTTGGCATTTCTACTCAGGGACTTGCATGACCAAATACTTTTGTAGGCAACTAGATTTAATACAGATTTGAAAAGGCATGAATTGTTTTCACTTACAAAATATGTATATCGAGTCTGCAAAAGTCAAACAAAGCAAAAAACAATAAACTTTTTATTTCAACATAGTATAAACATTTGTTACATTAATGTATTTGGGCCAAACAAAAAAAGGCATGGAAATGATGCTCCAGCATTTGACAATAGTTAGAAGGGCCCTGCTCAAACGAGCTTACAATCTACAAGGGTAGGACACAAAAAATTATACACATTAAACAAATCACATTATAAATACAGGGACACAAATCAAGTTAATAACAAACATGACTAACCTTTTTTGTGATCAGAATTCCTTGCCCATACCCCAAAAAAGTTACATGGCAGAATTATCATAAACAAAAAAAGACAAAATTAATACAGCTGCTGACACTAATCACGTACTCATATAGCCGTGTAAAAATCTTAAATCATCATGTTTCTGGCATATGCCATCTGTTTTGAAGGCTGGGTATGACTGATTACTATCACCATACTGAGAGGAAAGACAGCTGTCATTTTGTGGGTTTTGGCTTTCTAAGAGGCTGCAATTTGTGGTGGTGGTGGTGGGGAAATGTTAAGGCTGATTATAGTCCTTGCCCATGGAAAACATATGACACAATTTGCAATGGTGGATGAACCCTCCTACACATAAATACTACATTTAGACATAATTTAGGGAAGGACCTGAGTCAGTTATGTTTAACAGCATAGGAACAACAGAAAATCTCTACATGAAGTGGCATGTTTGGGATTTGAACCCAGAAACTCAGTGCTGGTAGGTGGAAATGTTAACCACTAAGCCACTGTGCTGCCACATGGGGATCCCGCCTACACATAAATACACATAAATACTGCATTTCTTTGGACATATAGGTTGTGGAATTACATTAGTCAGGAGTTCTTCTTAATTTATTCTGTGATATTTGGTGGTTCTTGGTATGTGAGAGTAGAATAGTGTTGTTACCCTCTTAATTTTGGGAATGCCGTTTTGATTTCTGATATTGGTACACATATCACATTTTTTGTGCTCCAATTATGATCACTTGGAAATAATAAAAAACACACAAAATTGTGACTCAATTTAAATTTGCACTAGCAATGGTATTGTTTGTGGTTTGTAAAGCGAAAGTGACAGAGAAAAATATATTTTACCAAAACATGAAAACATGAAACATTACACATTGTTGCAAGGACAATTTCTTTGAGAGAAAGATACATTTTCATCTCAACATAAGGCCTGGTTCACACTGGTACGATGTGAGATGCGATTTGAGATGTCAAATCGCATCTCAATTCGGCAGCATTTGCCGGCAATTGTCGGCAATGGCACCATACTAATCGATGCGACGCCGCATCGATTTCAAAAAGAAGTTCCTGTACTACTTTTAGCGATTTCGGGCCGCGATTTACATTGACATCTGTTCAGAAACCTGCACAGATGTCTCTGAAATCGCGGCTGAAATCAGGACTGCCAGCGGCAGTGAAATCGTGTGAGTTCAGCTGAACTCGCACGGCTTCACTCCCGCAGCCCAGTGTGAACCTGGGCTAAAAAGTATTTATTTTGGGAAGTTACATTTGTAACATTAGAATCAATGGTTGAAACTTGCATTGGGCTACATAACTCACATTTTCACTGCCAAAAAACGCTCTTTAGACGAGCGTTCATTTTAGTATTTACTATAACTCTTGGTAAAGCCATGGGAGATAAAATTTAAGTAGTGTGCAGGTCTGAGCATGCTCAGTTGTGCTGGCACCTAGTTGTAAAGAGATGGGGAATTTATCTATTCTCAGACTTTTAAAGATATTTCAGTGTAGAAATCAGTTTTTCACACAGTTTAACCACTTCACGCAAATTATTGTACCTGTACATCGGTATTTTGATGTTAAATACCGGGATTATGACAGCAGCTAGCTGCCATAACCCTGGTATTTTCAGGAACAACATGTGGTTCTCTTTGAGATAAAAGTGGTCTCTGCAGCAGATTTGCCACAAGATCACTTTTATCGGGGGTGGGAGAGGCCCCCCCTCTCCTGCTGCGCTACGGTCATCTCTGTCTCTTACTTATTTATTTTTTCACAAAGTTGTAAAGCTATATGATATTTCTAACACACAGCATGTACATAGCACAAATTGCACCCTAAAACATTCTGCTACTCCTCCCAAGTATGGCGATACATGTGTGAGACTTTTACACAACCTGGCCACATAGAGAGGTCCAACATTGAAGTAATACCTTCAGGCGTTCTAGGAGCATAAATTACACATATAATTTCATTCCTTCTTATCACACTTTTGAAGGTCCTGGAGCACCAGGACAGCACTGATGAGCTGGTGACAGGTACTCGGGTACTCTCATGAGCTAATGACAGGTGTTCTGGTACTCTGATGGGCTGGTGACAGGTACTTGGGTACTCTGATGGGCTGATGACAGGTACTTAGGTACTCAGATGGGCTGGTGACAGTTATTAAGATGGGCTGGTGACAGGTACTCAGGTACTCTGATGAGCTGGTGACAGGTACTCGAGTACTCTGATGAGCTGGTGACAGGTACTTAGGTACTCTGATGGGATATTGACGGGTACTCGGTTACTCTGATGGGCTGGTGACAGGTACTCGGGTACTCAGATGGGCTGGTGACAGATACTTTGATGGGCTGGTGACAGGTCCCCTTTATTACTGGGGGAAATCAGTGTGTGTTGGTGTGCACTGTAAGCGGTAACAAGCTGTTGCCGCAATCTCCTCCTCACACAAGAACGGTGTGTGAGGAGGAGAACCTGGTAACAGCTCTTTACCACAGTTTATGTGACCGGCTGTGTCTGGGAGCTATAGTAAATTTGGTTTTGAGAGTATTTTTGCACCAGCGCTATAGTGAATACCATTTTAGCGCTAATTAGCATGCTGCACTATAGTAAATGCCATGCTATGACATAACACTGCAGGGGGGCCATTTAAAAAGAAAATTTGGTTGAGTTAACTACTACTTTACTGAAACACTAATTTAGCATGAAATAAATCTATTTCTTATTTTTATTTATACAAATTTAGAAATTGTGAAATCATAGAATCCTGCCTTTGTCTCATTCTGCTGATATGCTCCTTACATGTGACTCATCCATCTGTAATTTGCCTGTTGTAAGGCTTTAGAGTGCTGATGCTTATGTTAAAGTCCTTTCTGCCTTTCAGTGTGTGTGTGTGATAATTAGATACACATTCATCCTGTAGAAAATGTTATTAGCAAAGCTGCTAGCATCACTGACTGAACTGTCAAAGAGTGATGTGACTATCAACATAAACAAGGTAATAAAATGAAATCACATGCAGGTCAACCCATGACCCATTTGTGCTCTAATTACACAAATGAGGAACATTTGAAAATACATAAGACCTAATATTAAACAGAAATTAATTGATTAGTCTGATTAAAAAACAAAGTATGGTCTCCAAAGATTTAATTATGAACAAAAGCATCACAAGCTTTGACAATTGCATTTATAGGCAGGAATACGTGTAAGGGTAGCCATGAAGAAAACAATCATACCCCTGATTCAATACAAATAATTATACTATTATACTATTTTCAACAAATTTTGGGGATTGTAAGGTTTACTATCAGCTTACTAAAAAATCTTGTTCCAACAGGGCTTTTCCCATTGTCATAGTAAAAAGGGGAAACAAACTGACTGGTGACCCAGTGCTTTAACGCATTTAAAATGCAATAACTGATTCGTCAGATTAGGGACTTGTGGGACTATATGCAGAATTAAGCACCTGTGAATCAGTATGTCCTGTGCCTATTAGGGCTTGTTACGCCTATTTCTTATATTGCTTTTATTCTTTTTTATATATTTTGTGATCACTTTTATGTACAGCAGTTTGTCGGTTTTATTACAATAAAACCTATCCTTTTGATCTGCACCATCTGGAGCATTTTTTCTTTTTCCCTTGCATGTTCTGCTGGACCAAGTTTTTTTTAGCTTCACCATCGTTCTCCCACATCCTCCTGTGGGGTATTTTCTTTCACCACCCAATACTTACTTGAAGTAGGAGGGCCCCTCCCTCCTTCTCCTTGGGTCCATCCGTTGGATTGATTTTCATCGAGAGGTTCCGGTCCGAGACTATTGGGATACATCCAGGTCCATCGCGTGGTGTTCGATCATCCAGCCTTTGGATAAGTTGAGTTGACCATCTATGAAAAGTCCACATTCTGATGATCTGCTGTCGCTGACAGACAGATCCTTTGGGTTCGGTAAGAGTATTTCATCTACTCCTTACAGTTGAGAAGAATGTCCTGTCCATGTTGATTGATGTGGTTCCATGCTCCTCAGCGTTTTATCCTTAGATGGACATTCACTTGCACATTTATGTGTGTTTATATCACATATATTTTTTCCATCACTTTAAGTGACACTTAATGTGTGTATTATTATTAGCGCTACTTATTTTTCCTATCACTTGTTCCTTAGTTGTCACATTGTTTTGTAGCCTCTTATTATTTCACTTGTTTTAGATTAGCGCAAATTTTTTCCCTACTTTACATATCAAAATAGAACCACTGCTTTACATCCTTAGCAATCCAAATATTTTAAATGTAGTAAAGTGAAATGAAAATATTGGATTTCCGTATTCAATGAACAAGTAAACAGGGCTTAACACCTTGTAAATGTTGCAGTATTTAGTGAATACTTTAGTGCGTATTCAGCTATGTTCCACTACAATATATTTAGCAGAAAGGACAATTGAGCTCTGGTGGATTCCTTTATCTGACACCATTATAAACAGGACCTTAGAAATGTTGAACTTTTATTTCTGGACATTCTTTTACAACAGGGCAATACTTGGAAAACAGCAATATAACATAACTTATAAAAAAAAAACACTTACCAAATTTGTACTCTAGAGGGTAGATAGAATAGAGAAAATAACAATTAAAAATTAAATGGCTTTTTTGTATCTAAGACATCATCTTGATTTGATATATTGTATATTCTGAGGTCCAGCACTCTATAAAGGAATACTTGGCATTTTGTAGATTATCTACAGCAGCAAAGGACAGATTGTCACTACAATTACAGATAGTTGTACAACACACAATTCATTTCTGATGGACTTTATAAAGACTTGGAGATAAAGAATCAATTCTCAGTTTATATACCTCATTAGGAAATGTAAACACATTGTTTGAAATGTAATTCTGGGACTGGACTCGTGGGACAGAGCGAGAGATTAAAAGCATTTCATTTTTTTTCCTTTTCTCTTCTATTCTTTACCCTGGCTTTCCATCCAAATGTTTATGATATTTTCTCTGTGCAGGCTACAGTTTTTACCAGCACTGTAAAGGTTGTCATTAGCCTTTTTCATACAAAGGTTCCCTTTATTGTCACCCTTTTACCCTACTTTGCCATTCCACCATGTCTCAGGTACATGAGCAAGGGTTTGTTAATATGGTGATGACCCTGAGTATGTGTTACGCAAACATGTTGGAAACCTTGCGAATTATCTGTCTTAAAAAATACAGTATATGACATGCTTTGTATTTCATGTGACCATTTAAAAAACGAATGAAAATGATATGAAGTTAGGTGGCTTTTATTTGTGAAGACAAAAAAAAGAAAGGAATGAGCGAAAAAACACGGAAAGGGTTAATAAGGACATGAAAAATCTAATTATTTAGCACGAATACCATCAAAACTTTTTATATATATATATATATATATATATATATATATATATATATATATATATTGAAAATAAATAGGGAAGAGTTAAAATCTCACTACTGTCTGTGTCTCACTAGAGAGATTTTTCCTTGCTTCCAGTTCCAGCGCCACCGGTCACCAGGAAACACTCAAAACATAAAGACATTCTCTCTTTATTCTGGTCACAAATGGGTTGTGTCCATAGTAGATCCACCAATTGCCATCAAATAATCCTGTTTTGTTTTTTTCTAATTAGTTGTACTGTACTGTTATGGCAACAGAGTATTTCATAAAACAATTTTTTGTTTATAATTTTACTTAGCCACTGGAGCACATGCCCTTGAGTGTCAGGTAAGTGTATTGGAAGGCCTAGAATATGTAAAACTCTCAAAATTATGTAGGTAATTGAGCATAGAAATGTTGGAGGGGGCGTGGCCTAGCGTCGGAACGAGATGGACGCCTGATCCCTCTCCTCTAGCACCCGAGAGCAGCAAAGATCACCCACGGGGACAATAGCATCCTTAATGAGCCTGGGGAAAGGCGATCGTTCCTCCACAACATCCAAGGAGCAGATGGAGTCAGGTCAGCAAGCCCCCCTGTCATCCCAGAGATGTTCCGGGCGGCGCACGCTGTAGGCCTCAAAGCCGCGGCCTCAAGTAAGCCTCATATGCCGCTCGGCGGCTCCAGCCCCCTCGCGGACGGCGCGATCGGCGCCCAGTTAGCGATGACACCCCCACTGCAGCAGGCACAGCAGCAGGCACAATCCTTGAGCCTGGCAGACCTACAGGCTAACCTCCAAGCAGTCGCCATGGACATTAAATCGTCCTTTACTGCAGCCATAACTGACATCAGAGCAGACATCCAGGGCATAGCAGCAAGGACTGGAGTAATTGAGCAGGCCTCAGCACGCCACTCAAAAGTACAAAAGAATGCTGACATGCACCTTTCCCATATATATTTGAAATGTACCGCCACTTAAAGAACCTTGAAAATAGGGGGAGGCGCCATAATATCAGAATCCGGGGGTCCCAGAAATGCCAGATCAAATACCTGTAGAACGCACTGCAGAAACTATATTTAATGACATTCTAGAAAGACCCCCTGACTCCCCGATCGAATTTGAGAGAATCCACAGAGCCTTAAGACCCAGAGGGAGAGAAAATGACCCCCCCAGAGACTTAATTTGTTGTCTGGTCAACTTCCCTCTTAAGGAAGCGATCCTGAGAAAAGCCAGGGAGAAAAACAGGATCATCTTTAACGGTACAGAAATAAAACTCTATCAAGACCTTTCAAACATAACTTTGCAGCAACGCAGGGCTTTGCGCCCGATCACAGAGCAACTAAAATCGAGAGGCATACCATATAGGTGGAAGTTCCCCTTCTGCCTTTCGGCCACTTCAAGGGGACACACAGCGCTACTTCGAACACCCGATGACCTCCGATCTTTTTGTGAAGCCATGAATATTCCCAGGACAGAGGTCCCAGAATGGTACAACTCATTTATGATGAACGAGCCTTGGGTTGCAGTTTCCAACAATCTCACCCCTAGAGCACAGAGACAGAGAGATCGACGCCGAAGATCGCCGTCTCCTCTCCGCAACAGAAGAGCAGATGCCCAAGGCGACCCAGGAATCTCTCCACCCAGACGTAGAGACCGAATGGACCACCAGGACCACATGGACACCTAAATCCGGTTCCAATTCAGGAAGACTGGAAGCCGAAGATCAGCCCGTTCAATGCTCCGAACATTTAACTTCAGTCACCGCAGGTTTACAGCTTCTCTGCTCACCTATCGTCAAATCGTATTAGTGACTGAATTCTGATCTACGCAGGCCCCAGCCTAACCTGACAGACTTACTTTTATTTTTCTCCCCCCTTTTTCCCTGTGTCTTTAATCTTTTATCTCCTGCAGAATCAATCTTCACCCTCAACAATGAGAATAGAGCTACATACCTCCAAGGAGATCCGACCGGCCAACAAAGAATGGGACAGACTTTCTACAAAAAGGTTTGACATCTTAGATCGTCATGAACTAGACGCTTGTAAGTACGGCTCCCTTTTTCACACAGTTTAAAAAGCAAGAGACAACCGTTTATTCCTTTTGCTATACAGAACATTCGCTCTTACGGTCGGCTATCCACTTTGTGTCAGATAGCCTATCTTTTAGACTCACTTTACCACAATATGACTGTTTGTTACGCAGACATCCATCAGGGATGTACCGAGTCACTTTTGGGAGATATTAGTGGATTTTTGATACCTATAAGGGGTGGATTGCTTTACAACTAGCTCAGTCCAAAGTTGTATTCACTTCTTCAGTTAGGAGAGCTTGAAAATGTACAAATGACCTCCAGTCATACATAGAAGATATATTAGAACTTAGCTTATCTGAATAGGTTTTAAAGTCATATGCTGCACTTTTGTCCTCTTCTTATGTTTTCTTATCGGTTTGGGTATCCATGTTCGCATCACAAGATTTACTGAGACATGGCGGTGATCAATACCGATTTAGTCCATATACCAGCGCCTTAAGTTACTAGTGCGCGATTAATCTGATCACTTAAGTATTCCTGGTGACAATTCCCCCATTCTAATAGACAAACGGCTTTACATGCGACGCAGTACATGGAATATAAACCAAATACACAGCATATACGCTTGATCACTGCGATGCCTTACACATATGTTACAATGCTTTTTTTTTTGTTGTTGTCCAGGTACAATAGTTGAATAAGTTATTTTGTTCTCTTCTGTTTTTTACTATTCACCCCTTGGGGTATTTTGTTGGTATAAACTTGCACAAGGAAACTGCTCAAACACTTAATGTTAGACAAGTAATCTATATAATACTAAAGCAACACTCCCACCTAGTGGTCGAAAGTAAAATTGTCATTATTGATCTTTTGGGTCTGATATTTTTGATACCCTCCAAATACTAGACCATTGGATGTCTCCCCCTGGCCATAAGCCCTCTTTGCGGTTGTATTTATTTATCTAATCCAGTCGCCCACCAATTTAACACATAGGACTCAACATTGTCAATTTGTATATTTATATATATATATTTTTTTTCTGATGCTCAACTTTCCACAAATATCCCCGTGCCATTAGGTTTTTCTTAGCATTTTTGCTGTTCCGGAGTGCTACTTTAACTTGGTCTATAGGACAGAGTAGAGAGATAAAGACTGTAGGTGATAAAGATTTAAATAAAATAGGATTAAGTACAAGACTATACATCAGATAAGAGTACCTCCTCTGACTGTATAATAGTGCTCTCATTCAAAAACTAAAAATCCATTTCGAAACCGACTATAGGCACGAACCCACACAAGGGACAGATTCCTTGTCCGTCCTTTGACCCATCCGGTATTTTACACACCAGGGTAGACCAGCAGGTCTAAGCCTACCCCCGGAGTCACCTCCTTCCCACTTCTTCCCTCCCCCCTCTACCCGCCCCCTTTTTTTTTTTTTTGTTCTCGTGGCATTTTTTCTGATGCTTTAAAGACAGACATAAAAAATGTATCCACACACGATCTGCAACAATGACTTTGAGTACTCAACAGACCATCCCACTATCTGTTAAACTTATATCTGTAAATGCTAAAGGCCTCAACATACCTGAAAAACGGACCAAATTCCTTAATGAGTTTCACAAACAAAAAGCAAACATCATTTGCGTACAAGAGACACACTTCAAAACTGATAGAATCCCGAAATTTCAAGATAGGAGATATCCTATAGCTTTTCATGCTTCAAACTCAGAAGGGAAAACAAAAGGGGTCTCTATACTAATTTCTAACCAGACTCCTGTCCAAGTACACGACACCCTGCTAGACCCTAGTGGTAGATATATATTTATTAAAGGAAAATTAGAAAACCATCCAATGACAATTGCTAATGTCTACGCCCCAAACTCGGGACAAGTTACTTTTTTCCATAAGATTAAAGAATTGCTGACAACCTTTGCCGCAGGCATTTTAATTCTGGGAGGGGATTTCAATGTCCCCTTAAATCCCCTCATAGACACATCGAATGGAGCATCGAGCCTTCCTTATAGAGCATTAAGACAAATCAAACTACAATTGAAAGATTTGACATTACATGACACCTGGAGAACTTTGTATCCTCAAACCAAAGACTTCACTTACTTTTCCACCATCCATCAAAAATATTCTAGAATCGATTACTTCTTCATATCACAATCTGACCTACCCTTTTTAAAAAACTCAACAATTGAGCCCATGACACTATCTGACCACCATCCCATAACCATTACACTGACTTTCCCTGAAAAAAAAACAGTGACAAAAATGTGGAGACTTAATTCTGCAATACTAAAAGACCCCGCAGATGTAATCGAGATACAAGACAAGCTGTCAGAATATTTTGTAAGGAACGAAAATGATGAAACCTCTTCTCTAATCCAATGGGAAGCTCACAAATGTGTTATCAGGGGTGAATTCATTAAAAAACTAGCAAGGCTAAAAAAAGAGCGCCAATCGAAAATTAAACTTTTCATAGATCAGATCCACAAACTGGAAATGTCACATAAAAGAAACATAGCTGTTTCATCACTCGAAGGGCTAACCAAAACAAGGGCACTTTTAACGGAGGAATTGAACTTGAAAATAAAAAGACAATACGTACTGAGACATAAGATATACTTTGAGCAAGGTAATAAGAGTGGGAGGCTACTGGCCAAGGCAGTTCAAAGTAAACAAAATTCTTCAACTATACACCAAATCAGGGACAATCAAGGGAAATCACATTCCACAAACGAGGAGATCGCCAAGTAGTTTGAAACATACTATCAATCCCTCTATGACCTTCCGTCAAACCCAAAATGCCCCCAGAATTCAGAGAAAAGAGCAAAAATGATCCAGGATTTCCTAGGAAAATATAGCCCACATAAACTAGCTAAAGACAAAGCACAGGAACTTGAAGCCTCTATATCAGGTCCAGAATATGACAAAGCCATCAAAGAGATGAAAATAGGTAAAGCGCCTGGACCTGATGGGTTACCTCTACAATATTACAAGACGTTCAATGAAATTTTAAAACCAAGGTTCTTGAAAACCTTCCAATCTCTTAAATCTGAACGCCAACCTCCTAAACAACTACTAGAGGCACACATTACAGTAATTCCTAAAGAGGGTAAGGATACATCGCAAGTCACAAACTATAGGCCCATATCCTTAATTAACGTTGATGTCAAGATTTACGCCAAAATATTAGCCAACAGATTGATACCACTACTCAATTCCTTCATAACCTTAGATCAGGTGGGATTCATCCCAGGTAGAGAGGTTAACCTCCAACAAGAAACAAGGCTTCTTTTTATCCCTGGATGCTGAAAAGGCGTTCGATAGAGTGGCCTGGGACTTTATTGACGCAGTACTGGATCACATAGGCATTCTACCTCAAATGAAGGGCCCCATACACACGAGAGGATTTATCCGCGGATACGGTCCAGCGGACCGTTTCCACGGATAAATCCTCTCAAAGATTTCCTTAGATTTCGATGCGATGGAGTGTACACACCATCGCATTGAATTCCGCGCGGAAATCCTCTGGCGATGACGTGTCGCGCCGCGATTATGACGCGGCGACGGGCGCGACGCTGTCATATAAGGAATTCCACGCATGCGTCAAATCATTACGACGCGTGCGGGGAATCCCTTTGGACGAATGGATCCGGTAAGTCTGTACAGACGAGCGGATCCATCCGTTGGAATGGATTCCAGCAGATGGATTTGTTGTGCATCACAGCAAATATCCGATCTGCTGGAATCCATCCCAGAGGAGATTTCTCCGCGGAAACAGATCCGCTGGCGTGTACACACCATAGGATCTATCCGCAGAAACCCATTTGCTGGGATTTATCTGCGGATGGATTCTATCGTGTGTACGGGGCCAAGGCCTATATCACTGCACTTTGCACTAATCCAACAGCTAGAGTACGTGTTAATGGCCACCTATCGAATGCCTTCAATCTATGTAATGGAACAAGACAGGGGTGCCCCCTATCCCCTCTACTCTTTGTTTTGACCCTCGAGCCACTTTTAAACAAAATTAGAGCCAACCAGAACATAAAAGGAATTGAGATTCAGAAAAATACCTATAAAATTGCGGCATTCGCTGACGACATGCTCCTGTTTCTCTCTGAACATCACATTTCCATACCAAACCTATTAGAAGACCTGGATCATTTTAATTTATTGTCCAACTTAAAAATTAATCACTCAAAGTCTAACGCCCTAAACATCACGTTACCCTCAAGGGTTGTAGATCAGTGTAAAACGAACTTCCCGTTCACATGGGCCAAACATAGTATAACCTATCTAGGAATAGAAATCCCTTCAAATATAGAAGACCTCTTTAAACTTAATTTCTTGCCGGTACTAAAAGAAACACATGAAGACCTAAAAAGATGGAACTCTCTGAACATTACTTGGTTCGGTAGAGCCTCCCTGATCAAGATAACAATACTGCCTCGTTTCCTTTACATTATGCAGACAATACCCATCTTCTTACCTCCGTCCTTCTTCTCATCTTTTCGCAAGGCCTGCTCTAAATTTGTCTGGAGAGACAAATCCCCCAGGATTAAACTTACCAGATTACATTTATCCAAAAACAGGGGTGGAATAGCACTACCTGATCTTAAAAAATATCACCAGGCGACTCTTCTAACACGTATTGTAGATTGGAATATACATAAATCCGTCAAGGACTGGGTATCATTGGAACATATACAGTTCACCCAAGATCTTAGTACCCTACCATGGATCCACCCTAAATACCACTTGAAAATTATTAAGATGCACCCCCTCGTGGGACCTACTCTAAAAATCTTCCACAGCACATTTAAACCCTCAAATACTACCCCCTGGCTTAGCCCTTTAACAACTTTGAGAAATAATCCAGATTTTCCCCCAGGACTTGAGAAAAACTTTTTAAAGCATCATTGGCCTCACAAGCAAATTCTATCCAGGCACTTCTTTAAAAACAAGAATATATTATCTAGAGAGGACATGAACAATGACAATAAGCCCTTCTTAATTCCGGCTTGGAATTATATCCAATTTAGACATTACTTGACCAAGACCGACACTGCACACTGCTGGACAAGACCACTCACAAAATTAGAAGACCTTTGCACAAAAAAAACCCCACACAGACATATCATATCATCTTTGTACAACTCACTATTTGAGGATAAGACAGACTTCTCCAGCTACTCATGTCAAAAATGGGAAAATGATTTAAATACCTCTCTGACTGATGAGAACTGGGAAAAAATCTTCACGTATGCACATAAAGGGTCACTAAACGTAGCCACACAAGAATGCAGCTTTAAAATCATCACCAGATGGTACAGAACACCCTCTGTTCTTCACAAATTCTCACCAATACTCTCTGACAGATGTTGGAGGTGTAAACAAGAAGAAGGCTCGATGCTCCACATATGGTGGACCTGCCCATTGATTTATAACTTTTGGACATCAGTCCACGAGACCATTTCTTTAATCACATCGGAAAACCTTAGCTTTACACCAGCACAATATCTCTTGCACTTCAACTCCCTCCCAAGAAAACGCTATCTGAAATCACTCCCAATGTTTAGGATTAATGCTGCACGACAATGTATCCCCGCTCATTGGCGCACAATTATCACTCCTTCCAAAACAGAATGGTTTAGAAGAATAAACAACATAGAAAAAATAGAAGAACTCATAAGTATCTCTCAGGAGAGAATAACTAATTTTTCGACAACATGGTATAATTGGATGGTTTTCAAAGACTCACAGACATATAAAACAATCATTCAGTAAAACTCAACAGCGCCCTCTGCACGGCTTTTAAACATTTCGATAAAATGGATGGAATGTACTGGTAAATTATCCTAAGTCAGACAACTCTCAATAAGCTTCCCCTCCCCAATTTTTTTTTTTTTCTCTTCTCCTCCCCCTTCCCCTCACTCCCTAACCCCCTTCTCCACTTATCTTGACCACGAAAGAAATATACAATTGAATAACCTGTTTACAGGTCGAGATGGGTACAACAAAAAGTTCTCTTTGGTGAATTTTTTTTTTTTTTTTCCTTATGCTATTTAACGCTCTCTCATTTATGACTCTCTTTCTTCAATTACTTTACCCGATTGATGACTATATTTTGGGCATAAGATTGTAATCTGTAGCATCACGATTTCGGTTATTTACTACTAGTGTTAAAACATGCTGTTATATGATGTATCTATACGATGCAATGTTTGACTTCATATTCACCTAATAAAACTTGATGAAACAAAAAAAAAAAGAAATGTTAAAAAAGGGGGGCTTTGAATACCTCAAACAGTGCATAATTGAGTGTCAGCAGTAACATATATAACGTACCCCAAATAAACCACTCATGAATTAATTCATAATACCTAAAGTGACTATGTACCTGGGGGGGGGGGGGGGTGTGGCAGCCTGCTGGCGGTTTGATGTGCAGGAACAGAATTGCATGGCATTTGGCAGTGACAGAATCTTTTGGGAGGCTGCTTCAGGTATGTGCAGGTACCTCTATGCAACTACACTTCATACCTGCAGCAGTTTGTCTTCCCTTACCCCCAGTGATAAAGCCCCTTTTAATGTTTGAACAGCTCCCTTAATCAGTCTTTATAAAAGCCTCATGTAATCCTCTGCACATCCACATTAGTCCTGGGAGATAACAACGCTGTTCAATGCTCCAAATGGATAAATGGAGCTTTTTAAATTCAATGAAAAATAAAGATTTTTACATTAAAAGTAATGATCCATTTTATTCAGCAATTTATATGTATTAGTAAGGGGTTAAAATAAATCAAAAGTTCTTCTGGCTTTTTTGTCACATGCTGAGGCCTCTTTATCACAAAAAAAATTGTAGGTTTGACTGGTTTGTCATTGTACCAGACCTTTTTACAATGTTTCCAAATGAATACAAAAAAAATCATATTATAAGAAAAACGTGTGAGAAAGCTGCCTTTCCTGCACAGAAGTTCACCCTTCTATTACCTGTACACATGTCTTAAAGCCATCTCATCTCTATGAGCATCTCAACTTTCAACAGTTTCTTTTAAACATTATGTTTTTCCATTATTTGATTCCTCAACAACAGAATACGGTGAATAAAACCAACAACAGAACATAAGGTGAGAGGGCTGCAAGAGCTGCCGAAAAGGGTCACAAATCTCCATGGAGATTAGGTAATGTTCATCCATGTCTTCTATCTAAAAGTGGTTCAGCATCCATCATTCACTACTAGAGGCAGATCGTGTTTCTTCAAAATCGCCCCTGGGAAAACACAAGCATCGTTTGGTCAGATTAAAAGGTTTGCAAAGGGTGTATTATCTCTTTGGGCACTTGCAATACACAAAATATTTTTTTTCCAAGAATTACAGTGTTTTAACATCTTCCTGACTGTCACAAGAAAGCCAGGCTGTGATGCCTAGCCTCCACACATCTTCACCCATGGTGGCATGAGGTTTGTATGCTGGAAGTGTGCTCACTGTGTGCTCCCAGCACACAGACCAAGCAGTCATCGACAACTTTTTGTCAAGGCTTCTTATCGGGAGCCAGCAGGAAGCCATGCAGGCTCCCAGAGCCCCTCTAAAATGGCTTCAAACCCCGGAAGGTGGGGTGACTTCTGTATCATGTGAGTGCAGTGATTGGCTCTCTCAGGGGTCACAAGGGTATTATGGGCTTAATAAAAATAATAAAAGCTGAGCATTATTTTTGGAAAATGTAAAAAAACTTTTATGTAGTTAGGTAAATGAGAAATAGACACTTGGGCCTTGGCCCGGGGGGCCCTTATGACTACACACATCGGCTCATGTAAATATACTTACCATATCGGATGAACATTTTTCGTCAGGACCCACAGCCACAGTACACCTCCAGTATAACCCTCTTTTTTTTCCTCTTCTTCCTATCCCCTCCCCTTTCCCCTCTTTACCTACACCTCATCCCTCCAATTTAGAGGTAACTACAGGTGCTTAGATAGACCCAAGACTGGTGCCTTATCTGGTGGCTTAGACTCAGCCCCTCACCAAATAAGGACTGGGCGAGGGTATGTAACTTGTGTCATATTTGAGTTACTTATGTCAAAAAAAAATTATTGTCCTCAACCAAGCTAGCTAATGTCCTATGTTACACTTGTTGTATCCTATGTTTTGTAGCCTAACTATTGAACAGATTCTTATACGGAAAATTTGTATGTACCAATTTGACTGCATCATCTTTATGCCTGTACTTTACAAACTTTTCATGAATTTCTTTGGAATAAAAATAGGGTAAGGGAGAACTACAGACCAGTGTGTAATCTCCCCCCAGGGCACAGTTTGTCCCATCTGGGTGTCCAGGGATGGAGACATTACCCATTACTATAATGTTCATCAGAACTTAGTAGTAACTCCACTGTTTATCGTTCAGTTCTGCTTAATTATTCCACCCTGTCATATGGATTCATTAGCTGATTATTTAAGACATATAATGTATGCCAGTGAATGTCTGTTGTTCATTTTTTTTAATGAAACTCAATAAAACAATTGAAACAAAAAAATGAGTAATATAGTTATGTCATGTTAATTGATGCAAAGCGACATTGCTAAATTTGGCCTGGCCACCTGGGCATCAATGACCTTTGGTCACAAACGGGTTCAGAATTAATGGGAAGAATTGGGTGTAGTGTTATTTTCAGGCTAAACATTAGAGATAGGTCGCAGGTATGGTTTTTAAACAGTTAAATTGACTTTTGTTTTGGTGCTGAAAAGCCTAAATGACTGTGCTAGTACAAAAAAAAATGTTTTTTTGTCTCCTAATATTAGAAGCAGTCTAGTTTATGCCTAGATCACTATACAGTGTTAGCAGTTGCTTCCTAATCTTACATTATAAATAATTTCATGTAACACATTCGTTGTACCTTAAAGACTTACCATACTATACATTTGTAGGATAACAGTTATGCAATCTTTCCCTTGCTATTTGACACAAATGTCCACTTAAAGGCTCTCAAATTACTCAATAGATTGTCAGACGCTCTGAGAATTTGAGTACACACTGAAAGAACATTCAGCACATTTTCTAAAGGTCAGCTTTGTTTTATTTTCCCATAGTGCATCATTTTCTTTACTCATCCCAATCCTCTGCCATGATAAAATCACAAAAAGGACAATAAGCAACAGCCTGAGGAATCAGACATGAAAGTAATTGTGTTATAGGGAACTGATAATGAATAAGAACAGCAATTCAAACCATTTTAAAGTAAGTAAAGGAGAAAAATTTGCATTTTCTTTAAAATGCTGAATGCCACTTAGAAAGTATGTGTTTTACTGTTTATTGGCACAATTACATTTTATATTATATTATTTGATACCTAAAGCTACAAAACTACAAATTAGTTCATGTCAAATTTGCCTGTCAGGGATTACATCAAGATTACTACTTTCTGCAACTGTTCAGATAGATTTTGAATCAATTCTAATGTTTTCCTCTCGTTATTATGTGAGAGCTTGAAGGCTTGGACTTTGTTATGAAGAGCTATTAGCAAACCAAACAGAATGGCCATGCATTGGCTTTATTGCAAATTGAAGCAAACCAAGAAATTCAATTCAGTGTTTGTTCCTAAGTATAATTCATATTCATTTCACCACACAGGTAAATTGACACTTGAAGGGACACTAACCTAGAAAGTTACATTAGCTGGAAGAGCAAATAATAATATACACAAATAAATATGTAAAATTAATCTTATCTGTACATAAATTTACACTTATGTCATTTATGAACAGTTTCAGTTTATTCCATGACAGACTACTCCATATTATCTGTCAGGGTACAGGGCTGGTCCTTGTACAGGGCTGGTCTCAAGCAACGGGGTTGATTTTCTAAAGGCAAATAATCTGTTCACTATGCAAGGGAAGCGGCACTTTGCGAGGGAAGTTTTCCCAGAGCTTGGTGTATGTGGTGAAATTTCACTTTGCAAAAAATACCCAATCACATGCAAGGAGAATTTAAAAAAGTATCTTTGCTTGCACATAATTGCATGATGGAAGTCACCAGAGCTTGGTCTCATTCACTAATCTGTTGATCTAAAGGTTTAATAACTTTGCTATGTAAACTACTTTAGTAAAATAACACCATACTTGAACTGTTACTTAGCACTTTAAATTGCAATACAACTATAAATGAATCCATGCCCATGTATAAATAAAATACTTAAAAAAAACATATTGGCATTTAATAAAACAATTACATTAAAAATGACCATAAAATGTTCACAACAAAACTTTACTACATTCACTTAAAGTGGAAGTTTGATAAAACAATTAAAAATATATGTGAGATATTCTGTCTATCCCAGATAGACTAGATGCATTGTTTTTCTATGTACTCTTTGAAACATTTTGTAAATGCCTGTTGATCCTTCAGGTAGATCTTGATTGACATGAACTAATTTGTAGTTTGTAGCTTTAGGTATTAAATAATATAATGTAAAATGTAATTGAGCCAATAAACAGTAAAACACATAGGGCTAGATTCACGTAGAATCGCGTAACTTTGTGCGGGCTTAACATATCCTATTTCCGTTATGCCTCCGCAACTTTTACAGGCAAGTGCCGTATTCTCAAAAAAAAGTTGCGGCGGCATAGCGTAAATAGTTCGGCGTAAGCCCGCCTAATTCAAATTGTGAAGAGGTGGCGTGTGTTATGTAAAACAGGCTTGACTCGACGTGATTGACGTTTTTCCCGAACGGCGCATGCGCCTTCCGTGGAATTTCCTAGTGTGCATTGCTCCAAATTATGCCGCAAGGACGTCATTGGTTTCGACGTGAACGTAAATGACGTCCAGCCCCATTCACGGACGACTTACACAAACAACGAAACTTTTTCAAATTTCGACACGGGAACGACGGCCATACTTAACATTGGTACGCCGCACTTACGCCACCATATAGCAGGGGTAACTATACGCCGGGAAAAGCCTAATGTAAACAGCGTAACTGTATTGCGTCGGTCGGGCGTATGTTCGTGAATTTGCGTATCTTGCTGATTTACTTATTTCGACGCGTAAATCAGCATACACGCCCCTAGCAGTTAGCGTAAAAATGCAGTTACGATCTAATAGATATCTATGCGTAACTGATTCTAAGAATCAGGCGCATAGATACGACCGGCGGGACGCAGAGATACGACGGCGTATCTGGAGATACGCCGTCGTATCTCCTCTAAGAATCTGGCCCATACTTTCTAAGTGGAATTCAGCATTTTAAAGAAAATGTACAATTTTTTCCTTCACTTACTTTAAACATGGTTAGATATGCTGCTCTTATTCATTATCAGTTCCCTATAACATAATTACTTTAATGTCTGATTCCTCAGACTGTTTATTGCCCTTTTTCTGATTTTATCACGGCAGAGGATTGGGATGTGAAAAGAAAATGATGCACTATGGGAAAATAAAACAAAGCTGACCTTTAGAAAATGTGCTGAATGTTCATTCAGTGTGTACTCAAATTCTCAGAACGTCTCACAGCTGTGGGCAGTCACCTAATCTTGTGACCTATAAATAGTCACTTCCCCTTCCTGTCCTTGCCCTAGTATAGGTTCCATTTCCTGCTTGTTGGTGTATGATATTGTATTTCTGGTTACTGACTTTTGCTTGTTCCCGACTTCGCTTCTTGGATTCTCCCTTGGATTTTGCTGATTGTTGTTGCTGACCCTGCCTGTTCCCGATGTCGCCTTCTGTTTACCCCCTTGGTCCTCTGACTTGGATCATTTTTGACTGCTCTTTCTTCTGCCTGGTTCCTGACTTTGGCCACTACTAACCCTGATTTACTTGCTGGTTGTTCCATATATATATATATATATATATAGCTTGTTTGCACCTTCTATTGTGGTTGCTTATTTCTGGTTGCAGGAGCTCAACCGTCCCTCCACCTGATACTGGGATAAGAAGACTACTGATCAGGAAACTGGAATGAGGGTTGGAATCTCCTGGCAGACCTGACGCAAACAACACAACTGGCTCAGATTATCAAGTGAAACAAGCAGGATCTTAGCAAGGTGGGAGGACAATGATGTCTGTATACAGTGTCCCAGAAATGGATAGCCGTATCCTTTATCCCTGTGGCACTATAAGTGTCAGCAAGATTACTACCTGTATACAGTGTTCATATAACTCCTTCTGTGGTGCAGTGTCTCTATTTCCTGCAAATGGGCAAAAAAGCCCCCTAACCCAATCCTGCGTTCAAGGCCACAACAAATGTCCTGGAACAGGCATACTCTTCTGGCAACCTGACTGGTCACCTCCCACTGGAATGCTTCACTGTCCGTGCAGGTGTGTCTGGATGTACATCTGGGTTTCCCCTCTCTCAGACTGGATGTCAGGACTGGCGGCGGAGGCCTGAATCACACAACGAGATCCCCTGAGAGACAGCATATCTCCCTCAGGTCTGATCTCTTCCCCAGCCTTGTGCTGACTGACTTCTCTTTAGGAAATCAAAATGGAGTCTTCTTTTCCTGCCCACAGAGAATGCTGGTCTTGGTAGTTCCTGTCACTATACAAGGCTATAGGGCCGCTCTGTGCTGGAACTTCATATTCCAGAATCCTTTGCAGCTGCTTCCTGCAGCTTGTTAAAGTCTTATTGGCTCCTGTGACTGCTCCTTTCATTGGCTTTTCTCTTCCTGCCAATAGGGACACAGGGGAGGCAAAGTGAACAGCTCTGTGTGAGTCAGTTCATATTACATTATATTCAGTCAGTCAGTGAAACAGGAAGAAGGGGGGGGGAATTAGCTTATCTTTGTAATGTAAGTCTTTGGCCGTAGCATTTGAGGGGCACCTGCTACACTACATATCATCTTTGTCTGGTAACATCAGCCTTCATGGATGTCCAAGCCTCTAAGGCCGGCGGACCAGTTTCAGCAGACATGTTCGGTCGTGTGTACGGCCGAGCGGACAGGTTTCCAGCGTACATTTGTCCGCCAGACCGTTTTCGTGCGGACAAATGTTTCTAAACATGTTTAGAAACATGCCCGCTGGAATCCTCTCCATCGGACATGTTCGGTCGTCTGTACAGACTTACCGTACATGTCCGAGTGGCCGCCATCCCTCGCATGCGTCGAATGACTTTGACGCATGCGTGGAAGCATTGAACTTCCAGGGCCGCGCACATCGCAGAGTCATCGTCGCGGCGACGGCGCGGCCTCATCACCGCGTATCGGGTACTCACGGATTTCTGTATGATGGTGTGTACAGCCATCATACAGAAATCTCTGGGCGGGCATGTCCGCTGAAAACGGTCCGGCTTTATACTAGATTTTAATATAAACAACTTGAAGTCTTCCCAAGAGTATTCAAAATGAAAATAGAACGTTTTAACTATAGCTGGGCTGTAATACAATAACAAAACATGGGAAAGTAAAATTATGGGATATTAGTATTTTTCAAAGAGTCAGTCTATTATTTTTTCTACTGAAACCTTGCGCATATAGACAGACAATTATTTCTTTAGTAAAGGTGTAATAAGACATGAATCCGGGGAGGATGTTGCTACAGAGATGAGATGCAGTCTTTAGAAATAGAATTATAAAATGTACAATGGTTAAATATTATAAAAGATAATCCCTGACAGAATTAGAAAATTTCCCTCCTGAGAAAAGCAAATGGTTAGCATAAGAATGAACAAGAGCAGTGACTTATCATTACCTAAGTCATTACTGTCACAGTAAACCAGAACATTGGGGAAGGAAAAATTAATTGGTAACTAAATGACATGGCTTAGCTTAATTTTCAAATATATACAGTATCTACTAGGATACTTTCCAGGGGTGATAAGAGAAGGTATGCATAAGCAGCTGAGGGGTCTGGTATTAAAGGGAACCTGTTGCTTTTGCCTGTATGGACTAAGCAAAAGTTCACAATAAAAAGAATACATTAAAAGAAAATTGCATTTTAACTTATCCTGGGCTGGTACATTCTGACAAAAAGTGGTCTCCTAGCACTTTATACAGGAGATTTCATTTACCGGTGATGCCACCAGGCATGGTGCAACAGAGAATGACCAAGGATTTTCCTTGTGTTTATAATGAGAAAGAAGAAGAGCAACCAATCTGTCTTGCTGCTAGGGACATGTAGTGTGCATGTAAGAAGATGTGAAGAAATGAAAATATCAGGTATCTTTTCTAATCATGTTTTTAGTTTGAACCCTCTCCTGAAAAACATATTTTGTTAGAGTAACCCTTATTTATCAGTCCATTGACCATTTCTTCTATGGCCGCGTACACACGATCGGTCCATCCCATGAGAATGGTCTGATGGACCGTTTTCATCGGTCCAAACCGATCGTGTGTGGGCCCCATCGGTTGGTTAACCTTCGGTCAAAAAAATAGGAGCTTGCTTTAAAATTGAACCGATGGACGCCTAACCGATAGGTCAAAACCGATCGTTAGTATGCAAAAGCATCGGTTAAAAACCTGCGCATGCTCAGAATCAAGTCGACACATGCTTGGAAGCATTGAACTTCGTTTTTTTCAGCACGTCGTTGTGTTTTACGTCACCGCGTTCTGACACGATCGGTTAATTAACCGATGGTGTGTAGGTGCGATGGACCATCAGTCAGCTTCATCGGTTAACCGATGACAATGGTCCTTAGGACCGTTCTCATCGGATGGACTGATCGTGTGTATGAGGCCTATGGGATGTGCTATTTGGGTCAATCTCTACATAATGAACCCTCATGCAATGACCACATGGTATGGACTTTTACACGGATAGGAGGAGACTCTTAGAATACTGTAGAAGCTATACCTATGTATAATATTTTGTATTTCAACCTGAGACTGACATGTTGAGAAAGTCATACAGTCAACAGTATCAGTTGGATGGCAGATAGCAGCTCACAGAATGCCATACTTTAAAACCAGCACAAATCTTCTAGGCATGAACCGCAAAAATGTAATTTCCCCTACGTGTACAACAATCAGCGATATAAAATTACGCAGTCTGGCTGATCACCTGTGTATCTAGATATTGTGGTGATATTCAAAACACAGTTCTTACTTTCCCTCCTGGGATATTGTTCAGCTGTAACATTTTTCCAATTTCAGCTATCACAAATACAGTTAAATCCTGTCTTTCCACCTTTTCATTTTTTATCTTTCATATGTCTGATGTGTTTTGACATATTGACTAATGCTGCTATATTAAAGCCGGAACATCTTTTTCATTTTCTACACTTTCGATTTTTTGCAGCATTTTGTCCTCCATTGGGCATTTAGCTAACGAAGCACCCAAGTAACTTTTGCAAATCTTCACATTTTGTTTGACAAAAGTTCAACCACCTCTGACAAATAAAAGAAAAAGTCAAGTAGAACTTTTTATATTGCCCTATGTCATTATCTGTCCCTAGTGTATCTACTAAAACCTATTATGTGTTTACTTGTACTGACTAAAAAGAACATACATGTGTGAATAGAAATAAAATGTCATTTTAAACCATCTTAAAAATGGTCACTTTTTCCTGTCTTTGTCTTGCAACATATTTATTGTAAATCTAAGTGTCTGTGTGTCTTACATGTAAGTATGCGTTAAATTTCAAAAAAGTAAAAAATTTTATGTTTTTAGGAACATTTAGATATGTTAATGTTGTATGAGGCCCCATACACACGGGCGGATAATCCGCTGAAAACGGTCCGCCGGACCGTTTTCAGCGGACATGTCCGCCCGGAGATTTCTGTCTGATGGTTGTACACACCATCAGACAGAAATCCGTGCGTAAACAATACGCGGGGCGTGGCCGCGCCGTAGCCGCGACAATGACGCGGCGACGTGGGCGGCCCTGGAAGTTCAAAGCTTCCACGCATGCGTCGAATCAGTACGACGCATGCGAGGGATGGCGGACGGATGGACGTGTCCGGTGAGTCTGTACAGACGACCGAACACGTCCGACGGACAGGTTTCCAGCGGACAGATTTCTTATAAATTTTTATCCGCTTGAAAAACGGTCGGCTGGACAAATGTCCGCCGAAAAATGTCCATTAGGCCATACACACTACCGGATTTGTCTGCTGGAACTGATCCGCGGATAAATCCCAGCGGACAGATCCGGTCGTGTGTACGGGGCCTAAGTGGTTCCTGGAAAATGTGCCTTTTAACTGGAATTCCTCCTGAAAAATAGCAATGCACTTATTGGTATGTGAAGTTGCCTAGGCACCCCCTATGCCTAAAGATTAATTATTGTATATCTGTACACTGCTGCCTCTGACTGCTAGTCTCATGAAAATTGGATTGAGATTTGGTGGTATCACTACTGTGCTGTTCACTGTTCTCTTTGCTGGAGGCACTGGCATGAGACACAAGCAAAAGCCTTGCCTCTAACAAGATGGCTTCCTCCCCAAAGAGCCACAGTGAAGAAGGCATGACAAGTGAGTAAAAGGAAAAAGATCAGCTAAATATAGACAGGGTGAGCTGCAGGGAAGTTTTGTTGACATAAATAAGAAACCTATACAGTAAAACCTTGGATTGTGAGTATAATTTGTTCCGGAAACATGCTTGTAATCCAAAGCACTTGTATATTAAAGCAAATTTCCCCATAAAAAATAATGAAAACTCAAATGATTTGTTCCACAATTATTTATTCATAGGACCTTCCGTTTATAGTCCATATAAAAAGATTATAGCAATGTGATAGGTTGTGTAACCATAAGATGCCCCTCCACAAATGGAAGCCTCCACAAGGGGATTAGAAGCAAAATCCAGCGGGAGCTACAGAGTATAAAAGAGAAGAGAGGCGCCTCTAGGTAAGCAATATGGTTACAACTTACATGGTTGACGATTAAAAGAGGGACATCTAAGTATGCAGGCATCCAGGGTAAAGCTGTCCATCCTCCGCACTGCCTTCTCTCACCGCTGTCAGTCTGCAATCGTGACCAGGAAGACTACCCTGCAGTAGAGCGATCTGAACCGCTTGTGGAGCGCAGTGCTGAAGGGATGACTTAGATGGCGGTGAGGAGAATGGTCTATGTGGACAGCTTTACCCCAGATGCCTGCATACTTAGATGTGCCTGTTTAAATCATCAACCATGTGAGTTGCTAAATGTTGTACCTTCATTAAATGTAACCATATTGCTACACTTAAAGGTGCCTCTCTTCTCTTTTATACTCAGTTGTGACATGACACTACTTGCATATCAAGACATTGCTTGTATATCAAGTCCAAATGTATTAACACATTTTTCTTGTCTTGCAAAATGCTCTCAAATCAATATGTATGATAATGTGTATTATAGTTAGGGAGTCACAACGGCTGCTTTATGGGATTAAATAATTAGCTCATGTTAATTTATGTTTATGTGTATTGCTAGAGTAATATGAGCAGGATTTAGGTACCTCCTCTTTTACTGTATATAAGACTTGTATTCTGGTTCTAATAAACAGTTTGGCCCGGATTCACAAAGCACTTGCGCCAACGTATCTCCAGATCAGCTGCGTAAGTGCAAATATGCGCTGTCGTATCTGTGCACCGTACCCACAAACTAAGATACGCCTAAAAACAGGCTTAATCCCGCCGACGTAACTTGCCTACGCCGGCGTAGGGAGGGCGCACATTTACGCTGGCCGCATGGTGGCGCTGCCATTGATTAGCCATTCAAATATGCAAATGAGGAAAATACAACGATTCACGAACCTGCGCCCTCCCGACGCAGGCTACGAGAGGTGCACGTAAGTTGTACATCCGACTTAAAGTTAAGCCCCATAAAGGAGGTGTAACTCAGCAGCAGACCTGTAAAGGTCTGCATCAGGGAACAGAAGCCGGCGGTTTTTACGTAGTTTACGTTGGACGTGTGTCTGGATGGGCGCAGATTACGTTTATGGTGTAGGCAGTGATCCGGCGTATCTTAGGCAGTTGTTCCGACGTGGTTATGAGCATGCGCACGGGAATGCGTCCACGACACGATGCATGCGCAGTTCGTTCAATGTACTTGTCTGGCTCTCAAACCATCATTTGCATGGGGTCACGCCTCATTTGCATGGCTTTGCATGGGGCAAGCCCACTTCCACCTACGCCGGCCTGCGCCTTCGAAATATACGCCGACGCAGGTTTAGGAGCACTGGTTTCCTGAATTCCATGCTTGCCTCTCTGCGCTGCGTCGGCGTAGGGTACAGGAGATACGCTACGTGGCATAAATGTGCGCCGCTGTCTGTGAATCCGGGCTTTTATGTTCAGCAATCAAGCAAGTATCGTCCTGTTTGTTGTTGATAGTGGTTGGCATATCTGATATCTAGATTCAGACTGGGAGGAAGTGGTATATGACGAAAGCACTCAAGCGGAGTGTTTGACGTTTAGTTACACCCCCTACCTGTAAAGAACTCACAACAGCCAGTTTGCATTGAAGCTGTTATGGAGAACTGACAATTCTGTGTAAAGAGAGATACTTTTTTTCTATTATTATTATTTTGGCATTAGCCCCCCATGGCAGTGCTTAGCTTCCCATACCCTTTGATTGATAATAGCTTGCTTATTAGCCATACAAATGGCCAGAATTGAAAAGCAAGATTTGCCCCTATCGGCTTCAATTGGGTTTGCGGCAAGGTCTGCGAAATTTCAACTAAAATTGTTCATAAACCACACCCAGGCATATTCATTCATCCCTATTCCCAACATGTATTAGAACTGAATGGACTACTGGAATACGCCACTAAATATCAACATTACAAAAGCTTTTCAAAACTGTGTGTAAAAAAACAAAAAGGTACCTCAAAGGTTTTATACCAGGACTGGATCTATTCCGGACCTCTCTATTTTCGTCCGATGCCGCTTTCATACAGGGACGTTATGATGCTGTTTACCTGTCCTTTCTTCTCTTGTCTATTCACAGAGTGCTGTGTATTCTGTGAATAATTTAGTGATTGGGTTTACATCAACTTCTTGAGTTCTCTGCAATGCTGGAGTACTTGTTGTTATGCGCCCTACCTGTGTGCACAAATCTGTACATCTAAAAATTATTTTAAGGACTAAAACCTTTGCGTAACAACTGATCAACAGCAAACTCTTCAATTGTCAACACTTTAGCTACTTGTTTCTATTGATTGGAGTTTTTTTTCTTTTGTCTCTTTTTTTTTTTTAAGATTATAACTGATTATAGACCACCAGGCAATTTCTACTACATTTTTTTTGTGCCACCTCACTGCACCTTTGAAAAAACTGTGCATCTTTTATATAATGCTGTGTATTTCCCAAGACAGCTTTGTTTGATTGGAGTTAGGAACCACACTGGAAAATGTGGTGTGTTTTTGGACTGTTTTTGTGTAATATTGTAAACTTTTAAAACAATGCAGTGTGGTACTGTGATGAATGAAACTCAAAGTATATTATTAAACTGTTTTGCCACTGGACAATTTTTTTGAAGCTGAGGGCTTTAGTTTATTTTTATTTTCTTCCAAAGTTCAATATAGGTCTGTTACTGCTGTTTAACAAATTTAATACAGGGCACTTATATCCCCTTCCTGCTCAGGCCAATTTTAAGCTTTCAGCGCTGTTGCATTTTGAATGCCAATTGTACGGTCATGCCACTCTGTACCCAAACACAAATTGTATAATTTTTTCCCCACAGATAGAGCTTTCATGGTATTTGATCCCCACTGGGTTTTTATGTTTTGCTAAACAAATAAAAAAAAGACTGGCATTTTTTTTTAAATAAATACTTTTTTCTTAATTTCTGTTATAAAATGTTGTAAATAAGTAAATACACAACTATTTATAGCCAATGAGACTTTAAAGAGTCACATCAGCAGAGTATAAAATATTAGAAAATGTATTAAAAAACAAGAAAAATATATATATTTGCACATATATTATATATAGTATATATAATACATACTGTAAATACCAACAATGAAGGAAACATCAGTAAATGGCATTGGAACCTCAAAGTTTGGAGAGTTTATTGTGGACCTTATGGTGGCCCCATCTGGTCTGTTACATACCTGGAAGACTCTTTTATTTGGTTCGAGTCAACTATACCAATATACCTATTTGAAAAAAAATATTTCTTTATATCTCTAATAAGTGTAAATTCAGAGGATTAAAGTGGATGTAAAACTTTTTTTTTTTTTAATGAAGACTTCTACCTTGAGTAGAGGATGACAATTCGCCTGTGCCCAGTCTTGCCACGGAGAGTTAATCCAGCTCTGAGCAATCCTCTTGTCTTTTTGTAGTAAGATAAAAAAGTACACAGAGATAATTTTGTGTCGCCACATCCCTCACTGCTGTGACTGACATCTGATTTCTATATCTCATGCATGGCATGAGTGAGAGAGGGAGTGTTACAATTCCAGCTTCACATCCCCCCCTTCTTTCTTCTTCAGCTCTCCCAGGATTGGCTGCTTCACACCTGAGCATGATTGACCATGCTGAAGTCATGTGGTGCCTTTCCTGAGTTTTGACTGGATGTTACTCAAAACTCAGGAGTAGGAGAGTGTAGAGGTGGGCGGAGAGTCTTGTGATATCATAAATTCGCTCACTGAGGTCCGGAAAAGAGACCCACCCACGATTCCAGAGTTTTGCAAGGCTCTTACTGCTGAAGGGGTGACATTTGCAAGGTAGGGATACATGTAGGAGGCTTGCATGTATATAGACATTAATACTGTGCCATTTGTTTATACTGGCTGAGTGGTGGGTTTACATTCACTTTAAGTTTGATGGGTGTCTTTTTTTAGTTATTTTTTGTTACATTTGTTATGTGTTCTTTATCTGCAGATATCCCTCTGTGCTTCTCCTGGAGAAGTGAGTTTTCTGCCTCGCTAAACGCATACAGAATTTTAGCACAGACCATTCAGACTTATGGAGAATTTTGGCATATATGATTTATGTTAATGCAAGGCTTTCAAACTTTGATGTTCCAATGTCATTTACTGATGTTTCCTTCATTGTTGGTATATACAGTATCTCACAAAAGTGAGTACACCCCTCATATTTTTGTAAATATTTTATATCTTTTTATGTGATAATACTGAAGAAATTACACTTTGCTACAATGTAAAGTAGTGAGTGTACAGCTTGTAAAATTTAATTTGCTGTCCCCTCAAAATAACTCAACATACAGCCATTAATGTCAAAACTGCTGACAACAAAAGTGAGTACACCCCTAAAGTGTCAATATTTTGTGTGGCCACCATTATTTTCCAGCACTGCCTTAACCCTCTTGGGCATGCAGTTCACAAGTTGCCACCGGAGTCGTCTTCCACTCCTCCGTGACAAAATCACGGAGCTGGTGGATGTTGGAGACCTTGCACTACCTTCCATTTGAGGATGCCCCACAGATGCTCAATAGGGTTTAGGTCTGGAAACATGCTTGGCCAGTCCATAACCTTTACCCTCAGCTCCGTTAGCAAGGCAGTGATTGTCTGGGAGGTGTGTTTGGGGTCCAGTCTCCAAAGGGAGGGGATCATGCTTCAGTATGTCACAGTACATATTGGCATTAATGGTTCCCTCAATGAACTGTAGTTCCCCAGTGCCGGCAGCACTCAGGCAGCCCCAGACCATGACACTCCCACCACCATTCTTGACTGTAGGCAAGACACACTTGTCTTTGTACTCCTCACCTGGTTGCCACCACACACGCTTGACACCATCTGAACTAAATAAGTTTATCTTGGTCTTATCAGACTACAGGACATGATTCCAGTAATCCATGCACTTAGTCTGCATGTCTTCAGCAAACTGTTTGCAGGCTTTATTGTGCATTATCTTTAGAAGAGTCTTCCTTCTGGGATGACAGCCATGCAGACCAATTTGATGCAGTGTGTGGCGTATGGTCTGAGCACTGACAGGCAAACCCCCCCACCCCTTCAACCTATACAGCAATGCTGGCAGCACTCATATGTCTATTTCCCAAAGACAACCTCTGGATATGATGCTAAGCATGTGCACTCAACTTCTTTGGTCGACCATGGCGAGGCCTGTTCTGAGTGAAACCTGTCCTGTTAAACTGCTGTATGGTCTTGGCCACCTTGCTTCAGCTCAGTTTTAGAGTCTTGGGAATCTTCTTATAGCCTAGGCCATCTTTATGTGGAGCAACGATTATTTTTCTTTTTTCAGATCCTCAGAGTTCTTTGCCAAGAGGTGCCATGTTGAACTTCCAGTGACCAGTATGAGAGAGTGAGAGCAATAACACCCAATTTAACACACCTACTCCCCATTCACACATGATACCTTGTAACACTACCAAGTCACAAGACACCGGGGAGAGAAAAATGCTAACTGGGCCCAATTTGGACATTTTCACTTAGGGGTGTATTCACTTTTGTTGCCAGCAGTTTAGACATTAATGGCTGTGTGTTGAGTTATTTTGAAAGAACAGCAAATGTACACTTTTATACAAGCTGCACACTCACTACTTTATATTGTAGCAAAGTTTAATTTCTTTAGTGTTGTCACATGAAAAGATATGATAAAATATTTACAAAAATGTGAGGGGTGTACTCACTTTTGTGAGATACTGTATATCTTCATGACTTGATCAGTACTACCTTTCCTTTTGTGAGCTACTGTATGTATGACAATGTGTGTTTTATAATATATATGCAAATATAGATATATTTTTTACTTGTTTTGTAATACATTTTCTAAAATGGTGGTGGTGTGACTCGTTAAAGTCCCTTGGGCTATAAATTGTTGTTGTGTATGTACTAATTGGGACTGAAACAACCCTATACCAGCTTGTTTTGCATTTTCTTGAAAATAAGTATGTTTTCTCATTCACTGACAGGCATTGATGAGGCAGCACTCATGGGGATTGATGCTGCTGCACTGACTGGCACTGATAAGGTGGCACTGATGAGGTGGCACTGATAATGAGGCACTAATATGCAGCCCTGATGGGTATTGATGGCACTGATAGGGGTCACTTATAGGTGGTACTGATGGGCACTGATAGACTGAACTGATGGGCACTGATGGGTGGCACTGATGGGCAATGATGGGCACTGATAGACAGCACTGAGGAGGCACTGACAGGCATTACTGATGGGCACTGATTGGCATCCCTGGTGGGTTCTAGTGGGCATCCCTGGTGGGTCTTTACTGATAATAAATGCACTGATTATCAGCGCAGACCCCCCCCCCTGTCAGGAGAGCCGCTGATCAGTTCTCCTCTACCCGCACCTTGTCAGTGCAAATAGAGGACAAGCTGATGAACACAACTTCCTGGTTACAATGTGACAAGATGTGATTGGACACATGGTAAGGAGCCTACATCATCTGAGATACGGTGTGTCAGTGACACACCGCACCACCTATCTCCCCGCTGCGCGCCCTCGGCTTCTCCTGCTGGACGTCATATGACTCCAGTCAGGATAACTTATCCACTTTGTGACCATCATTCTGCTATATGGCGAGCGGGAAGTGGTTAAAAAAAAATACCTTTTTAAAGTTTAAATTAATCAGGATTTGGTGCTGCTGCTGCTGTCATATCAGAACAGGTGACACTGATGCTTTCTGTGAGAATATTACCATTCTAAACAATGACATACGTACTTGTATTTGTGACCACTACCTTGTTTATATGCACACTGTGAACTGCTATTGTTTTGGGTACAGTATGTCATGGGTCATGATATTCATTCATGATATTCATGGAGTGACTAGAAAACCATATAAAAAGGCTGATTAATTACTGCTTACATTAGTGAGTTTCAAGTGAGCTCACACCAGGAAATGGTTCATCCCAGAAAAGCCAAATCTAAAATTGAGGATATACATATGTGCTAAACACATGACCTGAATGTTTAGTAAATGAAAGTGTTTGCAAGTGTTTGAAAGTGTTGAAAGTGTTTGCAATTTTGATGCACTTTCTCCCTCAGACATAGTGGTGCATTTAGTAAATGGGTGCAAACAATAGTACCCAAAACATGGAACATCTGGTTTAGGTGAGTGGTAGGTAGCCACACACCATCAGATGTAGGGAAATGGATTAGGCAGCATTGTTGTTGTAACATATCTCCCAACTGTCCCTGATTTCGAGGGACTGTCCCTGATTTGGAGCAATGTCCCTCTGTCCCTCGTTTTGGTCTGATCTATATAGATATATATGAAATGCGAGGAAAAAGGCCTAATTTATTGTACATCAATCGTAGGGTGATACTACGGATGCACTAGTATTAGGTGTGCCACCACCCCGATAATGTAGAATTGGACTAAGGACTAGTGAATTGGGCTTTAAAGGCACACGGTACAAGTAGTATGAGAAACTAGAAAAGATTTTTAATATTGGTATAGAAATATCATAAAAACAGTTATAGATATAAAATCACAAATTAAATTAAATTAATAACTGGTTCCACACACAAGGTTCACATTCATTGTATGATTCTAACATAGAAAGCTTTGATAGAAAGCAAAATCATAAAGTAGGTTATATCACAAGTTATCCAGAGGAACAGGAGGGCTTACACAACATGTTGCGCGCTTTGGGATTAGCGCTTCCTCAGGAGCATAGATATCTCATTAGAGGGTACCCCGCATTGGTGGTAATCAACGAACGGTCTCTTGTTAGCCTATCATTGGTTGTAATTCACAAATGAATGTTACTTCAACCAGTTAGGGGAGTAGTATCATAGAATGAAAAACAAAGTTGCATATGATGGTATAGCAGTCAATTACTGGTAAGCAATAGACAAAGTACCTAATCCAGGGATATATTCACAAAGTAAAATGTATACACGGTGTAGTGAGCCGGACACGAATGAGCAGATGGGTAAATCTGCCACGACGATTGCCAAACTGAATGGCCTCAATCCATATACATGGGAAGGGTAACAGATATTGGCATTAAAGTCCTTAGTGCTCCAAACCGGTGTGTATCTAAGTGTGTCCCTGGTTTTTAGGTGACGCCATCAAACATCAGTTACAGCAAGAGCAGAACAAGCTAAAAAAGCATCATTTATATATTTTGTTGCCATATTGCTCAGTCCAAAGTAAAAGTGAAGTAGGAAGTAGGTAGTTAGATTCAATATCAGATTCATGAATACTGTCAAAAAGATTTACCAAAAGATTTTATGGAAAATTTGGCAAAATTCATGAAAATATACCCACTGTACTTATAACATTTGACTTGGCAAGATTTGATTGATAATGTAAGCTTCTTCAATCAGCTGATTACATTAAAATAAAGTACATTGTGGAATGTCGGCAGGGCTTTTTTTCTCAAAAAATAGGTGCAGGAACTCCTTTCTTCCAAGTCACTTCTTGTGTCCACCCCTACCCACCTGCGAGCACCATTCCTTGGTTAAGCCTCCTACCCACCTCCGAGCACCATTCCTTGGTTCCACCCCCTACCCACCTCCGAGCACCATTCCTTGGTTCCACCCCCTACCCACCTCCGAGCACCATTCCTTGGTTCCAACCCTACCCTCCTCCAAGCACCATTCCTTGGTTCCACCCCCTACCCACCTCTCAGCAATGGATACAGAACCAAGTATCAATTCATGGTGCTAAGTATTTTGTATGTAATTTGTTAATGATGGTAAGTAAAACAGATCCCATGTAGCCAGCAACAATGGAGCACCCCCAGCAACAATAGACTCTGAACAGCTAGCAACAATACACCCCTCAACAGTTGTCTCACAGCAACCATTGTCTCCAAGTAGCATAACAGCCCCCCAGCAACAATAGAACCCCCCCTGTAAAAAGAGATCCCCTAAGGCAACAATAGATTCCCCAGCAGCCAGCATCAATGGACCCTCCAATATACCCCAGCACTCTTTGCCATTACATATATTCAAAGCTGGAGGTGCCGGAACTGCGTTCCCCCACGTTCCTGCTGAAAAAAAGGCCTGAATGTTGGCATACACTGATGGGCACATCCTGTCAAATTTTAGAGAAAATCGTTTGGGCGAATAATCACTGGGCACATTTCTTAGTTAAATCTCTAAACAGACCCCCCATTTTGAAAGTGTGGCAAAACGCCTGAGCTTTTAATATTGACTACACTGAAAACATTTGCCCAACATTAGGCAGTTGAGTAAGATTTCCAGTCTGATACAGTCTTTCCATAATGGTGCTGTAATCACTAAAGAATATTGCCAAATCAAACGTGCTCGACAATCTAATATCTATAGTTATGTTTACATAACGAATTTGAAATACGATTAACGTTTGATATACCTCTAGTTCAGAAGCTGTAGCCTACTTCTCAAAAACATACTTATTTTCCTTGTCAGGGTAAAGAAACCTCAAAAAGGATGGTAGGGCTTTGATATATTGTGCCCATTTCACAATTGTTGTCAGTCCTAAAGAGAAAATTTGTGAACTTTTTAGTAATGGAGCAATAAAGTGTCAGACAGAATACAATGTTGGTCATACAATGTTGAGCCCAATCGTCCTAAAAGTATTAGGCTGGCCATGGGTTGCAGGAAATTAAATCCCTTGATTCCCCCATCAACACACTCAGTCTCGCTGAGCCATTGTGTTCACCTGGTGGGAGGGTGGGGCAAGCCGCCCCCACCGGGTGAGCACAGTGATTACTTATGAGGACTATAATAGCCACCTGCAATAATCGCATGTAAAATCTGGCAGGCTGGTTTTCAGCCTGCCCAGACAGAATCTCAGCCTGTCCCTGCTGAACTGGCCGAAATTGTAATTGTCTATGGTCAGCCCTAAATTAAGGTAATAAATGGCTAAGCAAAACTCTTCTTGACAACAAATATATGGTAGATACTCAGATAGCAAGCAATTGTGTTGCAAGTTTGAAAATGACTTGCTATGAGATTGCTAGACTTGCCAGGCTTCACAAGTTTGTTGCAAAATTGCAGCAAGTCTGCATTGCATGACTTCAGATTAACTTTCTATGCAAACATTCTACAAGTCTGCTGCAAGTTCTCCTTCAGTTATGTTGTGCAACAGTCACCCCACCACATCTTGCTGTAGACTCACCACTGCAATCTTTCTCTTGCTAGAGACTTGCCATGCAAATTTGCTACAAATTGGTAAAGTGTCAACTAGAACTCGTGCTTCAAGTGCTCTGCAAGTGTACAAATTTCCAGTGCAGCAAGTTAACAAACTAATGCCTTGTACACACGATTGGAATTTTCGATGGAAAAAGTCAGACGGAATTTTTTCATCGGATATTCCGACCGTGTGTGTGCCCCATCTGAGTTTTTCTATCGAAAATTCCCATGGACTTAGAAAGAGAACATGTTCTCTTTTTTTTAGATGAAAAAGATTTCTACTGGAAATTCCGTTCGTCTGTATGGAACTCCGAAGGAGAAAAAAACATGCATGGTCAGAATCAAGTCGACGCATGCTCAGAAGAATTGAACTTAATTTTTCTCAGCTCGTCATAGTGTTGTACGTCACCACATTTTGGACGGTCGGAATTTGGTGTGACAGTGTGTATGCAAGACAGCTTGAACAAAATTCCATCAGAAAAATCCGTCTGAATTTATCCCAGCGGGAATTACGATCGTGTTCACGGGGCATTACAATTCAACACTGCCACAAATTTGTGGCAAGTTATCCTTGTTATCTGGAATGTATTTTGATATGCTAATAATGTAATAATATTCTTCCCTATGTGACTTTGTAATGTACACAATGATTTAACAATAACTTGTTTATCTAGAAAGCTGCATTTTATAATTGGTGAATGAAAATACTGTTTACTTTTCAAATATCAAGATTGTCAGTAAGGTGACCTTTTAGATAAATAAATGTGAGCAAGTAAAGTTAAGTAAATAGTTGGGATGTAAAAAGGTCAACATCAGTTTGTGAATCGATCTTTACTTCACTTATATTACCAGCCAAACAAAGCCCATTGATTTGCAAATATTTGTCTTGCAGAGGCTTCAGAATAAGATGAAAATTCAGCTGAGACGTTATAAATAAACAGTTTTCTTCTGAAATATTGATATGAAGCTTCATTGCATACAACGAGTTTCCTTCTAAGGACAATGACGGCAATTGCCAGTTAGTGGAGCACGGGAACATTGGTGAAACATGTTTATTGAGTTGGTCTAAACATGTGGTGTAGTCCTCACCTTTTCTCCATTTCTTAAAAATGTATCAAAGCCACAGGTAAGATTGCTTCTACCAGAATCCACATGTATTACTATTACCTGTCATGTGCTTTTGAAGGTTCTTTGTTGCCAAGCTGTAGATGAGCCACACAAAAGGGTAGGCATTTGCTTTATGTGGTCCTTATTCAGATGAGCAACAGAGCATGTGAGGAAGATTTATGCATGTCTATGATGCAGAGGGATCGGACGACAACAATTTTCTTAGAATTTCTGTTTTACTCTGCTGAATAATCAATAGTGGAACCAGTAGTGTATTTAGGTTTTGTGCTGCCCTAGGCCTGACTAATCCTGTGCACCTCCTAATTTAAATATGACCCACCCCTTCATGTCAAGGTCACACTCCTTTCTGTTTAAGACCCGTCCTGAAATGTTCGAGTAGAAACACTAGTTCTGAGGGCCTCAGGGGGGGGGGGGGGCAATGGATTCCCTTAATTTACATAGATTTTCTCTCACTTCCTGTTTGGCTATGGGGCAGAAAGTGAAGGAAATTCTCTGCAATGGGACAGGAATGGTAAAAAATGAACCGACAGGGGCCAGAACCCTCCCTTACTCTATCCAAAATTAAAAGAAAAAGTGTTGCCTATAGTTCTATTTTAAGCACATCATTTGATGGAGAGGACAAAGAAGATATAACCATGCCAATGGTGCAGCAAAAAACATATAGCACAGTGAGGAAGGTTTGTGGTCCAGGATGATAGGACATTTTAAATTAGAAGCAGCGCCCCCCCACAGTTACGGAATGCCGGCTGCCCGCATACCGGAAGCAGTACGGCTGCTTTATGAGGGTGCTAGACTAATTTGCCTCTCAGCCCAGTCCTCCCCATAAGACTGGCACTACACTAACAGTGCAGCGCAATCCGATGGGGACTCTTTCTGTGCCCCCCTGCAAAGTGCTGCACTAGGCCTGGGCCTTGTTGGCCTAGGCCAGGATACAGCATTGAGTGAAATATTATAATTACAATAGAGTTTTAAATGGGTTTCCAAGGCCAGGCGTTCAAAGTAAAACTAAAGGCAAAACTTATTTTTTCCATTTTTGGATACAGTAGGGGAGGGTTATAACCCCTGTAAGTTTTTTTTTTGTCATCCAGTCCCATTAAGGAGATTTCCCATTCACTTGCTGTCCCATAGCCAAATCGGAAGTAAAAGATAATCCCTCTAAAGTGAGAGAATGCTTGGTTATCACCAGAACTAGTGTCCCCACTGCAAGATATACCCATTGTTCTTGTTCTGGGGACAACCCACAATTTGGAATTTTCTTTTACTTTCACTTTTGTTGATAATATTAAACAGAATTAATAGAGAGGTTGAACCTCCCAATCAGGCCTACAGACACCAGTAAAAGACTGACAGGGTTCTAATAACTTGCTACTCTATCCAAAACAGAGCACACAGCACACTGGGTAACTCTGCTTACAACTCAGAACGATGCAGGACAGGGCTTAGTGCTGCAGCTGGTTATGCCCCCATGTCTACATACAGCTTGTGGTGATGATGCTAGATTTGTCAGCTCTACCCCCTCCTCTTCCTCCTCATCCACCTCCATGCCCTCTTTTGAATTGTCCTATGAACCACAAGTACCCCCTAAGCATTCAAGGGCCTATTCAATGAGTCAGGCTAAAAGATGCCATGCAGAGCTTCAGCTGTTGTGTCTAGGGGACAGGAACCACACCGGAGCAGAGATTCTTGCAGCTCTGCAGGGACAGGCTCAGAGGTGGAATGCCAGCTGGAGCCAGGATTGGTGGTGTGTGATAATGGCACAAACCTCCTGTCCGCCCTTAGATAGGGAAAGTTGACACATGTGCCATGCCTGGCACATGTCCTCAATTTGGTGGTGCAGCGTTTCCTAAATAGGTACCCAAGGTTGAAAGATCTGCTAAAGCAGGCCAGAAGAGTCTGCAGCCATTTCAGGCAGTCATACACAGCCAGTGCTCAGTTGATTGAATTTTTGTGGGAATTCTACTTGCCTGTAAACTGCCTTATTTGTGACATGCCCACCAGGTGGACTCGTCTTTGGAAATGCTGCAGTGGCTACACATGCAGCAGAGGGCAATCAACGAGTACCTGTATGAGTATGGCACAACGACAGGCTCAGGCAGCCTCTGCTTTTTTACCCCCATGCCAATGGCTGCTCATAAAGGATGCATGCACTGTACTGTCACCATTTGAGGCAGCCACAAGGACGGTGAGCAATGACAATGCATGCATCAGCGACACAATCCCTGTTGTGTTCCTGTTGGAGCAGACTCTGCGTGGCAATATGGACAGGGTACTCGAGGCAGTGGGAGGACGAGGAGGACTTCCTTTTCTCTCAAGGCCCACTTTATGCAGACACTGTTCCTATGCCACAGAACACCCAAGAAGAGAAGGAGGAGGAGAAGGATTTGGGTAGTTTTGGAGGCATTGAAGCAGAGAAATACATACGTCAAACAGTAAGATGGTTTTCCATCCAAAGAACCCTGGGGAGTACTACGTGGCTGGGAGGAGGCAATTTCAGATACTATAATCCTCAGTGACCCAGGAGTCTGCTTCTCATGCCACCACAAATTTGCAGTGCATAGGCTTCCTCGTGCTTCAAAGCCTGTGAAAGAACCCAAGAATATGTGCCGTAAAAGAGAAGAATCTATGGGGAAAGTCTCAGAAATCATCCGAGAGAGCGCAGAAGATGAAATATTCTGAGGACACCTTAAATGCTTTTCCTGACGCTGGTGGGTTACAGTGTCGTGGAAAACGTAGTTTTGAGGCTCCTGTTGGTCAAGAGAGGAGTGGTGGAGAAGGCGGCCACCTATGTGATTCATTTCACAATTTTTTTTGTTCTCGCCGCCCAGGGCTGTCAGCTTTCACATCCCATCGGGAGCATCTGCATCACACGGTGGACGATTATCTAGGGTCAAAAACAGAGATGGAGAGCTTTCCAGTCAATGATCCACTGGCTTACTAGGTCATGAGAATAGACCACTGGCCAGAACTTGCCGAGTATGCATTTTAACTGCTGGGCTGCCCTGCATCCAGTGTGTTTTCTGAACGGACATGCAGTGCTGCTGGAGGTTTTGTTACTGATGATAGAACATGTCTGTCCACAGACTCTGTGGACCGTCTGACATTTATCAAAATGAATCAGTCCTGGATTAATAGCATCTATAAAGCGCCTGATGTCAATGTCGCTAATTAAGTGTTTTTGGGATGTGGAATCTCTGCAGGACTTCAAGGCTGCCTAGCGATGTGGGTGTTGATTTCAACTGGAAGAATTTTTTTGGTGTAGGTTTTATGGGCACAATTAACACCCAAAGAAAGACCAATTTTTCTGCACCTGCTTGACAAGTGCATATCATTTTAATTTTTGACAGCAAGGCCAATTCTTGTTTTCATCAAAAGCACTTCTATAGGGTTACGGTGTGAAAGCGACACCGATGCCCAAACACCAATTTTTCTGCACCTGTTACTTCTATCCAAAGTCTGTGGAAGAGACATCAGAATGTATCAAACAAATCTCTAATCTTGTTTCTAGAGCACTACATTGTAGCCTCATTATACAGACTGGCTGTGCAAGCCGTTGCTTACAAAATAAAGAAAGCTTGCAGGGATTTTTTTTTCTTTTTTGGCTTTATAAATGCAATTATTTAAAAAAAAAAAAAATTCTATATTGAAAGGAATTTTTCATTGTGATGCTTTTCACTTTAAGCATCAATAAATCACTGCTCATTTTTTTTTCATTGATATAAGTATGCGGAACCCCATAACCATTGTATGCCCAATTACTTGCACATAAGCCTTCAAAATGGTCACTTTTGATTTTTCACATTTGGGTCCCATAGACTTCAATGGGGATCGTTATTCAGTTCTGAACTTTTGTGATGTTCGAAAGTACTGATGTTAACCAAACTGGTGGTCGTTCGGCCCATCCCTAGTTGGCAGAAACAAAACTCTTGGACACAGTGTGTGCGCCGCAATATCTACAAGTCCACATTTGCAAGAACCCAGATAGGATAACCAAGTTTTTTTCTTCTTTTTATTATCAAGGGACATACGAATTGGGGATAAAAGGGACCTAAGTGTAGGTGCGTGATGACTGGAGAAACAAACACCATTAGATAAAACATTATATATGATTTTATCGGAAAACAGAATAGGGAGGTTCCGCTTTATGATATTAGTGATTTGATGATATTCAACTGAGTATTGTGTAACAAAAATGACAGGCTGTTTGGAGCTCTAGTGTCTCCTCAAATTCCTAGGTTTGGATCCAACAGTATTAGTGTTAGATAATAAATCCACTCGCTGTTTTGGAGCAGCAACCTCTAAACGCCTGTTCCTAATTACTTGGCAATTCTTATTAAAAGAATCGCACAAACGACAAACTTAAAAAAAAAAAGGTAGACCATCTAACACATACAAATAAGAAATTTAAATAGAAGCAGGCAGCTGGAGGAATATTATTTTTCAGTATACTTTTTCATTATACTCTTCATTATATTACATTTTTTTTATGATACATGTTTTTTTTTGTTTACATTCATGTTCAACTGTATGCTTATACTGCTCTTCTTTTGTATGTTTTGATATTTGTCACCACCCCTAATATTTTTTTTTTGATCATGTGACCCTTGGGATTGACCATGTGATTTAGTCTACACTATTTAGGCTGTTTGCTGTTACTTATTTGTTTACCATGATTAAGGCTTGACAGCCAAAATGCATTGTTGTTCACACGCAATAATAAAACAATGTTTTAGCTGACTTCTATGGCACCAGCATTTCTCTTTTTTTGCATGGACTATATAGTGCACATTTACAGAGACTTCACAGGCTGAGTGCTTTGTTCCTGAGGCTCTCTGGGCATTGCACAGGAGGTAGTAGCTTGAATGCACCTGTTACAGTGACCCCTGCGGTGGGATGACTATTGCACAATATAACTGAACCAGAACTTGCAGCAGACTTGCAGAATGCAAAGAAAGTTGGCCTGGAGTCATGCAATGCAGACTTGCTGCAATTGTGCAACAAACTTGTGAAGCCTGGCAAATCTAGCAATAACTTAGCAAATCATTTTCAAACTTGCGGCACAATTACTTGCTATCTGGGTTTTTACATGGCTTATCTAGGCATATTTACATGTGTTAGTGACATGCCTTGACCGTATAATTTACCAAAATGGCATTATCATTAATAGACCTTTCAATGCACCTGGACACATACAAAAAGATGCAGGCTTTTTAGACCTAAGCAATGGCTAACTTGTGTAGATGCATTAATGTGTGTTAAAACATTTTTATAAGCTGAAGTGCTTCTTTTTTTATAAGCCTGTCAGTGTGGCCAGAAAAGAAAAAAAAAGAAAAGACTCAAGACTGAAAATTCCAGAAATAAAACAGAAAGACTAAACAGAATTTTTTTTTCTGCAATAAAATCTATATTTAAAAAGCTACAAACATCTAAGATCTAAAATATGTTACTGCTAAAAATAATACTGGCAGAAATGTCATCTTGTCAATCTGTAAATGCCAGTACTTCAAATTGTATTATTAAACTGTGTTTGGATTGTAATTTTATTAGAGAAATGCCATCCTGTGCTAAGGATAGATCCATAACTTGAAAAACAAGTTGACATAGTTAATGCAAAATTGCAGAAGCTTAAATACATAGGGATTTTTTTTTCAAAAATTAGTAAAATGAGATAAAATAAAGAGACCTAGTGATTGTAAAGTTTTGTTTTAAAAATAAATAAAAATAACAAACATGTTATACTTGCCTCCCCTGTGCAATTGGTTTTGCACAGAGCAGCCCGGATCCTCATCTTCTCGGGTCCCTCTTTGCTGCTCCTGGCCACTCCCTCCTATCGAGTGTCCCCTCAGCCCTCAGCTTTCTATGGGGGCACCTGAGCCGAGTCAGAACTCTGTGTATCCATTCAGACACCAAGCCCTGACCTGGCCCGCCTTCTTTCTCCCCTGATTGGCTGACTGACTTTGATTGAGAGCAATGGGAGCCAATGGCGCCGCTGCTGTGTCTGAGCCATTTAGGAGGATTGTCCCGGATGGCTTAGACATTCATGGACATCACTGGAGAGAGAAGGGGCTCAGGTAAGTAATAAGTGGGTGCTGGGGAGGCTGCTACACACAGAAGTTTTTTTTTTATCTTATTGTATAGAATGCATTAAGATAAAACCCTTCTGCCTTTACAACTCCTTTAAGCTTATGTTCTCCTTAACCACTTCCTGCCTGGCCTCTAGCAAAATGACTGCCGGGCGGTGTTTCAGTTATCCTGACTGGGCATCATATGCCCACAAAGGTACCCCAAAAGGTATGCAACCCTGGAGATGGCAATCAGTGCCCAGGAATACGGCCATCGGTGCCCATCAGCAATGCCTGCCGGTGCCATCAGTGATGCCTATCATTCATGTGTATCAGTGCCTATCAGTGCCCAGCAGTGCCAGTTATCAGTGCAACCCATAAGTACCCATCAGCGCAGCCTTTCAGGGCCCATCAGTGTCGCTTATCAGTGCCCATCTGTCATGTCTATGTTGTGAAGCAGGGCTTCTGAGAGGGCGCCCCTTGCGGCTATGTGCAATGCACCCCTGGAAGTGATACATGGAGTACAGTGTCCAAAGAATCATGGTTTGCCAGTACTTCTGCTGGAAGAGCTGGTTAGCAGAGGGCAGCTGGGGTGTGCTGGGTGAACTGTGTTGGCAGCCGTGCAAGGAGATGCCCCAGGTATGGAACAGCAGGGGGAACCAGGAACAGAGTCAGTAGCCAGGACAAGGGTCATACACAGTGGAATAGTTTGAGATGGGTACAGGAGCAAGCCAGGTCATATACGGTGGGCAGGAGATAGTAAAGTAGTCCTCCAAGCCGGGGTCAAACACGGTGGGACAGACAGGAGCACAGGTCAGGACGTGACCTGGGGGTCAAGCCAGACCAGAGGTTCAAGACAAACGGGTATAACAAGTCGGGTCGGTAGCGAGAAGTCCAATGATCAGGATACACAAGGCACAGGAGACACCCTGTATGTGTCAGTGGCAGGTTTAAATAGGCCAGGGGGGCCTAGAGAGAGAGATATAATTCTGCCCCTGTTCAAATCATTAGTAAGACCTTATCTGGAATATGCAGTTCAGTTTTGGCACCAGTTAAGAAAAATGATATCAGAGAACTAGAGAAAGTGTTGAGAAGGGCAAACAAACTGATATGAGGCATGGAGGAGCTCAGCTATGAGGAAAGATTAGAAGAACTGAATTTATTCTCTCTTGAGAAGAGGAGATTAAGGGGGGATATGATCAACATGTACAAATACATAAGTGGTCCATATAGTCAACTTGGTTTTCAGTTATTCACTTGAAGGTCATCGCAGAGGACAAGGGGGCATGCTTTACCTGGAGGAAAAGAGATTTAATCTCCAAATACAGAAAAGTTTCTTCACAGTAAGAGCTGTGAAAATGTGGAATATGTGGAACCAAGTGCTGGTTCTGGCCGGCTCGGTAGATTACTTTACTTTAACCTTTGCACTGCCAGGTCTGTGCGCTGTACGGACCTACAGAAGTGCCTGCGGGTGGCTAGGTCATGTTCATCAGACTGAATTGTTGAACAATCTGCTGAACAATTCTATAACTCTGATCAGTGGATTACAACCCACTGATCAGCTTTATTAACCTCAAATGTATTTGGTAGGAATTTATCAGGAATTCTGTAACATTTGCTGTGTTTATATCCACTAAAAAAATGGAAAAATCAGTAGCACCTTATTTGTATTTAACTGGTTGTGTGCTTTTTAGAAAATATATGGTTTGGGGGGGGGGGGGGGGCTTTAACAAAAGCAATGGAAACATTTAAAAAAATTACCTGGCCTCCTGAGTGTAAAAATGGAGCATCCTGGTCTGGATTATTTTCTCGATACACATAATATAACTAGATACTAACTAACTTATAGGTAAAATTGATCCAGGGAATATCTAATTACCTCTTGGGGAATCAGGAAGGATTCCCCCCTCCCCCTCTGTAGAAAATTTGGCCACGCTTTGTTTTGTTTTTTGCCGGATCAACTGTGGTTATAGGATTGTGTGGTTGTATGATTTTTTTTTTTCCTATTAGTTGTCTTTTTTTAACTAGATCAACTACCGTATTTGCCGACGTATAAGACGACCCCCTAATTTTCCAGCTAAAATGCTGGTTTTGGGATATACTCTCACTGTATAAGACGACCCCTCACCGTGCCATTATACATGCCTCACTGTGCCATTATACATGCCTCACTGTGCCATTATACATGCCTCACTGTGCCAGTATGCCTGCCTCACTGTGCCAGTATGCCTGCCTCATTGTGCCAGTATGCCTGCCTCACTGTGCCATTATGTCTGCCTCACTGTGCCATTATGCCTGCCTGTGCTTTTTAGGCCTTGGCCTCGGACGAGAGGACATCCGTGATAGGCGGAACACTGAACAGAGGCTCTGCTGGGAAAATTAGTGTTCCGCCTATCACGGAACAGTCTGAGGAGGAGGAGGAGGCGCGGCTTTTGAATAATGGATGGCCGCCGTCTGACAGACAGGTACCCGGCGTATAAGACGACCCCTGACTTTTGGGGCATGATTTTGGATGCAAAAAGTTGTCTTATACGCGGGAAAATACGGTATATAACAATGTAACTATGTTTTCCTTCCTAGTTTTAAATCATTTATTCTGTGTTCTCACAAAAGGAACATTGGGTCTTAAAATTATTCTGACAAACAAACAAAAGTGTATTCATTTATGTCCAAGGAACGATTTATCGGTCATTACATGATGGCACTATCATTTGCTCTCATGGCCGAATGTTCGTTTTGGGTTTGGCCGATTTTACGTATAGTATAGAAACATAAGGCTTCATGTACACGGGACATTTTACAACCTTCCCTGAATGATTTAACTTGACAGACAGTAAACAACGTTTAACCACTTCCTGCCCGGTCAATAGCATATTGACGTCCGGGAAGTGGTTGTGTTATCCTGACTGGACGTCTATTGACATCCTGCAGGATTACAGCTGCCGCTTGCCCGTGGGGGCGCGCATCGCGGCGATCGGTGGTGTGGTGTGTCACTCTGACACACCGCAACACCGATCTCAGTAAAGAGCCTCCGGCGGAGGCTCTTTACCACGTGATCAGCCGTGTCCAATTACGGCTGATCACGATGTAAACAGGAAGAGCCATTGATCGGCTCTTCCTCACTCGCGTCTGACAGACCCGAGTAGAGGAGAGCCGATCGGCGGCTCTCCTGACAGGGGGGGTTTGCGCTGATTGTTTATCATTTAGCATTTAGAAGCGTTTAAAAAGCGTTTTTTTTTTTCTCTTTTTGCAAATAGTCAAAAATGAAAGACATATAGCAGTATAGCTTACTGCCCTCTGAAGAACAATCCACAAAAGATAATTTTTCAAAGGGCAGTATAGCATGGGTGACTGCCATCTCCTGAACCACTGATTTTTTTGGGTAACTTTACATGGTGACACCCTGCTGCAACTGCGTGCCAAGAGTTAGCTTGCAGTCACAGTGCAGCCCCATTGAACTCAATGGGTAAGTTTGACAGGTGGTGCCTGTCATATTCTGCACCCTGACGTAGAAATGTTGCAGCACAGCATCACAACAGAATGTGCGCAACCCTGTGCAGCTGTGTGGCTACAATTTGAGTTGGCGTTAAAACCATGTTTTTACGTCCTCCCAGCCACCCATCTCCTAATTCTACAAGTTTATATTTCCAATAACTGTTAGCTGAGAAGTTTGTTGTTTTATTCCCCCACCCATCAAAAAGACTATTAACACTTTTCAAGGATTTAAGATTGAAAACAATTTGAGAAACCGCTTCCTGCAAAAAAAAAAGAATAAATCGTTTCCCCTCATTGGCTGTAAAAAAAGCCAAAGCTGCCCGAGGAATAACAAACAGCATATGTTGTCTTCTTATATAACACTAAAGAAATAAAAAAATAATGTTATTACAAAACAGGTTTGTCATATTTATTCACTGCGTGCTGCACAATATAAAACTGTCTCAATGTATTAGGTTTTATCCTTCAGCTGCTGCCTTCCTTGTCATTACAAGTTTCAGACTGTGAACATAATGCCGGTCAGCATAATGTCTGAGGCCTCCACACACTAAAGGTCAGTGGGTGAAATTTTTGGTGTTATAGCCATTGATGCTCATTTTATTTATAGGAGAGCTTTCGAAAAACCCTGTCAGCAGCAGTAAATCAGCTCCACCATACTTTGTATTAGCATTCTGTCAAAGGATAGATTTTGTGAAGAAAGGGGAAAAAAAGAAAAATAGAATTATTAGACACTGATAAATCGTGCTTGCACTTTCTATATGCAGTATACAAAAGCTGCACCACGGCATCTTATTTAAAGCAGTATTAAACCAAAAAGGAAAAACTTATAACATTGCAGCTTACCAATTCTTAGATGTGATGGCTGAATTTGTTTCCTTTTTTAGATTTTCTTTCTTCTATTTTCATCTGGTGATTCAGCCAGCAAGTCTGTTGCTTTAAAAAGTACAAGCTCTCCAGCAGAATTTATCAGTTCACATGGATGAGACAAATCATTTAACACTGGCAGGAGTGATTAAAATAATCAGCTTTTATTTATGCAAAACCTTTATCTCAAAGTTTTTTTTTTTTTTTTGCTGTAATATAAAGTGTGAGCTAGAGTTTGGCTTAAATATGTTACGGTATCTAAATCTAAGGCAACTTTCACACTGAGTAGTCGGCAGTAAAGTGCTGCTATTTTTAGCGGCACTTTACGGTCTATTTTTAGGTTTTCGGACGCTAGTGGGACACCTTTAACTCCCGCTGGTGGCTGAAAACGGCATAAAAGCACCTGCAAATTACCGGCGGCGGTTCAGCAGCACTTCCCATTGATTTCAATAGACAGGGGCGCTTTAGGAACGGTGTATACACCGCTCCTACAGGGCTGCAAAGATGCGACTAGCAGGACTCTTTTTACCATCCTGCCAGAGCACCGCTCCAGTGCGAAAGCCCTCTGGCTTTCACATTGGAGTGAGAGGAGAGGCACTTTCATATCGCTTTGCAGGCGCTATTTTTAGCGTTATAACGCCTGCAAAGAGCCTCAGTGTGAAACCAGCCTAATACATGTAACTCTACCCCCCCCTCCTTCCCCAGACTGGCAAAAGGAAGTCTGCTGTGCCTCCCAACTTGTTCCTCCAGAGTTAAGCTTCACTAATACAGGAGGTGTGTTACTGGCTAGATCACAAGGGAAAAAAGCCAAAGAAAAAAAACACATGCAACCACATTAACTTATTGGTAAGCTTTTTGGTTTTGGGTTTAATACCAATTTAAAATAGATCTTGAGGGGGGAAAACTTACTGCAGCCACTACACAGCAGATGCCTTAAAGTGTATCCATTACCAAAAGCTTTTTTCTTATTTGGAGTGGTGAAGGGGTAGCCCCTGTTAGATATTTATTGTTTGTTTCCACAAGAGGCCAGAATCACTCTTTTTATTCTAGGGACCATTGTCACCAGAACAGAGAAAGAAACCTGTAGCTCCTACCCTGCTGATTACGGTACCTTACTGTCCAACAGTAAGATCTTCCATCCATTACATTAAGTTCTGGTTCTTTCTTCTTTGGGTATTTGGATGTTCAGGAAATTCTACTGAAAAAAAGGAAAATATTCAACAAGTAGCATTGAAATCGCCCATAACGGCCAGTGCAGGTGTGCAGACTCCAGTCAAGTCCAAAAATAACAAAAAAATATATATTTTTGGACTGATGCTCTAAAGTGGTTGTAAGGGCTGAAGGGTTTTTACCTTCTGAATGTAGCTCCCCAGCCCACCCTTGTGCTTACCTGAGCCTGATCTTATTCTAGCACTGTGCGCAGCAGCTCTCTTGTCACTCTCCCTTCCCATAGGCTTAGAAACAGTAATGGGAGCCATTGGCTCCCACTACCGTCAATCACAGCTAGTGAGGAGGGGAGTGGACAGGGCCGAGCCATACTCGGGTGCACTCGGCCATGGGAGAGGCAGGGGACCCGAGAAAAGGATGATCGGGGCTGGTAAGTATAACATGTTTGTTATTGAAGAAAAGGGGTCTGCAATCACTTTAGGATGTTTTAGTTAGGTCCAATCTCTTGCCTATTAGCCTAAAAATTTGCCTTTTTTTAACATTCACGTCCTATTAACTTCAACAGGGTTTGGATTTCTGCACCTGAACTGGATTCCACTTGCTTCCTAGTTCCTACATGTTGAGGGGGTGTCTTCTATTTATAGCTACATGATCAATCCCAGTGCTATAGTAAGATAAACACTGTAGGGTACTCAAACCCAGTGTATGTTGGGTTATTCTTCTTGTACTTCGCCACAAAATCTCCCAACACTGCAATCAGTTCTAACCCTATCATGGCTACAGGTGCAGGCAAGAGCTGCTTGAACTTTCTAGATTGACATCTGGCATCAGCTGGATCAGGCAGGCCTCAACATTGCCAGTCAACTGTAGACTAGCCCCCTTGGGAGCAGGGATCCCCTTCAGTCCAGGTTTCTTTGAAGATGTTGATTGCCACCCTTGACTCCCAGTGGCCATTTTCCTCCTCACACCACTGTGTTGCAGCAGAGAGGCTTAGCTTGCTGGTCTTTGGTGTGTTGTCTAGTGACTTTCTAATAGAACAGAGGTATGCCAGATGAGCCCCAATGTGTAGTACTACCCTCGAAGAAGCTGCTTGGTAACTTTGGGTTCCCTGTTCTGTGCCTGAACTTCAAGAACAGCCTCAGCCCCTCTGACACATCTGGAGGAATAAAAGTCACTGCAAACACATATAAAGTATAAATATGGTTTAGTAACAGAAATAGACTCACACCGTTCAGTGGTAAATGCACTCAATCAATTGGATTGGATGAGATGGCAATTTGAACATAAATGAACACACAATAGGTGAATTCGGACACAGTCTACTAGGCAGACTAATACCTGTACCGAAGTAATCAAGTACTGAGGTCTATACCACTAACCTTAAACCAATATGTGAATTAGAAAATTAGCGATAAACAGTGCAAATAAACATTAAATGAAATATGAATACTAATACCATACTAGATTAGAATGCACTTTAAGGGATTGGCAAGAGAATGGTGTAGCATTTCCTAAGAGGTACCTTTTTAAGTAAGTAAAGGGTTAGCAACTGGTAAAGGGGATCCTTTAGTTCTCACTCTTCAGCCATCTAATGTTGGGGCCCAATAATCATTGTTATGCTTGGGAGCAGTCAACAAGGCCTGTGAACAGTAATAGAGCTATAAAAGCTGTGTAGATAGTTCCTAAGGGCTCAGTCTCTAGTGGCCCTCTCGCCAGATCCAGAAACAGCATGGCAGCAGTGGTCCCTCTAGTTAGGTTTCTGCTCACTCTGGTTTCCTGGGGAGACTCCGGTGTATGGCACAGCAGAGTCTTTATCCTGGCAGTGGCTCCATCTCTCTGCAGTCAGGTCACAGCTCTGTCCTCTCTGGCTTCCCCAGGTGGTGATCTAGACCAGTGGTCATCAACCTTGTCCTGCAGGGCCCACTAACAGGCCAGGTTTGCAGGATAACTGAAATACATCACAGCTGATAGTATTTGCTCCTCAGTGATTGCAGTATTCTAGACTGCATCTCCCCAAGGTAATACATAAAACCTGGCCTGTTAGTGGGCCCTGCAGGACAGGGTTGATGACCACTGATCTAGACTATAAAAAGTTTTGTATTTAAAATTATTTAGCAAGATATGAAGGACTTCAGACAGATTACAATGTTGGTCATATCCTAAACTTATCAGCCATTTAACTTACATTCTAAATCAGTATGCATCTCCAACTAAGTAACTGTCTCTCCAGGTAAACAAGTTGTTTTTCACTTTTGCATGACCTGAGTTTTGGCAAAATCTTTTTATAAAAAGTGATCTGCTTTAATGTCCATCCACAAACAAGAATCTGGCTCAGGCAAGGAGAAGACAGATTTGTCAGAGGTTTATACTTATAGTGTGAAAATTGTTGATGCCTGGGATTTTTTTTGTACACTAAAATTAAAGTGCTCTTGTGCCAAATTGTGGACATTATTTTGACATATTCTTTCAAGCAGTAAAAGAGTTTTATCATCAGTAATTTCTCTAACTGCTAGTAATGAAAAGTAATTATGATCCTCAAAGGACACAAGACAATAATGTCTGTTTAAAGTCATTTTCACTTTTGTGTTTACATTAGAGGTCCGTAGAAAGTTATAGAAACAACTAATGCCCTGTACACACGATCGGTTCATCCGATGAAAACGGACCGGTGGATTTTTTCATCAGATATCCGATGAAGCTGACTTTCATCAGTCTTGCCTACACACCATCAGTTAAAAAAACGATCGTGTCAGAAAACGTGATGTAAAACACAACGACGTGCAGAGAAAAATTAAGTTCAATGCTTCCGAGCATGCGTCGACTTGATTCTGAGCATGTGTGGATTTTTAACCAATGGATTTCCCCACAGACGATCATTTTTTTTTTTTCTATCGGTTTTTTAACCATCAGATACATTTAAAACAGGTTCTAAGTTTTTTCACCGATGGGACAAAAAACGCTGGGGCCCACACACAATCGGTTCGTCCGATGAAAATGGTCCATCAGACCGTTTTCTTCAGACGAACTGATCGTGTGTACGCGGCATAAGATTTCAGTGCCATTGGTGTGAAATTTGAAAGTAAATTTCTCCAAAATGCCTATAGGAGTATGTAAATACGTTGTAATGTAGACAAAAACGTACCCAAGCTCTATGGCATGATTGTAGAATGATGAGCTGAATAACGGTGCTCAGGCTTGTTGTGTCCCAAAAACATCAAAATAGCAAGAAATGGCAGCAACTGGATTGCTTCTCCTTAAATCTATTTTGAGCACTAACAGCAATGCGACATCTAAAGTGCTAACATGTTTCGGCCGGAGCCTTCCTTATAGCATACAGATTTATAATAAAATCAAGTTTATATAGAACAGATCAAAAACAAGAATAGTAAAAATATACAAAAACCGCGCTGAAATGAAATATCAAATAACCATTGACATTAATACATTCAGATGAAACCATAGTACATACAACTAAAAAACACCACATATGTGCTGGGGTAATGTTCCATTGAACAAAACACGTCAGGATGGACTACTGATGCCACTGTTACTGCTATCCATTAAACGGCTTTTATTTCACCTCAAATGTGAGTGTTACTCTTTTTTTAAATAAAATAACTGTGAGATATCTTGCAGAATTATGCTATGCACCCTCCTGTCTTCCTCTTTTTCCTTATCATTATAATCCACCTGTTTTGGCCTCATAACCTGTAAAACAATATTGGAAGTTCCACCGCTGAGTTCTTGGAATCTGTATCTCTTGAGACTTCTCTCCCTTTGGTCTAGTGACCATACAAGCTTGATTGACCTAGTGAGTGTACACTTATCTGGGTTCAATCCTTTCGGGAAGCCTTATCACATATGGTGGTGGATCGTCTATCAATCTTTCTGCTAATCACGATTAGACTTGATATATTTATTCACTATTTGGAACTTTGTCACTTGATTTTGAATATTATCACCAGGATTTCTGAAGGATATTGAATTTTTCATCAAAGCACTAGTATATCATTTTTGTCACTTGGATTCGTCTTTTCACAGTTCACTCCGGTGCACATATGTGGTGTTTTTTAGTTGTATGTACTCTGGTTTAATCTGGATGTATTAATGTCAATGGTTATCTGATATTTCATTTTAGCGCTGCACTTTTATTCTCTATATAGAAAATATATCCATTCCTCCAGAAAAGGGGGCGGTGCAATCCAATTTAAAATCAATTAACAATACAATCATGTGAAGTTGGCAGGACCAACGAAAGAGGGGAGGGAAAATGGAAACACAGACTGAGAACTGTAGGAAAAAATGAATTCATTGTGGAATCAAATTGTATTATTTTAAAAACAAGTTCACATCCATTCTACTGTTCATTCCACTAGGAAATTGAGTATTCAATCTGTGTATCCACCACACCTCCCGCTAAAGTAGGATATGGCGTGTATCCCCCCCTTAACAGATCTTCTCACCTGTTCGAGACAGCAAAAAGAAAATACTAGTGTGCAATGTCAGAGGTTTACTTTAAAAGCTGAAATAAGATAAACATTTAGGGCCAGATCCACAGATAATTGGATGGGCGCAGCGTATCAGAGATACGCTACGCCGCCGTACCTTACCTGGCGGATCTTCGAATCCTCAAAGAATTTGTGCCTTAAGTTACGGCGGCGTAGTGTATTTCTGGCGGTGGAATTCAAATTGGCGTGATTCATTTAAATGAAGTGCGTCCCCGCGCCGAATGAACTGTGCATGCATCGTTCCGAAATTTCCCTGTCGTGCATTGCGCTAAATGACGTCGCTAGGACGTCATTTTTTAACTTAGACGTGAGTTACGTCCATCCCTATTCACGGACAACTTACGCAAAAGAAAAAAATTCAAATTTCGACGCGGGAACGACGGCCATACTTAACATGGCAAGTCTATCTATACGCCGCAAAATACCAGCTTTAACTATACGCCGGAAAAAGAAGACTACAGACGTTAGAAAATGCGACAGCCGCGCGTACGTTCGTGGATCGTCGTAAATCGCTAATTTGCATACCCGACGCGGAAAACAACGTGAACTCCACCCAGCGGGCGCCAAAGTATTGCACCTACGATCCGAAGGCGTACGAAGCCGTACGCCTGTCGGATCGAACCCAGAAGCCGTCGTATCTTGGTTTGAGGATTCAAACTAAAGATACGACGCAAGTAATTTTAAAGTAAACCGGCGTATCAGTAGATACGCCGGCGTACTCCCTATGTGGATCTGGCCCTTAAAAACAGATACAGTAAAATCTTGGTTTGAGAGTAACATGGTTTGAGAGCGTTTTGCAAGACAAGAAAAATGTTTTAATACATTTTGCCTTGATATACAAGCGATGTCTTGATATAAGAGTAGCATCATGTCACAACTGAGTATAAAAAGGAAGAGAGGAGCCTCTGAGTGTAGTAATATGGTTACATTTAATGAAGGTACAACATTTAGAAACGTATTGCTACACTTAGAGGTGCCTCTCTTCTCTTTTATACACTGTAAAGTGCTTTGGATTACAAGAATGTTTCTGGAACGAATTATGCTCGCAAACCAAGGTTTTACTGTACACAATAATGTCGCTGATTAGTGGAAGATTTGTATTTTTATTAAGTCTGATATATTGTAATAATGTATTGACTTTAAATATGCTATCATATATTTGTAGACACATCAGAGTGACTAAATTATATTGCAAGGTCATTTGCTCATTATTAGGGGTGCAACGGATCGTCACCGATCCGTGATCCGAACGGGCACACCCCGTGATCCGCGGAGCGCTCCGGAGCCTAGGCCTAGGAAAGTCCCTGGCTTCGGCCTAGCTCCGGAGCGGCGGCCATCTTGCTCCACCCAGTCTGCTTGCCAGAGCCCAGCGTGACACGCCTCCCCGGGGAGGCGTGTCACGCTGTGCACTGGGCTCTGGCAAGCAGACTTGGAGAGGGAATGTTAGTGAAGCACTGGTTGAGAGGAGGGGGAAAAAAAAAAAAAAGAGCACAGTAGCAATTCACAAGGGTGGATTAAAGAGGCTGTTTGGACAGGACTTGTTAAAAGTACAATCTTGCTGTTTTTACAGCAAGATTATTTACTACTACTGCATGTTATTTCCCCCCAGTTCTGACAATGACTATAAAGTGTGTGTGTGTGAATATATATATATATATATATATATATATATATATATATATATATATATATATATATATATAATTATTTTTTATTTTATTTTTTTCGACCGATGAAAAGGGACTATTTTTTTTTTTTGCTGATCCGAAAATGATCCGATCCGTGACTCCTGATCCGAGGATCGATCCGATCCGTGAGTTTTTTGATCCGTTGCACCCCTACTCATTATTTCAGCAACTGTGTTTGTGACCCTCGGGCCTGGCACCATAGCACATTCAGTGATTTTGCAAGCCTTTCCACTATAAAATGAGAGTACCCACTTGTCAGGTCATTCAGCATCACACTTTGGAAATACTGCACAAAAGAGACCACTACCACAAAATGGCACACAACTGGCAATTCATAAGAACATAGGACCCCAATGGCCTAGAGTTTAATATGCACATGAATCATGATCTGTGAAAAAGAAGCACCTCTATTTACATGTAAAACAAAATCCATAACAAATTCTGTATATGGTAAGGAAGGGTACCTACATGTGCAAAGCTTTGGCTTTACAAATGCCTTAAACTATTGTATGCACATTCACATTAAAGATTAGGCAAACTTGATAATTATTGTCTACTAACCAGAAGAAAATGAAATCAAAAGATCTCCAAAAGCTGCTAATTTATGTATTTTCCATTCCGGCTTGATATTTAAGACCAGTTCTGTCTTCAACAATTACAGTATGCCATCTAGCAGTGCTTTGATACATTTCAGGTCTAAATGAAGCAACATCTAAATCCTCATGTTCATGCCAAGTCACTGAGTTTGAGAAATTGCTTTTCTGATTTCAGCAAGACCTGTGCTCTTCAGACAGCATCAGATTTTAAGGTCAAGTGTCATTTCTTCAACAAAGGATCATAGCAGGGATCAAATTCTGATTCTACAAAAGCAAAACTAGAAATGTTTAACTGTCTGCAGATCTGTGAGCAGCAGCTTTTCATCTATTGTCTCATAGATCTCAAGTGTTATTAATGTTATTGGCAACAGCATATGATTAATATATACAAGCTGTGAGCAAAATTAGTACATATATTAAATTGCAGAGCTGTGTCTGCAAAGCTTTGATTTAAATCCTATTCATCTTCACCCTAGGTGGCTTAATCTTATAATAAATAAATTAGGGATTAACGTTTGTATTTTTAAATAAAATTTCCCTTAAGGCATATTTTTTTTATTTATTAGTTTAAACATCCAAGTTAAAAACTATAATATTAAAGTTTATGTATAATTAGATTTTTTTTCTTTTAGTTTTGTATAGAATAGCACAGTTTTAAACCCCCTGCCAGGTTATTTTTTGCATTCTCTGCACCATTGGGAAAACTTAAATTCCTACACCAAACAGGAAATGAAAGGAAATCCTTCAATCTTAGGATCATTTCCATCTTAAAGGGTTGTCTCCATAATACATGTCTCACTTGGAAGATTTAACTTTACTTTTTATCTGGGGACAAATTAAAAAATTTTAATTTCCCCTAACTTTCTTTCCAAGTGACAATGGTCACCGGTACAAATAGAGGAATGAATCTCCCCAATAGGGACAAAGACAGTAATATAAACTTGACAGAGGGTTGAACACTCTCCCACTCTAGTCAAAACGAAAAACAATTATAATCTTTAAGATGATATAGCTTGCTTGTGAATAGTTGGGAAACTTGCATGGAAAGATTGATTTCGCTAATTTAAAAAAGTGATGGTAATTTCTTATCATTTTACCATGTCTCATTCCATGACCGATTCTGCTTAAAGTGATTGTAAAGTCTTGTTTAAAAAACAAAAACAAATAACAAACATGTTATACTTACCTTCTCTATGCAGTTGGTTTTGCATAGATCAGCCTGGATCCTCCTATTCTTGGGTCGTGGGTCGTGGCCCGGCCATGCCCACCTCTCTTCTAATTGGCTGACTGATTTTGATTGACATCAGCAAGAGCCAATCACGCCACGCTGCTGTCTCAGCCAATGAGCAGGGGAGTCCCTGGCAGCATAGACACTCCTGCCACATCACTGGATAAAGATGGTCTCAGGTAAGTATTAGGGGGACTTAGGGGGACTGCTGCACACACATTTTATTTTTATCTTAATGGATAGATAGCATTAAGTTTAACCACTTAACCACTTAAGGACCAGCCCATGTACATATACGTCCACAATATGGCACGTACAGGCACATGGGCGTATGGGTACGTCCTCGCCTATTAGCGGGTGGGGGGTCCGATCGGGACCCCCCCCGCTACATGCGGAGGTCGGGTCCGCTCGGGGAGCGATCCGGGACCACGGCGCGGCTATTTGTTTATAGCCGCTCCGTCGCGATCGCTCCCCGGAGCTGAAGAACGAGGAGAGCCGTGTGTAAACACGGCTTCCCCGTCCTTCACTATGGCGGCGCATCGATCGCGTCATTCCCTTTATAGGGAAGACACGATCGATGACGTCATTCCTACAGCCACACCCCCAAACAGTTGTAAACACATACTAGGTGCACCCTAACTCCTACAGCGCCCCCTGTGGTTAACTCCCAAACGGCAACTGTCATTTTCACAATAAAGAATGCAATTTAAATGCATTTTTTGCTGTGAAAATGACAATGGTCCCAAAAATGTGTCAAAATTGTCCGAAGTGTCCGCCATAATGTCGCAGTCACGAAAAAAATTGCTGATCGCCGCCATTAGTAGTAAAAAAATAAAAAAAAATAAAAATGCAATAAAACTATCCCCTATTTTGTAAACACTATAAATTTTGCGCAAACCAATCGATAAACGCTTATTGCGATTTTTTTTACTAAAAATAGGTAGAAGAATACGTATCGGCCTAAACTGAGGAAAAAAAATGTTTTTATATATGTTTTTGGGGGATATTTATTACAGCAAAAAGTAAAAAATATTGCTTTTTTTTCAAAATTGTCGCTCTATTTTTGTTTATAGCGCAAAAACTAAAAACCGCAGATGTGATCAAATACCACCAAAAGAAAGCTCTATTTGTGGGGAAAAAAGGACGCCAATTTTGTTTGGGAGCCACGTCGCACGACCGCGCAATTGTCTGTTAAAGCGACGCAGTCCCGAACTGTAAAAACCCCTTGGGTCTTTAGGCTGCATATTGGTCCGGGGCTTAAGTGGTTAAAGACCTCAGGTGTTTTTCAGATTTGGTGTTTGCAAGACTAAAACATTTTTTTCTGCTAGAAAATTACTTAAAACCCCCAAACATTATATATTTTTTTTTCTAACACCCTAGAGAATAAAATGGCGGTCATTGCAATACTTTTTGTCACACCGTATTTGCGCAGCAGTCTTACAAGCGCACTTTTTTTGGAAAAAAATCACTTTTTTGAATTAAAAAATAAGACAACAATAAATTTGGCCCAATTTTTTTATATATTGTGAAAGATAATGTTACGCCGAGTAAAATGATACCCAACATGTCACGCTTTAAAATTGCGCCCGCTCGTGGCATGGCGTCAAACTTTTACCCTTAAAAATCTAGATAGGCGACGTTTAAAAAATTCTATAAGTTGCATTTTTTGAGCTACAGAGTAGCTCTAGGGCTATAATTATTGCTCTCGCTCTAACGATCGCGGCGATACCTCACTTGTGTGATTTGAACACCGTTTTCATATGCGGGCGCTACTCACGTATGCGTTCGCTTCTGCGCGCGAGCTCGTCAGGACGGGGCGCTTTAAAAAAAAATTTTTTTTGTTTTCTTATTTAATTTTATTGATTTTATTATTTTTTACACTAAAATATAAAAAAAAAAAAAATTATCACTTTTATTCCTATTACAAGGAATGTAAACATCCCTTGTAATAGAAAAAAGCATGACAGGTCCTCTTAAATATGAGATCTGGGGTCAAAAAGACCTCAGATCTCATATTTAGGCTTAAATGCAAAAAAAAAAAAAAAAAAGGAAAATTTGTCATTTAAAAAATTGACAGAAAAAAAATTGTCTCTTTAAGAGGCTGGGCGGGACTGACGTTTTGACGTCACTTCCGCCCAGCAGAGCTATGAGGACGGGTGGGGGCCATCTTGCCCTCACTCAAGTCCTCAATCTCCTGGCGGCAGCATCGGATCTCCTCCGCCGCTACCGACGGCTCCGGTAAGCGGCGGAGGGCGCGGAAAAGCGGCGGGAGGGGGGGGGGCCCCTCTCCCGCCACCGATAACGGCGATCTCGCGGTGAATCCGCCGCGGAGACCGCCGTTATCGTTTACACGGCCGCCAGCTGAAAACATGGATATCTCAGTTGTGGCAGCAGCTGCTGCCGTTACTGAGATATCCATGTTTAAAAAGAGGACGTACATATACAGTGGGGGGTCCTTAAGTTTAAAATAAACCTGCCTTTACAATCCCTTTAAAAATAGAAGTGTTAGTTGGCCAGGCATATTTTAATTATGAAACACTAGATAGAACTTAGGTTACTGCTCAGAGTAACAGCTTTAAAGTGACTTTGTCCCTTTAATAAGAAAAAAGAGCCATCGTGCAGATAAAGTTAGATAAAGCTCCATATATACAGAAAATATATACAAAAGTGAAAAGTAAAAAAAAAAAAGTGTGGAAAAGGGCTTGCGGGTTAGCTATTAAAAATACAGAAATAATTTATGTACAAAATCGCTATGCATTCCCTTAAAGCAACTTTGGGTTTGGAACTAAAGTTGGCACAAGACATTAGGTTTGTAATACTTTGAAAATGGCTGACGACCTGGGATTTTCACACAGTGTTCTCATTGGGTTTTCAGAAATTGATGTGAAAAGCAAAACCTAGCCAATAAGTGAGTGGACAAAAGAGCACTTTGTTAATGAGGGAGGTCAAAGAACCAGATTCATTCAAGCTAACAAGATGCCCACAACTGTTCAAACCATCACATTCTACTGTGTTTTACTGCAGGACTTCTCTGAGCAAACAACATATGTCTTTCAAAGGATAGACTAGAGTGGTAAGAGACACATTCCACTCTTTTCAGCTAAGAACAGTAATATAATTTTGTGTATGAAGTGAATGTCTAATCCATTCAGTCCTACTCATGAACTGTCATGTACCTGGGTGTATTTGAACCAGGATGTTCCTGGTCCCACAGCTGCAGTCTTACATGTTGTGCCACAGAACAGCTCTGGAGTTATGGGCTCTAACAAACAAATGTTATATTTTATATATTTTTACCAGGCAATTTTTTTTTGAAAATTAAAGGTGAAATCTGATTAGAGAATGGTGCTAGACGTCCAGTAGATTCTTACCCTGTGCTAACTGGTGGCCATGACATGATCACACAGCAAATAAGATGTCTATGACTACTGTAAGGGGTTAGCTCGGTAGCGGGGTGTGTGACCCCCTGGATGGGTTCACTACACACTAAATTTATACAGACAGGCAGTCGAAGACGGTTGAAAACATAAACATAAAATAACAAACAAACATAAAATAAACCCTGGCCACTTGGGGCGTCTACCTTCACCACACAGGAACCTATCTAGGGAGTCTGGCACAGCCTAGTGCTGGGCAGACACTGCTGGTCATACAGCAGAAAAACAATAGTCTTTTGATTTTTATCACACAGAAAAATCAATCCTCCTCACCTCCTCAGAAGACTTTCAGCTACTGCTCTCTTTCACTCAGAAAGCCCCAGGATGCAGCAAATCAGTGGTAATCCTCTGGATTACTTATAGAGGCCTTAATTGCCTCATTCTGAACAGCTGAAGTTTTCCAACGCCCTTAGACCCTTTCTGGCTACTTTTGCAGCCGACGCCTAATAACAATTGGTGTATTGTCTAAACAAGGCAGAAATGTATGTCCCGTCTGTGACAACACCCACAGATTTACCTGACTTTCTGTCACATACCCCCCCTCTTGTTTCAACCCTAGGGTTGGGACACAGGATGCCAAGCAGGCATGCACTCGGGACAACCCATCTGCATTCCCCATTTTAGCACCGGGGCGATGCGTTACCACAAAACTAAATTCCTGGAGGGCCAGGAACCACCTATTTATTCTCTTTGTTCTGTGACATCCACTTCAATGGGGCATGATCCGTCACCAGTTCAAACTGTCTACCCACGAGGTAGTACCGGAGAGAATCCAAAGCCCATTTCACCGCCAAACATTCTTTCTCAATGGTGGCATAATTTTCCTCATGGGCCTTCAACTTTCGGCTGAGGTACATAACAGGGTGTTCCTCCCCCTTGATAATCTGAGACAGTACAGCTCCTAAGCCCACATTTGATGCATCTGTCTGAACCACAAAGTCCCGTGAAAAATCAGGCAAATTTAAAACTGTCTGACTACATAAGGCCTGTTTTAAAGCCTGAAAAGCTGTTTCTGCTTCGGGAGTCCATTTGGTCATTACAGACTCCTTCCCTTTGGTCATATTGGTCAGGGGAGCAGCCTGTGAGGCAAAATTGGGGATAAAGCAGCGATAATAGCCCACGATCCCTAAAAATGCACGAACCTGTTTGTTGTTGGTGGGATGGGGCCAATCCTGAATAGCCTCAACTTTGTTTATTTGGGGCTTGATTAGACCTCTTCCAATGGTATACCCCAGATACTTCACCTCTTCTAGCCCAAGGGTACATTTTTTTGGATTGGCTGTAAACCCGGCTTTCCAGATGGAATCCAACACAGCCTGAACTTTTGGCAAGTGTGATTCCCAATCCTCACTGTGGATGACAACGTCATCGAGGTATGCAGCAGCATAGGCTCGATGAGGCCGAAGGGTCTTATCCATGGTGCGTTGAAATGTGGCGGGAGCATTCTGTAACCCAAAAGGCATCCTCCGATATTGGAAAGATCCGTCTGGAGTTACAAATGCTGTTTTTTCGCTGGCCGACTCCGAGAGAGGAATTTGCCAATAACCCTTGGTCAGGTCTAACGTTGTCATGTACCGGGCAGTGCCTAGGCGATCAATCAGTTCATCTATGCGGGGCATAGAATAGGTGTCAAACTTAGTGATTTTATTCAGGCGGCGAAAGTCATTACAAAACCGCCAACTTCCATCTGGTTTGGGCACTAAGACAATGCGACTGGACTAATCACTATTTGACTCTTCTATCACCCCCAGCTCAAGCATTTTTTTTACTTCCTGGCAATTTGCCTTTTGCCGGGCTTCTGGAATTCTATAAGGCTTCAACTTGACCTTATCCCCTGGTGTGGTGATAATGTCATGTTCAACTCCAGAGACCCAACCTGGCAGGTCTGAAAACTTCTCCTTATTACGGAGCACAAATTCTTTAACCTCCTGTTTCTGAGTTTTGGATAGAGTCTCCGCTATCCCAACTTCAGGGACAGCCAGGTTAAATGGAGCAGAAAATCGGGTAGTCTTAGCGACCAAGGACTCTCTATCCTTCCATGGTTTCAGCAAGTTCACGTGATAGAGCTGCTCAGGTTTTCGTCTTCCCGGTTGGCTAATTTTTTAATTCACCACTCCCATTTTTTCCAACACTTCATATGGACCCTGCCATTTGGCTAGGAATTTACTTTCGACCGTGGGGACCAGCACCAACACCCTATCACCAGGTGCAAAGGAACAGACCTGGGCCCTACGATTGTAAATCCTTTCTTGAGACAATTGGGCTTGGGCTAAATGTTCCTTCACAATCGGCATCACTTGGGCAATTCTATCTTGCATTTGGGCCACATGTTCAATCACACTTCGATGAGGGGAACTCTCACTCTCCCATGTTTCCCTGGCAATGTCCAGTAGGCTCCGGGGGTGCCTCCCATACAGTAGCTCAAACGGAGAGAACCCTGTGGACAATTGGGGAACCTCTCTTATTGCAAACATCAGATAAGGGAGCAGATAATCCTAATTATTTTCGTCTTTATCCACCACCTTCCTCGACATTTGTTTTAAGGTTTTATTAAACCTTTCCACTAACCCGTCTGTTTGAGGGTGATATACTGATGTACGTAATTGGGTCACTTTCAGGAGTTTACAAAGTTCTTTGGTCACCCTAGACATAAACGGGGTGCCCTGGTCAGTTAGGACTTCCTTAGGAAGACCCACACGGCTGAAAACCTGAAACAACTCTTTGGCAATGGTTTTAGCAGAGGTGTTTCGGAGGGGAATCGCTTCTGGGTAACGGGTGGCATAGTCCATTATTACCAAGATGTGCTTGTGCCCTCTAGTGGACTTCAGTAAGGGGCCAACCAAGTCCATGGCGATCCTCTCAAAAGGGACCTCGATAATGGGCAGGGGTACCAACGGACTGCGGAAATGTGGCATGGGTGCAGTAATCTGACACACTGGACAGGAAGAGCAGTACAATTCCACTTCTTTAGTGATCCCAGGCCAATAAAACCTCTGGGTGATCCTCTCCCGGGTTTTTTCTGCTCCCAAATGTCCCCCAAGAATGTGCCCATGGGCCAGTTCCAAAACCATCTTGCGGTACGGTTTAGGCACTACCAGTTGCTCAATGGTGTCCTCTGTCCTCTGTGACACTCGATATAACAGGTCCCTTTCAATAATGAAGTAAGGGAGGGCAACCCTCTCGTCAGGGTTAACTAACTCCCCATGTATCTTCACTACATTCTCCCGGGCTCTTAGCAATGTGGGGTCCCTCAATTGCTCAGTGACAACATTTTCTCTGTGCACCTCAAGGTCATCAAACCCTATCGGCCGCTGTTCCTCTTCTGAGGTAGCTGGCTCCTCCCTAGGGACTGGTGTTTCCCCTGCTAATACTGAGAATGGAAACTCAGGAGAATCCTCACAGTTATAGGTTTCTGAAGTAGATGGTTCAGCTCCAGAAGAACCACCTACTGGGGAATCTGGGCAGTCCCAGAGTTCCCAGAATTTTGGGAAATCCCTTCCCACAATGGCGTCATGTGGCAGTTTGGGAACTAAACCCACCTGGTGACACAAGTTACCGAGGGAGGTTTCAAAGGAAACCGTAGTCACCGGATATTCTCGAGTGTCCCCATGTACACAAACTACAGCCATTTTCCTAGGATGTAAGGTTTTTCCCACCACTAGATCACTTTTCACTAAGGTGACCAGACTACCTGAATCCAACAATACCACAACATTTTTACCATCTAAGCACATTCTATATAAAGGTTTCTCATTTCCCTTTACTGCAGTGCATGTGGTTGCAAAAAGGGACTGTCGTCTCTCTGTCAGAAAGTCACACTGCATGGGTTCATCACCTGCTGGGCAAACCGCTGCTACATGTCCCTCTTCCCGGCAACGGTAACAAATCAACCTTCTGGTCCTCTCCTGTGGGATGGGTCTTCCAGGCCGCTCTCGCCAAACATTAGCAGTAGTCCCGATAATTCCTCTAGTTGCTCCTTGGTCCCTCTCTCCACCCCCATCCCCTGATGCAGTATTACCTATAGGTGGGGAGGGTCTGGTCTTAGGGTGGAAAGTCTGTGCATCTCTGGTGGAAGAGGACAAGTTCTCTGTTGTTAGGTACCTTTCGACCAGGTCTACAAGTTTGTCTGTGGTTTCTGGACCACCATGGTTCACCCATTTCTGCAGGGTGTTAGGAAGAGACCTAAGATATTTGTCCATGACTACTCGCTCCAAAATTTTTGGTCCAGACAGAGTTTCCGGCTGCAGCCATTTCCTAGCCAAATGGATGAGGTCATACATCTGCGACCGAGGTGGCTTCCTCAGCTGAAAAATCTAATTGTGGACCCGCTGAGCACGGACATCCAGGGTTACACCAAAACATGCCAATATTTCCTCTTTTAACCGATCATAGTTTTTCGCGTCTGCCAGCTCCAAATCAAAATATGCCTTTTGGGCTTCTCCAGATAATAGGGGGGCCACTAGTCCAGCCCACTGTTCTTTAGGCCAACTCTCTCTTTCTGCTGCTCTCTCAAATGTGGTCAGAAACATCTCAGGGTCCTCATCTGCAGTCATCTTTGGCAATAAGTGTCGTACCCGAAAAGTTGGTATGTTACTGGCCTGACTCCCAGCCTCGGTCTGCTGTCTCTGAAGCTGTTTCACGATGGCCTCCATTTGCTGCTGGTGTCTCTGTTCCAAGCCTGCAATGCTTTCTCGGTGAGCTGCAAGGCTCTCTTGGTGAACCTGTTGTTGAGCTTCCATGCTCTCTTGGTGAGCCTGTTGTTCAGCTGCGTGAGCCTGTTGTTCAGCTGCCATGCTCTCTTGGTAAACCTGTTGTTGAGCTGCCATGCTCTCTTGGTGAGCCTGTTGTTGAGCTGTGTGAGCCTGTTGTTGAGCTGCAAGGCTCCGCTGCAAACCTGCATTCGTCTGCTGTTGATTTGCATTTGCTATAGCCAGCTGTTTCAGTATCTCCTCCATTTTGGGTTTACTTAACTGCCCGCGGCACTCCACCATGTGTAAGGGGTTAGCTCGGTAGCGGGGTGTGTGACCCCCTGGATGGGTTCACTACACACTGAATTTATACAGACAGGCAGTCGAAGAAAAGATTTTTGGTTTATTCTTCCATCTTGCTGGAAACAAGTGCAAGCATCCAAACAGCATAAACAAAATCAGACATAAAATAAACCCTGGCCACTTGGGGCGTCTACCTTCACCACACAGGAACCTATCTAGTATGGCACAGCTTAGTGCTGGGCAGACACTGCTGGTCATACAGCAGAAAAACAATAGTCTTTTGATTTTTATCACACAGAAAAATCAATCCTCCTCACCGCCTCAGAAGACTTTCAGCTACTGCTCTCTTTCACTTAGAAAGCCTCAGGATGCAGCAAATCAGTGGTAATCATCTGGATTACTTATGGAGGCCTTAATTGCCTCATTCTGAACAGCTGAAGTTTTCCAACGCCCTTAGACCTTTTCTGGCGACTTTTGCAGCCGACGCCTAATGACAATTGGTGTATTGTCTAAACAAGGCAGAAATGTATGTCCCGTCTGTGACAACATCCACATATTTACCTGACTTCCTGTCACACTACCCAAAGACTGCAGCACACAACCTTGTAAATTTAGTTATTTTAAAGAGTAGAATTATTCTTCAAATTATCAATGGTGTCCACACATAATGCAAAATAGGATTGTTAGTAGAAAACAAAAAGGTAGATGTGGTTATTTTGATGAGTAGAATGTTCCTTCAAAATATCAATAGCATCTTGTCTGTCTGCTGTGCGTACATCCACAAATGATGCAAAATAGGATTGATAGTAGATACAAACCCTGGACCACTGTCATTTTTTGACTAGTAAAAGCTGCCTACATTGCTTGTGTATAGTGTTTACCTTTTAACCATTGCATATAGTAATTGGTAATGCATATTCTATTGGCATGGGATATTATATGGACTGTTGAATAGTAACTATCATATTCAGAACTAGAATACATTATACAGGATAAAACTTACACCAAACTTTCCCAAATATGTACAGTATATTACACATGACACAGATCTGTTTTAGACATTTCCAGCAGCTTAGTTCCATTAAATTCAAGCTGTGAGTTCAGCATACTATAGCTGAGCATACTGATAGGATCTGCACAATTTCATGCTCTATGTGTTTATCTCATGTGAAGAATAAACATTTATCATCACATTTAATATCCTATGCTGGAAAAACTGAGTTTTCAGCCCTCTAAAGAAGATACATTTTTTTTATTACAAATACCCTAAAGGTCTGGATACCCCCTATAATGTGACCAGCTTCCTACATACACATTAAACTACTATCTATGGTAATTTAGTGCACCGATTTAAAGTGCTTTTAAGTATATGGGGATAGAGATTGCAATGGCTAGCCTTTTTATCATAACCACGTGATATGAATTTAGCACCAAAAAAATTTTATTTTTTTGTGCACAATAGCCACCGAGCCCAAGCCTTTCATCTCTCAGCTAGTTTTATTTTTATTTTCCAATATTTTTTATTGTTATAAGTAACAATGCTATACAAATGAACATGAATACTTTCATAAAGTACACATCTTAATCCATAGATTCTTCTTTTTTTTTGCATACAACCAGTGCACTTCTATGAAGTGTACAATTTGTTGTCATTAACAGTTTTTTGCCCTCAAGCAATACTAAGCCTCGATGTATCGGAGGTACATATTTTATATACAGGTAGGCCCAAGTATTCATAGTCCAATACAATGCAAGGGAAAAAGAAGAAAGAAAGAGGGGAAAAAAGAAAAAGAAGAACAAAAAAAGAAAAGTAGTGTCATGAAGTGAAATGCACCAAACTTTTCAATCTGAACGAGTCCAACTTTATAGATCTACTTTCTGTTCCCCAGAGATATAGTGTAGGCATGGATTTCATGTTTTTTAATTTCATTCAAAAAAGTCACTAACTTTTCCAATATCCATGATAGTTTAGCATTTATTAATGAGAATGAGATGGATGATGATTTCCAAGACTTCACTATTGCTAGTCTGGCAGCAAATAAATGAACAAAGTAATTGTATTGTTTTGGTGATCTTTATCTCTTTCTCTCTCTCTCTCTCTTTCTTTCTTTCTTTCTTTCTTTCTTGTTTTTAAATTTAATAAAGATAAAATAAAAAAAATATATATGATAGATACCCAAGCCTATATTTCTCTAAGGTGTTAAACAAATACACCCAGGATATAAAGTCAAAGGCATTTTGTAGGTGTAGAGAGAGGAGCATACCACCCCCCCCTTACCCCAATTAGTGTTTATAGCTTAAATAATATCTATTACCCTCCTCATTTTGGTCAGAGGCTTGTCTAAAGGGAATAAACGCAACCGGATCTCTATGAATATACTGTGATAGAAAGGAATTTTTAGAAATGTATTCCTATGGCTAGAATTGATTTCATAATTTTCAGATTTACATTAATTAATAAGATGGGAAGGTAATTCCCACAATCACTGTGATATATTCCCAGTTTCCGGATCATGTGAATAAAAGCAGTGTTTTATGTAGTTTTATATTTAACCTTCCAATCTTCTTAGAACAATTATGTACACATGTGTGCAAAATGTTAAATATAAAAATTTCTATCTATAGGAAACCCTGCCCGAGATAGTAATATTGTGTGAAGCCTTAGCATGTTAAAATCATCTTTGGCTATGGCCACTTAGGCAATTCAAGCAAAATTACCTCTACGTGTTTCCCTAAGTTAAGACATAGCTATGACTATTTACTGGCAATTCAGTAGCTGCCAAGATTAGTGAGTCGTACTGGTGAGCTATTAATAACAATATAATCTTGTACATATTTGGACCCTGATATTTCTGGCAAATTCAGGTGAGTGTTTCTATAGACAGGAAGTACTAAAACCCTTTCCTTACATCACTTTAATAAAGAATGGAGCTTTGTTGAAAGAGGTGGACTTTTGCAGTTCTAAAACAACATGCTCATTAATAAAATTTAGATGTGCCAAGGATAGGTCAGCTAAAACAAACAGCCCTAGGCTGTGATTGCAAAATAATAAACTGAGAAGAAATTAATATTGTGTTGTACAACACTTCATACATGTCTGTTTGTCATAGGGAACACTTAATCTTTATTTTTCTAAGCATAACTTGTGATAGAGAGCTTTTTAACCTTTCTCGTCTATAATTTTCTAATCTAATTTCATTATCCTAGGATTTATTTTATAGTTCTATTTTTAAGTATTTTTAATCAGTAACATTCAAAACTCAATTTTAGTCGTAACCACCCACAGACTCCCATAGAATCAAACTTTCAGATAAAAATGGTTTGTTGGAAATTCACAAAGTATTGTCCTCATTTTTCGAGAGACATTATTTCACCATCTTGCCTTTATCAGCCATCATTACCATCATCTGCTATATACAGTTGTGCTAATACGTTTACATACTCTGGTAGAATTTATGATTTCTTGGCCATTTTTAAGAGAATATGAATGATAACACAAAAACTTTTCTTTCACTCATAGTTAGTGTTTGGCTGAAGCCATTTATTATCAACCAACTGTGTTTACTCTTTTTAAATCATAATGGCAACAGAACTACTAAAATGACCCTGATCAAAAGTTTAGATACCCCAGTTCTTAATACTGTGTATTGCCCCCTTTAACATCAATGACGGCTTAAAGTCTTTTGTGGTATTTGTGGATGGGGCTCTTTATCTTCTCAGATGGTAAAGCTGCCCATTCCTCTTGGCAAAAAGCCTCCAGTTCCTGTAATTTCTTGGGCTGTCTTGCATAAACTGCATGTTTGAGATCTCCCCAGAGTGGCTCAATGATTTTGAGGGCAGGAGACTGAGATGGCCACTCCAAAACCTTCACTTTATTCTGCTTTATCCAATGGTAGGTCGACTTTGCCTTGTGTTTTGGATGATCATTGTCATGTTGGAATGTCTAAGTACGTCCCATGCACAGCTTCCTGGCTGATGAATGCAAATATTCCTTCAGTATTTTTTGATAACATACTGCATTCATATTGCCATTTCCATTTCCTATGCCTTTGTAGCTCATACATCCCCAAAACATCAGCGATCCACCTCCATGTTTCACAGAAGGAGTGGTGTACCTTTCATCATAGGCCTTTTTGACTCCTCTCCAAATGTAGAATTTATGGTTGTGGCCAAAATGCAAAATTCTGGTTTTATCACTCCAAATGACTTTGTGCCAGAAGGTTTGAGGCTTGTCTCTGTGCTGTTTGGCATATTGGAAGCAGGATACTTTGTGGCATTTGGGTAGTAATGGCTTTCTTCTGGTGACTTGATCATGCAGCCCATCTTTCTTAAAATGCCTCCTTATTGTGCATCTTGAAACAGCCACACCACATGTTTTCAGAGTCCTGTATTTCACCTGCAGTTATTTATGAGATGTTTTTTCTTTCCATCAGCAACAATTTTCCTGGCAGTTGTGGCTGAAATTGTATTTGGTCTACTTGACCATGGTTTGGTTTTAACAGAACCCCTCATTTTCTACTTCTTGATTAGAGTTTGAACACTGCTGATTGGCATTCTCAATTCCTTTGATATCTTTTTATATCCATTTTCTGTTTTATACAGTTCAACTACCTTCTCCCACAGATCCTTTGACCATTTTTTGCTTTCCCCATAACTCAGAATCCAGAAATATCAGTGCAGCACTGGATGAAATATGCAAGGGTCTGTCAGGAGTCAAAAAACTCATTGACCTTATAGGCCTCATTCACACGAGGCGGTGGATCCGTTGCCACTAGTCCGCCAGCTCAGCGGGAGATCTCTCCGTTGATCTCCACTGAGCCGGCAGATAACAGGTCCCTCTCTGCTCACTGAGCTATGCGGAGATCAGATGAAAACTGACAGCATGTCACCCGATCCGATCCGCCAGGACGGATGGTGACGTATTGCCATACGTCTGATTTTAGCGGATTGGACATGGTCACCGCTGACATTCGACGCTCCATAGACTTGCATGGAGTGCCCGTAAACAGATACCAGGTGAGGATGGTTACCTTTAATAGCCATTCAAACCCCTTTGTGCCAACTTGTGTGCATGTGATCAAGCGAAAATCACCAGGGTATGTAAACTTTTGATCAGGGTCACAGTTTCTGTTGCCATTATGAGACACGAAACATCAAGCGCCCAGAAGCGATTCAGTTCGCATGTGCCGCGCTATATAAGTTTTTTCATTCATTCATTCATTTCATTCATTCATGAGTTTAAAAAAGTAAACGCATTTGAATTATAATAAATGGCTTCAGCCAAACACTAACTATAAGTGAAAGAAAAGTTTTTGTCTTATCATTTATATTCTCTGAAAAATGGCCAAGAAATAATAAATTCTGCCAGGGTATGTAAACTTATGAGCACAACTGTAGATACATTTAGGCTGCTTTCACATTGCAGCGTAGAGCCGCGGTGACGGTATAGCCACGCTATTTGTAGCGCGGCTATACCATCGTGTTTACCGCAATATTCGGGCGCTAGCGGTGAAGTTTTAACCCCCGCTAGTGGCCGAAAAAGGGTTAATACCGCACTTTCCCATTGATTTCAATGGGAAGGCGTGGTATAGGAGCGGTGAACACACCGCTCCTATACCATGGTAAAGAGGCGGCTAGCAGGACTTTTGGAGCGTTGCTGCTAGTGCACCGCTTCAGTGTGAAAGCCTTCGGGCTTTCACATTGAAGACTACAGGGCATGATTTTTCATGCGGTATAGCAGCGCTATTTTTAGCGCTGTACCGCATGAAAAACGCCCCAATATGAAAGGGGCCTTACTTGAAGCCTATTAGCAGATTCACATGCTTGTTTGTCAGAACCTCCTTGAACTGAAGCCAGGTGTGCACAGTTCATCCCTAGGTAACATCATGATAGCTAATAGCAATTGCTATGATCAAAGTGAATGTTCAGCTTGAGTAAAAAAAAATAGGAAAAAATACTTTCCTTTCAAGTCATACCTTAAAATGTTATTTGATTTTGATTCTTTACCAATATGTTTTTTATTGCACACAAAAACAGAACAACATAAACACTTCCATTGGTGATCCTATCAGTCATTTTTATAGACACAAGTGAGCTTCTTACATAATAAACTGTCTCAACTCTTAACTATGGATTGAGCTAAATAAATCAATGGTGTGTATAAAGATACATATATTGAAATTATCTTTTGCTGTAGTTTAATGAGACAACTGTATGGAATAGTACATAGTTGCCAGCATGTTAAAATCATTTTCAAAACCATTAAGCTGGCATTTATAAGTGTAATGATGTAGCCCCATTTGTGAAACAGTATAAATGTGGTATAAACTCCTTTCATTCTCTATTAACTAGAACCTGTCAAAGTAAAAATATGGGGAAATTTCATTGATGACTTTCTTATTTCAGGTAAATGCCCCAGGGTTGCCATGTTTATCCTATTTTAAAGTCCATCTTAAAACTAGCCATATAAAGACAATTATGCCCTGTACACACGATCGGTTCATCCGATGAAAAAGGTCTGATGTTTTTTTTCATCAGATATCCGATGAAGCTGACTTTCATCAGTCTTGCCTACACATCATCAGTTAAAAAAACGATCGTGTCAGAACGCGGTGACGTAAAACACAATGCCCTGCTGAGAAAAATGAAGTTCAATGCTTCTGAGCATGCGTCGACTTGATTCTGAGCATGCGCTGATTTTTAACCGATGGATTTCCCCACAGACAATCGTTTTTTTCTATCGTTTTTTTAACCATCAGATCATTTTAAAACAGGTTCTAAGTTTTTTCACGGATGGAAAAAAAAAACGATGGGGCCCACACACGATCGGTTCGTCTGATGAAAACGGTCCGTTTTCATCAGACGAACCGATCGTGTGTACGCGGCATTAGAGTAGCCATATTCTGAAAAGCAGCAAAAGCACTTTAAAAAATATGCCTTCATTGTGGCGGAATTGATCTTTGAAGTTCACAACAGAGGCATTGAAAATGAAATCTATTTTCCTATTACTTTCTGTTGTACCAGAACCTTGGCAGCCTGCTATCCTTCTGAAAACAAACAGCAGATGTTTCTAAGCTTTTATAACTCACTTGAAACCAAACATTAGCATCAGGCTACAATACCCACCTCCTCTCCAGCGCTGTTTCCTGCAGTATTTTCCTATTTTCCTAAATTAGATGTCCTCAGTTTTTCAGATTGAATGATGTCCAGCATTGGCTCATTACCAAAGTACTCTTCACCCAATGCATTTTGATAGAGAGAACAGCGCCATCATCTTTAGACCAACACTTCTCCCAGCATCATCAAAAATCAAAGATAAACACTTTCCTATGGTTTACATCAAAATTATTTTCAGTTATAATCAGTTAAGAATAGGTGTAGGTACTCATCCCCCACACCCTTCCTCCCCCACTCCCTGGAGAAGAGTAGTAAAGTGGTGTGCTACTGAATGGGGTTGTGGCCAAGTTGTGCTAGCAGTGAATTAAATAAGTCTAAAGCCGGCCATACATGGATCAAAATTTGTCAGGTTCAGCAGGGACCTTTGAATCACTGTATGGGCCAGTTGGTTGTACACAATTCCAGCCTGTCTAATTTTTCTTAAATGATCAGTGCCACCGGCTAGTCAATGCTCATCATTGTATTCTGCTGGTGGGAGAGGCTCCCTGCTGGCAGAATACAAGAGCACAATTGGAGCGATTTCTCCCATCCACAACAAATGTGTGAATAGGGGAATTGGCTTTTTTCTCAACCTGTAGGTTTAAGGAAAAATGGTGAGTAATGTACGACCTGCATATCAGACACATAAAACACTCCTGCACATGTACAAAACATTTTGTTTAAATTAAACTCTGCCAATACATATTCTTTTCAGCCTCTCTTAAAGAAGAATTTTGTAAAATAGTCCATGAGTACTGCAAAATAATTCTAGTGCGGAAAATGTATTTTAAATAATACTACTAAAACACTAAACCTCCCAGCATTGGTGAACAGTGGCTAGCAGAAACAATCATCGGACTACCTATAGTCTCTCTATCGGGACCCTTGACCCCCCCCCAACAAAAATTCTAGTGGCCAAAATGTCTATTAAATACCCTGATGGTCTAGCGTTGCATTCTGTAATTAAATAAAAAAAATGTCACCACTTACCTGTCCTGCAATCCCATGCTGCTCTCTTTACATAGCAAGCATGCTCCACCTGTGATACCAGGAATTCTCTATCTGGTACCCAGAAATCTCTTCCAGGTATCAGAGGGAGACCGCAGCAATGGTGATGAATGAACTGTATGGCATTAAATAGGATGCTTCAAAAAACAGAGCTGCCTACACACTCTGCCAATGTTTGATTGGATGCTGGCCAGTGACATCAGGCTTATTTCTGTGTTGGGTGCTGGAACTCAGAAAGTGTTTCAGTACCTGGCATCCAGCTGCCATTCTGCGTATTGTACCAGGGCACCTTTATGTGTGGGGGTGCAAACTACACCCCCTACATAAGACATTGGTGTTATGCGACTGTCCTGTGGACTTCTAAAAAAGATAAGCAGAAAAAAGAGTAAATACCAGCTGGGATGCTTACAGGGTGGGAGGAGAACTAAAGGCAGGAAAGGTCACAAGTGGGTATTAACTTTCTGGCAAGTCATGGACTCAGGATTACCAAGACTTTACTTGCTATATGACTATTCTGGTCATACTTACTAAGTAAACAAGCAAAAATGAGCCTGATAGCCCTGAAGTCAGAAATTACAATTCCATATTTCTATCTCCTTTAAGTCTTGTGGCTTTGGAAATATGTCTATCTAAATCCCAGGAAACATTAACATGTGTTAAAAATGTATTTAAAGTATTACTAAAAGTATACTTTTTTTATTTGGTTAGATTAAGGGAGAGTTATGGCCCCTGTAATTTTTTTGTCATTTGTGTCCCCATTTGAGGACTTCCCCCCTTATCCCTGTTCTGATGACAAACCTAAAATCAGGATTTCCTTACCATAATAATACTTTTACATGCTGATCTTTTTGAATGTGTATTTAAACTGATCTCCGGGATAAGAATCATTTACCCTCTCCACTTCAGTCGTTATTGAGGTCTTATAGTAGAGCTTGGAAAGACTTGTTCACAAAAGTATAACTCTGAATTTATGAAATTTGGTTTACCAAAGGTTAAATAAAACATTAGATAGAGCCCCTTTAAAAAATTGCGGTCAAGCCTTGCACAGAATTAATGCCTTTGTGTTTCAAGGAGAAACAACACGGGAAATGCAGTATCAATGAAATGTGCCCACTGTACAGTATAAAGACTTTTTATAGTGGTGAATACATCTGAATACTATGGCATCTGCAACCATAGAGCATGAAAGAATAAAGAATTACGCACAGGTATCTACTATACTACATCACAGGATCATGGCAAAATACAAGGATACGTTGCAAAGATCCTTAGAATATTTGATTTGGTCATAAATTGCATTTAACTCCATTTTTTTTCATTATATTTTGTTGTGAATAAATTACAGACTTTCCCATTTTAAACCTAAATATATAATATATACTGTGAGGGAGATTTACTAAAAATGGAGCACTCAGAATCAGGTGCAACATAGCCAATCAGCTTCTAACTTTAGCTTGTTCAATTAACCTTTGACAATAAAACCTGGAAGATGAGCGGATTCTATGCAGAGCTGCAACAGATTTTGCACTCTCCAGTTTTAGTAAATTAACCCTTGTAACATAATGTATAACAGTTCCATTTTTCAGAGATTTTCAATTATGAAATTGAACTTCACCTTTCTAATTACAAATACTGAAATACAGAGATTATTTTCCAATTCTGACTAAATCAGAATGAAGCTGTTGCCCACAGGAGCCAATTGGAATCCATGTTTTAGTTTCCAGGGCAAGCTATTAGCCAAAACCTGATTGTCTGCCATAGTGTCTTATTTTTTCTTTTTCTTAGCTTTCATAAACCAGAACTTACATTTTTATGTAAATAGCCTGTCCAAAAAAAGACATTACGGGCCGGATTCACGTAGCTCGGCGCATCTTTATACCGGCGTAGCGCATCTCATATGCGCTACGCCAACGTAACTCAGTGAGGCAAGAACAGTATTCACAAAGCACTCGCTCCCAACATAAGCCCGCCTAATTCAAAGTAGGAAGGAAGTGGACGTGATCCATTTAAATGAACCGTGACCCCATGCAAATGAATGGCCGAACGGCGCATGCGCCGTCCCGTGGACGCTTCCCAGTGCCATTCTCAGAATCACGTCGGACCTAATGCCTAAGATACGTCGAACCACTGAACGTAACCTACGCCCAGCCCTATTCACGTAGTCCTACGTAAACGGCTGTTTCGTCGTCTATACCTTTGCATGGGTTGCGCCTCATATATGGTGGACTAACTTTCCACCGGACGTACGTCTTACATAAACGGCATATATTACTGCGACGGGCGCAAGTACGTTCGTGAATCGGTGTATCTAGGTCATTTCCATATTCGACGCGTAAGTCAATGGAAGCGCCCCTTGCGGCCAGCGTAAATATGCGCCCAGGCTCCGACGGCGTAGGAAACTTACCTCGGTCAGATGAAGCCAAATTTCAGGCGTATCTTGTATTAAGAATCAGGCGCATAGATACGACGGCGCATCTGTGCACTTACGCGGCGTATCTACACATACGTTGGCGTAAGTGTTACCTGAATCTGGCCCTATTTCTCTTTAACCACTTAAGACCCGGACCATTATGCAGGTTAAGGACCTTGCACCTTTTTGTGATTCGGCACTGCGTCGCTTTAACTGACAATTGCACGGTCGTGCGACGTGGCTCCCAAACCAAATTTGATGGTTTTTTGATCACCTCTGCGGTTTTTATTTTTTGCGCTATAAACAAAAATAGAACAATTTTGAAAAAAATGCAATATTATTTACTTTTTGCTATAATAAATATCCCCAAAGAAGATATAAAAAACATATTTTTTCCTCAGTTTAGGCCGATACGTATTTTTCCTATTTTTGGTAAAAAAAAATCGCAATAAGCGTTTATCGAGTGGTTTGCGCAAAATTTATAGCGTTTACAAAATAGGGGACAGTTTTATGGCATTTTTATTAATATTTTTTTTTACTAATGGCGGCGATCAGCGTTTTTTTTTCATGACTGCGACATTATGGCGGACACATCGGACAATTTTGACACATTTTTGGGACCATTGTCATTTTCACAGCGAAAAGTGCTATAAAAATGCACTGTTACTGTGAAAATGACAATTGCAGTTTAGGAGTTAACCACTAGGGGGCGATGAAGGGGTTAAGTGTGTCTAACTGTAGGGGGGTGGGGCTGGACGTGTGACGTCAGTGATCGTCTTTCTCTATATCAGGGAACGGACGATCACTGACATTGCCACAATGAAGAATGGGGAAGGTGTGTTTACACACACCTCTCCCCGTTCTTCAGCTCCTGAGACCGATTGCGGGACATCGGCGGCGTTCGGGTCCAACGGGCCATGGCTGGGCTCTTAAAGAGGACGTACAGGTACAGTACGGGATATCCTCCTTAAATACCTAGAGTCAGCCCAGCTGGGGAGTTGTTGTCGGGTGGAAGAAATGAGGAGGATGGAGTACTAGGCTGTCGGAGCCTTTGAGGCCACTGTCCATTCTGGGGGGCTGACCTTGGGCCTGGGGACTCGGGTGCAGGATGGATCCTTTCAAAGAACCCATGAAGGATCTGAACAGGAGGCCCGCCAGAGAGGAGTCAGAGAGGACAGCTGGGGCTAGTACTGCCAGGCAAGTCTTCAGGAGGGAACCACCCATATTTGCGCTGCCAGAAGGGCTGGTGGGTGACATGTGCTATCAGAAGTACTGGAGAGGCATGCCAGAGAGGGCTGAGAGGCAATGGTCAGATGGGTGTGGAGCCAGTGAGGATTGCAATGTCACAGGCAGTGGGGACGGGCTGCTGCAGCCAGGAGGGCTGGAAGGGCCTGAAGAGGGATTGCTGGGAGCAGTAGTCCACCATAGGACAGCTAGCACTAAAAGCTTTCTATTCTATTTTTGCTAGGTCCCTGCCTACAAATGGCAGCCCTAAGGCCTGACTGAGTCAGTGTTGGGCCTAACTGTGTCTGGAGTCAAGTGTTGTATAGTGAAGAGGGAGTGATAGTCTGCAAGCAAGTGTTGTGCAGGAGGAGTTTGAAGAAATGCCATGTACAAGGAGTGTACATAGTTCTGTACCAAACTGACTGTTCTATAATTCTACTGGGCATCCCATATATTCCCATCCCTATCAAGTTCAAATTCCGCAATAACACTACAAAAACAAGCATATGGACTGTTCATTGTCTTCAAGGTGATTGGAAATTGAATGCCGGGCTGGGCAGGGTGACAGGTTGGCTACAACTTTTAGCAGCCCGTATGGGGGTACCGCTTTTTTTGCCAGCCATGTCCTACTAGAGAGAATTACCTTCACTTCCAGTCTTACTTCGAATAGACAGGAATGAAGTAAGGGTGCATTCACACCACGATTTTATCATCCTACTTGTTCTCACGATTCTTAGGTTTGAAATCGTACAAATCTGTATGGCAAAACGTATCCATTCACTTCCATTCATTAATGTAGGTCCCCAAGTGCATCCGATTTGATCTGCATCAGATTTGATATGATTTAAAATCGCATCAAAAATCGTGTTTGACCACGATTTTTGGTCCCGATTTGAAATCGAATTAAAATCGTGTCCGATTTTTTTTATATTGTGGTCAATCTAAAATCGTAATATATCGGATGACTGTGCGTTTTTATCCGATAAATCGTACCCGATTTTTTATTACGCATGCGCACTAGACACTGGAACGAGCTAGAAACTTCAAGAATCTTCTTTTTCCCAGAAAGCCAGACATTATTTAAAATCAGGATCCGATTTTTTAGTGAAAATTTTTGACATACGATTACATACGATTTTGTCATATACGATTCCATGGGATTTAACGGTCCGATTATCGGATGTAAAAATCGTGATGTGAACCTAGCCTAAGAGAATTTTTTTTTTTACAAAATAGGGAAATCCTTTTTACCAAAAAACAAAACAAAACAAAAAAACATAGCATTGGAAGATTTTTATTTATTCATTTTCTGGTAATGTTTTTGAATTTCCCTCATTTTCAGTACAAGAGTTCCTAGAATGGTCATCATCTCTGCAGTGAAGACTCAGACAGCAATTATAAACATGACAGTGATTCTAATCTATCCAGACGCTGTCATAAACTAACAAATTCATTTAAGCTTTAGACATATTTTAAAGTGTAATTCCACCCTACCACTAAAATCTCTACATCTACAGACATCCACGGTCTAAGACTAACCTATCTAGCCCTGTAAAGAAGAAATCAGTATACATACCTTTTCTGAAGCCGATCCGGACCAGTCCCACTCTGTGGAGAAGAGTCAGATGACATCAGAAGCTGTATAGTTCGTCTATGGGTGACGTCATTTGTGTCCTCTGCAGAGCTTCCGCCGCTGACAGGAGCAGCTACAAAAAAGGTATGTATCCGTATAGCAATTTCTTCTCTACAGGGTTAGATATCTTAGATTGTGGATGCCTGTAGATGTAGCAATTTTAGTGTTAGGATGGGCTTCCCTTTTAATGTAAAAGCTGTGGAAATGTGGAATAGTCTTCAGCAGGAACATATTCAACGTATAATGGACAAATAGAAAGGCTGACTGCAGGTTAGACTGGATTTGTAGGAGTAGTCCTCTATCCATTTCCTGTTGAGGTTTTTCTCTTGTCTGCATTTCTCACGTTACCTATAATTTCCATTGTGACTGTCTAGCGTCATTTCTGTATTTCCTTTAAGTGGGGTGGAAGTGTGGCTGCAGCTGGGTTTAATTTCTCCCAGCTTTAACGTGCAGGCACAGGTATTGGTCAGGGGAATTACAGGGAGGGGTCGCTTGCTTCTGGTCTGTTTCGAGCTATGGTGATGGCTTTTGGGGGGCCGGGGGCCCAGCTCCACTTCGCATCAGATGGGGTGGAGGGGTGGTTTGGGGGGTCCTCTCACGGTAGGGAGGAGTGGGCCATTCAGTAGTCAGACGGTGACTGACATACAGTTGTGCTTATAAGTTTACATACCCAGGTAGAATTTATGATTTCTTGGCCATTTTTAAGAGAATATGAATGATAAAACAAAAACATTTATTTCACTCATGGTTAGTGTTTGGCTAAATACATTTATTATTAATCAACTGTGTTTACTCAATAAATTATGACCACAGAAACAACCCAAATGACCCTAATCAAAAGTTTACATACCCTGGAATGTTTGGCCTTGGTACATACACAGAAGACGGCACACACATGTGGCTTTTTAAATCACAATTGGTGTCTGTGTATAAATCGTCAATAGGTTTCTTAGCTCTCGCATGGATGCACAAAGCAGGCTAGACACTAAGCCATGAGGAGGTAGAAAAGAACAGTCAAAAGACCTGCGTAACAAGGTAATGAAACTTTACAAAGATGTAAATGATATAAAAAGATATCAAAAGCCTTTAATATGTCAGTCAGTACTGTTTAATCACTTATTAAAAAGTGAAAAATTAGGGGCACTTTTGACACCAAGCCAAGGTCAGGTAGACCAAGAAAGATTGCAGCCACAACTGGCGGAAGAATTGCTCAGGATACAAAGAAAACCCTACAGGTAACATGAGAAATACAGGCTGCTCTACAAAAAGACGGCATGGTTGTTTTTAAGAAGTACAATTCAATGATACTTGAACAAAAAACAGCTGCATGGTTGAGCTGCCAGAAGGAAGCCTTTACTGTGCCAATGCCACACAAAAAAACAATGAGGCATGTCAAGGTGTTGGGCATATTGTAACTAGCCTTTTTGGTGGAACTTGAACAGTAAAGGCTTTTTTTCTGGCAACTTGACAATGCAGCTTTTTTGTTCAAGTATCATGGTATTGTGCCCCTTAAAAACAACCACACCATCTTTTTCCAGAGCAGTCTGTATTTCTCCTGAGGTTACCTGTGGGTTTGTCTTTGTATCCCGAACAGTTCCTGTGGCAGTGGTGCCTGCAGTCTTTCTTGATCTACCTGATCTTGGCTTGGTATCAAGATATTGGTACAGTATATGCTTATATCCTTTTTCATTTTGTAGTTTCCTTACCTTATTAGGCAGGTCTTTTGACTGTTCTTTTCTACCTCCTCATGGCTCAGTGTCTAGCCTGCTTAGTGCATCAATGTGAGAGCTAACAAAATCATTGACTATTTATACACAGACACTAATTGTGATTTAAAAAGCCACAAATGTGGGAAATTAACCTTTAATTGCAATTTTAACCTGTGTGTGCCACCTTCTGTGTCTGTACCAAGGCCAAACATTCCAGGGTATGTATACTTTTGATCAGGGTCATTTGAATAGTTTATTGTCATTATGATTTAAAAAGAGTAAACACAGTTGATTGATAATAAATGGCTTCAGCCAAACACTAACCATGAGTGAAAGAAATGTTTTTGTGTTATCATTCATATTCTCTGAAAAATGGCCAAGAAATTCGAGATTTTCCTAGCTTGTGACGGAAAATATTGATTATATGAAGACAGGAGGCGAGTATCTATGCATTAATCCTTCTTTATTAATGCTCACAGCAGAAATGTAAAAACATCTTAATGTAAATATCTAAAGAAAAAACTGTAAGGACTACGTATCCCAGCAGCCCCCTGGCCTTAGCCACTCCCATCTTAGTGTCTATAAATGGGGCTGCCCTCTCCTGATTCCTCCTCTTTCTTTTTGTAAACCTTGAGGTGTCTTTATCAGGATCCTTGCGTGAATCGTGTCTTCAACTGTCGATCCTTCGGCCAGCCGGCCCACGACTACTTAACTGAAGACTGCTTGTAGTAACATCAACAGGTCCCAACGGGGTCGACCAACAGAACGACTTTGACCCACTGGTCATCCAGAAACCGGGGAACATCACCCGAACGACAGGTCGCAATTATATTCCAAACAGGAACGCGGTCAATATCCTGAAACAAAACCCAAAACCATGAGAGGGTTGGGAAGGGAGGGAAGATACTCGCCTCCTGTCTTCATATAATCAATATTTTCCGTCACAAGCTAGGAAAATCTCGAATTATACATCAGACAGGAGGCTCGTATCAATGCAAGTTCAAAGCTTAACACGACATTCAGATCATCATTAAAACAAATATGACATCACAAAATCATAGTATCATAATACAGACATGGCGACGTGTTCCTCCGGCCTGAAGTAAAAAAGGCGAAAACGGTCTCAGAAGACCAGTCGGCCGCCAGTAGTAGGTCAGAAAGAGAACCTCCAGTCGCAACCACCTTGGTAGCCATGGCTCCTCTGGATGAGTGTGCTCCAAACAGGGTAACATCTATACCCGCCATTGCCATGATTGATCTAACCCAACGTGCCAAGGTAGCCGGGGTGACCGGGTGATGAGGTCTTATATAGGATATTAGGAGTTGGGAAGAACCCGGGGTTCGTAGGTCATTCGTGCTCGTTTCGTAAGCCTGTAGGCACCTAACCACGCATAGCCGTGGGTGTGCGGGAAAATAGGGGTAGAACACCGAACGTAGGCCTGTTTTGGTTCTGCGGGTTACCGTGAACCTTACTCCTTGAGGTGAAAACTGCCGTCTGGAGATGTCCAAGGCCCTAACGTCTGAGACACGTTTGATGGAAATCAGGCATAGCAGAACTGTAAGTTTAAACGACAGCAACTTGAGAGGCAGGGAATCGTTGTCCTCCCAACTTGAGAACATGTCAAGGACCCTGGAGACATCCCAGGTCGATTGGTATTTAGGCCGAGGGGGTCGTTTGAACCTGATGCCCCGTAGCAGTCTGCAGATCAGGGGGTGTTTGCCGATTGGTAGAGAATCCACCGGATAGTGTTAGGCCGATATGGCCGATCTGTGAATATTGATGGAGCTGTAGGACCTGCCGGAGTTGAAGGAATCCGCCAGGTAGTTTGCTACGACGGTTACAGGGGCACGCACTGGATCAGCCTGCCGTTGGTCACACCAACGCACCCAGAGCTTCCAGGCTGATCGATACGCTGCTCGAGTCCCGGGGGCCCAGGCCACGGCGAGGAGATCTCTAGCCGAGTTTGAAAGGCCGTCGTGAGTGTCCGGCACCCCGAGACCAACCATGCCAGGAGTGTCAGTGTCCCCTCCTCCACCAGGGGATGAACGCCCTTGGTCGGGTGGGAGAGGATGTGTGGAAGCTGGGGAAGAAGCCTGGGATGGTCGATGACCAGTCCCAGTAGAAGGGGAAACCATGGTTGCGTAGGCCACCATGGCGTGATCAGAACTACAGTCACTTCCTGGTTCGCAATCTGCAGCAGAACCCTGGGGATCATCGAGAATGGGGGAAACGCATAGTGTGTTCCCCATGTCCAAGAGTGACGGAAAGCGTCCACTGCCGAAGACCCGGGGTCCGGTCTCCAGCTGAAAAAGCGTGGCAGCTGATCATTGAGACGGGAGGCGAAAAGGTCTATGCCCAAGGGGCCCCAAAGTAGATTCAGTTGGGCGAAGACTGGTCGGTCCAAGCACCAATCACTGGAGTCGATAAGGTATCGGGAATTCCAGTCTGCGACAGTGTTGGACGTACCCGGAATGTACTCCGCCATAAGGATGATGTCTCGAGACAGACAGAAGTGCCATATCTCTGAAGTGATGTCCGCCAGAATCTTGGATCTGGTGCCTCCTAAGCGGTTGATGTATTGTACCGCTGCAATATTGTCCATGCGTAATAAAACGCAGCAGTTGGACCGTTCCGCTAGGAAACTCTGAATAGCGAATAGCGCCGCTGAGAGTTCCAAAGCGTTGATGTGTAAGAGGGATTCTTCTCTGGACCAGGTCCCTCCCGTCGAGGTCTCCCCCAGTCGGGCGCCCCAGCCTCGGCGGCTCGCGTCCGATTCTATGACGACGTCCGGACGTGAGTTGAAGATTGTCCTGCCGTTCCATTCGGTGGCATGTTTGAGCCACCATCGTAGTTCGACCTGGGCTTCCGAGGAGAGGGGGACCTCGTCCGCGTAACGGAGACCCTGTCGAAGGTGTAAAATTTTCAACCTCTGGAGGGCCCTGTAATGCAGGGGGGCCGGAAATATGGCCTGAATGGATGCCGCTAGCAGGCCTACTATGTGGGCCAGTACGCGTAGGGATAAGAACCCCTTGCAAAGTATTGCCCTGATCTCCTTGCGAATCAGGGCCAATTTCTCGCTGGGCAAGCGAAGGACAGCTCGATTGGTGTCTATCGAGAAGCCTAGGAATTCCATTTCTTGGGCCGGAACGAGCACCGATTTTTCCTGATTGATCAGGAAGCCTAGACCTTGTAGAAGGTTGATCGCCCAAGACATGTGGCGGTAAGCTTGGTTCCTGGAGTAAGCAATTATGAGGATGTCGTCCAGATAAATGATCAGACGTACTCCTCTGCTCCTCAGCGATGCTACGACCGGTTTCAATAGTTTCGTGAAACACCATGGGGCGGATGACAACCCGAACGGGAGGCATGTAAACTGCCAAGTGCGTCCCCACCACCTGAAACGGAGAAGGTGTTGGGATTCTTGATGCATGGGGACGGTGAGGTATGCGTCCTTTAGGTCTACCTTCACCAACCAGTCTCCCGGCACGAGGAGATCTCGGAGGCAATGAATGCCCTCCATCTTGAAATGCCGATAGGCGACATGTTGGTTCAAGTCCCGAAGGTTTATGACCGGGCGGTAGCCCCCCCCTTTCTTCTTGACTAAGAAGAGATTGCTGAGGAACCCTGGGGAGGAGGGGTCGACTTCGATCACTGCATGTTTGGATATGAGATCCCTGAGTTCGTTGTCTATCAGGGCTACATTTTGCCCCGCAAACTGGATGGGGGGTGGAATTACTCCCAGATTCGGTGGGGGATAAAAGGTCTATCTGAAACCCTGCAACCGCATTCAGTATCCATGAATCTGCCGTAATTGCAGACCAAGCGTGGGTAAAAAACATTAGACGGCCCCCCACAGGTGTGAGGGGTATGGGAATGTGTGTGGTACTCACCGGTATACAGGCGGGAACGAGGGTATCCTCTATGGCTGCGTCCCCTCCAGGGTCTGCCACGTGGCGGGAAGAAAGGTGCAGGTTGCGCCGTGGTGTTGTACGGAGTGGGAGCCTGGGTGTAGTGAGGTTGGGCAGCTGATCTCTGGAATGGTCTGCTGTTGTTCGCTTTTTTGAGAGACGTTTGTGCCTTATCGAGGCTATTAAACATGCCCACGAATTTATTGATGTCCTTTACTAAGGAATCACCAAATAACATGCCCTCTGCTGCGGGGCCTGGTTCGGATTCCGCCAGATGGGCCAGTTGCGGATCAAGCCGCATGAGGATTGAGCGTCTGCGCTCGACAGAGCAGGCGGTATTGGCGCTGCCCGTCAGACATATGGCCCTTTGGGCCCAGCCACGTAATTGTGCTAGATCAACTGTCTGGCCAGCGGTCGCAGCTTGTTCTGCCAGATTTAGGATCTTGGTCAGGGGTCCGAATAGATCCAGGATGCGGTCTTGTATATTTTTAAAAGACCGGTCTATCTCCTTTTTGGGGAATTTCCCCGTCTTTAGCAGATATTTTGCTAGGATGGGGTCCACCTCGGGTGTACTGACCGCCTTCATGGGGATGTGGGGACGAGGGCATTCCGCTCTAAGCTTATTGCGGTTTGACCTCTCCAGGGATCTACGTGCCCAAAGCTTGACGTACTGTGATACGTGGGGAAGGGGAGACCAGTCCCCAGAGCGTGGGTGGGAAATAGCGTCCGGGTTGAACAGTGGCTCACCCATGGCGTCCATAATATCTTTGCCCTGGTTGTCAGGGTTGGCATCATGTAGGAGTGCCGTTGCCCCCGCATTCTCTTCATTGTAATCAATATCTATTATTTAATATATATTAATCAATATAAATCCATAAAAAATCTGTCACCACTTATCTTTTGGCCGTGAGCAGAAAGAAAGAGGAGGAATCAGGAGAGGGCAGCCCCATTTATAGACACTAAGATGGGAGTGGCTAAGGCCAGGGGGCTGCTGGGATACGTAGTCCTTACAGTTTTTTCTTTAGATATTTACATTAAGATGTTTTTACATTTCTGCTGTGAGCATTAATAAAGAAGGATTAATGCATAGATACGAGCCTCCTGTCTGATGTATAATCATAAATTCTGCCAGGGTATGTAAACTTATGAGCACAACTGTATGGGTGGTCAGGCAGACTGTGGACACTGGACAGGGTTTATAATGAGTAGTTTGGAGGTTGTTGTGGGGATTGTGTTTGCTGAAGCCATTATGGGTCTCACAGTGTTCTTGGCCACATGGGGTGGGTGTTGGTTCAGCATGGTGTGTTTTCCCACACCTTTATCAGTTCATTTGAACATGGCTGGTTGCCACATTGTTTTGCTCAGTTGCTTGGGCCTCATTCCTTGGTTTGTGTTGAATCATGGGGCAGCACTGCTTACCACCTTGTTCCAACCATCTGCACAGCTTGCACCCCATACGTCACGTAGAAGTGGCTAGCAAATGTACCTGCTAGGCATGTGCGTTTCGTTTCGTTTCGAATCGAAATTCGGACAAATTTTTCATTATTCGGACATTCGGATGCATACGAATTCCCGAATTGCAATATTAATGAATTTACCGAACGAACGTTTTCGATTCCGAATCGAAAACCCGTGGACGAAATTCGATCGGAATTCGAATTTTTTTTTTTCGAATTCCGATCGAATTTCGTCCGCGGGTTTTCGATTTGGAATTCGAAAAAAAATATTTTTATTTTTTTTTTATTTTTTTTGAATTCCGATCGAATTTCGTCCGCGGGTTTTCGATTTGGAATTCAAAATTTTTTTTTTTTTCCGATCGAATTTCGAAATTATATTCGAAAAGAGACTATTTGTTGTCGAATCCGGTCGAAATACTTTCGAATTCGACCGGATTTTTCGAAATTCGGTCGAAAAATGAAACGAAAGTTCCGAAAACGAATTTAACACATGTAACGAACCTAACTTAACGAAATTAATTAAAAAACGAATTAAAACGAAACGAAACAAAATTTTCCCTTTTGCACATGCCTAGTACCTGCCTGTTTGCACCGGGGCACCCCACATCATAGCTTGGCAGGGGTCACATGCACGTTACAATCTGGACCTCCTCCACCCAGTAGTCACTCACTGTGTCCACTACTCCACAAGTCATGCTTTTGCCTTTACGTATTAGGTATTAGGTCACAGCGTTCACCACTGTAGTATTAATTATCATGTTTAAAAAAAGGAGGGTTAATCCAGGTTGAAGGTAAGACATGGTTACAGTTGATGTATTATGCTCACTTTTGACAGTTTTGGTTTGTATAGGTCAAAGTGCAACTGCTCCCTCCATTGCACATTTCATTCCTGGGATGTTAAAAAATATATTTTAGCTGGCAAAGGTGCCAATTTGGCGTCCCTGTTAATTGCCGCCCATGATCTTGCCGACAACAAGTCGCATGCTTGCACGTTTCTGTTGTTATTAAGACCAGGGACCACAGGCTCAACCGTAAGCCCTCCATCCCAGAGTTTGTCCTGGACTTTAGTTTATTTAGGGACATTATTTGCAGGAGAGGGGGGAAGGAGCTGGATCTTTACTTCTATGCAGTGGTGGAATTGGGCCAGAAGTACGGGGGGGTTGGCTTTCATCATTCTTTTTCTGCTATTTTTGTGCAACACCAGCTGGTAACAGTCTGGAGCAATATAGACACAGAGCTATTTTACTGACATTTTGCTGGGTTGAGGTCGCCAGTTTTTGCGACATGCCGGTCATCGTCTCATACCACGTACTGGTGCCCCAATACAGAACTTTCTCTTTCCTCCTAGCCCCAGCTCATTTTGCTTCGTTTGACAAGTTAGTTCCACCGATTAATTTTTTAGGGAAGTCAGATTTTTAACAACTTCAACCATGGCACGTGCCACTATAGTCCATGCCGTCTGTTGCATGTTTGTGCCAGCTGTTACAGGGCTCACCCGAAATCGACCTGTTCACTTAAACAGAGCAAGACCACATGACTAAGGACATGACTAAGCAGCATTAACGTGCCAAATTTACAGGCCTGTTTGGCCTCTCATCCATTGCCCATGCTAGGTCTGTTTTTGGCGGAGGGTTTTACAGGGGGGGTTCCACACAGGATTTATTTCATTACCTTTAAGCACATTTGAATGTCAGAATTTGATATCATCAGCCACAGACAAGGAGGTGGTGTATTAGCTGGTCCAGACCGAACTGGAAAAGGGTTTTGTCATAGGACCTTTTTCAACACAGATTTGGAGGGTCAACCCCCTTGGTCAGGTTAAAGGTACATTTTCTAATAAATTATGTTTAATTTTTCAACTTGTCAGCCCCTCATTCTTCACATGTACATAGCCTTAACTCCTTAAAGTTTAAGTTTTCACTCAAGTATGCGTCAGTGTATCAGGCTATACAGCGTATAATCGGGGTGGGTGAGAGTGCTTAACTGTCCAAAGCTGACAGAGCGGATGCTTTTAAACTCCTCCCGATTCTGTCGTCACTCTGGCAGTGGCATGGGATAAAGTGGAGAGTCTGTATTATGTTGCTAATAAACTTACCTTTGGGTCGAAAAGCAGCCCTTGGTTGTTTGACACTTTCACGCAGGCACTCAGCTGGATACTCAAGCATATAGATTGCTGTCATGAAGTCATCCACTATCTGGATGATTTCCTCCTCATCAAAAGTTCCAAACAGGCCCCCGCTGATCTACAGAAACTGACATCACTGTTCTCTGCTCTTAATGTCTCTCTGGCGGCAAGGAAAATGCAAGGCCCGGTTACTCCTGGGGAATCGCACTGCATACTCAGGCCATGCAGGCCAGTCTGCCTACAGATAAGCTAGATGGGATCAGAGACCATATACATGCATTTACGATCTCCCAAGCCTGTTCCAGAGAAAAATTGCAGTTATTGTTGGGCATGCAAAATTTTGCCATAAGGAACCTTCCCCAGGGTAGGTCGTTCATTTCTTGGCCTTGTTACCCTTAGCGCCTGACTTGGACTTTTGGGTCAAGTTGGATTCCATGGCTCTATCTGACTTGTGACTGTGGTTCCTCCAACCCTGGAACGGAATCGCCATGTTCATCCCTGCAGAGTTGGTTATTTCTCCTCAAGTCTTGACTGATGCAGCACCCACCAAAGGCTATGTGGTTATTTTTGGCACTCACTGGCTAGTTGGGCCATGGCCAGATGAGATTTTGGCTATTACAGGGTTTGTGGAGACATCATCTTTGTTCGAGATTTACCCCATAGTGTCGGCAGCGTAGGCGTGGGGTCACGTTTGGAGAGGTAAAATGGTTGTTTTCTCCTCAGACAATCAGGCTACCTCAGAAATTGTTAGCAAAAGCAGATCCAGGTCTTTATCCATTATGTCTTTTGTACATAGGCTGATTTGGCTGTCCCTTCAGTTCCATTTCCACATACTCTGTAGGTTCATCAGTGTGGTGGAGAATACAGCAGTGGATGCTCTGTCCCGTTTTAACTACCCACTATTTTATTGGTAGGTCCCAGACGCCTGTGCCACACCATCCCCGCACTTCTCGCTGCCAACTATGGACTAGATTCCCACTGGGCCACGCAGCAGCTTTGATTAACAAGTCATTGTCAATTAACACCAGGAAGGCTTATGACACGGCCTGGAATACCTCACCAGGCTTTCCAGTCTCGGTATCCTAGGATTAATTACCACAACATTCAATATCTACTTTCTTTTGTTGCATTCTGCCATTCACAGCTCAAGCTATCCTACAGCACTATCAAGACATATCTGGCAGGAATCCAACACTTTTTGTCCTTGCGAGACCCCAATAGGCCCTCCATTTTTGCAGCACATCCCATCAACACCATTCTTAAGGGGATACAGAAGAGTAATAACGGTTGGCAGACTCCCCATCACAGGGCATATATTCTGTAGCATGTCCGATATACTTTCCATGTCTCCTTTGGGGCTGCTACCCAGCTTGGTCCTCAAGGCGGCCATGTATCTGGCTTTCTATGGTTTCCTCAGGCCGGATGACTTCACTCGTACTGGGACGAGATCCCATATACTCTTGATCAACCAGTTAGTTGGGTACCTCAATAATTTTCGGTTTCATCTGGATGCTTGTAAAACGCAGCAGACAGGAGTCGGTACTGACATTCATTTTTTTGAGATGAGCAATGCCTGGTGCCCGGTCACAGTTAGACCAACTCATGGTGGTAACAGTGGTTAAAACCAGGGATAGTCCTCTATTGCCTTTCCCTAGTGCTCCCCTCTCCACAGCACATGAAACATTGCCGCACCCTTGCTTATAAACCTAGGTTTGGACCCCAATGCTTATTCTGGCCATTCTTTCAGAATAGGTGCTTCTTGCCAAGGGGTCCCTGCTCACATAATTAAGAAGTTAGGTTGCTGGAATTCAGCATGCTTCTCCAGATATATCCCGGATCCACCGAGCTGTCACGGGCATTCATGCATTTGTTTGATTAATGTTACATACGGTTACCTTCAATAAATTTGTTTGCTAGCTCATCCTACTTTCTTTATATTTGCCCCCTTTAGGCATACTGACCACATGACTACAGCACACCCCAGGTCACTTTTACCATTTTCCCCTCAGACCTTTCCTAATACGGTCTATCAGAGACTCAGAGTACAAACGGGAAGGCTGACCTCAGGTCAGCCTGGATTTGTAAGAGGAGACGGCTGTATTTAAGCCCGCCCTCTAGCCTCATTTGCTATCAACGTTTCTCTCGTGTCCCACCCGCCCTTTCCTTTTTCCTTCTATTTCTTCTCTTTTACTTATACTTGGGTGTGCCCCCTTTAGGCATACTGACCACGTGACTACGACACACCCCAGGTCACTTTTCCCGTTTTCTCCTCAGACATTTCCTAATAGGGTCTACTAGAGACTCAGAGTACAAATTATAACCTGATTGCCTTTGGTAATAAGGAAGGTTATAAATGTTAATTTTCCACTCTAGCTCTGTATGATAGCTAAAGATAAACACCATTTCTAAAAAGTTATAAACTGAAATTGTATTACCATATACAATAGAAAAATGAAAAACTAAATAAACTATATTATACTGTTTAATCACTTCAGAGAAAACATTTATTTCCCCGTTCCTTTGTAATTATGGGAACCAAGCTCAATTTTGCATTAACTCTAGTCTCTTAAGATCTAATAATAACCACTCAATATTATGTGTATTTGAATTTGTGTTTTTAATATAGTTTAATAATCCAGAAAAATGTTTTTATATTTAGTCTGAAAATATATCTTGAAATATATGTATATAGTTCATACCTAATGGGAATATAATTTAATATGCACACATGTAATGTAATATTCATATATGAAATGTAGAAAATATGTTTCTTGCGCAGTGTCTGTTTGCTGGGATCTTCAGAGTATTTGATGTAGTGTTATTGGACATTTTCATTATGCTATAAATAGAAAGTTGTATTGAATGTCAATCAAATGTATACTATTAGTTATGTCTTAGTTTATTTCCAATTACTCCATAACTGTAGTGGACACAGGGGTTTATTTATAAGAACTGAAGCAAAGAAAGTTGTTTATGATAGTGATAAAACCCAATCAGAATCCAGTGTTGTATTTCTAATGCGTACAGAACATGGCAGCTGGCATCTAATACATAGTTGTATGAAAAACATATTTACTTTTTTAATTTACCTGCTTCGGGCTCAGTTCTTACTACTGCAATGCGACTTTGATGAGATTTACAGTGCAATTATGTGGTTCACCTTTTTTTTTTTTATAAATCTCTTTATTCATTTTTTTAAAAAAAATTCTGGGAACTGGGCTAGTAAGGCATGGATAAGCTGCCTGTACCTAAATGCATAGCTCTCGGGAATATTCCAAAGCTGTCTCATTTCCACATATGAGAGAAACTTTCCCCCCTGTATCAACTGTGATAATTTCTTCACCCCATATCTAGTCCATGCTCCCGGGTCCTGAATTGAATCCAGGTGTGGTAGCTCAGGATTTCTCCACAGTGGAGTATTTGGGGATAGGTTCTTTTTTTTAGATCTCCTTCTCTTCCCATAACAGCTTTCCATATTTTAACTGTTGTTCTCATTGCTGGGGTCAAATCTCGCCTTGTTTTAATCCCTCTATACAACAGTCCCTGCAGTGCTTCTACCGATTGGACCCATCCGGGTTTAATCATCTCCCTGCTGTCACTAACTGTGCAGCTGTATAGTATTTATGAAAATCTGGGAATGCCAGTCCTCCCTGTGCTTCTGGTCTCATGAGTGTACTTAGTTTAATTCTAGCTGGTTTATTTACCCATATAAATGTAGAGAGCATTCCGTGTATCTGTATAAAAAAACTTTTTGGCAACCACTGTGGAGAGTTCCTGAAAACGTACAGAAACTTAGGAAGGACTTTCATCTTTACCAAGTTTATACGTCCCAGCAGCGACAAAAGCAGTATCACCCAAATTTTTAGTCTCCTCCCAAGCTCCTGCACCTCTGGATCTAAATTTAATTTCCGAAAGTCCTCGATCTGTTTGGATATTATTATACCCAGGTATTTAAATTCCAATACTCATTTCAATGGTGAATTCGTGGGCAGCGTTTTTGTGCTACTTGATCTATGGGGAACAATATGGACTTACCCCAGTTTACTTTAAGCCCTGTAAATACTGAGTAGGCATTCAGCAGTTCCAAGGCTCCCCCTAGAGATGGACCCGCATCTCTTAAAAATAGCAGCATGTCATCTGCATACAGGGCTACCCTCTCCTCCAGCCCACCCAAAGTACCTTAATATTTGATGTAGTCCTAAGAGCCTCTGCCACTGGCTTTATTGCTATTGCGAAGAGCGCCGGAGAGAGAGGGCAGCCCTGCCTCGTGCCTCTATATAACTGGAAAAAAGATGACAATCCTCCTCCCAACTTCACTGCTGACATTGGTCTCCCATATTAAAGGGGAAACAACAACTACAAGTAGACATTGATGGTCAGACTTTCAGGCCAAGGAAGTATATTTAAAAAATATAGTTTAATAACATATTGAATTACAAAAAATATATATAATAGAACAATATAATTTACAACAAGTGACCACTGTATGCACAATCCTCAGAAGTCGCCAACGCCCGTTTCGCCGTGGGGCTTCTTCAGGATGATAATGAGGACTACGTGAGTGACAGAGAACAGAAAGTTATATGACAGATGGTCCTCCAACGGATGCATCCATAAGGCATATACGGCAAGAAAAAGGGGTCTCAAGATCATTAAAGAACTTGTCCAAAAGTTTCCATAGACAAAGATCTTGAAATGACCAAAAGGTCAAAACATAAACCGCAGGCTTGAAAACGGGCGCCACAGGAAGGATTGCACATCAATTATGCTAACATAAATGGTCCTGGGCCCACTGGGACAGCAGATATCAGCAAGCAGCAAGCATAAAAAGCCCTGCAAAATGGGTCCTTGCTAAGACGGTTCCCACGATGGACAACAGTGTTGTGGGCTATATAGAAAAATTCATGCAGCTGAACCAAAGATAGCGTCTGTGTCCCAGGGTGTCCCATCCTTCTGAGTATTTCCCAGAGGAATGGCCATTCAATTGTATCGAAGGCCTTCTCTATATCTAGAGAGGCCACTGTCCTTGACCCCTCATACATATGGTGGGCATGTATATTCGTATAGAGCCTACGTAAATTAATATCTGTTCTCTGTGGCATGAATCCTGTCTGGTCTGAATCTATTATATTTCTGAGCAGAGGTTGTACTCTAAATGTTAATATTTTTGTCAATATTTTCAAATCTGTATTTAATAATGCAATTGGCCTGTACGATGAGCATAGCTTTGGGTCTTTTGTTTCCTTATATATTAATGTTATATGTGCCTCTCTCATTGATTCTGGCAGGGCCCCTTGTATTAGCCCACTTGTAAATACTTCCGCTAGTTTGGGGGCTATTAATGCTCCATACTTTTTATAAAATTCTGCAGGGATTCTGTCCAGGCCTGGTGCCTTTTCTCCAGAAAAAGTGTGCATAACCACCATGATCTCCTCCACCACAATGGGACGAACCAATGCTCTTCTCTCACCATCCGACAACCATCCAAGGGCTATCCGGTCCTGTAGGTCCGTCATATCCTCCGGGCAGAAGCCGGATGGGAGAGAGGAAGTATACAGGACACTATAATACTCTCTAAAGGCCTCCAATATCTCTTTGGGTTCTTTTACTATCTGTCCGTTTAAGTCCTCGATCTCTGATATGATTGTAGCTTGATGTTCTTGTTGCGCCAGCCTTGCTAGAAATCTACCCCCCTTATCTCCCTGTTCAAAGATATTCTGTCTATTTCTATGCATTTCTAGTCTTGTTATTTCCTCCATGTGTAAGTGTAGATCTCTTTGTGCCGCCATCATTAAATCAAAATTAGTGCTACTGGGATCTTGCCCATATTTCTCCCTTTGTACATCAATCTGCATTTTCAACTCTTGTTCCTTAACCTTCTGTTTTTTATTAACAGCTGAGATATTTGATATGTATTGCCCTCGTATATAAGCTTTAAACGCATCCCATACAGTCTCTACCGAGGCTGATCCTGCATTATTCTCCCAGTATTCCATAATTATTGATTCCATTTTCCCTACTATTTCCGGGTGTCCCACCCATTGCGGGGTTAATCTCCACAAGGATGCATTTCTTGGGGTTGGGATATGTATTGACAAAAATAGCGGGATATGGTTCAACTTTAATGCGACTTTGGATTTTCTGTAGAGCCAAGTCCCACTGTATGGCCCCTTTCACATAAGATACTGCAAGTAACTGCGTGTTTTTCCTTGTACCTATGCATGTATTTGATGTGAATTTTACATGCAGTTGATGCTCACTTTACATGCGATTGACATGTATATTTCTGTCTGCATTTGTCCCGTGAGGTCAATTCCTTCCTCTTTCTTTCCTTGGGCTTCTATGTGCACTGTGATGTGTTTTTGCGCATTTGTGGTGTGGAAAAATGCAGTATGCTGTACTTTTCTGCACTGCATCGCACATTTTGGATTGTCTATACATTTGGAATGCAGTCCAAAATGCATCCAACTGCATCCCACTGCATTAGTTGTCAATCTCAAGTAGTGCAAGTGTGTAAAAAAGGCTGTAAATTAAAAATGCTTTCAGAAATAGAAGTGTTAATATTTTGTTTTTATCAATTAACAAAATGGAAAGTACATGAACAGAAATCCAAATACATTTTTTTTTTTTTTTTTGTGTGACCACACTTTGCCCTCAAAAGAGCAGCAGCATTGGCATGTAGGTTGTTCCAAACATCTTGGAGAACTAATCACAGATCTTCTGTGGCTGTAGACTGCCTCCAATCCTTCTATCCCTTCATGTAATCCCAGACATGATGTTAAGATCAGGGCACTTTGGGGATCAAACCATCGATTTCAGGACTACGTGTTCTTCTTTATGCTGAAGATAGATAGTTTTTAATAACGTTGACTGTATCTTTGGGGTCATTGTCCTACTGCAGAATACATTTGGGGCCAGTCATACCTCTCTCTCTAGCAGCAGATTGTAAATCCCCATAGCAGCAGATCACCAGTCACAGAAATATTGCAGCTCACCATCCGGTCACACACAGTGATAAATTTACTCTCGAATATGCACCCAGGTGACTATAGCTGTCGGCACCCTGTCAACATGTAGCAGTGATCGTGTAAACTGGAGAGCGATGTGCAGTTTTCTGATTTCCCTTATGGCAAAAATACAGTAATACAGTCCTTTTCTCCACCTATTACTGTCGCCCTCTGGGAACTGTAATCCAATGGTCCATAAGAGTCCATAGCATGGCTCCCTTCCTAAACTTCAATTCCCACATTCAATTGTAGCCATCGTAGGGGTCTCTTGAATTCTTTAGGCTTGTCTGCTCCCCCAGAGAATGCCTGTTGGCCAGACTCATGGCTGTACATGCCTGCCACTAGACTAACACCAAGCGGGCTATTTAAACATCACTGATGCACTAGGACGTTGCCTTATGGTCTACAGCATTCCTGCTTATCTGCTACCTGTTCCTGTGTTTGATCTTCTGGTGCCGCTCTGATCCATCTGACCATGCTTGAACTTTGCCTTTACCGACCCCTGGCTTGCCCTTTGACCATGTCTCTTCCTGCTCCTTCTGCCTGTCTGCTTTAGGCCTCTTTCACACGGTCCATGTCCATGTGTGGGCTCCGCTTTGCTCACTCCGTAGATCCCCGCTGAGCAGGCAGATGACAGGTCTGTCTCTGCACACTGTGCAGGGACCGACCTGTCAGAGCGCCGCTCTCCCCTATGGGGGATTGGATGACGACGGACCGTAGAGTCTGTTGTAATCCTATGACGAATGGAAAAATAGGGTTTTCCTCCGTCACACTTTGGGGGATCGGAGCGGGTCGGATGTCAGCGGGCATGTCACCGCTGACATCTGTGGCTCCATAGACCTCTATGGAGTGCCCGTTCAGGTCCGCCTAAAAATCTGACAGGCGGACCTGAACAGTCCGTCTGTGTGAAAGAGGCTTTACAGTTGCCAACTCCAGCCTAAACCTGACTACTCACTCCTGCCTGCTGTTCTGCTCCTGACGTGCCTGATATTTACAGACCCGGCTTGCCTGACCCTGCTCTGTGTCTTTGGCCTGTGGCTATCGTCCTTACTCCTGCAGCCTGCCAAGTACCTGCTGTCGGCCTGCCAGTGATCTGCTGATCTGCCAACCTGCTGTCCCTGCTGTCCCTGCTGTCTCTGTGTAACAGTCCAACCTGCATCTGAGTGCACACAGACTACTCATCTGCAGCCATCATCGCAAGAACGGCCAGTCCTGTTATTTCACTAGGGATACCGAGCCAGAGGTGTAAGAGAACCTTCCTCTCCAAGTCAGGCTCCATCATAAGGTACATGACACACAATATGTAAATAGCATTTACTAGGCCACAGTTTTACATAGGAACAACAGGCAGGTTTTAATCAATTAATCAAAGTTAGAGTTTGTAGTCTTATTTTTACACCCTATGCCGGCTGCTGGTGTTTTGTGGCATCGCCTATGTGGTATTTAGAAACAAAACCTTCACTTTATCTGTGAGAACATCTCTATAATTAGCTCCAGTGTCTCCACTCAATTGGGTCCTGTGGATAACAAGTGCGGTCTCAATTGAGAAAATATGTCAGATGCCATACAGAATAATCCACACTGTATTTAGAGACCATATATTGACTAGTAGGTACAACATCCAGTGACCCATCAAACTTTAATTATTTTCCAAACAAGTACATTATTAAAGTCTACATAGCATGTCTTAGTAAGAAGATGCTAGATTAACTAACGGTATATGCAATCTGTGGATACAGTAGAGTTGGACTTTTCTTTATATCTCTGTCCATGTACTCTCCTATATGGGCTACTCAATAATGTCTAGCAATAGACACTTTACACTTGATGATCTCATCATAAAGTGCAAAGAGCACAACGGCCATAATTGAAAAGGACAAAACAAGCAAACTGCATCACAGGTCAATAGATACACTTAGTAAATAAACAGAGTAATTATCACATCATAACATTCTTACCATGATGGAATTCCTTTAGAGCATTGAAGTTTTCCCCGGGTGTGGTTTTAATGCAGCGAAAACTTCAATTTCAAGTACAGAAATATATATTAAAATAATTTATTAATTATTATGAGCCTCCCGGAGCGGCCGGAAGACTACTGGGATCTCCTTTTAACAACTGAGTGGAACTCCAGTCACAAATAATGTCTCCAATAACATTTGATTAGTAACTATGGGCCAGATTCACGTAGAATCGCGGCGGCGTAACGTATCCTAGATACGTTACACTGCCGCAATTTTTCATCGCAAGTGCCTGATTCACCAAGCACTTGCGATGAAAACCTACGCCGGCGGCCTCCGGCGCAAGGCGGGCCAATTCAAATGGGCGTGTGCCATTTAAATTAGGCACGCTCCCGCGCCTGACCTACCGCGCATGCTCTGTTTCCGAACTCCCGCCGTACTTTGCGCGAAGTGACGTAATTTTTTTGAACGGCGACGTGCGTAGCGTAATTCCATATTCCCGGATGGCTTACGCAAACGATGTTATTTTTAAAATTTCGACACAGGGACCACGGCCATACTTTATACAGCAATACGATTGCTGTGTAAAGTTAAGGCACCAAAAAAAAACGACTAACTTTGCGACGGGAAACTAGACTAGCGGCGACGTAGCGAACGCGAAAAACCGTCGTGGATCGCCGTAACTCCTAATTTGCATACCCGACGCTGGTTTACGACGCGAACTCCCTCCAGCGGCGGCCGCGGTATTGCATCTTAAGATCCGACAGTGTAAAACAATTACACCTGTCGGATCTTATGGCTATCTATGCGTAACTGATTCTATGAATCAGTCGCATAGATAGAACAACAGATACGACGGCGTATCTGCTCTGTGAATCTGGCCCTATATACTTTGTTTTGTTTTCTAACCATTGGACATATACCCGGGTATAGAACTGAAACATATCATTTAATAAATTTTTCACAGCAAACCATATATGCTCTGAAGAAGATCCCATATTAAGAGATCTAAACGCATCAGTAACTCAACATGTACAGATGTCCTTGTTATGTACAACTGTATCTGCAATATTGTGTTTGCAATTGTGTCTATCTATTTGATTTATATTTTGTATTACTTTTTGTAACTGGAGATTCTAATTTGTATTGTCATGATTGTGTCCTATGTACATAATTAATAAATTATTTTAATATATATTTCTGTACTTGTTGACATTTTCGCTGCATTAAAACCCCACCTGGGGAAATCTTCCATGCTGTATTATATCGGGGTGCGCAGTGCTCTTCACTCCTCATATGTGTGTCGTTTCTCTTTCATACCAATGGAATTCCTTTTATCCCAGCAAGGGTATGCACATAAAATAACAATATAAACATAGCAAAGGTTAACATGGCTGACACCTTCTGCCGACCACTTCAGAAGCAATCTATTACAGAAAGCAGCTGCAAAGAAAATACACTTATTAACAAATAGGCATCATGCTAACAAGTCCAGATTAAGTTGCAGTCATGTCCATCAAAGCATGAGTTTGCACACCACAACTTTGTTCAGCATAGCATGGCCTTCCCAAAGTGTCATAGGTAAACACTGGTGGAGGTTTTTGTATGTGTTCTCCTCACCTTAGTGGTCCAACCACCATGTCTGGAACTCCTTGCGTCCCACCTCTTATTTTCATCCAATCAGAGAACACTTTGCATTCATTGAATGGCACCCATGCAGCAGGGCAGCTTCATGGCACATGGCCCAGAAGCTAGCAGTGCCTTGCAGTGCTTTCTAGCTTCCAGGTATGGCCCATGCAAAAAACTATGCAAAAAGGCCATACCTAAACTTCAGCTTTAAAGTGGTATTAAAACCAAAAGCAACATTTTTTATTTGCTGCTTACCATTGCATAGATGTCATGGCTGCATTCATTTTTTTTAGGTTTTCTTTCTTTTATTTTCACCCAGTGATCCAGCCAGTAAGTCTGTTTTTTTTGTTTTTTTTAAAGAACATGCTCTCTTGCAGAATGTATCAGTTTAAATGATGAGACAAACTATTTAACACTGTGCTTACAATGATCAGCTTACCGTATTTATCGGGGTATTGTGCGCTCCAGCGTATAGCGTGCACCCCTAATTTTGACCTGTTTTTCCTGTAAAAAAAAATGTATTACATTTTACTACTTACAGTTTTGGTGTCTTGCCTGGCGTCCATCGGCGGCCTCGTCCGGTCCGGCGTCCGTCTGCGGCCTCGGTGGTGTCCTCCCCGCTTCTCCCGCGCTGCCTTTATGTCGAATCTCCGCTTCCCGCGCTCAGTTTGAAGCCTCCGCCGACGTATACCGAGCTTAGTACACTCGGGTATATTCGCCCAGGCTCGGCTTCTCACGCATAAACGTCACAGAGCGTGACTACGAGCGAAGCCGAGCCTGGCCGAATGTACCCGAGTGTACTGTGCTCGGTATATTGCGGCGCAGGCATTCAAACACGGCGCGGGTATCGGCGTATATTGCGCACCCACGATTTTGCCCTGATTTTCAGGGCAAAAAAGTGCGCGATATACGCCGATAAATACGGTATATTTATTTATTAAAAACCTTTATTCCAAAAGCTATAGTTTGGCATCAATTTGTTAGTCTATTTCAATCTGCTAGTACATCTAACACGCCCCTCCCCAAGACTGACAATACTGCTGTCAGAAGGTGGCCCTTGTGCTCATTTTTTCAGAATGGGGGCACTGTAAAACAGGAAGTGTCTTGCTGGCCAGATCACCAGGTGAAAACCGAGGGGGAAAAAGCCTTAGAAATCAAATGAATGCAGCCACTACATAGTATACAGTATAATGATTGGTAACCTGCAATATATAACATTTTCAGTTTTGGTTTAATGCCACAATAATCTGACATTCAGGCTCTCAAGTCTTGTACATTGGAAATCCTGGCAGCTTTTCTATACCCTCAAACAACCATTTTTCAAGCCATCAGCTAATAGTTGAAACGCACTGCCTTCTAGGCAGTAAATCCCACCTAAAGGGCCACCATGAGACGATGTGAAGGGATTTATAGGGGGGCTTTCAAAGTCCCTTCCATGGTCAGAGTGAATTTGATTTGACATTCCATAATGGCCAAAAATCTACCCCAACAATTTACCTGAAGTCTTTTGTGGGAAAGACTTGAGCATAGAGAGCATAATGATCAGTCAAAATCAAAACATTGGCTACCAAACTACCATTATTGGTAATACACAAAAAGTCAATGCACACTAAATCCATGGGCTAGACCTGTTCCTTGGGGGCAATATCTGCAACAATCTGCAACAGATTCCATCATTTATGGCCAAAACAAGTGGTCTTGGATCAGTCCATAGGTTTTAGGAGTCCCCAAAGCCCATTTTGGTCGTGCAAACTTTGTAAAACAGTCTTTCTGTAGACCTGAAGGAGCACTAGCTGTGTCCTTCCAATATGATCATGGAAAAAGTGTTTATTTGACTGTATAGTCCATGGGTGCTCAACCTGTGGCTCTCCAGCTGTTGCAAAACTACAATTCCCATAATGCCTCAGCCTTTGGGAGACATGCTTGTACCTGTCAGCGGCTTGCAATGCCTCATGGGAATTGTAGTTCCGCAACAGCTGGAGAGCCACAGGTTGAGCACCCATGGTATAGTCTATTGATTATTTTGAGTTTATCCTATTCCTTGAGATCGTAGGTACTCTGCTCAAGTAAGGTTCTTTTTATACACTGATCACATGCCTGATGAATGCAGCCCCAAATCATTAGACTTCTTTGCTTTGATGTGATCATTTGAATATATTTTTGGACATTGGGGGTTATTTACGAAAGTATCCGCTTTGCACTACAAGTGTAAAGTGCACTTGGAAGTGCAGTCGCTGTAAATCTGAGGAGTAGATCTGAAATGAGGGGAAGCTCTGCTGATTTTATCATCCAATCATGTGCTAGCTAAAATACTGTTTTTATTTTCCTTGCATGTCCCCCTCGGATCTACAGCGACTGCACTTCCAAGTGCACTTTCAGTGCTTGTAGTACAAAGTGGATTTGCCTTTTTTGGTGTCTCTGAAGCGAACAGACTCTTTAAGGCCCCCTAAACACGTCTGAGGAACTCGACGGGCAAAACACATTGTTTTGCTCGTCGAGTTCCTTGTGAAGCCGCCGAGGATCTCGGCGAGCCAAGTTTCCCCATTGACTAACGAGGAAATAGAGAACATGTTCTCTATTTGGCCCGACGAGATCCTCGTCGGCTTCCTCGGCCAAAAGTGTACACACCACCGGGTTTCTCGGCAGAATACGGCTCCGATCGAGTTTCTGGCTGAATTCTGCCGAGAAACTCGGTCGTGTGTACGGGGCCTAAGATGTCTGATTACTTTGTCTCTCTTTTGTAGAAGAATCATATTCTAATTTTGTAGCTGGATCTTTAGTAATTCCACTAATGCTGTGGAGCAGCAGCACATGTTTAGGAATTTACCTTCCTCTAGGTTTGCCATCAACCCAGGATGCCTTGAGAGAACATCAGCCCCAATATTGTTGGCCCTGGCCTGCATGTCAAGGTGAATTGGTAATTATACAAGTCAGCAAGCCACCTGTGAGCAGTGATGCCCAGCTTGGCGGTAGTCAAAACAATGACCCACTTCAAAGCAAGAAAAGTCCAATTTGTGTATAGGATAATTCTTTTATGCTTTAAGACTCTGATTGATGTACAGCGGGGATCGAAAGTTTGGGCACCTCAGGTAAAAATTTGTATTAATGTGCATTACGAAGCCAAGGAAAGATGGAAAAATCTCCAAAAGACATCAAATTACAGATTACACATTCTTATAATATGTCAAAAAAAGTTTGATTTTATTTCCATCATCTACACTTTCAAAATTACAGAAAACAAAAAAATGTAGTCTGCAAAAGTTTGGGCACCCTGCAGAATTAATATCTTGTACTGCCCCCTTTGGCAAGTATCACAGCTTGTAAACGCTTTTTGTAGCCAGCCAAAAACAATTCTTGTTTGAGGTATCTTTGCCCATTCTTCCTTACAAAAGTCTTCCAGTTCTTTGAGATTTCTGGGCTATCTGTCACGCACTGCTCTTTTAAGGTCTATCCATAGATTTTCAATTATGTTGAGGTCAGGAGATTGTGAAGGCCATAGCAAAACCTTCAGTTTACGCCTCTTGATGTAATCCCCCGAGGATTTTGAGGTGTGTTTAGGATCATTATCCATTTGTAGAAGCCATCCTCTCTTCAGCTTTTTCACAGATGGCATCAAGTTACCATCCAAAATTTGCTGAAATTGTATTGAATCCATTTTTCCTTCTACTCGTGAAATGTTCCCTGTGCCACTGGCTGCAATACAACCCCCAAAGCATGATTGATCCACCCCCATGCTTAACAGTTGGACAGAGGTTCTTTTTCATTAAATTCTGTGCCCTTTCTTCTCCAAACGTACCTTTGCTCATTCCGGCCAAAAAGTTCTATTTTAACCTCATCGGCCCACAGAACTTGTTTCCAAAATGCATCAAGCTTGTCTATATATTTATTTGCAAAGTTCAAATGCTGATTTTTGTGGTGAGGACGTAGAAGAGTTTTTCTTCTGATGACTCTTCCATCAAGACCATATTTATACAAGTATCTCTTTATAGTGGAATAGTGTACCACAACTCCAGTGTCTGCCAGATCTTTCTGGAGGGATCGTGCAGTCAAACGTGGGTTTTGAATTGCTTTTCTCACAATCCTGCGAGCTGTTCTGTCTGATATTTTTCTTGGTCTTCCAGATCTTGCTTTAACTTCCACTGTTCCTGATGACTGCCATTTCTTAATTACATTCCGAACAGAGGATATTGACACCTGAAAACGCTTTGCTATCTTCTTATAGCCTTCTCCAGCTTTGTGAGCGTCAACTATTTTCAGTTTCAGTTTTCTAGACAACTGCTCAGAAGAACCCATGGTGCTGATTGTTGGGGCAAGGTCAGATGAGTCTGGGCATTTAAAACCTTTGAGATTGACATCACCTGGTCTTCCCTGACGATGATTGAGAACAATCCATGACACTGGCAGGTCTCAGCTTTGCAAAGGGGGCAGTGCATGCTATAAATTCTGCAGGGTGCCCAAACTTTTGCAGACGCCATTTTTTTTTCTGTCATTTTAAAAGTGTAAATGATGGAAATAAAATCTAACTTTTTTTGACATATTATAAGAATGTCCAATCTGTAATTTGATGCCTTTTGGAGATTTTTCCATCTTTCCTTGGTTTCGTTATGCACATTAATACAAATTTTTACCTGGGGTGCCCAAACTTTCGATCCCCACTGTAAGTAACTAGCCTCAGTCCTCCAAGATACTCCTAATGGAAAATTCATCCTAATCCATTATAGCAGACATCTACAATGTATGGCTTTTGAAAGGCTGTATAGACCAACTCAGATGTTCCTGTAAGGTTTTTCTTAAAGCGGAGGTCCACCCTAAAAAAAAAAATACATTAACATTCTCAAAAAAATATTTGTTTTAACTTACCAGAAACGCCTGTTGCTAGGCAGTATTCATAATCTGCCACTTTCTATACCGCAAAGCTCTTTTTTTTCCTCCCTCGCTTGTTCTTCTGGGTAATGGGACGAGCTGTCTTCTGGGACCTGTGTGTGTTCCAGAAGACAGCCAGCCATTCACAAAGCGCCTCGCGACTCATGCATGCACAGTAGGAAATGGGCAGTGAAGCCGCAAGGACCGTCTCCCTTAGTTAGGATGGCGGCGCTGGCACACGATCCGATGGATGGATTGGCCTTGGGGGGGCGAAATCGCAGGCTCCCTGGAGAGGTAAGTGTCCTTATTAAAAGTCAGCTTAAAAAATTGTCTGGAACACCGCTTTAAGCTGTAGAAAAGCTGCCTTACAAACAGAAATCAACATTTCAATAAAAGGAGTTTTGGCAGTGTAGAAATGATTGGTTCCTACTGGGTAACAATATACCACATCACATATACCACATTACAACTGGATAACTGATATATTCTAGAAAATAACATCATTCATTCCTGGACATCTAAAACAATAGTCTTTTCTTTCAGGTACTATCTCCCAATCCTTTCAGCCTCTTTGAGTCTCTAGCAGGAAAAAGATGGCATTTGCCCCTGGTAAGATTTCCACATCAACCCACAGGACTCTCATTTCCTCTGGTGGAAGTTCTATCGGACACTAGGGGTTACTTACACATCAATAAACAGGGTACCGGCTTTTTATTTCTTCTTCAGTAACAATTTCAGTAAAAGTAAAGTTTTTCTCTCTCAGACTAACTCTTAGGCCTTGTACACACGATCAGTCCAAACTGATGAAAACGGACTGAAGTTCAGTTTCATCAGTCCTAACCTACCGTGTGTATGCCCCATCTGACTTTTGTCCTTCAGACCAAAGTTTTAGAACTTGCTTTAAAATCGGACTGATGGACGCCTGACCGTCGGTCAAAACCGATGGTTAGTACACAAAAGCATCGGTTCAAAACCCACGCATGCTCAGAATCAAGTTGACGCATGCTTGGAAGCATTGAACTTCTTTTTTTTCAGCACGTCGTGTGTTTTACGTCACCGCGTTCTGACCCGATCGGTTTTTGAACTGATGGTGTGTACGCACATCAGACCATCAGTCTGCTTCATCGGTGAACCGATGAAACTGAACTTCAGTCCGTTTTCATCAGTTTGGACTGATCGTGTGTACAAGGCCTTAGGAGATATAAGGAGATATAGGATGAAGTGGCAGAAGCCCCTTTATAATTTGAACTGTCCTTTAATTTGTCAACATCCGCAGAAAAGATTTTTACTTCAGTAAGCAATCTTCCTAAAAACACTTTTTGCCTTCTTACAAGCACAACATTTCTTCTCCCTCGTTATGCTTTATTTACAACAAGAAAGTATCTGATTAGGATCACAGGGCAGTCCTTAAGGATCTGTCTGAACATCAATGGAGTCGTGACCAGTGTTCTTATAGGATGCTGTTCGTTTCAGGCTTTCCATGATGTGCTTGCTTATTCTTTTCCTTTAAGCATGCCCATTCCTCCATCACCTGTTGTGCAAATGCTTTCCATACCTCAAAGCTTTCTTCACCAGCAGGAACAGGCAGAACTCCTGAAAAAGCCTTTAATTTGTTATGAGAATCAGTATTTAAATGATGTGATATAATTTAGTGATTTCAGCAGCATATGCTCATTATGTGTTTCCTGCCTAGTGGCTGTAGCAGGCAATATAACAGACTCTTCTGAAAGGGCTGATAGCTTTCACTCTACTGGAAACAAAATAAACAGCAGATGCTTCAGCTTCTTTGAGATACAGTATATGCAAAAGGACCCTTTAACTGTATTAAATCCACCTCACTGAGATAGAGATATTGGCCCGGATTCTCGTAGCACTTACGCTGGCGTATCTCGAGATACGCCGCGTAAGTGTCGATGTGCGCAGTCGTTTCTGTGCGCCGTACCCAAAGAACTAGATACGCCTGAAAATAGGCTTCCTACGACCAACGTAAGTTTCCTACGCCGTCGTATCCTGGGCGCATATTTACGCTGGCCGCAAGGGGCGCTCCCATTGATTTACGATTCGAATATGCAAATGAGTGAGATACGCCGATTCACGAACGTACTTGCGCCCGGCGCATTAATATACACGGTTTACATAAGTCGTATGTCCGATGTAAAGTTAAGCCTCATAAAGCAGGTGTAAGTCATGTTAAGGTATGGACCAGGGAACAGCCGTCGTATGTTACGTTGTTTATGTAGTAGTACGTGAATAGGGCTGGGCGTAGGTTACGTTCACGTCGTAGGCAGTGATTCGACGCATCTTAGGGAGTATTTCCGACGTGATTCTGAGCATGCGCACTGGGATGCGTCCACGAGACGGCGCATGTGCCGTTCGTTCGGCCCATCATTTGCATGGGGTCACGGTTCATTTAAATGGATCACGCCCACTTCCACCTACTTTGAATTAGGCCGGCTTATGCCGAAGACTTTACGTTACGCTGGCGCAACGTTGGGAGCAAGTGCTTTGTGAATACTGTGCTCGCCGCTTTGCGTGACGTTGGCGTAGTGTAAATTCGATACGCTACGCCGGCATAACTATGCGCCGAGGTACGAGAATCCGGACCACTTTTGGTCTGTTCGCAGGTTCTGGTGCGAACCGAATAGGGGGTGTTCGGCTCATCTATAATCCCCACAAAGCGCAAGTGATCACTCTAGCGATAGGTGGTCAAAGTGTAAGGGTAAGTATACATCCATGCGGGGCACCTCTGTCTGAACACTGAATATTGGAGCACCTATAATTGATCTACGCACAAACACTTTATTTCACAACAAAGTGGGACTGTTAGCTGAAATGTTTGTTTATACACTGATGATTATTATGTTTGATATTTCATACTAGCTAAGTGCAGTGTTTAACTTTTTCATATCACTGTGAGACAGTCGGCCGGATTCATGGCTGTTCAAACTGTAGTGAACCCTATAGCGCCTGCTGCTATCAGAGAGGAAGCGTGAGCCCAAGATTCCCCAGGGCGCGGAGTCTAAGACCCAGCTTTGTGTTCACCAGAGCCTCTGGTGGTGAGGATGGCCTTTGCCGCAGCTGGATCCAGGTCGCGACCCCTGGGGTCCCCAAGGTAACGCTCCGCAGGGAGAGAGGGGAAGCAGCAACCAGGACAAGCGATAGTGATGGGTAAGCCGAGGTCGGGGCAACTGGCAGACAAGGGTAAACAAGGAACAGGCCAAGGGTCAGGGAAATGGACAAACAGGAGAAGTCAGAGACGAGACTTTTAGAGACTTCTAGGAAAGCCTTTTTGAGAGCTACAGTGGAACCTTGGGTTACGAGCTTAATCTGTTCCAAGAGAATGCGTGTGATCCAAAGCACTTGCATATCAAAGCGAGTTTCCCCATAGAAGTCAATGGAAACAAAGATCATTTGTTCCACATTGACTTCTATTGCATGCAATACTGCATGTGGCCAGAGGTGGGGGGGCTGTCAGAGACTTGGAAATACTCGAAGACCGATCGGATGCACTCGGAAACACTTGGGAATGGAGTATTTCTGTACGGCTCCGAGTGTCACCAGCGACCCCCGCACCGCTGGCCAAATACGGTACTGCACACTGCAGAGGCTTGAATCCTGCTCTTTTTGCGAGACGACACTCACAAACCAAGTCAGACTAAAAAAAAATGATTACCGTACTTGTATTGCATTACTGGTAATCTGAAGTATTATTGTACTTTAGTTGTTAAGGCAATCAAAAAGCATGTTTTCAACTGTACTAAGATGCCTCCAGGACTTGAGGGGGTAGTCACTCAAAATGTTTTTTTGCTTTATCTGGCAACAACTTTGTCTGTATGAAGATCACAATATACTGCCATTTGGTTGCTGTTTGGAAACAGTCATTCTGACAGGTTATAAAATAATTTTCCAGTCGCTATTGTTCTCCCTGGTATAATCAGCACTCATCCACTCACTGTTTCCTTTTTACTAGGTGGGCTCAACTGTCATGTTTGTGAAACCCATAACACAAAGAATGGATCAGCACATTGCATTGCAACGCAATGTGCGCCGTCGAAAGTCCTAATCTGGGCCGTCGTATCTATGCGACTGATTCTTAGAATCAGTTACGCATAGATAACTATTAGATCCGACAGGCGTAAGGCTCTTACGCTGTCGGATCTTAAATGCAATTTTTTTTTTCGCCACTAGGTGTCGCCTCCATAGTTTTCCCGGTCGAGTATGCAAATTAGCAAAATACGCGAATTCCCGAACGTACGTGTGGTCGACCCAGTGAAGTTCCGACGTTTACGTTAGATTTGCGATGCGTAAAGTTGCCCCTGCTATATGAGGGGCAACCAATGTTAAGTATGGCCGTCGTTCCCGCGTCGAAATTTAAAAATTTACGTTGTTTGCGTAAGTCGCCCGTGAATGGGGCTGGACGCCATTTACGTTCACGTCGAAACCAATGACGTCCTTGCGACGTCATTTAGCGCAATGCACGTCGGGAAATTTTAGGGACGGCGCATGCGCAGTACGTTCGGCACGGGAACGCGCCTAATTTAAATGATCCAAGCCCCCTACCCGGCTCATTTGAATTAGGCGGGCTTGCGCCGGTGGATTTACGCTACGCCGCCGCAACTTTACAGGCAAGTTCTTTGTGAATAAAGCACTTGCCTGTAAAACTTGCGGCGGTGTAACGTAAATGACATACGTTACGCCGCCGCAGTTTTACGCCCAAATGCGAGAATCTGGGACATTATTTTTAATGTACCGGTAAATGTTGGTACATTTTCCATGCTCCAAATCAACAATGCCATTTTAGAGATCTATGCGTTTTTGTTACACTAATTGGCACATTTTTCCATGTGTATCAATTTTTAATACTTCTCGCTGAGTTCAAGTATAAGGTTTTATTCTAATAAAGCAGATTGATAAGTTCCGCATTTTTAGCCCACCGCATTAATGGCTAAAAGGAGATACTGTGGAACTGAGACTCCTGAGGGGAATCCGGGGTCCCTGGAGACGGTACATTGCTTTTATTACAATCAGAACAGTTAAAAGGTAGAAAGAGTCAAGGAATAGCATGTACCCTACAGGGGTTGCCAAGAATCCTTCATCCTTATTTAGGAATGTACATAATCCATACAGTCATGGCTGAGATTGACAGCTGTGGCCGCTGAGCCCATACAATGCAATGACAGGCCACAGCAATTTGTGTGTGTTCACCCAGCCAGCAAAGACTTGTGGTGGTCTGTGAATCATAGCCACAGATTTTTTATGCAAATGGGACAAAAGACGCGGTCAAGGACAAGTTTTATAGTGTCACCGTCTGCAGCAGCAGAGGAAAACAATTCGAAATCAGGCTGGAAACCTACTGTAAATCTGTCTCGTAATCTGACTTCTGCTCCTGTTTAGTATTGGCTTGCTGTGAGACAGAATTGATCAATGTCCTGCTATGCATTTTATGCACACGCATGACAGATTCATTGTAAGACAAACGAGTTCATTTCAAATCAATGATATCTATCATAAGAAAACATTAAAATGTTTTAATATATCAAATATTAAGTAATGTAGCTTTTTAAATCTCTGCCTGTGACCTTTATCCCCTATAAAATGAATAATGCCGCGTACACACGGTCAGAATTTCCGACAAGAAAAGTTCAATGTGAGCTTTTGGTTCGGAAATTCCGACCATGTATAGGCCCCATCTGACTTTTTCTGTCGGAATTTCCGACAGCAAACATTTGAGAGCTGGTTCTCAGATTTTCCGACGGTGAAAATTTCCTGTATGCAATTCCAACGCGCAAAAAAAAACACGCATGCTTGGAATCAATTTGACGCATGCTCGAAATCATTGGACTTCATTTTTCTCGGCTCGCTGTAGTGTTGTACGTCACCGTGTTCTTAACGGCTGGAATTGTGTGACCGTGTATATGCAATTCTAGTTTGAGACAAAATTCCGTCAGAAAAAAATCCACGGTTTTCTTGTCGGAATTTACGATCGTGTGTACGCAGCATTAGTGTTTTGTTTTGTTGGGATCACTTACAGATGAATTGTGTTTTTTATTTTTTTTAACTGTTTTGAAATTTTCTGCAGACACAAAACCAAATAAAAACATATAGGGAAGCTCAATGGATACACACAGATAGAATGAAAACAAGTATCTTATTCTTTATGACTTGTTTACAGTACTTACTTTACTTTAAAAAATGTCTAGAAGATTTTAGCAATTTTCCTGCTCATCACTTGCATAAATGAAGAGTTTTAGGAATGTGTCGGGGTTTCTCTGGTATACAATTATCAATAATATGAAATATTGATGCGATACACAGACTGAACTTGGTATCACAGGTGTTACAAGTCAAAATGAAAGCTCCTTGGAGTGTTGATTTCCAAAGACATTTAGAAAGGCTATTTCATCAAGGATACTCTAAGCTGAGGAACAATGGTAGATGGGATACTCAATCACAGCTTCAATAAGAGAAAGCCACTTTAAAATGAAAGGACATTTCTCTGTTTCTAAGGCATTTGCAGATGCAAGCAATAACCTTTTCTGTTTCTGGAACCCTTCTACAAGTGGCTTAGAAACAAATAGAGGCCAGATTGAAGTGAATTAAATATTTTTCTCGATTTTATAAAACAAAAATTTTTATACCTTTGAGGGACACGCTTGGGAAAAAATAACGATAAAGGGTTTATATGCTTTGCAATTTATATATGCATAAATGGGGCATCCTACTGTTTAGTACCATAGATATATATTGTCATAATACTCAGAAATCAAAATATAAGGCCCGGATTCACGTAGCACTTACGCCGACGTATCTCGAGATACACCGCGTAAGTGTAAATGTGCGCCGTCGTATCTGTGCGCCGTGCCCACAGAACTAGATACGCCCGTCGTATCGTGGGTGCATATTTACGCTGGCCGCAAGGGGCGCTCCCATTGATTTACGATTCAAATATGTAAATGAGTGAGATACGCCGATTCACGAACGTACATGCACTAATATATGCGGTTTACGTAAGGCTTACGTCCGGCGTATAGTTATTCCCCATCTAAGAGGCGCAACTCATGCAAAGGTATGGACCAGGGAACAGCCGTCGTATTTTACATCGTTTACGTAGTAGTAAGTGAATAGGGATGGGCGTAGGTTACGTTCACGTCGTAGGCAGTGATTCGACATATCTTAGGCGTTTGTCCGACGTGATTCTGAGCATGCGCACTGGGATACGTCCATGAGCCGGTGCATGCGCCGTTCGTTATTCGTATCTTGATGGTGCTCGGCCCTTCATTTACATGGGGTCACGCCTCATTAGCATGGCTTGTGCCCACTACCACTTACGACGAGTTACGCCGAGGGAACCCAGCGTAGATTTGGGAGCAAGTGCTTTGTGAATACTGTGCTCGCCGCTCTGCGCTACGCCGGCGTAGCATATATTCGATACGCTACGCCAGCATAAATATGCGCCGAGGTATGTGAATCCGGGCCAATGTGTGTTTCATAGTCTATATGCTTCAGAAGTGAAAAAGAGGTAGATATAATAATATTATCCCGATATCCTGGATAATTGGATTGATAATTACTACCTCAAAATCGATCTATGGATAAATCACCCATCTTTATAAAATATCACATGATTAAAGGGTATGTATACCCAACATTTCATATTCCTGATATGTGCCCATTGTACCATGTACTTGAAAAAAAAGTATGAAAAAGTATCCTATTCTCTTTGTATTGCTTCCTTTGTGTGAAATCCCTGGTGTTCCTGTCAGTCCCCTGTTGTCCTATTAAAACTGAGAACATTCTCTCTGATAACAGAGGGAATGTGAGCACTTCAGAAAAAAAAAGGGTTTACAATGTTTTTTTTTTTTACATCTAGACACAAATGTTTTGCTTTTCATTTCTATTTTAAACTGAATGTTTGCTTTACAAGGTGAGGGTGTATATATACTTTAAAATGATAGCACATTAAAGAATAATATCACAAATAATTTGATCAATACCAGAGATTACATCTATGCGTGCTATGTCAGGAAGTATATACAGGTATATAATAATAAAACAGTGAGCGCTTAAGGGGTGAAGCTGCTAGCACAAAGGTGACCAACCCTATGATTCCAATCAGTAATATATAAAAAGTGCAGCGCTGAAGATCTCTAAAAAAAAGTGTCATAAATAAACACACAGGGGCAGCCCGTCCATTAAGGGCGCACAGGCGCCCCCCCCCCCTATAAATGTCTGCACCCCCCTATGATGTATCCGGCCCCTTTCAGGATTCCAATGTGGGGCGAGTGTTTTTTTGAAGAACCTGATTAGAGCCAAAAGCTCTAATAGACTTCAAAATAGGGTGGGCTTGGGGCGCAGAGAGTGCGAACAGAGCCAACCCAGGTGTGTTACGGTTGCGAATGAACATTCGCTATTGTAACACTGATCCTCCTCCTGGCCAATCAGGAAGCAGGCCTTGAGACCCGTCACCGATTGGCTGAAAGGACAGGTGATCTTATTGGATGCCTAGGAGGAGGGGAGGAGATGCACAGCCACCATGATAGAGGAAAGGACACACAAGCCGCTGCCCTATGTCCGCTACCTGCCACTTAGATGGGGTAAGTGCCAGACCGGCAGATAGCAAGCGGGCATTTGGGGGTGGTGGTTGTTTGGTGCCACCAGCCGCCACTGTAAACATAAAAAAATATTTCTTCACACAAACTCTAAATCACAAAAAAGTCCATAAAATGAGAGTCATCCAATAATGGTATGTTCCCATGTATTAACAACCATATAAAGTGATATTAGTGCTTCTCTGCATAAAGTGACTCCAGTGCTTTTCCTTCACCAATATGCACTCACCAGAATGCCATTGGTAAACAGAATGGTATCAAATCAACCTTGGGGAGTTCCCAGCAATCATCCAGCTGCTCCTCCAAAAGGCAATAGCTCCTCGCACAGAATCCTGGCCAAAAAGTTTTGCCACAAGGAGCCGGAGAAATGATTTATAGTGTAGCAGTGTATTTTAAAATTATGGCATACAATTTAAAATAAGGGATGCACATCAAAGTAAAAATAAACATATGTGGCCGAACGTACCGCAATGGTCGCTGATCCAGACCTTGGCGCCAAATCGAGTATATTTTGGAAAGGAAACGCCACTGCAAATGTTACCCTCCTTAATATCCACCACTCTCCTCCTATTAAAAGCTCACATTGAATATAAAGAGATCTCCATAGTGCAGTAATAAAATAACATTATTTATTAAAAAAGCAGCAAACTTACATCTAAAAACGAGACAAAACAGCTTCACGTGAATCAGAGACTTCCGGTCTCGGCTACGACCGGGAGTGATGTCACTCGGCTCCTCCCGATGCGTTGCATCACAGAGCATGTGACTTTATCAAGGGTTTGGAGTCAGGTGAAAGTAGCTGGACTTATATACAATTTTTAGTTGTCATGACAATGCCAGTGGCCATTATGCACTTCTCAAAAGTCAATATGGGCACAGGCCTCGGTAAGGAGAAGCACATATTCCACCCAAGTATGTGCCACATCCCACACAGAGGTTCTGTATCAAGCATTTAACATTAAAATATATATATTAACAATCCCAATAGCAACATCTACTGACACATCCCCAAAATAACACCCATATACTAACCTAGGGGTATAAATGATCACGTTGGATTTATGAATTACATTCATTAGTACGTTTGGGACATAACATAGATTTTGATTTAAATTGTTTTATATCTAATGTTTAACCTATTTTAATATATTCATTCTACTTTTGATCATTATTCATTTATACCACTAGATTTCGCTTTATTAGTATATGGGTGTTATTTTAGGTATATGTCAGTAGATGTTGCTATTGGGAATTGTATTATATATATTTTTATGTTAAATGCTTGATATAGAACCTCTGTGTGGGATGTGACACATACTTGGGAGGAATATGTGCTTCTCCTTACCGAGGATGGGCAAGGAGGTGCACGCTGCCAGGGAGCCGCTGGAAGGATCAAAGGAGACACACTGGCATGGAAGATGGGGCTAGCAGTCTCTTGCGTCATCTCTCAGTCGTCCCCCCACCCTTTTCCCTCAGTTCCACTGTATCTCTGATCCCAATGTCTCTCTCAGTGAATCCAAACCACCAGTGTTGCAAAAACACACAATTGTGCAAATATATAAACAAACAAATGTTATACTATTATCAATAAAATGTTTATTCCTAGCCATGTTTTTTGGATGCTTTTTATTGTTATATGAAATTAGTTTGTTTATTTATATATTTGCACAATTGTGTGTTCTTGCAGCACTGGTGATTTGGATTCACTACCCAGTAGGGCTATCTTAGAATTATTGTATTTGATGAATTGTTTTATGAAATGTTCTGTACATTATTTGCTTTATTTGCACAATGAGGTTGAGGTTTCTTTCAGCACCGGTGATTGGGAACGCACTACCCAGTAGGGTTATTTTATAATATGTCATATTCACACTATAATACTTGTTGCAGCACTGTGCAGTTGGGATCAATACCCAGTAGGGTTTTGTATTTAACATTTTTGATTTTTTTTCTATATATATATATATATATTGGTTTATATATACCAAAATATATATAGAACATTTTCAAAAAGGTTAAATACAAAACCCTACTGGGTATTGATCCCAACTGCACAGTGCTGCAACAAGTATTATAGTGTGAATATGACACATGTAGCTTCCATTAACTGAAATGTTATAAAATCCCACCCCTAATGCCTATGATGGCTAACCTGTGTAGAAAAGATGTAAACACCTATTTTCAGGCTGTCCGGTCATGTTATCCCCTGTGTGAGCCAGTGATGTATGCAGGCGAGAGGAGGGAGTGCCAACAACAGATGGGACATAGGAATCTATAGGTGAGGTCACTACTCCAGGCTTTAACAGTGTCATTGTCAAGAACGCTCTCCTCTCCCCTGCAGCCACCACTGGCTCACACAGGGGATCATGTAACTAGACTGGAGCTAGCTGAAAATAGGTAAGTCCTCGGGATAAGGGGGCGCAAATTACTTGCCTCACCCCAGGCGCTTACAAACCTTTCTTACGCCACTGCTGTTGTATATCTATTCATTAAATAATCAATATTGTTGACTTGATTAAGTGTTCAAACTTTTTGACAAATGAAACATTAGATATAGAAAGAAGTATGATGATATTGCAGATTTATTGCAGAATATGTGTTATCCCTCATAAGATCTAAAATATTAGTCAAGGGGAGATTATCTTCTGATCGTATTAAATTTTAGCTGCAGTCAGATACAAAATGGCAACTCCTGGCCTTATAAAATCGCCTAGGGTCCGACTAAATGGTTACATGAACCCTACCTATGGCAGTCCGATTGTGCTATGCGATTGGGATAATGTGATGGTGTTGACAAGCCTAACATTCACCTAGGAATGAGACTGGTCCATATAACCAAAATCACTTTAATGGCAAAAACTTTTCTTATACCCAGCAATGGTGATTGGCCAAGGGAGAAGAGTCCATTCCACATCCATACCCCTATAAATCAAGTAGCATGAAAATAAACAGTCTAATTCATCTGGAGCTTGTTCTGAACAAGGGGGTAGATATATGGTGTGCTCCTACCAACATGAGAAAACAGCATTGCCCAAAACAGTAAGGCCCCATACACACGATAGAATCCATCCGCTGAAAAATCCCAGCGAATGGGTTTCAGCGGATAGATCCTATGGTGTGTACACTCCAGCGGATCTGTTTCCGCGGATATTTATCCCCTGGGATGGATTCCAGCAGATCAAATATTTGCTGACATGCTAAACAAATCTATCTGCTGGAATCCATCCCAACGGATGGATCCGCTGGTCTGTATAGACTCACCGGATCCATCCGTCCGAAGGGATCCCCCGCATGCGTCGTAATGATTCGACGCATGCGTGGAATTCCTTATATGACAGCGTCGCGCACATCGCCGCGTCATAATCGCGGCGACGGCGCGACACGTCATCGCCAGAGGATTTCGGCGCGGATTTCAATGCGATGGTGAGTACACTCCATCGCATGGAAATCCGCTGAAATCCTCGAGAGGATTCATCCGCGGAAACGGTCCGCTGGACCGTATTCGCGGATAAATCCTCTCGTGTGTATGGGGCCTAAGGTTTACAACAGGTTTTCTCCCATTTTTATTTTATAGCAAATAGTTAACATCTCTGTAGGCCATTTTATTTCTTGTTTTTCTTTTCAATTATTATTTCTGTACACATTTTTAGGAATTGCTCGACTTGGGATATTACATTTAAAAAATGATTAGATTTGCCTTCTGTGTACTAAGCAAAGAATTTGCAATTCCCAGAGATACTGTTGTATTACTAGTGTACTGTACACTCAGTTGTACATTCACTGCTAAATCATGTGGGATTGCATAATGTGGCTGTGCCCTCATGTATTCTGTAATAGCAGTGGTTGGCTGACAGAGATACAAGAATGTATAAGAAAATTACAATCCGTTCCATATCAAACTATATCACAAGGTGTTTGAGGAAGCCGTCCATAAAATCTATATAATACTAATATAATTACCGTATATACTAGAGTATAAGCTGATCCGAGTATAAGCCGAGGTACCTAATTTTACTTGCCCAGTTTGAGTTTTTTAAGGGAATAAAATATGGGAAATCTGCCTGTATTGTTGAGATGTATTATACTGTATATGTACTTTTATGTTTCAATAATTTTTATTAAAGTTTTGTCATACAAAAATATATTCCAATAATAAAGCTTGACTTGACATTGTACAGTCTAAAAAACAGTACATGGGATTAATAAACTCATGACATCCAGGGGCCCCCCTATATATGTACTTTTAATTTTTCCCTGGCATACAATAATGTCAAGTTTATCTCTGTTCATATATTTTACCAATGTAAAAAAATCCTAAGGAAAAAACCAAAGGAAAACACTGCGCTAATACGTGATGAAAAATTGTGAAAATAATGAGTGACAAAAGCAGCTGGTACCTATTGCTCTAAATACCCAAAGCAAAAAAAATTACAACCAAAAAGAAGGTACAGCGCTGATGTGAATGAAACAAGTTGTGAATGAACAATACAGTTATGAAAAATAATCAGTGACTGAATAAACAAATTAAATATGATAAAAATAGTTCATAAAAATATCCAAAAGTGAATGTACTGATCCTTCACCAATCAGGAAATTAAGTGTGAAGTGACAAAAATAGCAAATATAAATCAGTGAAGAAAGAGTCCAATGGTAAAAAAGGCAAAATTCTTATTTCTTAATCTTCCACCAAGTAAAACACCCGTGTGATGGTATTCCAATCTGCTTACCAGATTAACTGACCGTGATTGCGGTCAGATAAAGCCCAGAGATCTTTTAGAGTCCTCTCAAGTGGACTATATGACAACAGGTTACACAGATCAAATAATCGGATCATCTACTGCTCCAAAGCTCCAGATGGAATAAGGATACGCTCATATATTCAAAGAGAAGAAACGAGAAAAAGCTCCATGGTGAAGTACTTCACACATCCTCAACAGCATATACTGAGTATATGCTGTTGAGGATGTGTGAAGTACTTCACCATGGAGCTTTTTCTCGTTTCTTCTCTTTGAATATATGAGCGTATCCTTATTCCATCTGGAGCTTTGGAGCAGTAGATGATCCGATTATTTGATCTGTGTAACCTGTTGTCATATAGTCCACTTGAGAGGACTCTAAAAGATCTCTGGGCTTTATCTGACCGCAATCACGGTCAGTTAATCTGGTAAGCAGATTGGAATACCATCACACGGGTGTTTTACTTGGTGGAAGATTAAGAAATAAGAATTTTGCCTTTTTTACCATTGGACTCTTTCTTCACTGATTTATATTTGCTATTTTTGTCACTTCACACTTAATTTCCTGATTGGTGAAGGATCAGTACATTCACTTTTGGATATTTTTATGAACTATTTTTATCATATTTAATTTGTTTATTCAGTCACTGATTATTTTTCATAACTGTATTGTTCATTCACAACTTGTTTCATTCACATCAGCGCTGTACCTTCTTTTTGGTCATATATTTTACCACCTGTAAATTGTTAACTCAAACTTTATTGAAGCAGAAAATATATTTTAAAAACCATACTGTTTGAAATATTTGAGTTTACCCAACACTGACGATTCAAAAGTGAATGATGGCATGTTTTATACATCCCAGTTACTCTATAGCATCAGGGGATCCACAGAGGTTCTCAACCTGGGGACGGGGCCCCCTCAGGGGTCGAACGATGATTTGCCAGGGGTCACCAAATCCTGGGCTGTTCTTGACACCCGCACCGCTCTCCCAGCCTTTTTGCGGCCACCCAGCAGGGCTAGCACTGGAGCCTGCGGCCACCCACTCAGCCTCTTTGCATTCGCCCATTCAGTTCACGGCATGGCTTGGGCAGAGACTAGAGGTCAGCTGACTGGTGAGGAATGTGAAGTGGGACCCTATCTCCTGATTAAAGCATACTGTAGGTGTCACCGCTACAAGACATCACAAAGTCGGAGACACAGTGAATAAAACTACCTGTGATTATAGTTGCCATTAAAAGTCCCCACTACAGTTCTCAGATCAGCAGATGACCTTGATCAAGAGCACCTAAGTTGGCTGATCAGAACTCCCCCCCAGCATTGCCACTCATCCAAGCCCCGCGCCAGCACTGCCACTCATCCCAAGAATAAAAATAGAGAATACATGTAAGGGAGAGGAAAAGAGGGGGAGAAACAAAGAAAAATGGAGAGAAAGAATAAGAGAAAGAACAAGAAAGATGGCTAGAGGGATAGGGGAACAGAATAAATTGGGATCGAGAGAGATAAAAGGGAAAGAAAGGAGAAGAAAGAGAGAGTGGTACATCCTAAAATGTATCATAAGGGGTTTTAATACTGTACGAGTGAAAGGGACTCGGGGAACGCTAAATGTCCATGGGTTAGGGGTGCCGACAACCCATGCTACAAAAATTATTTTACTGTTAGGGGTCCCCACAACTTGGGAAATATTACCAAGGGGTGATGGCACTAGAGGGTTGAGAACCACTGCACTAGAGAGATTTGACAGCTATAGCTCTTTTCCCAAAGCCATTTTTAAGTTCACAGAATAGTGTTGACTGTAGCTAAAGAAACTTGTGCTTTGCCTTTAGTGTTGACCTCTTTTTGAAAATCCAACTGACTAGCTTACCATCTTACCTGCATAATATCTAAGGCTCCTTTCACATACGTGGACCATTGGTTTCATCAGTTTTCCATCTGTTTTTCATTTTTTTTTTTTTACATCAGCTAGAGTCCTTAATCGCTTGAGTCCAAGAGCCATTTTTTCCATGCAAAAACAAACCGTTTGTCCATTTACATCCGATCATTTTTTTACCAAAAAAAAAATAGGGCATTGATCCGTTCAAAAAAAACGGATGTTGGTGGAAGCGTGTGTAAACAGATGATCATCCATTTACATCTGTTTTTCCATAGAGATGCTTGAAATGGATGGATGAAAAACTGACAAAACAGTCCCCATGTGTGAAAGGGGCCTAAGTCAGTGATCTAGCATAAGCAAGCAACAAATGAAATCAAATGTTCTCACCTGATACTTTTATGTAAGACTTGATTCTGGAAACGTGATTCTTAAAAAACAGGGATTTAGCATCTTTAGAATATGATGAATCATAGCAGTCAACATGCTTGAGGGTATAACTGCACTATTTGGCTCTCTATTATCTCTATTTGCCCATGACAGTGGTGAGAAGCACGGGAATAGAACAAATAATTAAAAATGGTCTGTTTGTTGCTCTATTAAATATACCTTTGTCCGATAATAAAATGTTTTATTTACCTATCCTGAACAGGTAAAATAATTTCGATCAGCAGGTAAAGAAATGCATGCAGCAAGACATTAATAAGTTATGGTTATTTAATTGCTCCAAATATAAATTTTGCCAAAGTGCTAATGGCACTGACCAGGTAGACAATGGCAATCACTTACTTTAGAAATGTTTTTTTCATTTTGAATGTGTAATTCATTAAAAGCCTTTGATGCCTAAGCTATTTCGGAGTTCTGTGAGGTCTCATAAATGAATGACCAATTATCTAAATTAACATGTGCCATCACTGATTCATCTTTATACAAACATTGCATCATGCCTCGCTAACAAAAATGGCTCAAAAATAAACTTCAAAGAAGAAAATAACTGTGCTTTGAATAATTATAGTGTCTTTATAATACATTCAAGCCTTTTAATCTGAACAGTAACATTAAACATAAATTACGATTTAGCTACATTGATGATAACACTAAAGTCGTGTACACACGAACATTTTTCATGTCATGGAAAAAAACAAAGTTTTTCTCGATGTGCTTCTTGTCAAGCCTGCCTTGCATACACAGGATTGTGAAAAATAATGCTTGAGCAAAGCGCGGTGACGTACAACATGTACGACGGCACTATAAAGGGGAAGTTCCATTGAGATGGCGCCACCCTTTGGGCTGCTTTTGCTGATTTTGTTTTAGTAAAAGTCTGATGAGAGACGATTCGCGCTTTTCAGTCTTTGTGCCTTTCAGTCTGTTACAGCGTAACGAATGTGCGATCTCCATTACAAATGCTAGTTTTACCAGAACAAGTGCTCCCATCTCATAACTTGTTTCTGAGCATGAGCGAGAATCGTGCCGGTTCCACACGCATGCACAGGAGTGACGTCATCGCCGCTCCAGCCAATCACAGCACCGGAGCGGCGATACCCAAAAGTAACCTCCGGGAGAGATGGCTGCGGCTGGAGGGGAAGACGAGGCTTTGATCTAAGGTAATACATAATGAGCTAGTATGCTAGTGATACTAGCTCATTATGCCTTTGTCTTGTGTTTTTTTTTATTGGGTTTAAAGTGGTTGTAAAGCTTTAATTTTTTTAAAATAAAAACATGTCATACTTACCTCTACTGTGCAGCTTGTTTTGCACAGATTGGGCCCGATCCTCGTCTTTTGGGTCCCTCTGGGGCTGTCTTGGCTCCTCCCCGCTTCTGGTAACCCCCCTGGGAAGCACTCTCCCAAGGGGGCTACCTTGCGGGGATGCTCCCTGTAGTGATCTCATATATAGCAGAGTCCAGTTAGGTAATTGATATTTAGGTATTAGTATGATGACTATAAGATATGTTGTTCCGCAGCAACACACAGGCTCTTCCAATACAGAATAAAGTCCAAATTCCACAGATGATACAAATCCAACAGAGTAATTCAAAGTCCCATCTGACTAGATCAGCTCTAGACCTGTGCCATGCCCAGAGAATATTCTGATCACTTCTAGACCTGTGGCATATTCATACAGAGTGACAAGATTGATCTTCAGAATTATATTCCCTATCCACTGAATAGCTGAGCAATTTGATTGGCCGTCTTTGATCTACATCCTGTCTTTCAGAGTGACAGATAATGACCCCAGCCGGAGACGGCTTCAATCATCACCTATTCCTAATTTTGCATTCTTGCATACCAATAAGCTTCCTATGATATGCAATTAGATTACATGTGGCCTGAGTAATGGTTTGATGTGTAAAATAGAATCATCCTGTCTCTTTGCCTATTGACAATCGACAAGCGTCTTTTGATGTGTAACATGTAATTACAGGTTTGATGTGTAAAATAGACTTATCCTGGACCTTTGCATATTGACAATCGACAAGCCTCTTTTGATGTGTAACATGTAATTATCTTAACAGGTACCTAATGTCAACTGAAATCTGGCCTGGTCAATTTTGGACTTATAATATAAGAATACAACATATATATACAGTTTATATGTACAGTACAGACCAAAAGTTTGGACACACCTTCTCATTCAAAGAGTTTTGTTTATTTTCATGACTATGAAAGTTGTAGATTCACACTGAAGGCATCAAAACTATGAATTAACACATGTGGAATTATACATAACAAAAAAGTGTGAAACAACCGAAAATATATTTCATATTCTAGGTTCTTCAAAGTAGCTACCTTTTGCAGCAGACACATCTATAGAACTGTTAAGAGGAGACTGTGTGAATCAGGCCTTCATGGTAGAATATCTGCTAGGAAACCACTGCTAAAGAAAGGCAACAAGCAGAAGAGACTTGTTTGGGCTAAAGAACACAAGGAATGGACATTAGACCAGTGGAAATCTGTGCTTTGGTCTGATGAGTCCAAACTTGAGATCTTTGGTTCCAACCCCAGTGTCTTTGTGCAACGCAGAAAAGGTGAACGGATGGACTCTACATGCCTGGTTCCCACCGTGAAGCATGGAGGAGGAGGTGTGATGGTGTGGGGGTGCTTTGCTGGTGACACTGTTGGGGATTTAATCAAAATTGAAGGCATACTGAACCAGCATGGCTACCACAGCATCTTGCAGCGGCATGCTATTCCATCCGGTTTGCGTTTAGTTGGACCATCATTTTTTTTCAACAGGACAATGACCCCAAACACACCTCCAGGCTGTGTAAGGGCTATTTGACCAAGGAGGAGAGTGTTGGGGTGCTGCGCCAGGTGACTACCTCTTGAAGCTCATCAAGAGAATGCCAAGAGTGTGCCAAGCAGTAATCAAAGCAAAAGGTGGCTACTTTGAAGAACCTAGAATATGAAATATATTTTATTTATTTTTATATTTAGTTTTGATGCCTTCAGTGTGAATCTACAATTTTCATAGTCATGAAAATAAAGAAAACTCTTTGAATGAGAAGGTGTGTCCAAACTTTTGGTCTGTACTGATATATATATATATATATATATATATATATATATATATATATATATTATCCCACATAAATCGGCCAACATATTACAACATATACCCCCACTTGAGTCGGTTCTTACTACTAGAACTGACTCATAATTCAAGCAACAAACATCATTATGGTTTGGGGTACTGGATGCTTTACAATGGCTCATATTAATTATGAAGTTGAGACTGGTTACATCTCTCTTCACCAACCTCTACGATATCCCCATGAAACAGTTATTAGATAATATAACTTTAGACCATGACTGGAAAAGGATTCAGTAAACATCCGTGGCCCGTATAGCTGTTAGGCCTCATTTCAAAGATTGCTCTTTTTTTTTTTTTTAATCACATTACGATCTTGAATATTGTACAAAAACGAGCTGATGTCACCGTCCATTCTGACTTCATCACATCTCTCACCATCTCACTGAAAGTAAACTTGGTATGTTTTGGGAGGTCCAATCCACATATGTCCAGGATTCTCTCATCTCAAAGTTTTCATTTTTTAAAGATGCTTTTACACAAACACCAGCAAATCCTGAAATTCAACTTCCATCTTTATAGTAAGAAGAACTGTTGATTTATCAGCAGTTGCTGTCAAGGTCAAAAGGTTTGGATATAGCAGTAAAAATTCTGTGCTGCAAACTATTTCCTTGCACTTGACACCTTCAATCATTAAGCCACCAATCAGGACACTTGGTTCCTTTAACATCAAACCCTTAATATTCTGAATTTGTTGATTGCCAGCAACAATTTGCTTTAATAATGTGCTGTAGGCCGACCCCTCATTGCCTTTAATAGAGCCGTTATTTGTATCATTCAGTCCATAATTCCACCAGAATGGTATACCAACATATATATAACCCCATGCGATGGTTCAGATAGAATCAGCTTGACATCAGTGCCTTCTTTTATCCAGACAAATCAGCAGTGGAAATTCTTGCCAGTATTTTTTATGAAAGGTAGAAAGGTCTTTTTCATCCATATGTGTCACAGCCTTCAGCATATTATAAACAACTGATTCAACAATGTTTCAAATCATGACTGGAGTGATGAATTTCACTCACCCCCCTTATAAATTTAGGAAAACCACCCAATCTACTATAATTTATTCTATGCCATTGTGCAGCATCACCTCAGATGTCAAATCTATTGATATCAATATGCATTATGTCTGTCATATGTACAGATGTTATAAAATTATTTTAGGTTTAAATGCTTCGCTCTGGTTTTAAGAATAAGTTCAAGAAATAAAACATAATAAAAATAAAAAAGCAAAATATATCAGGGAAAGGGAGAAAATGAAAAAATAGGGCGTTGGGGAAGTCCATTGAAAAAAAAAAAAAAAAGGAAATTTGAATGTTCAAAAAACAAAGTCTATTGCTTGATGAATATTGAGAGAATGTCTATGAATTATTTATAATTTCTTGTATAGTGATATATTGTCCATTCAGCGTTTCTCCCCCACTAGCCAGCAATTTATCCTGCTATTCACATGCAAACGAGTATTTCCAGCAATAAACCTGAAAGACAAAAAACTCTCCAACAAAAACTCATTAGCAAGGTCCTTAAACAAAGTACTATTTACAGTTTACACTTTGAAGCTAATTCACCCCCACTGCTAGAGAAGCGTAATTTTCATTCAAAAACAGATCTGGACCCTTCAACTGTTCTAATAGTGTGTAATATTCTATTTTCATCTTATCTTATACTCAATATTCAGGTGGTCATATTTCTGTTTTAACTGAGGAAATGGTATCCAGGTCCTTTTTTTTTTATTATTCTGGTCAGCTCTGTTTTTCATATTAATATCACCTATGTTTGACCCAGAGTTTCCTCTTTTGATGTGATCATTAGATATTATCTTCTGATATTTCTGTTTAGTGTTTGTCCTAAACAATGTGGCTACATAAATTCTGACAGCTTGCTCATTTGACCTTCTCCATAAATGATCGACCCTCAACAATACATCTTTTAAATCATGAGGATTCGGGGTAACTAATAAAATATTTTGTTTAACCACTTCCATACTGGGCACTTAAACACCCTCCTGACCAGACCAATTTTCAGCTTTCAGTGCTCTTACACTTTGAATGACAATTACTCAGTCATGCAACACTGTACCCAAATGATTTTTTTGTCCTTTTTTTCCCCACAAATAGAGCTTTCTTTTGGTGGTATTTGATCACCTCTGCGGTTTTTATTTTTTGCGCTATTAATGAAAAAAGACTGAAAATTCTGGAAAAAAAAGTTTTTTTCTTAGCTTCTGTGATAAAATTTTGCAAATTATTAATTTTTCTTCATAAATTTTGGCCCCAATTTATACTGCTACATATCTTTGATAAAAAATAACCCAAAGTTTTTGGAAATTATTTGGTCTGTGTGAAAGTTTTAGAGTCTACAAGCTATAGTGCAAATCATAAAAAATTATCACATCTGATCAAACCTGATGTACTGAAGGCCTATCTAATTTGTTGAGACCCTAACAAGCCAGGAAAGTACAAATGCCCACAGATGGCACTGATGAGGCGGCACAGATGGCACTGAGGCGGCACAGATGGCACTGAGGCTGCACAGATGAGATGGGTACCGATGTGCACCGATGAGGCCTGTGTACTGGTGGGCACTGATGCGGCAGCACAGGTGGGCACTAATGAAGCGGCACAGATGGCACCAATGAGGCGGCACAGATGGCACCGAGATGGGTACTGATGGGATGGGTACTGATTGACTGCGGCACAGGTGGGAACTGATGAGGTGGCACAGGTGGGCACTGATTGCAGATGTGCACTGAGGTGGCAGATGGGCACTGGGCACAGGTGGGCATGGTGGTACTGGTGGGCACAGGGTGGTACTGGTGGGTACTGGGGGGCACAGGTGGTCCTGGGGGACACTGTGGTACTGGGGGGCACAGTTGGTCCTGGGGGGCACTGTGGTATCGGGGCACTGATTTGTCACTTTTTTTTTTTTTATAATCGCTCGTTCTCCGTTTGCTCTCCCCTCCTCACACGCAGTGTCTGTGCGAGGAGGGGAGAGTCGGCAATGAGAGATGATCTCATATGTTTACATATGAGATCATCTCTCATTGGCCGCACAGATCGCGCTGTAAATAGCCGCTGCGATTGGCTATTTACCGCGATCTGTGTTTGGCTGTGTCCAAGGGACACGGCCAGCACTGCAGTTCCCCTCCGCGAGCTCGGGAGCGCGCGCGGGGAACGAGCAAAGGGGCGGCCATAAAAAGACGGCCTGTTAGAGATTGGGAGCCGCGCTGCGGCCGTACAAAGTCATACGGCCGTCAGCTAGTGGTTAATATCTTCATGCAAAGCATCTAGAAACATAATGATATGTATCGAGCCTCCACGTTCAAATGCAAGATTATTACCGACCAATAATTCCATAATAGTTGCTATCCTGTGTGACAATTCATAGGGAGATTCACTTTGCATTTGTTGGATCTTCCCATGAATAGCAAAATCAGAAAGTACGCCATACAAAACACATAATAATTCCAGTAAAATGTCCCTTGTCCTCAGAGGCTGAATACAGATCTGTTTAATTCTCCAAAAACGATTTCTTATAGAATGTTGCAAAACTCTTTCTAAGTCAGATGGGTTGAGACTGTACATATCTCTGACCTGCTGCAAGTCACAAAACCATTTTAAAAATCTGTTTAAATCATGGCAGGGAACCATTCCTATTTCTTTAAGAATTGCATCTAGTTCTTTTGGTATCAAATGCTTCATTACAAGCTGAGCTTCACCTGTATTATTACAGTATTGTTGTTGTTATAAATTGTGCTGGTCACAGTGGGTGCGGCTGGCAATGAATTATCAGATTTAATATGAGGTTCCGTTTCATTTGACAGAAAGTTTGTGTTTGTATTTTGCTGCAGATTGCCTAATCCAAGATTTGATGCATATCTGCATTTCTGAGACCTCTTCTCTAATTCCATAATTCTTAATTAGAATCTCTCATTTTCCTCTGATAATTCATCACAACGTTTAGATTTCTCAAACAAAGCTCCCTCTATGGTAACTGCATGTAATTTTAAATTTACTGTCTCAGTTTCTGATTGGTTTTGTAACCTCTGACAAACCTTATGGCTATTATCAACTGCATTCTGTAACTGTGCAATTTCCTCAACCTTATCATTCAAAGAACTTTCCATTGTTAAACAGCAAGATAACAAGCCCTGCACAATACAACCTTTTCTTTTACTTTCTGAAATTTTGCTATCAAAAACACTTTTCTCTAAAAATCATCATAGTCCACGTCTGCTTACATTTTTCTGGAATTTCATAAGGTCCGCCATGACGTTTAATACATTTTAATACCCATCTGTTAACTTTATCAGAACTGACACTAGATTCACACTGAGTAAGCATTTTGACTATATTACTAAAAATTAAAAAAAAAGGAAATATTTTACTCACCGCATTTGAGGCTCCACCTTGCCAGTTCCGGTCTTCTGGTACACGTCAGTCTTTTCTTTCTTCAGTTTCCAGTCTCCAGAGAATAATTCCAGGGTTCCAAACTTGTTTAATCTTGTATATCAGAAACTCTTATGTCACAACCAGACAGAGTCACAGCACAGCTCTTGGGTCTCCATCAGACTTCTGTCCACCTCACAGGATTGTTTTCATCACTGACTTCTGTTACCAAGTCCTGAAAATGCTCTTTTGGTCGCTTGAACGGCGCCAATGTAGTGATCTCATATATAGTGGAGTCCGGTTAGATAATTGATATTTAGGTATTAGTATGATGACTATAAGTTACACCAGGCTCTCCAGAGAGTGCATTTATTTGACTTCCAATACAGAATAAAATTCCAAATTCCACAGATGATACAAATCCAACAGAGTAATTCAAAGTCCCATCTGACTAGATCAGCTCTAGACCTGTGCCATGCCCAGAGAATATTCTGAACACTTCTAGACCTAGTGCCATATTCATACAGAGTGACAAGATTGATCTCCAGAATTATATTCCCTATCCACTGAATAGCTGAGCAATTTGATTGGCCGTCTTTGATCCACATCCTGTCTTTCAGAGTGACAGATAATGATCCCAGACAGAGACGGCTTCAATCATCACCTATTCCTATTTTTGCATACTAATAATCTTCCTCTCATATGTAATTAGATTACATGTGGCCTGAGTAATGGTTTGATGTGTAAAATAGACTCATCCTGTCTCTTTGCCTATTGACAATAGACAAGCGTCTTTTGATGTGTAACATGTAATTACAGGTTTGATGTGTAAAATAGACTTATCCTGGACATTTGCAATATTGACAATCGACAAGCCTCTTTTGATGTGTAACATGTAATTATCTTAACAGGTACCAAATGTCAACTGAAATCTGGCCTGGTCAATTTTGGACTTATAATATAATAATACAACACATATATATATATATATATATATATATATATATATATATATATATATATATATATATATATATATATACAGGTGAAATTGTCTGCGCTGTGAAAATTAAAACACTGAGGCTATTAGTGAATACGGGGAAGGGGCACAAGTGACTGGGCAACCCAAAATAAGTGAAGGCAAGTGAAGTGTTACAACATGGTAGCAATAAATGAACAATCTCTATATATAAAATGGTGGCACACATATGGTCTAAGGCAGAAAAGTCCAAAGCAAAGAACCACACAGTCAATAATAGGTCTGATGGAACTGCTGAATGGAAGAAAAGAAAATCCAATGGTGGAAGATCCCGCAACTGAATCTTGTGAGATAGGCAAGCCGCACACCTCGAAGTATCGCAGCTGAAACCAGACATCCTGCCGTCCCAACTTTCATCCAACTAGCAGCATCCGTTACAAGACCAGACCCTCGTATACAAGCTTTTTCGATCAGGCTATACAGCTGTGAGGTAAGCTGCTGGGACCACTAGTGGTGTGTGTGATACTTCGAGGTGTGCGGCTTGCCTATCTCACAAGATTCAGTTGCGGGGTCTTCCACCATTGGATTTTCTTTTCTTCCATTCAGCAGTTGCATCAGACCTATTATTGACTGCGTGGTTCTTTGCTTTGGACTTTTCTGCCTGTGTTTTAATTTTCACAGCGCAGACACTTTCACCTGTTTATTTATATATATATGTATGTATGTGTTGTATTATTATTACGACGATTCCCAAAAGTACGCAAGCCCGCCACAGTCAATTAACGTCGTTTCCGTAAGGCCTTAGGCGGCCTAAAGTTAGAGCTATGCTCCAGTGGCCTAGCCAATGTTAAGTATGGCCGCCGTTCCAGCCGCGAGGTTCGAATTTTTTACGTCGTTTGTGCAAGTCGTCCGCGAATCGGGAGTTACGTCGTTTACGTACACGTCGAAATCAATAGGCCCGTACGGCGTCCTTAGCCGCAATGCGCACTGGGAAATGTAGGCACCCGGCACATGCGCAGTAGCAAAAAACGTCAAAAAAAGTGAGGTCAAGCCTCATTTCCATACAACACGCCCCCCTCCAACCAATTTGAATTAGGCGCCCTTATGCCCGCTCGTTTGAGGCTACGCCACCGTAGATTAGCAGGTAAGTAGATTGAGAATCACTACTAGCCTAGTTAATTTACGGCGGTGTAGCCTAAACAGGCTAGGCTAGGCCGCCCTAAAGTTAGTCCAATCTCTTTGAATCTACCTAAATATGTAGATATTTGCCAGCACACCAAGGATCATCAACTTCGTCCAAACGTTTTTTTATTCAAGAAAGATCACATCACAAAACGTTGTAGTGCAACATTTTGGAGCCATGCAGGACCCCTTCGTCAGGCATGTGATAAGTGCATACTGTTGTGCAGAAGTATTTAAGTGAACATCCACCAATCAGAACCAGAGAGTAGATGGCCCCTCCCACCCCATGACAGAATATGACATCATCAGTCCCGCCAAAAACTATATACAAATGTCACATATATAAATATTTATATATATATATATATATATATATATATATATATACACACACACATGTATATCTGCGGAGCTATGTCATTTGCGGCTGGAAAACATGGCAATCTGGTAGTGCTGGGACTCATAACATAATTGTACACATATATCCCATAATGTTTAGGAGTATCTGCCCGTTCAGGAGCCTCGTGTTGGCGTTGGTGGTTGCCAAAAAAACAGCTGGATAAGCCGAATAGCTACGAGGTGCCAGTGGCTCATGCTTAGATGCGCCCTGTCGTTGGCACTGGTCGCCATGCTACCAGCACAGCCAGCTACGGGGACTGGCCACGCATGCTCAATACAGCTGGTTGTAGTCCGAGAAACTAGAGTTGCTAGACAGCCAGGGCCACCAATGCCATGGAAACCAATGATATTGTTCTGCCCACCTGCTGCATGTCTGAACACATTAGGCTGCTACGTGGAGATGGGGGGGGGGGGGGGACTAAAGAAAACATGTTCAAATGTAGAAAAGCAGAAGTACCTCAGGAGAAGAAAGAGAAATGGAAAAGAAACGGAAATATAGGAACCTACATCTATAGTGTATTATTACCGTAGAGAGAAAAGAAAAAAGCAAGCAGAAAACAGAGAGGGAAAAAGAAAGGTAAATAAATAAAAAAATGACAACAAAATTATATTTAAAATAAAATAAATAAAATAGACCCTAAGCACCCTGCTGTAGGAATTCCAAAATTGTGAATGTATCCATAGTTGGTCTGCCAGCTGTAGGAGAGGAGTGCCAGAATAGGCCCGATATGGAAGTGGTTAAAGAAGTTGTAAAGGCAGGAGGTTTGTTATCTTCATGTATTCTCTGCATTAAGATTAAAAAAAAAAACTTCTGTGTGTAGCAGCCTCTAATTACTTAGACCCCTTTCACATTGAGGAGTTTTTCAGGAGGTACAGCGCTAAAAATAGCGCTGCTATACCGCCTGAAAAACTCCTGTCCAGCTACCTCAATGTGAAAGCCCGAGGACTTTCACACTGAGGCAATGTCCCAATCTCCTGTCCGCAGCATCTTTGGAGTGGTGAGAGGAGCATGTATACCGCTCCATCCCATTGAAAACAATGGGAAACCGCGGCAATACAGCCGGCAATGCGCCTCTTTATCGGCCACTAGCGGGGGTTAATACTGCACCACTAGTGGCCGCTTCCTGCGGCAATCTCGGCGGTATAGCGCCGCTATTTTTAGCAGCGATATACCGCCACGGCAGCTACAGGTCCAATGTGAAAGGGGCCTTACCTGAGCCCCATCTCTCTCCAGCGATGTCCACAAGTGTCTTAGCCATTCAGAACTCTCCTCCTGATTGGCTGAGACACATCAGCAGCGCCATTGGCTCCCACGGCTGTCAGAGGAGGGGGGTGGGGCTACATGTCTGAATGGATACACGGAGCTGTGACAGCTCGGGTGCCCCCATAGCAAGCTGCTGGCTGTGGGGGCACTGAACATGAGGGAGGGGCCAGGATCACAGAAGAGGGACTAGAGAAGAGAAGGATCTGGGCTGATCAGTGCAAAACAAACTTACCTCTTCTGTGCAGTTTAACACATTTGTTATTTAAAAAAAAACAAGACTTTACAATCACTTTAAAATGTATAGATAAAGCAAATTTCTTGGAATATTTATGGATTGTGTAGAATCTTGGCTGATATTCAGTGTTTCTTTAAGATAGGGTTTGCAGACATTATGTACTAACTATAAGGGTTTCTAAAGGACACATTTTGCTGAAATGGGTGAATTCCTAACAAAACAAATACCATATTTATCGGGGTATTGCGCGCTCCGGCATATAGCGCGTACCCCTAAAGTGGACCCGCAATTCCTGTAAAAAAAAGGTTTTAGTACACAGTTTTGGTGTCTTGCGCGGCGTCCATCGGCGGCCTCGTCGGGTCCGGCGTCCGTCTGCGGTGTCCTCCCCGCTCGATCCCCGCGCTGAGCTTGAACTACTGCGCTGGCATATACCGAGCGCAGTACACTCGTGTATAGTCGGGCAGGCTCGGCTCTTCTCGCGGTCACGTCCTGTACATCCAGGACATGACTGCGAGAGAACCCGAGCCTGCCCGACTATACACGAGTGTACTGCGCTCGGTATATGCCGGTGCAGTAGTTCAAACTCGGTGCGGGAAGCGGGTATCGGCGTATATCGCGCACCCACGATTTTGCCCTGAACTTCAGGGAAAAAAAGTGCGCGGTATACGCCGATTAATACGGTATATTAAAATAATGGAGTAACGATTCAGTAATCAATGGGCATTGTTAGAACTAAGTCTACTATGCTGGAGGCAACTACATTACATGTCAGGCATATTAGTAAGTGTAAACAGAAGAAAACGAGAGTGTAGTTGATAAAGAAGAGTATAATTTTTTTGGTAATTTCACTGTTGTAAAAACAAAAAAAGGGGATGCAGCGCTAATAAGTGACGAATCAGCAATATAGGTGAGTAATTGGTGATGTTAGTAGAAAAAAATCAATAATAAAAATGATCATTCCAAAGAATAAACAATTTAAGGAATAAATAAGAGAAAATCACCACGCTGCAAATAGTCCAGAAGTTAATGAATGATTGCACTTAATTTTCTCTTAATTGTCCCACAAGTGAAAATGTGAAAAAAACTAAAAAAAGAAAAGATGACACGGAAAATCCATATAAAAAAGATCCATAAAGATTTCCAAGACGGTGAAGATAGGGTGATGAAAGATGAAATTCCACACTGCACCCGTGCTTATAAAATGCCTCCTTACCGCAATTAAAGACTGTATCTCACCAGTCTCATAAAGCCTATGGGAATTGAGGTATCCCACAACCCATCCACCTGGATGATCAGAGGGCTCAGCATAGGGTCCGAACGGAACCGTGGATAATGAAAGAGAAAGGGATTCTCATAGTGTATACCGTTTAAAATCACAATCGATATTTATTAAAAGTTGCACTTACAGTTAAGTAGTGTATAATAGGCAGTAACAAGCAGTCATAGAAAAAAGTCCTTCTCCGATGCTCCAATGCTACGATGCTTCCTCGCTACCAGGACTCACACACCGCTAGCGTACAGGGCGAAAACGCGATGACGTCACAGCAACCCGACGATCGTTTCGTCTCAACAGGACATCTACGGGGGTTTGGCCGGATGACGACGTCAGCGCGCACAGTGTATAAATAGCAGAGGACTCCATCTTTGAGGTGGGAAAGACATGCAAAGGCCCTAGTATTCGACTGAGGGCAAACTAGTATAATTGGTAGCGGGAAGAAGAGATCAATTCCGATCATTGCATAAAGCTAATCGGTCAATCATAGTAAAAATAAAATCTTATAGCATAAATTCTTATAGCATATAAGAAAAGAAACGCGGAGGTGTGTTGTCAACCAGTAGGATAGCATCGGGTAGGCGGCAACTAAGTATGATCGGAGAGGATCGATGTTATATCATAAATTAATACAATGTAAACAGTTAATATACATTCTAGTTAACAAATTTGATATGCTTAAATTACAATATAAATTAGATAAGAAATTAATACAACAATATATTAACGGGTGCATATAGGACGTATAGACATGCATGCCAGTGCTTGATCACCGGGTTGTATATAGTACCCATTAGGGCATTAGATTTACTTCTGCCATGCCAAATCAAAGCATGTCAGTGACTAGCATGCCGGTGTTCAATCACCAGAAAGTATGTAACAATCAGTACGGCATCAAGTTAACTGCAACCATACAGAAGTATAGTGCACGCCATTATTTATCAACAACATACATAAATATAATAAACTTTTAATGATAAAACCATATAGAATAAACCCTAAATTAATCATGGGTCACATAAGTTTGGATAATAATTTGTTAAAAAATAATTTGTTAAAAAATAATTTGTTAAAAGGAATTTATATTAAGAATTATTAAGAAAACAATTAATATCCCAATCGACATTTAGTCCAAAGGGAACAAAAGATTTTAAACAAAAAATCCAGCGAGTCTCTAGCCTCGATATGGCACGAACCATGTTGGTACCTCTCCAATGAGGGCGGATGTTATCAATAGCAAAAAAGGTGGTCCCCTTCAAATCTCTCCCATGGTATTTGTCATAATGTTTAGAAAGATTATGTTTGGGGAACCCACTCTTAATCCTACCTATGTGTTCACCAAGGCGAATATGCAGTTCACGTTTGGTGCGACCCACATATTGCTTCGAACATGGGCACTGTATCATATACACCACATACTTTGTCGAACAGGTAATAAATGATTCAATCTCATGTGTTTTCCCAGTGACTGTAGATTGGAAATTCGTGCATTTTCTTTCCTTAAAGGAATTGACCTTACAAACACTACATTTCCGGCATGGAAAAAAGCCCTTCAGAGATTGAAAGAAAACTAAGTTTTTAGGAGGGTCGATGACATTGGGTGCTAAATTCAGCCTTAATGAGGGTGCCCCTTTAAAAATCAGGAGTGGGTTCTCAGGGATATATGCCCCCAGGATCCGATCACTTCTAAGTACCCCCCAATGCTTCCTCAGGATTTTTTTAATTGAAAAGTGCTGATTGGAGTATCTCGTAGTCAGCGACCAACTGAATTTGTCCGAGGGGATAGCATTTGTTCTATTATTCCTTGTCAGGAGGGAGTTTCGATCCATCTGTTCCACTGTAGTGATCGTCTCATTAATCTTTTCCTCTTGATATCCTTTATTTAAAAATCTTAATTTTAAAATATTGGATTGTTCCTGGTAGTCAACAATATCTGTACAATTCCGTCTTATACGCTGGAACTGACCCTTAGGTATTGCTGTGAGCCAGGAATTATGATGACAGCTCGTGGTAGGGATAAAAGCATTCCGATCAGTTGCTTTAAAAAAAGTATTGGTACTTAATTTTCCATTTTTTACAAATATATTTAAATCCAAAAAATTAATATGGGAGATACTGATGTCATGTTGGAGAGAGATTCCTCTGTCATTAGAGTTAAGTCTAGAAAAAAATTCCTCTAAAGATGTGACGTCACCCTCCCATATCACTATCACGTCATCTATGTAACGTTTCCAAAGACGTAATTGTGGCGGGGCCTGCACATCAATCACATCTCGCTCCCAGTAAGCCATAAAGAGATTGGCTAAACTAGGAGCGAATTTTGCCCCCATCGCTACACCACAAATTTGAAGAAAGAAAGTGCTTCCAAACCAAAAATAATTGTGGGTAGCTGCAAATTGTAATAATTCCAAAATAAACTCTTTTTGTAAATGCGGTATATTAGATTCCTGATGAAGATAAAAGCTAACTGCCTCTAAACCTTGTTGATGGGAGATAACAGTGTAAAGAGAGGCCACATCCGCCGTGGCCAGAATGTACCCTTCCTTCCACTCAAAGTTCTTCAAAAGATTCAGAACTTCAGTGGTGTCACCTAAATAGGCTGGAGTGGCTTTCACCAGCGGTTGTAAAAAATAATCTACATATTTGCCTATTCTAGCGGTGACGGAATCGATGCCACTAATAATTGGGCGGCCGGGGGGTTTAACCAAATTTTTGTGAATTTTGGGTAAATAGTATATCACAGGTACACGTGGTATAATTGGTATAAGATGGGCATGCTCTTTTTTATTAAGGATCCCTTTTTGGAGGCCCTGATCAATGATGTTAGCTAATGCCTTCCTATATTTAGCTGTTGGATTAGAGGGCAAGACTGTGTATGTTAAAACATCAGAGAGTTGACGATTCATTTCCTCTATATATTGGGATTTATCCAATATAACGATGCCCCCGCCTTTGTCGGCTGGTCTGATTATTACATCATTCCGCTGGCATATCTTTTTAATATTAGTTTCAATTGAGAAAGCGCTCCTAGGTTTAGTGACTTTCAAGGACAGAAGGTCCTTAGTGACAAGTTCCTTAAATACTTGTATAGCTGGAGCCACAAAACCAGGGGGGTTGAATAATGATGCATTCTTCAAATTGGTATGCTGAATAGGGACATTAGTAATCGGTGTGCCACTATCCATGGAGGCTTCAGAACGTCGCATCAAAGATGGAGGAATCTTGTGAATAATTTGAGTACCATTCCCCATCGGATTTAAAATGAAATGTCTCTTTATATTCATTTTTCTAATAAATTTGTTAATATCAATAAAAGTTTCAAATTTATTGAGTTGCCGGGGGGGGGCGAATTTGAGGCCCTGACTCAAGATATTCTGTTCGCCCACTGTTAAGGAAGCTGAACTAAGGTTGAAAATACCAGCTAAGTCCGTTGGTTTCCTCTCTTTGGCCCGGATTCGCCTCCCCCCTCTGAGGCCTCTCTGTCGTCGTACTCTTTCTTGCTTTGGCTCCGTGTCATGGGAAAAAAACGTGGTGGATTAATACTATCAGATTCGCAGGGTGAGTCCACATAATAATCTCTTTGAAATGGTGGCTCATTCGGGTACTGTGAAGTAACCCCATTCTCTTCCCAGGGATCTAAGTGATAATTAGAAAGGGGGGCAAAACGATTATCCAGGGAGATATAACTAGGAGTGTGATTACTCACTTCCCCCTTATGCTCTCTGTAATTCTGTGTTGCCGGTTGTAAGTGCCAACGATCTCGTGGGTCTATACGAGTATCTCTGGGATCATTGGTATAATTGGCAACCCTTGGCTGATATGGTCTAAAATGCCAACTCCCTTTGACTTCTCTCCTTTGGTCCATTGAGCTCATAGGTGGATGAGGTTCTCTAGATGGTTGAGAATCTCTAGGGACATAGTAACCGTTTTGCACATTATCCCTATAAGCGGGATCCCTTGCGAAAGACGGTACTTTGGGACGTACTCCCTTGGGAGGGCCTTGGGAATGAACCTTTTTGACTGGTTTATGTGTTTTAGGCAGAGCTGGAACATTATTGGTATATTGATTCCTAATGTTAGCTGAACCTTGTGGTGGTAGCTGTGGGGGGGCTCGGTTGGAATTGGAAGGGATGGGTTGTGAGGTTGAGACTGCAGTAACGGTTTTGACACTGTCAGTGTTCTCCAAAGTTGTTTGCCATTTAAAAACTACTTTGTTGGAATAGTCAGAAAGATCACGGTTGAATTTTTTCTTTTTCTTATTTTTTTGATCCAGCCCTTCCTTTTCTATAATTTCTTTTAATTGCTCAGATTTGGTTGAGTATATCTCCTGTTCTTTGAAGATATTGAGTTTAGTTCGTACTGACCCAATTTCTTCATTCAATGATTTTAGTTTGGTCTGTTTTTTATCCAAAAGGAACTGGAGAAATTTAACCCCTATATCGTTAAAGTAGGTATACCAGCCCTCAAGGTCAGTTTCTCCTTTTTGGGGAGCCACTTCCCACCTAAGGCTGCGGGGTACCATTTCCTTTTCAACATAATGTTCAAGATAAGCAATGTCCCAAATGGTATGCAGCTCGGATATGAGGAGATTTTTAAGCCTCAAAAACAAGCCACCCAGGGCATCTGTTTGCTCTGTGTTTCCATCAAACACACCATCTAAATTTATGCTATATTGTGATCTAAAATCAAAAATATCCATAATAAGTGCTAAGCAGCAGCGTCTGAGTACAAATACAAGTAAAACAAAACAAAAAACCCTAAGGTTGGCGCTGCGCTGAATTAATTGAGTGATTAAAAGGTGTAACAATAAAAATTAATAGTTATATAAATGAAGAGCAGCTAGCATTAAATTGTGTACCACAATATTACAAACATAAAAACAAAAAAAGGGGATGCAGCGCTAATAAGTGACGAATCAGCAATATAGGTGAGTAATTGGTGATGTTAGTAGAAAAAAATCAATAATAAAAATGATCATTCCAAAGAATAAACAATTTAAGGAATAAATAAGAGAAAATCACCACGCTGCAAATAGTCCAGAAGTTAATGAATGATTGCACTTAATTTTCTCTTAATTGTCCCACAAGTGAAAATGTGAAAAAAACTAAAAAAAGAAAAGATGACACGGAAAATCCATATAAAAAAGATCCATAAAGATTTCCAAGACGGTGAAGATAGGGTGATGAAAGATGAAATTCCACACTGCACCCGTGCTTATAAAATGCCTCCTTACCGCAATTAAAGACTGTATCTCACCAGTCTCATAAAGCCTATGGGAATTGAGGTATCCCACAACCCATCCACCTGGATGATCAGAGGGCTCAGCATAGGGTCCGAACGGAACCGTGGATAATGAAAGAGAAAGGGATTCTCATAGTGTATACCGTTTAAAATCACAATCGATATTTATTAAAAGTTGCACTTACAGTTAAGTAGTGTATAATAGGCAGTAACAAGCAGTCATAGAAAAAAGTCCTTCTCCGATGCTCCAATGCTACGATGCTTCCTCGCTACCAGGACTCACACACCGCTAGCGTACAGGGCGAAAACGCGATGACGTCACAGCAACCCGACGATCGTTTCGTCTCAACAGGACATCTACGGGGGTTTGGCCGGATGACGACGTCAGCGCGCACAGTGTATAAATAGCAGAGGACTCCATCTTTGAGGTGGGAAAGACATGCAAAGGCCCTAGTATTCGACTGAGGGCAAACTAGTATAATTGGTAGCGGGAAGAAGAGATCAATTCCGATCATTGCATAAAGCTAATCGGTCAATCATAGTAAAAATAAAATCTTATAGCATAAATTCTTATAGCATATAAGAAAAGAAACGCGGAGGTGTGTTGTCAACCAGTAGGATAGCATCGGGTAGGCGGCAACTAAGTATGATCGGAGAGGATCGATGTTATATCATAAATTAATACAATGTAAACAGTTAATATACATTCTAGTTAACAAATTTGATATGCTTAAATTACAATATAAATTAGATAAGAAATTAATACAACAATATATTAACGGGTGCATATAGGACGTATAGACATGCATGCCAGTGCTTGATCACCGGGTTGTATATAGTACCCATTAGGGCATTAGATTTACTTCTGCCATGCCAAATCAAAGCATGTCAGTGACTAGCATGCCGGTGTTCAATCACCAGAAAGTATGTAACAATCAGTACGGCATCAAGTTAACTGCAACCATACAGAAGTATAGTGCACGCCATTATTTATCAACAACATACATAAATATAATAAACTTTTAATGATAAAACCATATAGAATAAACCCTAAATTAATCATGGGTCACATAAGTTTGGATAATAATTTGTTAAAAAATAATTTGTTAAAAAATAATTTGTTAAAAGGAATTTATATTAAGAATTATTAAGAAAACAATTAATATCCCAATCGACATTTAGTCCAAAGGGAACAAAAGATTTTAAACAAAAAATCCAGCGAGTCTCTAGCCTCGATATGGCACGAACCATGTTGGTACCTCTCCAATGAGGGCGGATGTTATCAATAGCAAAAAAGGTGGTCCCCTTCAAATCTCTCCCATGGTATTTGTCATAATGTTTAGAAAGATTATGTTTGGGGAACCCACTCTTAATCCTACCTATGTGTTCACCAAGGCGAATATGCAGTTCACGTTTGGTGCGACCCACATATTGCTTCGAACATGGGCACTGTATCATATACACCACATACTTTGTCGAACAGGTAATAAATGATTCAATCTCATGTGTTTTCCCAGTGACTGTAGATTGGAAATTCGTGCATTTTCTTTCCTTAAAGGAATTGACCTTACAAACACTACATTTCCGGCATGGAAAAAAGCCCTTCAGAGATTGAAAGAAAACTAAGTTTTTAGGAGGGTCGATGACATTGGGTGCTAAATTCAGCCTTAATGAGGGTGCCCCTTTAAAAATCAGGAGTGGGTTCTCAGGGATATATGCCCCCAGGATCCGATCACTTCTAAGTACCCCCCAATGCTTCCTCAGGATTTTTTTAATTGAAAAGTGCTGATTGGAGTATCTCGTAGTCAGCGACCAACTGAATTTGTCCGAGGGGATAGCATTTGTTCTATTATTCCTTGTCAGGAGGGAGTTTCGATCCATCTGTTCCACTGTAGTGATCGTCTCATTAATCTTTTCCTCTTGATATCCTTTATTTAAAAATCTTAATTTTAAAATATTGGATTGTTCCTGGTAGTCAACAATATCTGTACAATTCCGTCTTATACGCTGGAACTGACCCTTAGGTATTGCTGTGAGCCAGCATTTTATAAGCACGGGTGCAGTGTGGAATTTCATCTTTCATCACCCTATCTTCACCGTCTTGGAAATCTTTATGGATCTTTTTTATATGGATTTTCCGTGTCATCTTTTCTTTTTTTAGTTTTTTTCACATTTTCACTTGTGGGACAATTAAGAGAAAATTAAGTGCAATCATTCATTAACTTCTGGACTATTTGCAGCGTGGTGATTTTCTCTTATTTATTCCTTAAATTGTTTATTCTTTGGAATGATCATTTTTATTATTGATTTTTTTCTACTAACATCACCAATTACTCACCTATATTGCTGATTCGTCACTTATTAGCGCTGCATCCCCTTTTTTTGTTTTTATGTTTGTAATATTGTGGTACACAATTTAATGCTAGCTGCTCTTCATTTATATAACTATTAATTTTTATTGTTACACCTTTTAATCACTCAATTAATTCAGCGCAGCGCCAACCTTAGGGTTTTTTGTTTAATTTCACTGTTGTGCCCTATTTTCTTCACTTGACGACTGTCTTCACTGTATTCCATGGTACATCTAATGCCTTGGAAATTCTTTCCTGACTGATCCTTTTAAACAAAGAGATCCCTCTGATGCTTTGGAAGCTCTCTGCAGAGCTGCTGTACAAAGCGAGGCACTTTAACTGATGGCAGGTGTGTACTGACTCCTATTTAACATGACTTTGAATGTGATTGCTTAATTCTGAACACTATGGGCCAGATTCAGGTACGTTTGCGGCGGTCTAACGTATCCCATTTAAGTTACACCGCCGCAAGTTTTAAGCGCAAGTGCTTGATTCACAAAGCACTTGCCTGTAAACTTGCGGCGGCGTAGCGTAAATGCGTCCGGCGCAAGCCCGCCTAATTCAAATGGGGCGTGTATCATTTAAATTAGGCGCGTTCCCGCGCCGAACGTACTGCTCATGCTCCGTTTTAAAATTTCCTGCCGTGCTTTGCGCGAAATGACGTTGCACCGACGTAATCTTTTGAACGGCGATGTGCGTTACGTCCTTTCCTATTCACGGACGACTTACGCAAAAAAAAATAAAATTAAATTTGACGCGGGAACGACGGCCATACTTTAACATGGGCAGTCTAAATATAAGCCATGAAATAGTAGCCGTAACTATCCGGCGGGAAAAGCCCGACGTAAGAGAATGTGACGAACGCGCGTACCTTCGTGGAACGCCGTAAACAGCCAATTAGCATACCCGACGCGGGAAAACGATGCGAACTCCACCCAGCGAGCACCGAAGTATTACCTCTACGATCCGAAGGCGTACGCCTAAAGCCGTCGTATCTTGGTTTGAGAATTCAAACTAAAGATACGACGCGGCAAATTTGAAAATACGCCGGAGTATCAGTAGATACGCCGGCGTATTTCTCTGTGAATCTGGCCCCATGTATAATTGTTAAATCTGTGCTTAACAAATATTCCTGGGCTGCTGCCTCCCCTAGATGTCCCTGTAACAAGAGAGATCTGAATTGTATAAAGGATGTGTGGTATTGGGGGAAGTAGCCCTCCAATTAGATAGTAGTATGGGTAGAGATGTGGTTAAATCCTTCCGTAGGTTAAGGCTCTTTCACATGGGACGGATCCGTGATGATCCGCCCCGTGAACCTCCGCTTGCTCAGCAGGGATCGCTCCGCTAATCTCCGCTGAGCCGCCGGATGACAGGGCGGTACCCGCACACTGTGCAGGGACCGCCCTGTCAGATCTCCGCTCTCCCCTATGGGGGGATTGGATGAACACGGACTGTCTGTCCGCGTTCACCCGATTCGATGACGAAAGGAAAAATAGGGTTTTCCCCTGTCTGCAGAATCGGAGGATTGTGGACCCGGATGAGATCGGGTGTCAGCGGATGTTCATCCACTGACACCTGCAATCTCATAGGAATCAATGTATGTTCATTTTTTATCCGTACACGGGTGGATGAAAGACCGGACATACGGTCCACCTGTGTGAAAGAGCCCTAACTTGTAGTAATGTTATTAAATAAGATCCACTTCCTCTTAAGTGACTATATCCAAACTGATTGTGAACCTTCCAAAGTGGTAGTGTTATACTTAAAAGTTGCGTCAAAATGAAGCTTGTTGCTGCATGCCACCCATGAAGAGCGAGTCAAAGTCCGGGTCGCTCTTCCTGTGGGCCAGTCAACAGGGGATATATATACACTAAGTGGTTGCTACACGTTTTTTTTATCTGCATTTAAATGATGCGACTTGGATCGCTTTTAACCACTTAAGGACACCTTTGCGCCGATATACGTCGGCAGATCGGCACATCAACGTACCTGTACGTTGCCCTTTAAGCCCAGCCGTAAGTTGGCGGGCGCATGCATGCGACCGGGTCCGAAGCTCCGTGGCCGCAGGACTCTCGGACCCGATCGCCGCTGGAGTCCCGCGATCGGTCCCCGGAGCTGAAGAGCAGGGAGAGCGGTGTGTAAACACAGCTTCCCCGTTCTTCACTGTGGCGTCGTCATCGATCGTGTGTTCCCTTACATAGGGAATCACAATCGATGACGTCAAACCTGCAGCCACACCCCCCTACAGTTAGAAACACAGATGAAGTCATACATAACCCCATCAGCCCTCCCTTGTGGTTAACTCCCAAACTGCAATTGTCATTTTCACAGTAAACAATGCATTTTTAAATGCATTTTTTGCTGTGAAAATGACAATGGTCCCAAAAATGTGTCAAAATTGTTCAAAGTGTCCGCCATAATGTCGCAGTCACGAAAAAAAAAAAAAAAAACGCTGATCGCCGCCATTAGTAGTAAAAAAAAAAATTATCCCCTATTTTGTAAACGCTATAAATTTTGCGCAAACCAATCGATTAACGCTTATTGCGATTTTTTTTACCAAAAATAGGTAGAAGAATACGTATCGGCCTAAACTGAGGAAAAAACATTTTTTTTATATATTTTGGGGGATATTTATTATAGCAAAAAGTAAAAAATATTGCATTTTTTTCAAAATGTTCGCTCTATTTTTGTTTATAGCGCAAAAAATTTAAAACGCAGAGGTGATCAAATACCACCAAAAGAAAGCTCTATTTGTGGGGAAAAAAGGACGCCAATTTTGTTTGGGAGCCACGTCGCACAACCACGCAATTGTCAGTTAAAGCGACGCAGTGCCGAATCGCAAAAACTGGCCGGGTCCTTTAGCTGCCTAAAGGTCCGGGTCTTAAGTGGTTAAACTATATATAACTTTTAAAAAAATAATCAGAATTACACCATGCAAGTTCGTCTTTCTCTGGTCTTATGAGGATACCAGGAGCTGACAAGCTGGGAAAGCAGCTACGAAGTGCTGCTACAAGATCTGACCAGTGGACTAAGTCTAAGATCAGCAGACACACGCGAGGGAACCAACCCACTCCCTTTCGCTTATCCCCCCTGCAGGGGTACCTGGATCTGGTGAGTGGGGTATCAAGGGCGAGCACAAAAGTTACCTTGACCTGTACACTTGAGGATAAAATCTTCATTGGACATTCATTGGACACAGAGGACATACATCATTCCCCCAATTCGGGTCTGATACACAGGACACGTTTATTTATTTTTCACTTACTAATGCCCACAGGTTTTTGAATTTAGGGCGATTATATTTTATGTTTTTTAGGTTTTGATATTTAGCACATGTAATTTAAATATTGGATCACGTTATTGGATACACTATAGTATCAAATGCACTTTGAGGTTTATATCCAACTCACACAAGTCAATATCACCCATTGAAGGGTAACACCATTTTGGATTACTTTTCCAGGTTATTTATCACAATTCTGTAAATTCACCCATTGAATGGTGACATGGATCACTTTTCAGGTTATTTTTCACAACATTGTAAACTCTGAGGATTAATCACTTCCTAAGAGCATTAAAGGGAGGATTGCACGTGTAGCAACCACTAAGTGTATATATATCCCCTGTTGACTGGCCCCCCCAGGAAGAGCGACCTAAACATTGATTCGCTCTTCATGGGTGGCATGCAGCAACGAGCTTCACTTTGATGCAACCATTAAGTTTAACACTACCACTTTGGAAGGTTCACTATCAGTTTTGATATAGTCACCTAAGAGGAAGTGGATCTTATTTAATAACATTACTACAAGTTATCCTACGGAAGGATTTAACCATATCTCTGAGCTATGATTAAGCACTGTAGGACAGTGTGAAACGCGTCAGCTGTTTTTTCTAATTTCTGCTGTGACATGTCAGTTTTGTGACCAATTTTTATTAAAAAGGAATGTTTTTTTGGAGTGCGGCTGTCCTAGTCTTCCTCATCAATTTTTGCATGTTATTGCATTGCCGGCACCCAGGGTTTTGGATTTGGTGAGAGAGTTCTTTGGTCTATCTGAGCGGTCATCCTTCTTCCCATCTCTACCTATGCTACTATCTAATTGGAGGGCAGCACCACTTACCCCAATACCACACATTCTTTATTAATTCTGAACACAGCTACATTCCCAGTTATAAGAGGGTGTGCACACTTATGCAATGACATTATTTTATTTTTACTTCCCCCCCTCTAAGAGCCCTTTCACACTGAGGCGCTGCAAAAACACCCTTAAACGCCTTTAGCGATATTACTATGTTTTTACAGTGTTTTTAGGGCACTAGCGGTAAAATTAACGCAACGCTGCAGGCGTTTTAACAGTGTTTTCCCAGCATTCTTGAAGCATGGGCAATTTCAGTCCTGCTGTTGTAGATGCTCTTTTTTAAAATTTTTGGGAGATCATGTGACTTTTCTACAGTTCAGAGCGGATTATAGGCGCTATTCAGGCATTTTTACAGCGCTTTTAATTCATTTCAATGAAGAGGGGCGCTTTTGGAGCGTTTTTTCAGCACCCAAAAGCTGCTCCAAAGATGCTGCTTGCAGGACTTTTCTCAACGCCCCACCAGCGCAACGCCTCAGTGTGAAAGGGTTCATTGAGACGCATGGAGAGCGTTTTATGAGCACTATTTTTACGCTAAAAACGCTGTAAAAACGCTCCAGTGTGAAAGGGCTCTAAAAGATTTCAGTTTGTTTTTCAATTGAATTGTACAGTTTACAGGTCACATTAAAGTTCTGAAATGACTTAACATTGTCTATTTTTTTTTTTTACATCAATGAAACCTGACATTTTAACAGGGGTGTGTAGACTTTTAATATCCACTGTATGTGCCTTCAAAGTCCAGATCTCTGATCCTCCAAATTGTGTAGGTTTAATAAATGCTAGTAAAAGAACCATGGGCTAAAAGTACCTTTGCACATACAACTGCTTAAAAACAGCTAATATAATCATTACTTTGCATACATTCAGCTTCTTTGCAGTCTGTGCTGTACATGTAGTAGTGGAAAACATGCCTGCAGACCTGGATAGAGAACAAGGGATTCATTAGGGATCCCTCTAGAGCTCTCAAACTGCCGTAGCACAACTGTAAAGAATGTACTGATCATTCAGGCAAGGAACACAAGTTCCTGCTTAGTGATAAGTAAATAGATAAATCTTTTAATATGTAAAAATGCCCTGTCCTTTTTTTCCAATGGTTAATGTGTATGCGCATGTACGGAGATGCAAATTTTTGGATTTTGTGTTATGGACCTGAAGGCAATGCATTTTTACACACTTGTGAATGCCTCAATTCACAGTCACATTCCTGTTTAACTCCTTGGTGCCAACCATACGCAAATATGCGGCCTTTCGGCACCTGGTCCTTAGCATCGAGGGGCCGCATATTTGCGTGAACTGCTGTGCACCCAGCTATGCCGAGAGCGCACACGATGAGTGATCCCGACTCAGCTACCGGCGCCTAACTGAAAGCTCCCGATTGCTCCTTGCGATCAGGACTTTTCAGATAATGTCACAACCAATCACGGCAGTCATGTGCTCTTAAGCCCTGCCCCGGGCATCATAAAAGGAGGCACCGGTCTTAAGGAGGTAAAGAAAGAAAAACTGTCAGTTGACCCACCCCCCCCCCCGCATGCTCAGATAAGGGTCTAGTATGAATTTAAAAAAAAATTGGCGTGGGGTTCCCCTAAAATATATACCAGACCTGAGGGGCCTGGTATGGACAGCAATCTACAAATAAGATAATGATTATATTGAGAAGACACATTTGCTAGCAAATCCCAAGGCACACTAGAAGTGAATACAAATTTGTTTATGGAAAAGAAAACACAAAGTATTTTAAAATTTGAACACAACTTTAATGTCAATATTAGCATTGAGGAGCAACAATAAAGTCAAGTGTAGGCACCAAAAGGTTACCTAGAACAGACTTTCTTTTTAATTCTGAAAACGTTGCTTAAGGGCTCTTTCACACGGGGCGAATCAGAGATGATCCGCCCTGTGAACCTCTGCTTGCTCAGCGGGGATCGCTCTGTTGATCCCCGCTGAGCCGGCGGATGACAGGGCTTTTCTCTGCTCTCCTCTATGGGGGGGATCGGATGAACATGGACCGCTTGTCCGTGTTCACCCGATCCGATGACGGATGGGAAAAATAGGGTTTTCCTCCGTCTGCAGAATCAGAGGATTGCGGAATCGGGTGAGATCGGGTGTCAGCGGATGTTCACCTGCTGACACCAGCAATCTCATAGGGACCGATGTATGTCCCTTTTTCGTCCGGATGGATGAAAAAGCGGACATACGGTCCATCCGTGTGAAAGAGCCCTTAAGGTTCTTTTTAAAAACGATGTGATATTCTTCAGAAATCTCATCAGTTTTATGTAAAATTTTCACTAAAGAAACTTCAGACACTTTTTGTCACACGCCATTAATAATTCAAGTTAAATATGTAATTCCACCACCAAGGGCCAGATTCACGAACAATTACGGCGGCGTAACGTATCCTCCTTTACGTTACTCCGCCGCAATTTTTCGTCATAAGTGCTTGATTCACAAAGCACTTGCGTGTAAACTTGCGGCGGCGTAGCGTAAAGCCGTCCGGCGCAAGCCCGCCTAATTCAAATGGGGCGTGTACCATTTAAATTAGGAGCGTTCCCGCACCGAACGTTCTGTGCATGCTCCGTTAGGAAATTTCCCGCCGTGCTTTGCGCGAAATTACGGCGCCCCGACGTGTTTTTAGAACGGCGACGTGCGTTACGTCCTTTCGTATTCCCGGACGTCTTACGCAAAAAAAAAAGTTGAAATTCGACACGGGAACGACGGCCATACTTTAACATGGCTGGTCTAAATCTAAGCCATGAAATAGCAGGCTTAAGTTTGCGACGGGAAAAACCGACTAGCGAGGATCGCCGTAAACAGCTAATTTGCATACCCGACACGGAAAAAAACGCAAACTCCACCCAGCGGTCACCGAAGTATTGCATCCTAAGATCCGAAGGCGTACGAAGCCGTACGTCTGTCGGATCGTAGCCAAAAGCCGTTGTATCTTTGTTTGTGAATTACAAATAAAGATACGACGCGGCAAATTTGAAAGTACGCCGGAGTATGAGCAGATACTCTGGCGTAATTTTTCTGTGAATCTGGCCCCAAGTGCTTAGAGCACACATGAAAAGGAATAGAAAACTATAAAGACTTTTGTAATATATGTCATAATAATTCTCTGTTGCATTTATTCTGCCTCTCCTACTATTCCCTTTTTGTTGTATGAAGGCAACTTGAAAGAAAAAAAAAAAATCAATTCCTATTAATAAAATAGGGGAAAAGGTCCAGAGTACTTTAAAACAAAACAAGGACACCAACGATTTTTCTTGGAATGTGCCATTTAATTGTGTTTTCCACATATCAATAAATACACAGGATGCAGAATGATCACTATTCAGTTTCAGTACCTTTGACCTTCCATGTAATAGTGAAAAATTTGAAACCATCAGAATAATTCACATTTATACTTTACTAGAACATGGATATTATTGGGAAGAGAGGGCACAACACACAAACTGGAGATAGCCAAAATAAAATAAAACTAGCTCCATGAACTAGATAAAGAGAAGCAGACGGGGTTCACCACAGGACAGTGACAGCGATGAAGTTAGCTCCTTGCAGTCACTGCTTGCGGCTGTTCCGATTGCAGCTGTTTTCCAAGATATTCCCTGAAAGACAAAAGCGATAAATGTTAATATCCAGAAAAGTGGTAGGGTGCACATTAGTTAGAGATTTCATCCCAGACCAGTCCCTGCTAAACTTCTTGACAATGGAACATAAGGGTGTTATTAAAAACGGAATGCCGGTTTATCTAAGTAAGCCATCCTCTCCATCTTAGATTGTATTAAGGTTTATCGCGGGATACATCGTTGCTTTCCTAAAACAGAAGGCATTTACTGTATATATGTCCCTACTTCTGGTACAAAATCCATAAACAAGGATCTCAGTCTCTATTTCTGGGTAAGTAGGTGGAGTCATGCAAAACATTCCTTTTTCCCCCTTTTCATAATTAGTTCATCCAGAACTGCTTGTGTATAGCAAAGACATTACCAACTTGTATACAGCAGTTTCAGGCTTCCTAGCGTCCATTAAATTGAGATATGACGTTCCAAACCAATGAGAATGGTCCGACGGGCCATTTCCATCAGTTCACCGCTGAAGTGGCCTGATGTGCGTACACACCATCGTTCCAAAAACCGATCGGGTCAGAACGCGGTGACGTCAAACACACAACGTGCTGAATAAAACGAAGTTCAATGCTTCCAAGCATGCATCGACTTGATTCTGAGCATGCGCGGGTTTTGAACTGATGCTTTCTGTACTAACCATCGGTTTGGACCGATCGGGCAGCGGTCCATCGGTTCGATTTTGAAGCATGTTTTAAAATTTTGGACCGAAGGAAAACAGACCGATGGGCTATACACACGGTCGGTTTGGACCGATAAAACTGAACCTCGGTCCATTCTCATTGGTTTTGTCCGACCTTGTGTACGCGGCCTCAGGTGTAGGGCTTGTGAGTACTGGGGAACAAGCCAATTATTGAGGCTGCGGTTCAATGGTACAAAAGGAAACCGAAGATTCAAACTCAAAAAGTCCAACAAGTCCAACATGGGCTTGGTTGCTAAAATGGGAAAAGAAGCGATTTGCATGACTCCACCAACTTGCCCATAAGCAGAGACTGAGCTCTTTGTTTTTGTGTTTTGTGCAGGAAGTGAGGATATGTAAATTTCTTCTGTTTTGAGAAGGCAGTGTTATATCTCAGTACTTTAGACGTGGTCTTTTGATTCCTCTTGTACCACTTCATCACCACCTTAATGGTCGCACTGTTCTTCTGTTGATCGTGGGTAAATCGAGACCTGACTTCCCAATGGCCTGCACACCTACTGAGAAGCAATGGACATTGGTCTGTTGACAGGTCACCAAGAATTATAATCAGTGGAAGTGACTGAGAGCTGTTCACACCATTGCACTACATTAACGTGCATTTGTACGATGCAATGCCATTCATTCCAAATAGCACCCCAATGATCCTTGCCAATAAACATGCACTACCATGCATTGTAGTGTGCTGCTTTACCGAAAAATATTACGTGCACCTTTTTGTTGCCATATGCAGACCAGCCAAATTACAAACTACGTATGTTAGTGTAATGCACATAGATTTTTAAGGCATGTTAAAGATGGGGAAGCAACCCCACAACTGCAGAGTTAGATCTCTCCATTTCATCTCTGTCATTTTTTTTATTTTCAGTGTAAAAGATAATTGGAAAAAAAAATGACACCTGAAGTCAATAGCTGGAAAACCACAAAAGAAAAATCATAATGCAAAGTAAAAGAACTTGCAGATCCCCCTCCTTACTACAAGTAAATGTCAAGATTCTGGCTAGGATTCTTGCTAGCCGACACAACAAAGTAATTCTCTCTTTGATACACAAGGATTAGTCGGGCTTCATGCCTGGGAGAAATACCTCCTTCAACCTAAGACTTTATACGAATCTGCATACCCTACATGACAATATTGGCTCAAGAGTTGTTGTCGCCCTAGACACTGCCAAGTCGTTTGATGCGGTCGAGTGGTGCTATATATGGAAATGCCTGGAGAGCTATAGGTTCATACAAACGTTGCACCTATTTTATAAACTTGGGTATCAGGCCCCCGCTGGTTAGGGTCCTGGCAAATGGATGAACCGCTGAACAGTTTGCCCTTACTAGAAGAACTTGACAAGGCTGTCCCCACTGCTATATGCACTGGCCTCTGACTATAGCGATAACATCGCACTCTGCTATAATTGGCCATCAGGCCAGACACCTAACTGAAAAGATTGGCATGTATGTGGATAACACACTACTGTACCTAGCAGACTCTGATACGTCCCTGTCCACTGCTTTGGCCCTCAGAACAACTTTGATTTTTTTCTGGCCTTAAAATTAACTGGATAAGTCCCAAATAATCCCCCTAGACAATTTTCAACCATTGTGTACTCGGGCTAACCTATCCTTACAGAGAGTAAACCAGATTAGGTATCTAGGAGTGCAGGTTACTAAATACCCCACTATACTGTATTTCACTCAATATAAAACCCCTCTTTGATATACTTAAGCACAAAATCCCGCTATGGACCCGTTTACCGCTAGGAGTAATGGGTCCTGTAATTACCACTCAAACACTTTAAAATCAATGGAAGCATTACTCAAGAAGTTTGTATTGGGGACTTGCAGGCATAAACTACTATGGCGGAAGTAAAAAAAAAAAAAACCCTACTGATTTGGGCAGTACAGCCCTCCCTGATATAAACCTGTACTATTTGGCAGCCCAACTATTGCAGTTATTTCACATCAATAAAATAGACAGGTCTAGGTTTTTCATCTTTCTATGCCCCAAATGGTCACACCCAACCGCAGACCCCTTTACTGTCATAGCAAGCGGACTTAAGGGAGCTGAGACAACAAGCGACTGTCAATCTTTACTTTACTACTACAGCTGCGTATGGGATGTTGTGTCCAATAAGCTAGGTTTATCATGCCACCATCATGGGGATATTGGGATTCTTTGTCTGCACCACGGCCATCATCTCTGGTTACATGTCACCTTCTATATGCTTCGAGCGGTAAATATATCCTCACTATCTGTACTATGGGTGCCAGCATTTTACTTGAATGTTAGTATCCTAACATACTTTTTTTGACATCTTTCCAGAATACAAATCCCCCTGAAGAAGACCAAATTGTGGTCGAAACGCGTCGGGGTATTCTTATGGAAGCTACTTTATCAATGGCACTATATATTATTCCATTGTATCATTTAACATTTAATTGTTGTTGAGAAAGGTCTCCAACTGTCTGTAACCTGAATGTATTTTATATTACAACTATCTGCATTTTCATTACTCGTGATACAGAAACCTAGTAAAACATTTTTTTATATATTTCCATGTCTTTGAATTTAATATACCTTACACAATATGTCGCTTTAAAGCCCCCGGGGGGAATTTCTCCATTTTTGTCTCTACAACATTTTGGGGCGTGCGGCCCTTGGACTCTCAATATATGCGTTTTTCCTTGTCTATCATGCCACCATAACTTTACTCCATTGTGGTATAATGGTTCGCTCCCCGAATTTCGTCTTATTCCGGACCCAGTAGTCTGGAGTAAAAGAGGGGTGAATTATTTATCCCATCTTAGACCTGATGGCGACCTAAAAACATCTGAAGACAGAGTGCAAACTGCCAAACCAGATGTTTTTTAGATACTTACAAGTTTGGCATTCTTTCAGAACTAAATTCCCCAATTCCTGCAATTCCTCAATTGGACTCTGATCCACTCATGGAGGTAGTTAAAAGCTCAGACCCTAAAAAATGTACTTCTAATATGATGCTTCTCTCTTTGTCCACCAAATTGGCTTACGAGCTTAAAGCTCAATGGGAGAGAGATAGGCACAATTGAGGATGAGGATGAGAAGAGAAGCGATGCTCTGGATACATGCAAACTGGTTTCACCTAAACTTTTGGATCGCCTCACACAAAAAAACTGTACATACTCCGCCGCTCCTGTCGGACTCCACTTAGACTATTTAGGTATAAACATGACCAGGGCACGTTGTGTTTAAATGACGTGGTTTCATTCTACCATCTGCTTTGGAGGACCTGCCCGAAAATACAAGGGACACAGGACATCTAAATTCTTGCATGACACTGTATGCCCTGAACTATGTCTTCTGGGTATATTCCCAGAATCGGACATTGACAAATTCACCAAAACCTCTCTTAATGAAACCCCTTTCTCTGCAAGGAAAATCGTTACTAGGCAGTGGATGAGGACTACTTCACCTGATTTCCATGCTTGGATACTAGATGTTAACAATAATCTACTATATAAGAAATGCATTTATATCCACAGAGGTTGTCCATCGAAATACGACAAAATATGAGATGGATGGCTACAAGCCTCTGGAGACTTGCACATAAATTGGAAGGTTCAACATAGCGGCTACAATGCTTACACACCAAAGACAAACTAGTTGAAGTACCTACAGTAGGTGAACCCGATTTTGTGTCAATCTCGCTCTCTTTCTCGGCGAGATTGAGCACCTACGAGCCCCATCGCGGGAGCCAGCGCCGAGCTGGCTTGCCGCGATGGAGACAGAGCCGTCATAGAAGCGACGGGAGATCCGACTTGGATTCCCGCCAATTCTACACGTGTGCGGCGTTTGTTATGAATCCTGAGGGGGAAGTCCCCGCCGGATTTTAAATAAAAATCCGGCATGGGTCCCCCCCTCAGGAGCATACCGGGCCCTTAGGTCTGTTATGGGTTGTAAGGAGAGCCCCCCTACGCCGAAAAAAACGGCGTAGGGGGTCCCCCTACAATCCATACCAGACCCGTATCCAAAGCACGCTACCCGGCCAGCCAGGAAGGGAGTGGGGACGAGCGAGCGCCCCCCCCCTCTCCTGAGCCGTACCAGGCTGCATGCCCTCAACATGGGGGGGTTGGGTGCTCTGGGGCAGGGGGGCGCACTGCGGCCCCCCCACCTCAGAGCACCCTGTCCCCATGTTGATGAGGACAGGGCCCCTTCCCGACAACCCTGGCCGTTGGTTGTCGGGGTATGCGGGCGGGAGGCTTATCGGAATCTGGGAGCCCCCTTTAATAAGGGGGCCCCCAGATACCGGCCACCCACCCTAAGTGAATGAGTATGGGGTACATCGTACCCCTACCCATTCACCTGCAAGAAAAGTGGTAAAAACACAAATAAACCACACAGGGTATTAAAATATTTTATTTTTCTGCTCCGGAGGCCTCCCCTGTCTTCTTTATTAGCTCTTTTACCAGGGGAGGCTTCTTCTTTGACGTCTTCGGGTGGGGGCCGCCGTCTGGTTCTCTTCCACCGCCGGGGGGGGGGGTCGCTTTTAAAAAAGCCCCCACCCCCCGGCGGGTTTCCTCCGGCGTCTTCGGCGGGGCTCTTCTTCTTCCGCTATCCCGACGGGTCTTCTCAACTCTCCGGGGGTCTCCTTCTGTCTTCGCCGCTCTCCGCTCTTGACTCGGCGCACCCCGGTTCTTCGTCTCGCTGTCCGGTGTCTTCTTCCGTGCTTTACGTCTTCTCCTTCCGTGCTGTGATGAGTTCTTCTTCCGCGCTGTGACGTCATGTTCTTCACTTCTCTCCTTCTCCCGGTGTTGACACGTCGCCGGCTCCTCTCTGCAATGACGGGTGCGCGGGTGCATCGGACCTATATAGGCCTCACAGTCCCATCATGCTCTGTACCTACCCATGTGATACCTACCACGTGGGTAGGTATCACATGGGTAGGTACAGAGCATGATGGGACTGTGAGGCCTATATAGGTCCGATGCAAGGCGCGCATCCGTCATTTCAGCGAGGAGGACCGGCGAGTCAACATCGGGAGAAGAAGAGAAGTGAAGAACATGACGTCACAGCACGGAAGAAGAACTCATCACAGCACGGAAGGAGAAGACGTATAGCACGGAAGAAGACACCGGACAGCGAGACGAAGAACCGGGGTGCGCCGAGTCAAGAGCGGCGAAGACAGAAGGAGAACCCCGGAGAGTTGAGAAGACCCGTCGGGATAGCGGAAGAAGAAGAGCCCCGCCGAAGACGCCGGAGGAAACCCGCCGGGGGGTGGGGGCTTTTTTAAAAGCGACCCCCCCCGGCGGTGGAAGAGAACCAGACGGCGGCCCCCACCCACCCGAAGACGTCAAAGAAGAAGCCTCCCCTGGTAAAAGAGCTAATAAAGAAGACAGGGGAGGCCTCCGGAGCAGAAAAATAAAATATTTTAATACCCTGTGTGGTTTATTTGTGTTTTTACCACTTTTCTTGCAGGTGAATGGGTAGGGGTACGATGTACCCCATACTCATTCACTTAGGGTGGGGGGCCGGTATCTGGGGGCCCCCTTATTAAAGGGGGCTCCCAGATTCCGATAAGCCTCCCGCCCGCATACCCCGACAACCAACGGCCAGGGTTGTCGGGAAGGGGCCCTGTCCTCATCAACATGGGGACAGGGTGCTCTGAGGTGGGGGGGCCGCAGTGCGCCCCCCTGCCCCAGAGCACCCAACCCCCCCATGTTGAGGGCATGCAGCCTGGTACGGCTCAGGAGGGGGGGGGGGGGCGCTCGCTCGTCCCCACCCCCTTCCTGGCTGGCCGGGTAGCGTGCTTTGGATACGGGTCTGGTATGGATTGTAGGGGGACCCCCTACGCCGTTTTTTTCGGCGTAGGGGGGCTCTCCTTACAACCCATAACAGACCTAAGGGCCCGGTATGCTCCTGAGGGGGGGACCCATGCCGGATTTTTATTTAAAATCCGGCGGGGACTTCCCCCTCAGGATTCATAACAAACGCCGCACACGTGTAGAATTGGCGGGAATCCAAGTCGGATCTCCCGTCGCTTCTATGACGCGCTTGCTGGGATGTGCTGTCACTATTCCAGTGAGTGCGAGGTGTCGGGGAGATCTCGGCACCCTGTCGCCGAGTATCAGCGCGACGCTGTCGTGCTAAAAGCACAATATCACAAACACCTACTGTAGTTGATTGAATGGCCATCTCGTATGGAAAATGCTTAATAAATTGTTTACATATTTTTTCTGTTAATTTGTGTCCTGAAATACCTTGTGTTATTATGAGATATATGCTACCCATTTGTTTTATTTGCAATGGATACAATATGTATGTTAGTATCCCTTTTTTGTGCAACCTAAAAAATCAGTATTGTACCCAGAAGCGCTAAAATGAGAAGAAGAAAAAAAAAAAAAAAGACGATAACACAATTAGGAATATGAGTGAACAGTGGTTATTAAAGCCATTATTTTACATGACTCTTTCAGTCTGTGTTGTGCAGCTGCACATTAGGTTCCCATTTAAAGATACTAGGATGTCTACTTTGCAGAAATGTGCAAATACCAAAGTAAATTAACAGAAAACCGCTAATAATTATTCACTAAATACCTATCAGGTTTTTACTGCTGTCTGCATTTCCTCTGGGGAGATCCACCCTTCATTTGTCCAGATGACCACTGTAAACCAGGACTGAAAGCGAGTGAAAATCCAGACTTAAGTTGTCACTGGAGTGAGGGGCAAATTTTCCTATGGGGGGCACTTGTTTCAGCGACAGCCATCTAAGAGAGGACCTCTCTCTTCTTATGGACAATTCTACACTCGTTTCCAGTTGCGTCTTGAGACCTCAAATGAAGAAAAAGCTTTCTAAAAGTGCCACACAAATGTAAAAAAAAATGGGATAGGGGTTTAACTATTCCTTACCATAAAGGTCTTGACTTTGGATATACTTTAAACTATTAACAGAGGAGACTGGCCCATAGATTACTCAACATGTTTGTAAATCTCTTCTGTCCATAGCAACACTCAATCGCCCTCTAGGAAGCAGCTACAAGTAGCATAACAAGTAGGTCTTCTTGCATAAGTATATTATTTAAACAAATCTTTTGGGAAACAACAATACTTGTGCAGTCCTGCAGTTTCCAGCATACCATAACACTGGCCATGTAGTCTCTGATGAAGTATGGACTGATGATGAACCATTCAGCATGTCTGCTAGAACACTGATCCTTCCCCTTGAAGTGCATACCTATAGGTTTTTTTGTTTTGCTACCAACATAATTTGCTAATGATTTTGGGGAATAAGTGGATCACAGTGTTTTAAGTTGACTTGTATGGAACAATGTTGATTACAAAACGTAGCATGTCCCATTCTGCTGTTTCAACACGTTTTATTTTTTCATATCAGTCAACAGGAACACTTTGGTCAGTGCCTAGTGTACACATTTTTTCCTAAAAACATCTAAAAAGGCACATGCTCTCATGACCCCACTTTATTTGCTTTAGAGTGTAATGTACCAGTAAGGTGCTTTTACATCTAGATGATAGAAAGTAAAATGTTAAATCAGACCCAATACAACTATGTGATGATAGGGAGTCAATTATTTATGTACAGTATATTACTCATGTGTAAAAATGTCAATTTTATGGTTTAGTGGTTTATTAAATGGCATTGTTTTCCAAACTGAAGTCAACAGAAGATGACATGTTTTTTTATTTAGCTCCTAAATGCAATTTCTCAAACAGAAGGAGCATTTCAGAAATGGCAAGAAATAATACAAAACAAAAGCATCATTAAAGCTTTCCATAAAACAGTTTGCAAAAAAAAAATGTACACAGGAATTGCAGAAAAAATAGGATTTTTGTACTCATCGTAAAATCCATTTCTCTGGGTTCATGGACGGACACAGCAGCATTGACCTCAGGGTTATATATCCTTACCTTCAGGAGAGACTAGGCAGAAAATAAACAGCACTTCAAGTGTTAAAACACTTCTCTCAGGACAGCACCTCCCAGGGGGCGGGTCCCCCGGGTACATCCCACTCTCTTGCATCATGCAGCCTCAGTTCGTAAACAAGCAGTACAAACAAAGGAGGGGTGGGTGCTGTGTCCGTCCATGAACTCAGAGAAATGGATTTTACGGTGAGTACAAAAACCCTATTTTTTCTTCCGTTCATGGACGGAGACAGCAGCATTGACCTTAGGGACGTCCCCAAGCAGTGTCAAAATTTTTTCGAGGGGTGGGAAACACACAGCAAACCAAGCTTCACCCCAAACAAAACAGAGTTCAACAGAGGAACTTCAACGGACGCTTGTAAAACCTTGCGGCCAAAGGAGGCATCCGAAGATGCGCTCACATCCACCTTGTAAAATTTAGAAAAAGTGTGAATTGACGACCAGGTTGATGGCGGAAAGCCCAAGAGGCACCAATCGCCCTGGTCGAATGCGCCGTAACCTGAAAGGGAGGCGCCCGCCCCTTTAGGGCATAGGCCTGGAGCACGACCTGAAAGGGCCACCTAGAAATGGTGGTCGACGAGACTGCCAGACCCTTCCTAGGACCAGTCACCGACACAAACAGTGAGTCCGACTTCCGAAAACAGAGCCGTAGCAGACAAGTACACCCGTAGGGCCCGAACCACGTCCAAGGAATTTAAAGTGGCCTCCTTCGGGTTTTTCGGCCGAGGACATAAGGATGGAAAGACTATGTCCTCATTAATGTGAAAAGCCGAAACCACCTTTGGAAGGAAAGACGGCTGCGGCCGCAGCATCACTTTATCCTTGTGGATGACCAAGTAAGGAGCCTTGCAGGACAAGGCTGCCAGTTCTGATACTCGCCTGACCGAGGTAATTGCCACCAGAAAAACCACCTTCTGGGACAAAGTCAACAAAGGAATCTTCCGAATGTCCTCAAACGGAGCTTCTTGAAGCGCCGAAAGAACTAAATTCAAGTCCCATGGAGGCAGTGGAGGGCGCACAGGAGGGGGCCACATGCCAAACCCACTGCAAAAAAGTATGCACCAGGGAGTGTGGCGCCAAAGGTCGCTGAAAGTAGACATCTAGAGCCGAAATCGGACTCTTAACCGTACTTAAGGCGAGAGCCTGATCCACTCCACGCTGTAAGAACAGCAGAATCCAGGACATCACATATGTACGGGGGTGCCATTTCATCTCTTCACACATAGCGATGTAGGCCTTCCACGTACGATGGTAAATCTTTCGTGAAGTAGACTTCCGTGCTCGTAACATGGTAGAGACCACCGAGCCCGACAGGCCTCGATCCTTCAGCACCTGGCTCTCGACAGCCACGCCGTTAAAGCCAGCGACTGTAAAGCAGGGTGAAAAATCGGACCCTGCGACAGAAGATCTTCTCTCAGGGGTAGACACCAGGGGACGTCTGCCACCAGACGCACCAGGTCCGCATACCAGGGATGGCGTGGACAATCCAGAGCGATCAGGATTGTTGGTATCCCCTCAACTTCCACTCTGCGCAGCAGGCGAGGAAGAAGCTTCAGAGGAGGGAAGGCATAGATTAGGTGATAGTGACCCCATGGTGCCACCAACGCGTCTGACGCGTCCGTCAACGGATCCCTTGACCTGGCAACGAACCGTGACACCTTCCGATTGAGACGGGACGCCAGAAGGTCCACGTCTGGAATGCTCCATCTTTGGCACAGACTCTGAAACACCTCCGGGTGTAGCGACCATTCTCCTTGGTCTAGCGTTTGGTGACTTAGGTAGTCCGCTTGCCAGTTCAGCACCCCCGGAATGTACACGGCCGACAGAGCCGGAACGTACCCTTCGGCCCACCTGAGGATGTGCGCGACTTCCGTCGCTGCAGTCGAGCTCCGCGTGCCCCCCTGATGATTGCCGTATGCCACGGCCGTGGCGTTGTCGGACTGGATCCTGACTGGTCGGTCCTGTAGACCCAGAGACCACTTGGAGAGACACAACTTGATCGCTCGGAGCTCCAGTACATTGATTGGTAGGCGGGACTCCTCCTGAGTCCAGCGCCCCTGGACTGACTGGACACCCCAGACACCCCCCCCCCCAGCCAGGGAGGCTGGCATCTGTCGTGATCACTGTCCAATGGCACAGCAGAAAAGATTTTCCTGCCCAAAGTGCCGGAGATGTCAGCCACCACGCTAGGGAGGACCTGACTAGGCGACTCACCCGAATCTGGATATCCAGAGACGAAGGGAGCTTGTCCCAACGTGACAGAATCTTTTTGCAATGAGTGTGAAATTGGGCATACGGCACTGCCTTGAAAGAGGCCACCATCAGACCCAGCACTCTCGTGCAAAAGCGAAGCGACGCCCTTTTCTGGGTCGTCAGCCACTGTTCCGTTGGGAGTAAAAACTCTTGCCTCTGAGGAGTCTAGGACTAACCCCAGGTATTCCAGCCGCTGAGACGGTACCAGTACCGATTTCTGGGTATTCAATAGCCAACCGAATTCTCTGAGGGTTTGACAGGTGATGGACACGTCCTCTTCCAATTCTGAGCTTGAAGAAGCTCTCAGAAGGTCGTCCAGGTATCCTACGATAGCGATCCCGCGCTGCCTCAGCAGGGCCAGAATTGGAGCGAGCATCTTGGTGAAAACCCGTGGTGCCGAGGCCAGGCCGAACGGGAGGGCCACAAATTGAAAGTGGTCCTCTCCGATCGCAAAACACAGAAATCTCTGGTGTTTTGCGCATATGGGGATATGCAGGTACGCGTCCTTGATATCCAAGGATGCTAGGAAATCCCCCTGATGGAGCGCTGCTACAACTGAGCGAAATTTTTGCACTTTGACAAAACAATTGAGGGCCTTGAGGTCCAGGATTGGCCGGACCCCTTCCTTCTTGGGGAGTACAAACAGATTGGAGTAAAACCCCTGAAACCGTTCCTTTGAGGGAACCGGCACAATCACTCCCCTGACCAGAAAATCCTGGACAGCCCCCGACAGATCCTTCCGGCGACCCGGAGGAAGCCGGAGGTTGGAGGGAAAAATCTGTTTGGTGGGCAAGAGAGAAACTTTATCTTGTACTCCGAGGAAACTACTTTGCAAACCCAACAGTCAAACAGAAGAGACCTCCACCGAGCCGCGAATTCACGAAGCCAGCCCCCCACCCGAGATGCGGGCGGGGGCAGACCTTCATGCAGAAGCAGGCTTGTCCACAGGCTTGCGGTACCAGGGGCGCTTCTGCCCTTCAGCGGGCGCTTTAGCTCCCTGAAAACGTTTTCCTGCCGCACTTGGCTTACGGCAAGGCTCCTTTCCCTTCCCAGATTGTGGGAGCAGAGTGCTCTTACGGTCTGTGGCATCCTTTACGATGTCATCCAGGGACGCCCCAAAAAGCCGTTCACCCTTAAAGGGTAAGTCCACCAAGGCCTTTTTAGAAGACTGGTCTGCAGACCAACACTTCAGCCACACGAGGCGGCGTAGTTCCACTGCGGAGGCCCTGGAGAGCAAGAGGAGCGTATCCAGGGCCGACTGACAGACAAACTTTAGTCCCTGTACCAACTGTTCGGCCAGGTCCACACAGAGCTCAGAAGCATTTGTCCAGATATGGAACACAAGGAAACACTTTTGCGGTGAGGGGTGGCATGCGGAACCCAAACGGGACCAACATGTCCGATGCCTCCACCAAATCCTCAAGTTTCTGAGTATCCCGCCCAGCAGTGATAAGAGCTCCAACAAATTCCTTATCATGCGCTGACCCTGAAGCAGAGTCATCCTCACTGTCCGTGTGGGCTAAGCCTGCATCATCTGACATAACGGAACATGGGCCAGATGCAAAAGCAGGGCCTGATTCCGTGTCAGAGACATCCCCAGAAGCATGCGCAGGGAGGGGGCGCTTTTTACCCCCCTTCTGGCCACTTGTCGCTTCAATCCTGGCAACAAACGCCTCAAGGACTGCCGGCATAGCATCCACCGAGGTCGCAGGGGCACTAAGGGTTAACTCTGGCATGGTTGACCCACCTATATATGCCACCCTTGTACTGCAAGGCAGGACCCACAGGCCACCCTCCCAGCCGCAACAGAGAGCAGGGGACCCCCCATGAGACTCACCATCCCGACCAGAGTGCAGTGCTGCTGAAGAGCTGAGAGCGCTGTCCGTGCTGTGCCGTCCCTCAGGAAGTATTCTGCGGGCTTTGGCGCTGTTATTTCAGGCACTAGAGGCAAAAACTTTTTCAAGATGGCCGCCGACATGCAGAAAAACAGCATGTGGGCTACAAGAAAATGGCCACCGATACATAGCACCGCGACCCCAGTAAAATGGCGGCCATACACGTGTTTTAAAACCCCAGTAACACACAACAGAACACAGTCCAGCACACACCAGCAGATAAACGTAATAAAAAATAGCACCTCACAGCAGCACAGCCCCCCGGCAGTAACGGAGCCCCCCAGGCGGACCCCCCACCTCACAGCCGCCACCCAGAACGGAGAAAGAGGGAGAGAGGCAAGCAGGGCGAAGCCTCAATCGACCTCCCCAGGAATGCACCAGCCCAACCACCCTGCCAAGGCAAGGGGATACTACTTAACCGTCCTGTGACCACCGGCTGGAGACATTCCAGACAGACCCAACGTCCGCAGGTAGATACGGCATGGCTGTCGGCCCGGCACACTGTGACAAAGCCATAGAGACCGGTCATATGTGTGCCCTGTAGCATATAGCTCACCAACCGCCCCTGGAGCAACGGGGCATGTCGTGGACGGCCTAGCTAAAGGCAGGCACACGCTCGATGGCCGAACATGGGGGGACTACAAGGATCAAGAGCCAGCCTGTCACCCAGTTGGCAGTTGATTGTAGATCCCAGGATCCAAAAATGCAGGAAAAATACAAATAAAAAATGAAAAAAAATCACAAAAACACTCCAGAGCACATGGGCTCCAGAAGGGCCAGGTCTTCTCCCAACGCTAGGCAGAAGAAAACAGAGTGGGATGTACCAGGGGGACCCGCCCCCTGGGAGGTGCTGTACTGAGAGAAGTGTTTTAACACTTGAAGTGCTGTTTTTTCTGCCTAGTCTCTCCTGAAGGGAAGGATATATAACCCTCAATGCTGCTGTGTCCATCCATGAACGGAACAGAAAATGATCATGGTAGAAGAGTGGTTACCCAATTCGCAACTCCTCTTATACTTCTTGTGTGAGCCTCTAAAGTAGTATAATCCTTTTAAAACACTAAACTGGGAGTAAGCCAACGTCAAGGAAGATGGGAGATATTTAGGTTGTCATTCGGACTAAGGCAGGCCATAGATTTTCTTCATGCAACCATGTGTCCCTGCCGGGAAAGCACAGCGATTATTGCTGGTGGGTAAATAGTCATTGGCAATAATTGCATGTAGAAAATCTGATATGCTGGTTGTACCAAAGTTGATCCATGAATCAACTTGGGTACGTTCAGTCTGCCCATAGATGGTTCGAATCTCTGCTGGTCCCAGCAGAGCCTGTGTAGAGTAGAGGCTGTTCAGTTAGGAAAGTGAATATTCAATTGCAATGTAAATGATGGCAAAGAGAGTGAACCAGTGTGCACTTTAAATATTTTAAAAAAGTGCAAAAAATTAAATAAAAATCAGGACTATCTTTTGATAGAACAATTGGTTGGCTGAAGTGAACAGTTTCCTTGCATAAACACAAGGAACATTCATTTTGCAAAGGCTCATGTTTTTTCAGCTTAATGCATCCTATGCATTAAGGTGAAAAAACACCTGGTAGTGACAGCCCCCCCCAGTTTTACTTACCTGAGACTGTTCACCTGCTGTGTCCTCTTCTCCACGGCGTCTAGCTGTTGATTGGCTAGATTAAATAGATTGATAGCAGCGCAGCCATTGGCTCGCGCTGCTGTCAATCACATCCAATGATGCGGTGCACCGGGGGCGGGGCAGAGTGATACAGTAGGCAGCTATAGCTGCCATCTGTATCACAGGAGTGCGCCCGCAAGCTAACCCCCTTGGGAGAGTGCTTCCCATGAAGGGGGTTAGCTCTTTTGGGGAGGAGCTGAGACAGCTGCCAAGGGACCCTAGAAGACGAGGATCGGGGCCACTCTGCAAAACGAACTGCACAGTTGAAGTATAACAAATTAAGCTTTACAACCACTTTAAGTGAACAATTTCAATTTCTTTAGTGAATCAATCCCAATGCATTTACTTACATTAAAAAGAACTAAAGGCAATAGGCCATTTGGATAGCGTAAAAGAGGGTTATTACCTCTGTAAGATAATTTTTTTGTCATCTGTGTGCCATTGGGGAGATTTCCCTTAACTACTTGCCCCATTGTCAAAACGAGAATTGAGAGGAAATCCCAAAAGTGTGGGAATCCCTGGTTGTCAATGATAAACAGGACTTCTAGAGAGAAAGAAATGCCCTAATGAGGGCACAGACCGCATTAAAAACCCAACAGGTGTTTTAATTCCTCACCACTCTATCCAAAACTTAAAGGAAAACATTTAAAGGAAAACATTTTTTAAAATTAATGTCTGCAAGGTAGACAGACAGAATAGTGTAATGATTATGTTAAAAAATTAGTAAATACCTATTAAATTCATCTATATCACCTCCGGCATTCTAGTTTCTGTTCTCTCATTCACTTCCTGGTTTGCATCGCTCGTTCATGCAAGAACTACATTTCCCAGTATGAATTGCAGCACGCCCAGCAATTCACACCTCCTTGAAGTCTCTAACACGTATAGAGCGTCCTGCCACACAGATGTAGTTCCCAGGAGGGGGCGAGCACGTTACTGACCACCGCAGTAAAGCCTCCCTTCACGATGGTCAGTAAAATCAGACAAGCAGGAAGTGAACAGAACAGAGAAGAAATAGAGCAACTTCTGAGCAAAAACGAACAATGAGGAAGTGAAAAGAGGAATGTCTGCAGGTAAAGGATGCTTATTATGAAAGAAAATGTTTTCCTTTTCAGCCCCTTTAAAGAAAAAAAAAAAGGTTTGCCTTCAGTTATACTTTAATGGCACCTTTGTTTACAACAGAAATCCTTTATAGTGGTTTGTAGTGGTGTGGGTGCGTTTTTTTTTTTTGTTATATAGAAACCACCATTTTCTTTTATGTATGTTACCCTTCTTAACATAACGTTCTAAGCATTGTGACCAATGTGTACAATAACATTATGTAAGAAAGTGAAACTAATCAAAATATATCCTTCATCACCAGCAATTGTACACGATCTATACATTTAATGTATGTAGTCTAGCTACTAGCTGCACAGAATGATTGAAATAAAATGTGACTTTGTGGAACTGGAGTGTGACTAAAATCATAATAACAAAGCCTCCCTGCTGAATGTACATTAACACAACAGATTTCCATTCAATGAGATATTGCACTTGAATGTGCTGCTCTAGAAATGTTACTTCGAAGAGGACATGGGGCCTGCCACAGCTTATAGATACATCTACTCTGATTAAGAAGCTCTGAGAAATCGAAGCAGTATATATTTGATACCACTAGATGAGTAGAAAAAAACGTCACAACTCATTACTTTCAAAGATATACATCCTATAACCTCAATGCAGATTAATAGTTATTTGCTATAAGGAGATTAGGGCAGGATACTCAGGAAGACTCAGCATCCCAGCTGTTTCAACGTATTTGAACATGCCAACTTTAGATCTTTATTCAAAAAGTGCCTACAGATAAAGATGCTATAAAGATGCTATACTTGATAAGACACATAAAACTGACATTATGTATTAATTTTCATGAATTAACCAAATTCTGAAACAGAAAAAAACAGTCCCGTTTTACATCAGCATGAAACCTTCATAGAAAACAACAACCAGCATAATCACTGAGATCTGTGGAGAGGAAAAAGCAATCCTGTGTTGTAAAATGTTCAGTGCATGGATACTTCACCCCCTGGATCTCCTATTCATTCAGGGCAATTCAGCTCATATTGGGGGGAAAAGAAAACAGACATAGTGCAATAACGTTTAGACAGATGAAAGAAACTTGGCAATACAGCGATTGCACTCTTGATACACCCGATCATAAAGAAGCTCAGCTGTAGAGTCAAAAACGCCGCTCAGTGCTTGCGATCTCACTAGGCTCCTCCCCAAAGGAGGGGGAGGAGCCTAGTGACGCGATCGACGGGAGATCCGGCCAAATGAGGAGATCGCAAGCACTGAGCGGCGTTTTTGACTCTACTGCTGAGCTTCTTTATGATCGGGTGTATCAAGAGTGCAATCGCTGTATTGCCAAGTTTCTTTCATCTGTCTAAACGTTATTGCACTATGTCTGTTTTCTTTTCCCCCCAATATGAGCCGAATTGCCCTGAATGAATAGGAGATCCAGGGGGTGAAGTATCCATGCACTGAACACTTTACAGCACAGGATTGCTTTTTCCTCTCCACAGATCTCAGTGATTATGCTGGTTGCAGTTTTCTATGAAGGTTTCATGCTGATGTAAAACTGGACTGTTTTTTGTTTGCATTTACCACACCTCACTGTGTTCTCATCTTTACAGAGTTATTTCATTATTGGTCAATTTATTTATTTGCACGCTATGATGCCCCATCATTAGGGTTTGTACCTGGGGATCTCATTTGCACTATTGTACCTTAAAAGGTGAAATTAATATACGAGATAGATTACATGCAAAACAAGATAGTTCAAGGCGTGATTTGTTATAATTGTGATGATTATGGCTTACAGCTCATGAAAACCCCAAATCCACAATCTCCGAAAATTAGAATATTGTGAAAAGGTTCAATATTCTAGGCTAAAAGTGTCCCATAACACCTGCAAAGGGTTCCTGAGCTTTTAAATGGTCTCTCAGTCTGGTTCAGAAGGAATCACAATCATGGGAAAGACTGCTGACCTGACAGTTGTGCAGAAAACCATCATTGACACCCTCCATGAGGAGGGAAAGCCTCAAAAGGTACGGTAATTGCGAAATAAGTTGGATGTTCCCAAAGTGCTGTATAAAAGCACATTAATAGAAAGTTATGTGGGAGGGAAAGGTGTGGAAGAAAAAAGGTGCACAAGCAACAGGGATGACCACAGCCTGGAGAGGATTGTCAGGAAAAGGCCATTCAAAAGTGTTGGGGACTTTCACAAGGAGTGGACTGAGGCTGGAGGCATCAAGAGCCACCACACACAGACGGATCCTGGACATGGGCTTCAATTGTCGTATTCCTCTTGTCAAGCCACTCCTGAACAACAAACGTCAGAAGCGTCATACCTGGGCTAAAGAAAAACAATCCTGGTCTGTTGCTCAGTGGTCCAAAGTCCTCTTTTCTGATGAGAGCAAATTTGGCATCTCATTTGGAAACCAAGGACCCATAGTATGGCGGAAGAATGAAGAGGCACAAACTGCAAGATGCTTGAAGTCCAATGTGAAGTTTCCACAGTCTGTGTTGATTTGGGGAGCCATGTCATCTGCTGGTGTTGGTCCTCTGCTTCATTAAGTCCAGGGTCAATGCAGCCGTCTACTAGGAGATTTTGGAGCACTTCATGCTTCCTTCCGCAGACGAGCTCTATGGGGATGCAGACTTCATTTTCCAGCAGGACTTGGCACCTGCCCACACTGCCAAAAGCACCAAAACCTAGTTCAATGACCGTGGGATCACTGTGCTTGATAGGCCAGATAACTCGCCTGACCTGAACCCCATAGAGAATGTATGGGGCATTGCCAAGAGAAAGATGAGAGACATGAGACCGAACAATGCAGAAGAGCTGAAGGCCGCTATTGAAGCATCCTGGTCTTCCATAACACCTCAGCAGTGGCACAGGCTGATAGCTTCCATGCCACGCCACATTGAGGCTGCAAAAGGGGCCCAAACCAAGTACCGAGTACATATGCATGCTTATACTTTTCAGAGGTCCGATATTGTTCTATGTACAATTCTTGTTTTATTGATTGCATGTAATATTCTAATTTTCTGAGATTGTGGATTTGGGGTTTTCATGAGCTGTAAGCCATAATCATCACAATTACAAATCACGACTTAGACTCATTACATGCAAAGCAAGATAGTTCATGTCGTATATTAGTTTCACCTTTAAGTTGCATTAGTGAAATAAATGAACTTTTGCACGATATTCACATTTTTTGAGTTTCACCTGTATATTCGGTATTGGGAAAGGGTCACAGTCCACTGCTTCTATTGCAACCCAGAGGGGGGTTTCAGTAGTAGCTTGATATTTCGTCAGTTGTGCCACTTGAGCAGCCCTATAATATGTGATGAAATTAGGAAAACCCAAGCTAACCCACAATTTAGGGAGATACAAGGTTTCTTTAGGCAATCTTGGTTTAATTTGTCCAGATGTGAATTGTATCGCTCTCTGCTGTATAATACTTAAAAAATAAGCTGGGATGTGTAGAGAGAGAACTCTAGATAAAAACAATTGGAAAATGTTTCATTTTGATTAAATTGATTTTCCTGAACCAGGAAAGTGGAATAGATGACCATTTTGACAATAAACTTGTGGTTTGTTTCAATAAGGCTGGATAATTGGCAGAAAATAGATCTTTGTGATCTGCGGTGAGCTGGATATTCAAGCAGGGCAGATTGTGTGTAGCCCATTTAAAAGGAAATGCCTCCTCAACAGTACACTTATCAGATAATGAAATGTTCACTGCTGTTGATTTCTGCATATTAACTTTAAAATCTGAAATAATTGAAAACCTGTTTAGGATGTTCATAAGATTAGGGATAGAGATTGGAGGATAAGAATAGAAGAATATCATCCGCAAATAAAACACAACTTATGATGATATCCACCTAGTTCTATGCCTGTAATGGAAGGATCAGTTCCAATTTATAGCCCGCATATTTAATATATGCCTTAGGTTAATTGTATAATGCAGCGATCCATTGTAGGAAATGAGGGCCAAAGCCCCATTTCTGCAAAGTAAAATGCATAGAAGACCATGGATTTAGAAGCAAAAGATTTTTCTAAGGAGAAAAACAGGATAGAATCCAGTATATAATCACACACCTAGGTTGGACTTGATGGACTTGTGTCTTTTTTCAACCTCACCTACTATGTACTGGAATGAGGTGCGTTTTAGCAAAGTGAGATAAAAGGAACGCCCAACGAATATTATCGCTGGCTTGCCGAACAGACATGAATCCTACTTGGTCATGGTGTATATGAATTCCTATAAATCTAATCAATCCAGTGGCAAGAACCTTAGCTAGAATCTTGATGTCTAGGTTCAACAGAGAAATAGGACGATAATTCAACCAAACTATTACCTTGGTGTGGGGTTTAGGAAGCAAGCATACAATTGCTGTTGGTGTTTCCGGTCGAAAAGACTGACCTTTGAGGAGGGAATTGAAGGCATTGGCTAAAACGGGAGCCAAAGCTGGGGGGGGGGGGGTTGTCTTTTCACCCACCTAAAAATGTCATAAAAAAATGGTAACCATATACTTAATTTTTTCTGTTTAATAGCTTTGTATTCTGCTTATGTTCACCTGGTTTCGGCACTCGCCCAGGAGACTGTCATTGAGACCTTGAGGCACCAAGGGTGGTTGTCATGCTTTCATGGGTAAGTATTGTTGCCTATATTGTTTCCTTGGTTACTCAGTGGATGATGAGAAATGGTTTTGATTAATTTTGGATTTTTTCTGTAGGAAGTGTCTTACGGTATGGTTTTTAGCCTGGTGAGACACTTACTATGTTGTAGTTGTTTATACATTATATGTTGATACATAAATATATTCATGTTTTCATCAGGGTTGCCAACTTTCAGTAAATTTACGAACAGTTTGTAAAATCCGTACATTTTGCATTTGTCCTTGAGTGTCCATTACGGACATGTAGGCTGCATGTCCATAACTGACATTCATGGACAGATGCGACAATTATGGATTTTACAAACGGTTTGTAAAATTTACTGAAAGTTGGCAACCTTGGTTTTCATGTATTTTTTTCATAAAAACAATGTTCCTCTGAATTATACTCCTGAAGAAGAGGTTTCCAGCAAAACATGTAGAGTTCATGACTAAAAGGATACATTGGAACTTTTCCCATCCTTTGGTTAAAATATCTACTTAGTTTCAGTTCATAGGAGAGGAATTTATATTTTAACCATTTGTTTTTCTCTGTCCCTTGTGGGACCTTTGTGATGTTATGTGTATATATATGCCCTTATGGGTAGTTTTTAATGACTATGTAATAAATGTGTATTTTATATCATATCAGAGTATTGTAAGTTCATACCGTAACATGAAAGTCAATTTGGTGCCTCTCATTAATTCACTGTTAGTCTTGATAAGCACTATACAGGAGTTCCTATGAATTCTAAATAAGTTTAATGCTGAACTCTGTAGTGATCTCATAAATGTCCAATAAATGTAGTGATATAGATGTATAGTATGATGACTATAAATTTGTTGCTCCGCAGCAACACAGGTTCTCCAGAGAACGTAATTTTAATTAACTTCCAATAACATACAAAGTCCACAGATGATACAAATCCAACAGAGTAATTCAGAATCCCATCTTTTCCTAGACCTGTGCCATATTCATATATGCCAGCTTGAGTGTCTCAAATATTGGTGTCACACTGGAGGGAGTGGTTCTTCCAGGTCAACCAAATGTTTCCCTGAATGACTACTTCCCCAAGTCTAATTACCATCAATAAATACTTCGGTATGTATGTAAGCAATTTACCCTTTGAGGCAGGCCATACCTCACACACTCAGGTAGTCTTGGACAAGATTAACACATCCAAGGGTCTTCAGCTGTCCCTTTGTTGGTCAATAAACCTTTTGGTCAGTAAACACCCTTTGATGTGTAATATGTAATTACAGGTTTGATGTAAACTAGATTCCTCCTGGACCCCTGCACACTGACAATCTTTTGATGTGTAAAATTCTGGACTGAAATCTGGCCTGGTCAATTTTGGACTTATAACACAATAATATGATATATATATATATATATATATATATATATATATATATATATATATATATATATATATATATATATATATATATATATATTACAACAAACTCCAGTTTAAAAAAAAAAAAAAAGAATGTTTTTTAGACATCTGCAATAAGAATACATTGCCATAATCAATACGTGCCCCATATGTGCTGCTGCTTTAGCTATAACTGTTTGTTTACTTTCTTTTGTAAACTACAGTAAGCGCTGGACACCTTCACTGAAACTTACAGCTCCAGCTAAGTTTTCATAGTAAGTCGCTCATCTCCACCTCAGCCATTCATAAACGGTCTTTTTTTTCAGTGAATACAAGGTATTCTGTGATTGGAGAGGGGATCTCCTCCACTCACAGAGAACCTTGATATTCAGTGAAAAGAATGCAATAAGGTGTATGAATGTCAAATCAATAGCTAAGGAGTGCCTATCTATACAGATAAACATGTAAATATCATACCAATATACAAAACCTCCATCATAACGTATAGTCAATACAACATCTATAAAAGTCCATGAATAAAAGGCAATCTTTCTGCCACTTAGAGCTGCACAATTAATCATCAAGAATCGTTATCGCGATCTTTTTCCCGTGACAATTCTTGACACAGGGTTTCACAATCTTTGACATGAAAATAATTTTCTCTCTGCACTTTGGTATGCAAAGAATTTCCTGTCTGCTCTCAGCCAAAAGTCAAAGTCTGGGCAATCTGCCAAGTCTGGGCAGCCTGCCAAGTTTTGAAAACATTCTTTATCAGTGGAAAGTCAAGTCTAAACATTGAATCACATTGACTTGTACATCAAAGGAATAAACTTCTGTATGTAAATTAGGAACGTTTAACCACTTAAACACCAAACCTTTTTCTGACAGCTCTTTTCAAGTTACAATCATTATTTTTTTTGCTAGAAAATTACTTAGAACCCCCAAACATTATATAATTTTTTTTGTAGAGACCCTAGAGAATAAAATGGCGGTTGCTGCAATATTTTATGTTGCACTGCATTTGCGCAGCAGTCTTTTTAAGTGCAATTTTTTGGGAAAAAATTACTTTAATGAATTTTAAAAAAAACTAGCCAGTAAAGTTAGCCCATTTATTTTTTGTATAAATGTTAAAGATTTTACGCCGTGAGAATCATGAGAGAATCGTGATCTTCATTCTAAGCAAAAAAATTGTGATTCTCATTTTGGCCAGAATCGTGCAGCTCTACTGCCACTGTTGTACTGATAAAGTGGAAATAAAAAAAAACACCTAGTAATTAATCCCATAGGACCACCACAATCAACAGACAAGATTACTGGAAGGTCTGAAAGCACTTTTGTATAACCTTCCCCAGACTGCCATCCTCATATGAATCCAGATCACAGAAGGGTAGGTGGAAAGCAACACCCTGCTATGAGAACTCTACACCAGTTAGAACTAAGTTTTAGTGCTGGATGTTTGGTACATACTGTACCAAACGAGTAAAAAAAGTTATAGCGAACACAGCAGCAGTCACATATGGGGGCATGCTTCGTTAATGGCAACTTATTCTTACACTGCAAAAGTCCAAAAACTGTTTTTTCCCCCAGAGTTAAGCTGTAATATAATGTCTATTTTCTAAAAGAAAGCATGTCTGACAGCTCCATCAAGCTATAGCAACCCAGACTATGAGTGACACACAATGTGAAGCTTAAACAGAATTTACTTCAGATAATACTTAATAGCTTAACACCTGATCCCTTTGGATTTCAAGATCCATGTTCACATTACACTATGAAATAAAACTTTAATGTATGCAAAATATATTTCAGTCTTTGTGCTCTACTTGCAGCTGAATAGTACCTTACAAAAAGCTTCTTCGTAATAAGCCATTAAGTGACAAGGAGAATTATGTCTGTCTGTCAAAATGAAGGAAAGTGTAAATAATCATATAACTAGCTATTCCATGGGTTCCTCTATGTTACAAGGGGTGCTTTGCTTTCATTTATAATTTGCCCATACTATGGAAATGGTTATTTGCTTGGCTGCCAGAATAAAGCAGCAGTGCAGCCGTCACAGAAAATAAATGATCATTATGGTTATTTGTGCTTAGCATCTCTTGGAACATATTTAAGAGAAAGACCCAAAACCATCTCAACCACCTCTGTTCACAAAGACATATGGTTTAATATCTGTTTGTTGTTATTCTGGGCTTACTGTGTGAACATCATTAAGGAAAAGGGGAACAAATACATAGTTAAAAGATGGCCGCATATAGGCAGATCTTTCAAGTACTTATGCCAGCCACACTCTGGTTTTGAGTCTATTTTTACACTTTGAATCTGTATACCCATTAAGGGCAAAGTAACAGGTTATATGCCTATAGCTTGCCAAGCTGCACATGCTCAGTTTAGTGTGCATTGCTAGAGTTTTTTTTCCTGAAGAAAGTGCATGTGATCAGCTCAGGGACCAATCAGCACTGTCAAGACCAAGGGTCAGGGGTCCTGCAGCCTCATAGGACAATAAGGGAGAATGAAAACTCCTCCTACACGCTTTAACCAGACACTGATAGAAGTCACAAGACTGCTCTAACTGCTGATGAGAAAAAGGTATTTAGCCGTTTATATTTACTAAAATAATTGAATTTCCATGTTCTGCGTACTGTGGGAGAACCAGGAGGCAGCCCATTCCTCTGTAAAGGGCAAGTATGGCCAAAGCCAGTACTTCTCTTTACAGTTGACTAAAGCCTGCCATCAGCTGACCCCACAGAGCCACTCCAGGTTTTGGAAGGACCCCAACCAGATTGTTGGGATACACCAAGCGCTTGGCTGAGAGCTGAAGTCAAATGTGCCCACCCCCTCACCTGCCTGGAGCTCTAGTGAGCATTAAAGTGTTTGTTAACCCCCCCAAAAAATCCTGTTCCCTTAGAGCATGTTATACAGCACAGTGCTTGTGGTGTGGGGACACACTGGATGTCTTCAGCTGCCATGTCTTCTGGTGCGTCCCTGCCTCCATGCATACCCAATTCATCCATTGCTAGAGATGCTTCAGCGTGAAAATGCTCAAAGATTAGAGTTATGGCTTCAACATATATATATATATGCAAATGTTGTGCAACAACAGCCTCTGTTTTAACACAAATTGCTTGTGTAATTTTTATTTATTTATTTTTTGCTGGTAAGTGTGCTGGGAACATTTTCTGTTTTGTTTCTGTTTTTGGGCACCTTACTGTAACCACCTCAATACCGGACACTTTCACCTCCTTCCTGCTCAGGCCATTTTTACGTTTTCAGCGTGGTCACACTTTGAATGACAATTACTCAATCATGCTACACTGTACTCAAATTACATTTTTAGAATTTTTTTTATATAGACAGATAAAGCTTTCTTTTGGTGGTATTTAATCACCACTAGTTTTTTCAATTTTTTGCTATAGAAACCAAAAAAATCTATACAGAAAATCTGTAAAATTTTGCAAATAAATAATCCTTTTTCATAAATGAAAGCCAAAATGTATTCTACTACATTTTTTTTTTTTACCAAATAAAAACAATCAGTGTATATTATTTAGTGAATAATGTGAAAGTTCTAGTCTACAAACTGGTATTGATCAATCCTGATGTACTATCTTGTTTCTTGACACCCTAATGTTCCAGGACGGTACAAATGCTCTACAAATGACCTGTTTTTGGAAATTAGACATTCCTAAATATTAAAGAGCAAGGTGAATTTATTAAAGTTGTAATTTTCTGGAAATTTAAGAAAATCCTTTTTTTTTTTTTTTTTTACAAAGTTGTCATTTTAACAAGTTAACACAGCATAGGAATACTTATAATTACACCCCAAAAACACATTCTGCTATGCCTTCTGAGTATGGGGACACCACGTGTGAGACTTTCACAGCCTGGATGCATAGAGGGGCTGAAAATAAATTGTACATCTAATTTCCTGACTAACACATTGTTGGATGCCATGGACCACCAGAACCATGGAAACCCCCCTAAAATGACCCCATTTTGGAAAGCAAATACTCCAAGGTATTTTCTAAGAAGAAAATTACTGTATTTATCGGCGTTTAACGCGCACCACAATTTTAGGAGGGAAGTTTAAGGGAAAAAAAACATTTTAAATAAAGAACTTTGAACTGTCTCTGATATATGTAACACAATGCTTTAGTATACTTTTCCTGGAGGAACAGCTTGAAGTATCTACTGTATGTATAATAAAGTCCATATATAATATCTATAGTGTGCTAGGAACCCTCTTTGTTATTTTCCTGACTCTGTGGCATGATTCAGCTATTCCTTGATTCTGAAGGCAGTTCTAAAACATAAATAAATTTTCTTCAATTATTTCCCACAATTCAGGGGATGAAGAAAATGCCGTCTTCACAAGCTACACTGCTCCGGAAACACTGACCTTGCAGCCTCGCCAGTGTAAAATCCCTGCTGTCTCCGAGGGAAGAGGAGGAACGAGTGCCGCTGAATTATAGAGCCGCGATCTTCTGTGTACCGGGCGCTCCGTCACTCACAGTCACACCGCAATCTTCTGTGTACTGGGCGCGCCGTCACTCACAGCCACGCCTCCTGGCCCTGCTCATATGATAGACAGTTGCCCAATGCGGGGCCAGGAGGCGTGGCTGTGAGTGACAGAGCGCCCGGTACACAGTAGATCGCGGCTCTGTAATTCAGCGGCACTCGTTCCTCCTCTTCCCTCAGAGACGGCAGGGATCGGCGTATAACGCGCACCCGTGATTTTCCCCCCTATTTTCAGGGAAAAAGAGTGCGCGTTATACGCCGATAAATACGGTAAGTCAACCAGTGTTTTTGCCACAAGTTTGCAGAAAAGAAAATGAAAACATTGTCAGTTAATAAGATATTTCCAACACATCATAGGAGTACTTAGAATTACACCCCAAAAACACATTCTGCTATAACTTCTGAGTATGGGAATACCACATTTTCACAGCCTAGACAAAGAAAGGGCCCTAAAATCCAAGGAGCACCTTCAGGCTTTCTAGAGGCATAAACTATGCATCTAATTTCCTGACTACCCATCATATTTTTGAAGGCCCTGGAGCACCATGACAGTAGAGACATCCATAAAATGGCCACATTTTGGAAAGCAAATACCCAAAGTTGTGGTAATACTTCATGTGTTAGACTTTTTCAATGCTTGTACAGTATATTATACTGGATATTGCATCTTGTACATCACACAAACCAACCAATTGTATCAAAGCCAATGTACTGTATTGGTCGCCTCTATAAGATTGGTCAGGGAGCATAGCCTATTGTATGGTCACCTATACCAGTTCCCGTTTTCATAAGCCAACAAGCCTAGCCTACTGGTATGTGGCTGCTTGCAGGAATGTTATGGTCACTGGCCAAGAAGTACAGGATGCCAAAGAACAAAAAAAAAAAAGGGCGTTCCTGTGGTTCCAGGAGTGCTGTTGTCCACAGGGGATGGCTGGGACTGGTGTCTCACAGGAACATAGTCAGACGTGCAGGTGGGTCAATTCAAGCCGCAGGCACAGACATGGTCAGTAGGGATGAGCTACACACTCCCCAGTTCGGTTTGCAGCAGAATTTATAATTTGAAAGGTTAATATGCAAGTTATTTTTATAAAAAGTGTTTGGGGACCGCGGTCCTGCTCCAGGGGACATGTACCAATGCAAAAAAAAAAAAGTTTTTAAAAATGTCAGTTTTTTTGGGAGCAGGGATTTTAATAATGCTCAACCAGTAGCCTACCGCCCGATGAGGCTCTCGTTATGGCCTGACGTCATATGACGTCTTCGCCTTCCTGAGCCACTAGGGGGCGCTCGCACGCCCGACGCATCACTGGGGACCCGATGCACGTGCTGACGTCTTCGCCTTCCTGAGCCACTAGGGGGCGCTCGCACGCCCGACGCATCACTGGGGACCCGATGCACGTGCCCAGCAGCCACGTGCGATTGTCCTGTAGCCGAGCAGGACCATGGATCTGTGTGTAAACACACAGATCCACGTCCTGTCAGGGAGGGGAGACCGATGGTGTGTCCCTTGTACATAGGGACACCGATCGGTCACCTCTCCCAGTCAGTCCCCTCCCCCCCAGTTAGAATCCCTCCCTAGGGAACACATTTAACCCATTGATCACCCCCTAGTGTTAACCCCTTCCCTGCCAGTGACATTTATACAGTAATCAATGCATTTTTATAGCATGGATTGCTGAATAAATGTGAATGGGCCCAAAAATGTGTCAAAAAGTATCCGCCGCAATATCGCAGTCACAATAAAAATCGTAGATCGCCTCCATTACTAGTAAAAAAAAAAAATGCTATAAATCCATCCCCTATTTTGTAGCCGCTATAACTTTTGTGCAAACCAATCAATATGCGCTTACAAAATAGTGCTTTTTTGTTTTTCAAAATTGTCGCTTTTCTTTTGTTTATAGCGAAAAAAAAAAAAACCCCACAGAGGTGATCAAATACCACCAAAAGAAAGCTCTATTTGTGGGAAAAAAAATGATAAAAATCATTTGGTTACAGTGTTACATGACCGCACAATTGTCATTCAAAATGTGACAGAGGTGAAAGCTAAAAAATGGCTTGGGCAGGAAGGGGGTGAAAGTGCCCTGTATTGAGGTGGTTAAAATGAAACAATAAAAGTGAAATATACCTTAAAATTTCGTACCTGGGGGTGTCTATAGTTTGCCTTAGAGGTAGACCAATATGGGTTTTTCTCTGGCCGATGCTTATATTTAGAAATTGGGGCGGCCGATGGCCGATATATGATGCCGATTTTTGTGGCAATATATTTTAGGCCGATTTAAAAAAAAAAAAAAAACTCACCCAATCCACACCTTCCTGCTTACTCCTGTCACTCTAGCACACACTTGATGTCCTCAGTACAGATGGCACTGGTTGGCACTGGCAGGTGGCATTGGTTTGGAACTGACAGATGGCACTAGCAGGCGGCACTGATTGGAACTGACAGATGGCACTGGCTGGCACTAGCAGGTGGCACTAGTTTGGAACTGACATATGGCACTGGCAGGTGACACCGATTGGCGGTGGCACTGACAGGTTTTACACTAAGCCGAGTGTAATTGTAACTGTGTGAAACAGAGGAGAGAGAGGAGCTGTCAGCTCAATGTCGGGGGTGGGCGGGACCCAGCAGCTAAATTACACCAGCCAATGATTGGGCTGCTTTAGAAAGGGGCGGGGGCACATACACGTAGCGGCCCGCCCAGATACCATCCCATTGGCTGGTGTAATATAGCTGCTGGATCCCGCCCACCCCGGCCGGGTCCGGCCCACCCCCTACATTGAGCCGACAGCTCTTCTCTCTCTCCTCTCTGTTATTTGTCAGTTTCACACTCAGCGCGACGCTTGATGCTGCCAGAGCCGCTGAGTGTGGAGAAGGGAGGAGGAATCAGTGTAAAATATCAGCCTAATTTTGATAATAATCGGCCAATTTATCAAAAATGGCCAAATACCGGCCAATATATTGGCCGGCCAATATATCGGTCTACCTCTAGTATGTGGCCTAGTAAAGTAGCGCATGTTTCCCGTGTTTATAACAGTCTCTGCACAAAATGACATTTTAGGAAAAAAAATAATTTAAAACTATTCGCGGCTATAATGAATTGTCGGGTCCCGGCAATACAGATAAAAGTCAATGAAAAAAAAATGCGTGGGGTATTAAGGGGAACCCTGCGCCAAATAAAAAAAAATGGCGTGGGGTTCCCCCTAAAAATCCATACCAGACCCTTATCCGAGCACGCAACCTGGCAGGCCGCAGGAAAGGAGGGGGGACGAGAGAGTGCCCCCCATTCCTGAACCATACCAGGCCACATGTCCTCAACATGGGGGGGGGGGTGTCCCCATGTTGATGGGGACAAGGGCCTCATCCCCACAACCCTTGCCCGGTGGTTGTGGGGGTCTGCGGACGGGGGGCTCATTTAGCAGAGCTTGAAATTGACTACATGAAGCTGGAAGCCCCCTTTAACAAAGGGGACCCCCAGATCCCACCCCCCCATGTGAATTGGTAACGGGGTACATTGTACCCCCTACCATTTCACCCCAAAAAAGTGTCAAAATGTAAAAAAAATAAAACACACACCAAGTTGGGACAAGTCCTTTAATAATAATAATAATTATAATAAAAAAAATAATCCACCGGAGGCTCTTGGCCGAATGACGCACGAGCGGTTTGACAGCTCTTTTATAACCAAGGGCAGGGCCACCCGTGATGTGTGACCCCTCCACCTCCGACGTGTCACGGGAAACCCTTGTTGCATCAGAGGGGGCGGGGTTAACCGTCCACATCACGGATGGCCCGCCCTTGGTTATAAAAGAGCTGTCAAACAGCTTGCATGTCATTCGGACAGGAGCCTCTGAAGGGGGTATCGTTCGTAGCGGCGGGATCATAGAAGGATTACCGCGCTGGATTTATTTTTATTTTTTATTAAAGGACTTGTCCCAACTTGGTGTGTGTTTTATTTTTTACCCCGTACCCCGAGGGGCCGGGATCTGAGGGTCCCCTTTGTTAAAGGAGGCTTCCAGATTCCAATAAGCCCCCTGCCTGCAGACCCCCACAACCACCGGGTAAGGGTTGTGGCGATGAGGCCCTTGTCCCCATCAACAAGGGGACATCCTCCCCATGTTGAGGGCATGTGGCCTGGTACGGTTCAGGAGGGGGGGTGCTCTCTACCCCCCCCCCTCTTTTCCTGTGACCTGCCAGGTTGCGTGCTCGGATAAGGATCTAGTATGAATTTTTGGGGGGAACCTCACACAATTTTTTTTTTAATTTATCGCAGGGTTCCCCTTAATATCCATACAAGCCTGTTTTTGCAAGTGCAGCCTCCGTCACCAATGTAGCCAGTGTCCCCAATGCAGCTTACATGTGCAGGGGAAGAGAGAGTAGAGCCGCCACCTGGTTGATCAGAGCGTCGGGAACATAACAGCTTTCACTTCAATAGCTGTGTGATCCCCTGCCATGCGTCGTCATATACAGCCGTTCCCCCTTGTGTGGGGAACTTTGTTAGACAGATTACCATAATTTAGACACATTATCCGACTGCTACTCATCTCTTCTAATAAAGTATATGTTGTGTCTGCCTTACCAAGCCTCTCTCCATAGGCTAAGCAAAGCCAACACAAATAGAGCTTTCTTTTGGTGGTATTTAGTCACCAATGGGATTTTTGCGAAATAAACGATAAAATGTCAATTAAAAAAAAAAAACACAACAATACTTTTCTTTGTTTCTGTTTCTTTCTTCAGAAAAAATAACCCAAACCAGTGTATATCATTTAGTCTGTCAGAAAGTTATCGAATCCACAAACTATGCTATATATCTGAAAATCGATCAATCCCGATGTACTGACTTCTTGGGGCTTGAAAGCATCAGGACAGTAGAAAAAAAACACCAGATGATCCCCCACCATTTTTTTTTTTTTACATATTATGATTGTTTATACCAGTGAGTTTCACAGGTGTAAGCAACCATGTTTACTGAATGAAACCGATTAATTTGGTGTCTTGTGATTAGCTGCGATTAGTCACATCTAATCACATGGTACAGATGGGCTGTGAATGGCCCTGTCTGAACCATCTCATCAGTGTGGCCAATCATAGCTAGCAACACAATTGTACACAATAGATGGCATGAAAGGAAGCCATCCATTGTTTACAATGGTCATGTGATCTGCTTACAGTGTTCACATGGTACCGGCAGAGAGTCGGTAAACTGATCAGTCATCGGTTGTGTCCAATGATGTCCACCCGTATTTACTTATGTCCTGCTGCCCAGCCTATAGTCAGTTGAGGGCTGGGTGGACAATAAGTCGATCTGGGTGGACATCATATGATGTCCTCCCCGATCACACCTCACACAGGGCTGGCACTGCTGCACGATCTGCCCATTGGATCACATGACAAAGTGATTAAAGCGGGAGTTCACCCATTTAAAAAAAAAAAAAAAATCTCCCCTTAGCTTCCTGCTCGTTCGGTCTAGGGCAGGGGTGGGCAATTATTTTTTCGATGGGGCCACATGAGAAACTAAAAATATTTTGGAGGGCCGGGCCAAAAGGCTAAACTCAATACTGCATAAAATCAATTGTATTTCTTTATAAAAAGCAGTAAATATCATTGTTGGAAAACTGGTACGAGTACTTGTTATAGACATGGCACAGGAGGGGGACAGAGGCTGGGGACATGGCACAGGAGGGGGACAGAGGCTGGGGACATGGCACAGGAGGGGGACAGAGGCTGGGGACATGGCACAGGAGGGGGACAGAGGCTGGGGACATGGCACAGGAGGGGGACAGAGGCTGGGGACATGGCACAGGAGGGGGACAGAGGCTGGGGACATGACACAGGAGGGGGACAGAGGCTGGGGACATGGCACAGGAGGGGGACAGAGGCTGGGGACATGACACAGGAGGGGGACAGAGGCTGGGGACATGACACAGGAGGGGGACAGAGGCTGGGGACATGGCACAGGAGGGGGACAGAGGCTGGGGACATGGCACAGGAGGGGGACAGAGGCTGGGGACATGGCACAGGAGGGGGACAGGCTGGGGACGTGGCACAGGAGGGGGACAGAGGCTGGGGACGTGGCACAGGAGGGGGACAGAGGCTGGGGACATGACACAAGAGGGGGACAGAGGCTGGGGACATGACACAAGAGGGGGACAGAGGCTGGGGACATGACACAGGAGGGGGACAGAGGCTGGGGACATGGCACAGGAGGGGGACAGAGGCTGGGGACATGACACAGGAGGGGGACAGAGGCTGGGGACATGACACAGGAGGGGGACAGAGGCTGGGGACATGGCACAGGAGGGGGACAGAGGCTGGGGACATGACACAGGAGGGGGACAGAGGCTGGGGACATGACACAAGAGGGGGACAGAGGCTGGGGACATGACACAAGAGGGGGACAGAGGCTGGGGACATGACACAAGAGGGGGACAGAGGCTGGGGACATGACACAAGAGGGGGACATACGCTGGGGACATGGCACAGGAGGGGGACAGACGCTGGGGACATGACACAGGAGGGGGACAGACGCTGGGGACATGACACAGGAGGGGGACAGACGCTGGGGACATGACACAGGAGGGGGACAGAGGCTGGGGACATGACACAGGAGGGGGACAGACGCTGGGTACATGACACAGGAGGTGGACAGAGGCTGGGGACAGGCAGCCACTGTTTAATCAATAGCCACAATTGATTAAACAGTGGCTGCATGTGATGGCACAGTGGCTGCGTGTGATGGCACAGTGGTTGCGTTTGATGGGCACAGTGGCGACAATTGATGGCACAGTGGCTGCGTGTGATGGGCACAGTGGCAACAATTGATGGCACAGTGACTGCGTGTGTTGGCACAGTGGCTGCGTGTGTTGGCACAGTGGCTGCGTGTGATGGCACAGTGGCTGCGTTTGATGGGCACAGTGGCTGCGTGTGATAGGCACAGTGGCTGCGTGTGATGGGCACAGTGGCTGCGTGTGATTGGCACAGTGGCTGCGTGTGATTGGCACAGTGGCTGCGTGTGATTGGCACAGTGGCTGCGTGTGATTGGCACAGTGGCTGCGTGTGATTGGCACAGTGGCTGCGTGTGATTGGCACAGTGGCTGTGTTTGGGAACAGTGGCTGCGTGTGATTGGCACAGTGGCTGCGTGTGATTGGCACAGTGGCTGTGTTTGGGAACAGTGGCTGCGTGTGATTGGCACAGTGGCTGTGTTTGGGAACAGTGGCTGCGTGTGATTGGCACAGTGGCGACAATTTATGGTGGCACAGTGGCTGCGTGTGTTGGCACAAGTGGCTGCATGTGTTGGCACAAGTGGCTGCGTGTGTTGGCACAAGTGGCTGCACCCCCCCCCCCCCTCCGTGACATACAGACTGCCCCCCCATGACATACAGACTGCCCCCCCCTGGACATACAGACTGATCCCCCCCGTAGGTAGCCTATACAAGCCTGTGTCCCCCGCGGTCATCCTGATGCAGTGTTCCTCGGCAATAGCTCTCGGCGCGTGCAGAGTTAATCTGACTCTGTGTTGTAGTGCAGCAGCTCTGCGCTCAATTTCAATGGACTGAAATCGGCACATGCTCAGTTGCTACAAGGGATGCCAATTTTCTTGGGATGCCGATCTTACTGCTACACCGGCCCTGCCTACTGTTATCACCGCGGCGGGGAACATTAGACAGCGTTCGTTTGAACAGCTGTTTTCCCCGCTGCGCATAGACACTCCCCCTTGGACGGATCTGTCCAATCGCGAGCAAGGGGGAGTGTCTATGTGACTCCCCCTTGCTCGCGATTGGACAGATCCGTCCAAGGGGAGTGTCTATGCGCGGCGGGGAAAACAGCTGTTCAAACGAACGCTGTCTAATGTTCCCCGCCGCGGTGATTAACGTGGCAGCGGCGGCGGTTTCGGCGGCGGGGGTGGGCCGGATTAAAAGGTCCGCCGGGCCGTATACGGCCCGCGGGCCGTAGTTTGCCCAGGTCTGGTCTAGGGGAATCGGCTATTTATATTAAAATATAAGCAGTACTTACCCGTTTTCGAGCTGCATCTTCTTCCGTCGCTTCCGGGTATGGGTCTTCGGGAGCGGGCGTTCCTTCTTGAGTGACAGCCTTCCGAGAGGCTTCCGACGGTCGCATCCGTCGCGTCACTCGTAGCCGAAAGAAGCCGAACGTCGGTGCGGCTCTATACTGCGCCTGCGCACCAACGTTCGGCTTCTTTCGGAAAATCGTGACGCGATGGATGCGACCGTCGGAAGCCTCTCGGAAACCTGTCAATCAAGAAGGAACGCCCATTCCCGAAGCCCATACCCGGAAGCGACGGAGAGGATGCGTCTCGTAAACGGGTAAGTACTGCACATATTTTAAAATAAATAGCCGATTCCCCTAGTAATAACGAGCAGGAATCTAAGGGGGAAAAGTGCCCTCTAAGGGTGAACCCCCGCTTTAAGGACCAAGCATTCGACACAAATACTGGGAAGGGTATGATTGTTTTTTTACTGGTCAGCCAACTCTGTATAGGGCAAGCTTAACCCACAGATAGGGGATTGGCAAAAACTGTTGAATTTGATTTAGAGGGAGACAGTTGCTTCTAATGCCTAGTTTAGCAAACTATCACAATAAATTGAGTCAAATTGATAACATTACTTCCAGGATACAACATAAATTTCCATGCAAGTATGCATGCCGAAAAACTAGATGGCAAACACGAACTATTGTAAAAATGTACTTCTAGCACATTCAGAGTTCTGTTCATGTGATTGTAATTTGTGATATGTTTTGGTATTCTACACCAGTGACTCATCTTTGCAATGACATTAATCTGACATTTTGTTACTATGACATTTTAAACATTTTAGAAGCTCATAAATATTAAAAACTCTGATAAAGTTAGAAGTCAAATCATTTTAAGTTATAAATCTTTAAAGCCACTAACCCCAAACACAAACAGGCCCTAACATACAATAATGATATTGAAGATACCCTGAAAATACCAGATAATAATAATAATTGACAAGTGCTAATAAATAAAGGATATAGGGAAAGAACAAAACAGTTTATTCTGACACCAGAATCTCAAGGCTGCATGCTTTTGGTGTGGAACTTTCAGCTATTTGAACAGAATGAGGTAGAAAAGCAGAAAAAGTGGTAATTACCATGAAGGCTTGTTCAGTGGTAGACCTAGAGGTAAAGTATTAAGGGTGCACTTACGGTGTTGAGGGGTTAAATGTGAATGTGAATCTAAAGCCAAAGCTTTTTTCGTTTTGGATAAAGTGGTCAGGAAATAGAACCCCTGGAAGGTTTTTATTGGTGTCTGGGTCACACGGTCTAGAATCACACATTCTCAATTACCCAATACTGAAAAGAAGAGGAAATACAAATTTGTCAACAGAATAAGTATAAAGGGGAAACTTTCCAGCGACAATTGCCTAGGAGGGCATATCACTTAATTTCCTCTCACACCATGTTATCTTAACAGGACAGAAAGTGGCAATGGAAACCTCCCTAAGGAGCCAAAAATGGCAAGAACCCTAACCTTATCCAAAAAAAAGAAAAAATATGTTTTGTTAATCCTTAATGTGCTCTTTAAAGCATTAGTGTTGGGAAATGTGGATAAGAGTTTAGTGCTCATTTTAGAGAAAAGTGCTGAAGCTCCCAAAACGCCCTGCCTATTAAAATGAATGGACAGCGCTGCCGAAGCACTTCGGCAATGCCGTAACACGGGTGCTTTTAACCACTTTCTTCAGGCCGCTAGCAGGGGTTAAAAACGCCCTATCGACCAAAAAGCGCTGCCATAACAGCGGTAAAGCGCCGCTAGAACTAGCGGTTCTTTACTGCTGATGCCGGCACCCTAACGGACAAAGATTTGCTCAGACACAAACAGGAGCAATTCGTTACACACTCCTCTCACCAGGTTTCATAAACTGGCGCAAAAAGGGAGAAAATAAAAAAAATCTGTAGCCAGGCTTTCCACTTGTCCTATAGTGAAAGAATGGAGACAAAACATTGTGGAGTGGACTGACCCTTTCAATAAAACTGGCTTTATTTTTTAAGACTTAGAAGATGAGCAGATCCCATAATGGAAAAAAATCCAGAAAACTTGTAGGCGTTCATACATGTTATTATAATATTATAGAACTCTGGCTTCTAAAGATTCCTATGACTGTGTTCAGTGCAGCTACTTGTAGGTGACTGGAAACTGGCAAAATGGTTGCAGGGACATTCTCCTATATAACCCCTCCCACTCCCAGCTAGCCTCAGTTTTGTAGTATGCAATAGGGAGATCATAACAGTAGAGGGGATAGGTTGCGTCCTGTACTGTACTCCAGCCAATGATCTTTACTGAGAAGTCAAAATCCTATTTTCATGATTGTATAGAACAGAACACAGGCTTATTTAAAGCACTAGGACATCCAAAAGCAGTATAAGTGAGGGGTGGGCAACACCACAAACAATACCCACAGGCTCAAATTACAAACAGGTCCAAAAGGGATTAACAGACTCAGAGAGCACGCCTAAAGATGACATCAGAAGAAGCTCAAACATCCACTTGGATGAACGTAAATGTGTAACAGGTTGTAGCCTTGAAAATCTGAGATTCAGATGCCTGCTGCTGAAAAGTCCAAGAAGTACTAGCTGGTTTGGTAGAGCTTCTCTTAAAAAGAGACAGGAAAAACCCTACCCTTCAAATTACAGACTCTCACAAAAACTTGTATAATCCATCTAGCAATGCTGGTGTTAGGATAGGAAATGACTGGATCTATCACAAGAACTGCCTACTTCTAAAGCAAATATTGGTCAGTGAAATACAGTTGTGCGTAACATTTTGGGGACCTCACACTCTGCAAATTAGGAAGACAGAAGGTTGGTTACCAAGCTTTGGACTGCAAGTGATCCTCCAATTGCCTCAGTTAACACAACTGCCATATTTCTATCCTGACAGGCTACTTTTTAAACTGAAAATTATAGCTAGCAGAATGTACTTGGCACTGTAGAATCTGTTGACAAAATACAAAATTTAAAATGATTAAAGTGTGCGCCGTGCAAAAGGTGTTCAACCTAAGAGTTTTGTTGTGGCCCAAAGCAGGCATAATGCTTACAGAAATAATTTACAATTACTTAGAGCAGTTTAGAATAGAAAGAGCAATCTTGTGTTTTGCTACTGGCAACATGAGCAAATCTACAAAATCTTTCATCAGTGAGGTCTACTATTTTGAACCCTCAACTCTGTACCAAAAAGGGGAGCTTCAAGGCAACATGTTCGCTTTCTAAAGATGGAGTACAAACATTATGATATTCATTGCCACCAAACCAAGCATGGTTATGACAACATGAAAAGAACACAATTGAATGCACTTGTATACTCTGTGACCTATTACAAAACATCCTGCACATCCAAAAACAAAATTCAGCAAGAAAGTGCCAGTGTAGTTATACATTCCGCTCCCTATCACAGAATGCTCCTGAAGTGACGTTTTGTCGCTGCCATCTTGCTACACCCCACACTCCTGCACAGTAATGATAGAGTGAGAAGGGGGCAAGCGGACATCTTGTTACATCCACCGGAGTTTTAGATTTCAGAGTTATTTTCAACACAAAACTGAGCTTATATGCTTATATACAGTATTTGGAAATCCGACGGACTGTTTAAATGTTAAATTTAAAAAGCAGCTGCAAACCTGCTGACCTTACATGGTTGCTAATGTGACAGAACACCTCTGATTTTCACATTTAACATGTAAACAGTCCATCGGATTTAAAAATCCTGGGCCAGATTCACAAAAGAGATACGACAGCGTATCTCCGGATACGCCGTCGTATCTCTGAGATACGATTGTCGTATATATGCGGCTGATTCATAGAATCAGTTACGCATAGATAGCCCTAAGATCCGACAGGTGTAATTGACTTACACCGTCGGATCTTAGGATGCAATTCTAGGCCGGCCGCTAGGTGGCGATTCCATTGCGGTGGGCGTAGAATATGCAAATGACTAGTTACGGCGATTCACGAACGTACGCTTTACCCGTCGCTCTAAATTTACATTGTTTCCATCGACATACGCCGCGTAAAACTAAGGCTGCCCTCTAGGTGGCCTAGCCAATGTTAAGTATGGCCGTCGTTCCCGCTTCGAAATTTTAAAATTCACGTCGTTTGCGCAAGTCGTCCATGAATGGCGCTGGACGCCATTTACGTTAACGTCGAAACCAATGACGTCCTTGCGACGTCATTTAGCGCAATGCACGTCGGGTAATTTGAGGGACAGAGCATGCGCAGTACGTTCGGTGCGGGAACGCGCCTAATTTAAATGGTGCCCGCCCCATTTGAATTAGGCGGGCTTGCGCCGAGCGGATTTACGTTACACCGCTGCAAGTTTACAGGTAAGTGCTTTGTGAATCAGGCACTTACGCTGTAAACCTGCGGCGGTGTAACGTAAATGGGATACGTTACGCCGCCGCAGCATAACGTATTCGTCTGTGAATCTGGCCCCCTGTATTTAAGCATATAAGCTCCGTTTTGTGTTGAAAATAACTGTGAAATCTAAAACTGTGATGGGTGTAACAAGATGTCTGCTTGCCCCCTTCTCACTCAATCATTACTGTGCAGGAGTGTGGAGTGTAGCAAGATGGCAGCGACGGAACGTCACTTCCGGAGCAGTCTGTGATGGGGAGCAGAATGTGACAAGACACCGGCATTCTGAATTCCATTTTCTAAACTCTTTTTTCTATTTTTCCCAAACAAAACAAATGATGCACTGAAGCAGGGTTAAAGGGGGGGGGGGGGAGAGAGATCACATCTATTTTCAGTAAGAACAAAATACAACTGTGTTATAACAGGGAAAATAGAATTTGTTCTTAAAGATTTTGTAAGAACATCAAATTTTAAAATATATATATTTTTTTTACACAATATATTTTTCCTCTCGTTAGTCCATGTATACATTCTTGCCTCTTGTTAGCCTACCTACAGTGTGTTTATACATAGTTACAGAGTTCATTGAAAAAAAGGTTCATTTAACCATTAGAAAAAAAATAATAATGAAAAAAATAAAAAAATAAAATAGATGTGTCAATAAAGAAAACAGTACTTTACATCATGACCCAAGGTACAGAACCTTCTCAGTCAGAATTATTTCCCAGGCTGTCTTCCAAACAAAAAATGTAACTATTCTGGTTTTAAAAGGGCAGAACATTAGGTGAATGGTTTGGTTTGAGTTCTATTTTTCACATGCCTTGCACTAGAGGTCTACATGTAAAGTTAACATGCAGGCTATTGATTCAAATAGAAAAAAAAATAAACTTGTTCAGACAGGTAACTACCGTATTTATCGCGGTATAACGCGCTCCCGCGTATACCGTGCACCCCTAAAGTTGCCCCCAATCCTGTGGAAATTTTTTTTCTTTTGTACTTACAGTTTTGGTGTCTTGCGCGGCGTCCATCGGCGGCCTCGTCGGGTCTGTCGTTCGTCTGCGGCTTCGGGTGTCCTCTTCGTCGGGTCCGGCGTCCTTCTGCGGCTTCGCGTGTCCTCTTCTCCGGGTCCGGCGTCCTTCTGCGGCGTCCTCGCGTACTCCCCGCTTGTTTACCGCACCAAGTTTTGAATACTGCGCCGACATATACAGAGCGCAGTACACTTGTGTATTGTCGGCAATGCTCGGCTACCCGCGCTGACGTCCTGTACGTCCAGGACGTGAGCGCGGAAGGAGCCGAGACTGCCCGACTATACCCAAGTGTACTGCGCTCGGTATATGTCGGCGCAGTATTCAAAACTCGGCGCGGGAAAGCCGGTATCGGCGTATACCGCGCACCCACTATTTTGCCCTGATTTTCAGGGCAAAAAAGTGCACGGTATACGCCGATAAATATGGTAGAAATAGTTCCAGTTTCTTTTTGGTTGACAGGTCAAACATTAGGAGTGGTCTTTAACCACTTACCGATGGCTGCTCATCATATGACATCCTCGGCTTTGTGGGGGTATAGCTGAATGATGCCTGCAGCTACAGGCATCATTGAGATATCTGCGTTTTCAGCCGGCGATTTCCTACACCATAAGAAAGACCATAGCGGCTTGTCAGCCGCTTGATCGTTCTTATTGGCGGCAAGAGGGGACACCCCCCCCCTTCCGCCTCCCTCCGGTGCTTCTACCGACTTGCCTGAGAAGCTAAAATATTTATTTTTATTTTAAAGTGCCCCTGTCCCTGTGTGCTTGCACGCAGAAGCAAACACATACGCAAGTCCCACCCACATATGAAAACAGTGTTCAAACCACACATGTGAGGTATCGCTGCAAACGTTAGATCGGGAGCAATAATTCTAGCCCCAGACCGCCTCTAACTCAAAACATGTAACCAGTAAAAAAAATTAGAAGGGTTGCCCATGGGGATTTTTAAGTACCGAAGTTTGGCGCCATTCCACGAGCGTGTGCAATTTTGAAGCGTGACATGTTAGGTATCTATTTACTCGGCGTAACTTCATCTTTCACATTATGCAAAAAAATTGCTGTGCAAATACCGCGCAACATAAAAAGTTGCAATGACTGGCATTGTATTCTCTAGGGTCTCTGCTAAGAAAAAAAAAAAAACATATAATGTTTGGGGGTTCTATGTAATTTTCTAGCAAAAAAAAAAATATGATTTTTACATGTAGAAGAGAAATGTCAGAATTGGCCTGGTTGGCAAGTGGTTAAATGAACTATTAACAGAACTGTGGATGTATCGCTGATGCCTATACACAATCTTACCATACAAAAACAAATACTGTACACACAAATATAGTATGCAACATAGACAACCCATTATCTTAGACACACCCTTCAGGGTGTATGTGGCGCTGTAAAGAAATATTAAAATCAATCAATTATCAATACTAGCCCTGGCGACTACAATTTCTGGTCCAGTAAAGGATGGGAGATTATCAGAACAGGCGCTGAAGGACATCTTCTAAATGGCAAATACTGTATGTTCTGGTGACAAAGAGAGGGGGTAGATGGGATCTTATTATACTTCCTGCTGTATCACTGGGACAGGAAACAAAGTGAATTCTCCCAAATGGCACATGGAAAAATCTGAAAGGAATCTAAACCATTTAATGCTGTATCCAGAAAAAAAGTATACACCAAATAATGTAAAAAGCATATTCTTCTTAAGAACTATTCCTGCACAAGGAGAATAGCTGTATATTTTGTATCATTATTATTTATGTAAACATTATATTCCTAAACTGTCACTTACCAGTTATGGACCATCAGTTTCTGCACAGCCAGCAAAGCATTGTAACGGACCTGTTGGTCTTCATGATGCATGTGGTTCATTACCAGCTGCTTACCACCCAACTGCTCAATCACCCTGCAAGAAGGGGTTGGCATATTGATTACTTATTGGCTTGTCTATATGATTAATCTTACTGCGAGTCTAGTAGAGAGAGTTATTCAAAAATCGAAACACTTGTTACGAAATATGCTTGCCTGAAACTGTACGTTTTGGTAGCGGAGTAGATGAAGAATTATATGCAATATCTATTTTAGTAAATGTAATTATAAGCCTATAAAAAAAATTAGATTTCTTGCTGCTGCTTGACATACATTTCTACACAACAGTTCTTTCAGTGAGCCAGCAAAAGTAATCTCTTGCTGGCTACTCATAATGCAAATTACAGGCAAATAATGCAAAGGGGTAAGCAATCTACAGGCAACAAACAGCTTATATTTACATCAACTATGGTGAGAAAAGAAAACACCATTATGTCTCTATGAGTAATATTATATCACGTAGTATAGCTGCAAAACAAAAGCTTTTGCATATATTACAGTGTTTTTAACCAATATTTGTGCCATATTGTTACTGACAGCAGCAACTTCTAACTTGCCTTAACCTAACCCACAAACCTCCGCCCAGCTAAGCCAATTCCTAGGGCCAACATATCCTGCACACAAAAGTTTTATCTGAACTACTGGTAACAGTATACTTATCAGCTGGAAATAGAAATGTACCAAAAGTGATAGCAAATCCCATACATTAGTATACCAAGTCATATTCTAAAATTCAGAATATTTTTTCTAATTTAACATCAGAAACAATTTCAATTAGTGAAGATTTTTTCACGTAAAGCAGTATTAAACCAAAAACCTAATATATTGCAGGTTAAAAATCATTAGATGTGGTGGTTGCATTAGTTTTCTTTTTTTTTCTCCTCTGTTTTAAGATGGTTATTTTGATTTATTTATTTTTTTAACTCAGATTTAATTTTTGAAAATGTTATAACAAACAAACACCCAAAAAAAACAAAAATCAAAGTCAAATAATGATTCTAAACAGCAACTAGTTTTCCCATAATTCACAGCTACTTGAAAAATTATTCATAGATATTCAAATCACCTGGTATGTGACCAGTAAATCATCTCCTGCATTAGTGTCTCCCCGTTCTGGATGAATGAGAACAGGAGACACAGCAGCATTGTCAGTCTGAGGGGAGGGAAGTGTTAGGCCGCGTACACACAGTCGTACAAAACCGATGAGAATGGACCGAGGTTCAGTTTCATCGGTCCAAACCGACTGTGTGTACGGCCCATCGGTCTGTTGTCCTTCGTTCCAAAATTTTAAAACATGCTTCAAAACCGAACCGATGGCCCGCTGCCCGATCGGTTCGAACCGATGGTTAGTACAGAAAGCATCGGTTCAAAACCCGCGCAGCATGCTCAGAATCAAGTCGACGCATGCTTGGAAGCATTGAACTTCGTTTTATTCAGCACGTCGTGTGTTTGACGTCACCGCGTTCTGACCCAACCAGTTTTTGGAACGATGGTGTGTACGCACATCAGACCACTTCAGCGGTGAACAGATGGAAATGGCCCGTCGGACCATTCTCATCGGTTTGGAACGACCGTGTGTACGCGGCCCCAGATGTACCAAGTAGACTTAAAGAGGGATTCCACCTGCAAATTTTTTTTTTTAAAGTCAGCAGCTACAAACACTGTAGCTGCTGACTTTTAATAAGGACACTTACCTGTCCTAGGCGGCCGTGATGTGGGCTCCCCCAAGGCCGGTTGCTCGATCCAAGCAGCTCCCGGGGCTGCCATCCTTACTGAGGAAAACAGGCCGTAGAGCCTTGCGGCTTCACTGCCCGTTTCCTACTAGGCATGCGTGAGTCTCGCTGCGCTTCTGTGAATGGGCGGCTGTTTTCTGAAATGCACACATTTCCCAGAAGGCAGTGCGCACCATTCCCCAGAAGACAACACGAGGAGAACGAGGAAGAAGATCTGCTGCAGTGGATGAAGAGGCAGATTAGGAACTTCTGCATAGCAACCGCTATTTCTGGCAAGTAACATTTTTTTTAAAAGAAATTCAGGGTGAAACTCCACTTTAAAAGGAGGAATTCACCTTTGGCAACATGCTACACCCATATCTAACATGTTGTCAAAGACCCCCTGTAATTTAACAGGTTATCAAAGAGCACACCTCCGAACCCCCGCTGTGACAGTGAGTGGGGGGACGGGGACTTCTCACAGCACCCACTGTCACAATTTAAAAAACAGCATAGCCATGCAGGGCTCCACCCACACAGCCATGTCATTTATTCACAGGCTTCTGGGAATGAATGAACTACAAGTACTGTCTTCCACTGCTGGTGAGCACTCTTGTAATTCATCTTCTTGCTCTCCAGTAACTGCCCACATGGAAGGCACGGACAGAAAGCTATATCAAGATTCTGTAGGAGCTTGAAATTGCACATGTGAACTGCTAATCATTGTAACAATTCTATGCATGCGCCCAACATTTTTTATAAATGTGCACCTAAATTTTTTTAACGGTGAAATTAGCCTTTAAATACAATAAACAAATAGAAGCTCACACTTCATAGTCAGTGACAGCAAACTGATTTTTTTTCCCCTTTTGGGATAATGGTTTTACTGATGCATCTGCAGGACTGCTTGTTCTTTTGTAAACAGACTTGCTGGCTGGATCACCAGATGAAAATAGAAGAAAAAAGTCTAAAAAAGGAAACCTAATGCAGCCATTACAGTGAAGAATTGGTAAGTTGCACTAAAATAAATGTTTGCTTTTGGGTTTAATATTGCTTTTACATTTAATGAATCGTATGTGTACACAGTAATTAGTTTGGAGTTTGAAGTGGAGAAACAGTAAACAAAGTCTTCAAAGTGTGCTCCAGTAACCATAGTGATAAAACAATGTCACAGAATAGCAGAGAGCTGTGGGGACCTTGGAAAAATGTACAGGAACACAACTAAAAGGTGACAGTGCTGGAAGAAATAAGAAACTGCTGAAAACTGTAGGAATAGAAAGCAATGCAGTAAAGTAAAGTTTAAAAAAATAATTAAAAAGAAACAGAAAAGCCCCAGGAAAATTAAAAAACAAAAACTAGACTTGAATTACGGCAATGTCAGAATGGCATATACATGCAAATTTCTAACAATGTAATCACAAAAACAGTATATATATATATATATATATATATATATATATATATATATATATATATATATATATATATATACATATATATATATATACACATATATATATACACAGATAGATATTAGGCTTAGTATACATAATTTTTTTGGCATAGTATACATTCATTTTTTTCATCAACTAAATGGCTATGAAAACTGAAACTGTAAAGCATAGGTTCCCAATACATAGGCTGAACATACCTTTTTCCTCTGGGGTAATGTCGTACATACTCTCCTACGTCATGGGCTGCCACAGCAAGGACTTGAGGGTCATCAGAGACTTCCAAAAGCTTTGTTAGGATTCTGTAAAATATTAAAAAGTATAGGTCAGAGCAGCAAGGATTCACACATAAGTAATAAAATGTGTGACCTTTACCATATAACATGTAGAAAAGCAACTTTTTTTTTTTTTATAAACCACAGCTTAGGAAACTAAACCCATCAATTTGTGTAAAGCAAGAGGTATTTAATAAAAGATAAATGAAATGAATGCGGTCATGACAAAAAAAAAATTGTCTGTAGGAATGACCAATTTCTGATTTATTTATAAGAATTTTTTTAAATGTGCCCACGGGTAGTCACTCTTAGCTACTTTTGCTGTTCTCCTTTTGGCTCATTTGATATGTTTGTGTCCAAAGCTGGATTCACACCTATGCATATTTTGTGCTTTTTGCAAATTTCTCATTCAATGTTTTTATTGACGTAGTTTTCAGGAATAACAGAAAAAGAAAGGGGAATAAGGGGTAAACATTCAATAATATTTAAGGACATATGAAATAAATGGGTATAACTGAAAGAACAGTTATAATAAACACATGTTAACATTGTAATCTATTATAAGGTATAAGATCAAGAAAATCATCCGGCATCCCCGGACACCACATCTTGGAACAAGTAGTGTCGTGAGGGGTGGACAAATCATTTAACAATCAAATACCGAATCAATATATCCTTATTAAAGAATAAAGATCGAATAACAGTAGTATGGATATAAGTAAAGTTTCAATTACAAAAATAAATAAAAAAAATGTAATCTAAATACATAAGTAAATAAATAAAACAGTAAAGAGATAATAATAATCTGCTTTTTGCAGATTTGTACTACAGTCCATTTACCATGGTTTCCTATGGAACATGTTTTGTAGTGCAAATCTGCAAAATGCAAAAAAAATGCATAGGTGTGAATCCAGCCTAAATGCCTGTTACAATATACGCTTCTCAAACAAGATGGCAAGCTAAGGTTATCCAATTTATATCATTGTTTGCGCTATTTTCTCATAATATGGTTAATAAGATAAAACCATCTTGGGTCCTGCAATCTAGATAATGGATTGTCAGTAATTTTAAATTAAAGTACTAAGAGACATGAGATGATGAGTCTTTTGTTCTAGACGATGTTAGATAGATCAGGCAGTTATTACATGGACCGACAAACAGCACCAACTAAAGGAATAGGTCTCCTTGTCTATTCCCCCACGCTACTATGCGCTAAAAATCACTAAAATGCATTGACCAAAAAAAAAAAAAAAGAAGGTATGAGGCTTGCTGCTTAAACCCATTACTACCACTTTTACCTACAGGTAAGCCTAGATTAAGGCTTACCTTTAGGTGCAAGAAATATCTCCCAAATCTAAAAAAGGTTTAAGAGATATTTGCAGAAAATACAGGCACCGATGTCTGAGCGTGCCGTTTCCAACGGCGAACGCGCCGTGACTGGCGGCTTCCATGCGCAGGTGACGTCATCGCGGCTCTCGGCCAGTCACAGCGCCGGAGCCGCGATACCCGGAAGTCACTCTGGGAAAGATGGTGGCGACGAAGGAGGGGACGAGGACCGCTGCGGGGGCTTTGATCTCAGGTAAGTAATTCATAATGAGCTAGTATTCTATGCATACTAGCTCATTATGCCTTTGTCTTCCAGGGTGTTTTTTTTTTAGAGAGGGTTTATTTCCTCAAACACCTATACTGTATGTGTTCTTAGATATGCCCAAATGTGAATAATAGGAAATAGTGATGCGCTAGCCCTCTAATAATGAAAAGATAAAGGTCTAGGTATTATAGATGCAAAGAATTGATACTACTACGAATAAACATATTTACAGATTGTATATTTATGCCAACACTTCAGTTATTTGCACTTTATTTTGAGCGGTCATTCTTATTTGGATTTGGGGGGGGGGGGGGTTCACCATTGTTGAAAATCTAACATTTATTTATGTTTATTTTGAGTAGCACCAGTTCTTTGCATCTATACCACCTTTATATTTTCATCATTAGAGGGCTCGCTCTTCACAATTTCTTATTATTTACATAAAGAAATAGGGGCAGATCCACGTACAGCGGCGCATTTATCCACCGGGCGTAGCGTATCTAAGACACTACACTACGCCCTAACCTACTTTTTTTTTTTCAAATCCACAAAGAATCCGCGCCGTAAGTTACGGCGGCGTAGTGTATCTTTGGCGGCGTAATGGCGCGGCATTCAAATCTCTGTGATGGGGGCGTGTTTTATGTAAATACGTTGTGACCCGACGTAAACAAAGTTTTTTTTTTTTTTAACTGCGCATGCGCCGTCCGTGGGGTATCCCAGTGCGCAAGCTAATGCTCACGATGGTGACGTCATTCTACGCAAATCCCTATGCGCGAACGACTTACGCAAACAACGTAAAAAATTCAAAATGCGAGGTGGTAACGACGGCCATACTTAACATTGAGTACGCCACCATATAGCAGCTTTAACTATATGCCGGAAAAAGCCGAACGCAAACGATGTAAAAAAATGCGCCGTCCGGACGTACGTTCGTGGATCGCCGTAACTAGCTTATTTGCATAATCAACGCGGAATTCGTCGGAACTGCCACCTAGCGGCCGGCGGAAAAAATGCACCTAAGATCCGACGGCGTACTAAGACGTACGCCAGTCGGATCGACCCGAGATGCCGTCGTATCTTGTTTTGAAGATACAAAACAAAGATACGACGCGGGAAATTTAAAATTACACCGGCGTATCAATAGATACGCCAGCGTAATTCTTTTGTGGATCTGCCCCATAGTCTATTGATCAAATAAGATATTAGGGAGATTAATACTAGGTTAGCTTTGCTGGGTCAATTTTCTCTTACTCCTCCACTAAATTAGGTAGAAACAAACCTAACATTTAGAAAACTGAGAGCAGGCAGCCTTTTATTGCAGAACAGACATGTTATGTCCGTTTTTCAATAATACACACTTACCGGTCTGCTTGCAGTTTTCAAACTAATGTAATGTACACGGAGTTGTACTTGCGCAGCTCTGCTTGCATCCTGGCACACTCCGTGCCAGCATAAATTACTCCAGTTTGCATGCGTGGATTGACGTTATCCCCCACCAGCCAAATTAAAAGGGCGAAAACCAGGCACCTGGGGGAAAGATGACAGCTGCCGGCAAGGGATGTAAAGGCTACATCATGGGAAGGTGGGGGTTTGTATACTGGGGAATTTAGTTCCACTTTAACATACATACTTGTGCAAAGTGAGCGAGTATATTGATCAAACACACACATATTCTCATTTGGCTGTACTTCTCCTGTGGATCACAGGAGTGCAGTTCGTTCTGAGCTCCTGTTATCTGTCCCCTCCACAGCCACGTGCTTCAGTGAGCAAGGGAAAAAGAGGGGTGGGGAGGAGGGGGTCGGGGAGGGCAGAGAGCCAGTGACAGTCACTAGCTCTCTGCTCATGGAGCACTGGGAATTGATCGATCAGTGGTCTTTGATAGCTCAGTTCTCAGTCGTAGAGCCAGTGGGAGACAGACGCAGCATCGGATGCTGCATCCACCTAGGCAAGTATGATTTCTAACAAAAAAAAAACCTCTTTTAAGCAGAAGCATAGGTAAAGTGTTTTTAGCAGTCAATTAGATTCAGTTATGGTTTATGTCATGCAGAGATGAAAATAAAATCAGATTTTTGATTAGGTACTACAATACCTCATTCTCCACATCCCTAGGCTGTGAGGACAGTCGTCCTTCAATATGTAGAAAATACTATAATTTTCAATACAAAGAAAAGTGTTCTCTGCTCTAAAATGTATTATCTGAAAGCAGCACATTTGGAAAAAAAAATCATAATTTGCAGCTATTAAGTTTGAATGTTAAAATGAAAACGTGAAAAAGATTAATATGACAGGAATATATCTCAATCACTTGAAACACCTATTGATATTCCTACAAAGAAAAATCAAAGCCAATTTAAAGCCTGCATTTGGAGAGAATTCTTTTCAGACACTAAATTCTGTGAGCACAGCGAGACCATCTTCTTTTCAGAAGTATAACTGAAAACAATGGTGGGCGAACCCACTTCATAGAACAAGCAGAGAAGTAATGAGTACTGTAGTATACTTGAGAATCGGGTGACCTTCTTTTATCAATTCCAGATATTCTTGTAGCCACACCAGCTCAATATACTCAGAGCTTTAAAAATAAAATACAACATTACGTCTCCTTAACCACTTGAGCTCTGGACGGTTTTACCCCCTTCATGACCAGGCCGTTTTATGCTATTCGGCACTACACTACTTTAAACGCAAAGTAGCACCAAAGCTTGTTTGGCTGTATGTGTGTGGATCGCAGGAGTGCAGATTGTTCTGCACTCCTGTGACCTGTTTTCAGCAGACAGCGGGCTGAAACATGGTTATATGGTCAGGATCCTCCCACATGCCTGGACCGCCACCCAGCTCAGCCTCTCAGTGAGCCACTGAGAACCTCAGCCAACCCCTCGACAGCCCATCGCTCCAGTGAGGGGGGGGGGGTGCAGAACAGAGAACTGCCAACTGATAGTCACCAGCTCTCTGCTCAGGGAGCTCTGAGAACTGAGCGATGAATGGTGTTTGATCGCTCGGTTCTCAGTGTTGCAGCCGGCGGGGCAAAGATGTAGCATCAGACTGATGCTGCATCCACCTAGGTAGGATTCCAGAAAAAAAAATCCCATACTTCTCTTTTAACTGGCAATTGCACGTTCTTGCCAAGCTGTACCCAAATTTAATTTATATAAAAAAAAATCCACACAAATAGTTTTCTTTTGGTGTAATTTGAAAACTTATAGAGAAAAAACAAAAACAAAAAAAACACTGAAAGAATAACCTTGTAAATGGTAAATGCAGTAGTTATCAGAGGTCGACCGATATGGGTTTTTCTCTGGCCGATGCCGATATTTGGAAATCAGGGCGGCAGATGGCCGATATATGATGCCAATTTTTGCGGCCAAAATTTTAGACCGATTTTTCTTATTTTTTTCCCCCTTCATCTCATAAAATCTAACAGTTAAAAAATAAAAGCGTGATGCCAGACATCACATGCAATTCGCACATGCAATGTCTGTGCGATGCAATTCCAGCCATACAAACTGTATGGCTGAAATAGCATTGCATTCACACCAAAATGGTGCAGGACCCTTTTTTTGGTCTGCACTGGAATCGGATCGGATGGGTGTTCACACCCATCCAATCCGATTCCTGCACCATGTCATCGTTAGCACTGTGATCTGCAAACTGATCTGGGGGTATTAGCTTTACATTGACACCTGCAGTGGTTCTCAGATCTCAGTATAAACCACTGTGCGATTCAGGTGCGATGTGGGACCCGCACTGAATTTTCACAGTTATTGCATCGCACTAGTGTGAACCGGGCCTAAATCTGACTGCCCATAGAGTAGAGTGGGGCTGTGTCTGTTCGCTCAGCAGAAACTGAGCAGAGATGGGCTTGTCATCCGCCTGCACTCAGCAGACAGATACTCACTGAGTAAAGCGCACCCTGTGTCTTCTGTTTTGTCCCCATCACCTTTGCTCTGTCCCCTTTTGCCCCCCTCCTATTTCACTTGCTCTTTGTCCCCAACTATTCCTCACGAGTTTACCTCTCTAGTCTAGTCTAGAGAGTCCCCATGGTGTACATGCAGCAGCTGCAGCAGCTGCAGCAGGCTGCATAATCAGAGAACAGACAGCCACATACAATGAGGCATCTAATCCATGCCCTACCTTCCACTGAGGATTCTCATACACTCCATGCCATTCCAGAACCTGTAACTGCTGGCTCCGCCCCTGGCATCATTCGGCTCCTCCCTCTGGTTTTACTCCTCCCGGGCTCCCCCTCATCTCACGCGCCCGATTGTCTGTGCAGGACTGAAGGTGGGAGAGGATTGGTCATAGGGTGGGCGGGAGTGAGAGAAGGGGAGGGGTTCAGAAACGAGTGGCCATCATCTATCTTGCAGCTTACTGGGAGAGAAGAGGAGAAGGAGGGGCTGGGGGAGCAGAAAGAAGTTTGTGAGAGGCAGCAGCTGAAATTCACAGTTGCAGAGCGAGGTAATATATCGGTCGACCTCTAGTAGTTATCGTCGGTCCTTCTTCATTTCCTGTCTAAAGGACTTCAATCATTGTTCCTCCGATCTGCACTGTCATTGAGCCACCCAGCTATTAGCTTTCCCTGTTGCTTTTGGTCACATGTTGGTCACAATCTTTAGGACAGGACTGATGTCAGTCACTGTACTTCTGTTTTGAGTGAGTGAGTAACATATATAGCGCAACACATGCAAACTGAATCGCCTCTGGGCGCTTAGTATCTGTTCCCTACTGTCCCTTTGCCTTCAGAAAAGATGGGTTTTGGAGTTTTCCAGAGCATCAAATAAAAACATAAAAAGTGTTCTAGAGTGTTTTATTGGCTAATGAACAACAGATTGCTAAAATCTGCAGCACTTAGTGGCCAGCAGGGAGGGGAATGCACATCTACAGGAATGTCAGGGATTGGTTCTTTCAAGCTCTTGAAGGTGCTGAAATATTTATAGGAGCCCACTTTCCCCTTTCACCAAACTTAGTTTTACTTACAACACTGATCAGCAGAAAGATCCAGTGATTATGTCACTGGGTCTGAAAAGAGGTATTTCTTGAAAATAAAAATGACTTAATGAAAAATTTTGATTGCAAGTTGGTCAGGGGGAGTGGGAAACAAGGAAAGGTATTATATACATATGTACATTACACTTCAGCTTTAAAGTGGTTGTAAATCTGAAAAAAATAATGAATTAAGCCTTCTACTTGGTACCGTAGAGGATGTCAAGTCATCTGTGCCCAGTCTTGCCACAAAGAGTTTATTCAGCACTGAGAAATCCCCTCCACTTTATTGCTGGGTTAAAAACCGACACATGAGGAAAAATTTGTGAGATGTATAAACCATATTATGGACTTATTTCTTATATTTACTGAGAGCCAGTGAAATAGCTATTGCTATACTTCCAGCATCGAACCTTCAGGTCCCAGAAACAGAAGCTGCAATTATTGTGATGAATCTGTTAGTTGATCTCCGAAGTTCCACTTTCTATCTGTACCATTTTCATAAAGCATACTGTGGATACCAAGTTGCTCGTTTAGCACAGGCATCCTTGGTAAAATATCTTGAATCCAATGTTTATTTTATGTTTTTATAATAAAGTATCTGTCATATTGATGCTTACTTTAGGAGCTCGTAGTTCTTCTCATTTAATCTTGCAGCATTTTCTCTCCAGAATTTCTCTGATTTGTGCACTGGGCTCCATTCCAGCCTTCCTGACTTCAGCTCAGAACTGTACTCATCAAATGAGCTGCATGGGGGAAAAGGAAGACATTAAAAACTTTAACTGCTGCTGTTCAGAAGGTTTTTAGATACAAAGAAATATACTGCTAGGGTGGCACCATACTGAACATCCACAACCTGTATATCAATCAGTATATTTTGCAAATTCAACACAACTGGTGATGTGAAGATATATACAGTATATATATATATATATATATATATATATATATATATATATATATATATATATATACACACACACACATATACACACACACACACACACACACACACAGTTAGATGGCATGGAAATACAGGTACATACAAAGTGGCACTTTGAACAAGTCATTCTAAATCAAGGCCAGAGGTACTTTGTAATTTTTGGTTTAATTTATAAGCCGTTATGCTGTTTAATAAAGCCAACAAGCTCTGCACTAAAACATTGCTGTGACCACTTTAAAAGATAAACACTTTAAATTAACACTGTCCCTCTCTCCATATTTTATCGCTATAAACATGCAGAAGAAATGTGCTGCCTAGCTTTAAATACTAAGTAATGCAGAATAATGCAGTGCAGAACTACAGAAGTGCTGAGAGTTGGAATTTCAGAGGTGTAGACAGTAACAGACTCACTGCTTGCAGGGAGCAAGGTACCATGGAATGTGTAGTCCTTAGAAATGTAAAGTAAACAAAGAAGAAAGCTGAAAAGCATTCAGGGAGTCCAGGAAGATTTAGAACGTGATGGCCAACAGACAGGCAGCACAGAAAGGGCACAACAGTATGGTGACCAAATTGAAAACTGAACACTACGGCTTCTGGCTTTTAAACATTGTGATCAAGACCACAACAAAGCAGTGTAAACACAGTCAAATGCCATACCCATTTTAACCCATATAAGCTGGGTCATTTTGCAGCATAGTTGTAAATATGAATTAATGAGGTGATAAGATAACTGGATTTACTAACAGAATGACTCCAAACACAAAGGCATATAATCCATCTATATTATTCTGGGGCTAGATCGCTTTGATCTCCTAGTGAGAATGCTCTACACACAGGTCTTAAAATATATATTTTTTTAATTCTTACATGCATATGGGTGCCCATAATCAAGGAGTCCTTTTTCAGAAAAGACGCTATTGTAAGATTAAACATAAAAACTGGTTGTCTGAGATATTAAAAAATGATCCCTTTTTTTAGTACTGAAAAGTGTCGGCTGACATCACTCTGCCCGTATAAACTCTAAAGAGATCCCAACTGTAATGTCGTGATCCACCCAGATGCCCGACCAGCAGCTGGCTCAGCATCTGCTGCTGCCGACAGTTGCTCCTGCCCCAATCACAGCCCGGTACTCAAGTTAGCAAAAAACACAGAACCGGTGGCCGATAGTCACCTGGCTCTCTGCTCACTGAACTGAGCAATCAGTGGTCTTTGATCGCTCAGTACTCTGTCTTAGAGGCGGCGGGGGAGTCAAGGGAGAAGTGTCAAATGATCTCTCATAACTGAAAGTGTCAGAATTTTCAGGGGATTTTGAAGATAAACAATGTAGTATGAAGTTCAGGGAAGGCAAGAACAAGCAAGGAACATTTGCCTGTTATCCAGTAAACCTTTGCTATGAATGTAAGAACTATGGATTCATCTAAAAACAGAAACTGACTGTACTTCTACTGACTTTTAATTGGTCAGCAAAGTGGCCAAGTGGTTTGCACTTACGCCTGGTAGCACTCAGGTTGTTGATTCAAATCCCAACCACGACACTACCTGCCTGGAGTCTGCATATTCTCCCTGTGTCTGTGTGGGTTTTCTCCAAGTACTCCAGTTTCCTCTCACATTTCAAAGACATGCTGGTAGGTTAATTGGCTCCTGCTTAAAGAGGCCCTAGTACGTGTATATGTATGAATGTGAGTTAGGAACTGTAGATTGTAAGCTCCTTGAGGGTAGGGACCGAGGTGAATATATGTGTGCAATGCATAGGTTGACAGTGCTAAACAAGTACCTGTAACAATAATAATAAATACAAATTGTAAATCCAAAATGCATACTAACGTGTTGAAGAATCTAAAAACACTTATCAGGAATTCTGGATGTCTAAAATAATAAGACCAGGAACACTGTGATGGCATAATAACCAACAGAAAAGAACGGAATATTGTGTTTTAAAAGCTTATTTACCTGTAATGAGTATAAATGTACTATGGAAAATAAGAAAATGAACTGCAATATTTACAACACTAACAAAGACAAATTGAGCCTTTATAGGGTGACCAGTAAACATGACCATTTGTAAAATAAGTGCACTTCCCCTTGACAGCACTTAACAGGAATGTAGTCATATTTATAACGTTTTGTTCCAGCCTAGAGTCAAAAAAACAATTTATAATAAAATCTACGCTACCTGAAAACATCTAAACATCTGAGGCCAGTAAAAAAGACTTGAATATTGCTATTAATAATAAAAGATCCCAAGTTTTCAACAAGTAACTCATATCTGCTGGAAAGGGCGCAGTCAATTCCCATTAAAAATGCACACAGAAGTTCTACAAAGATTTTACTTAGAAAATACAGGACTTAGGGGCACTTGGTTACAAAGTTCAAACAAGGTTCAGAATACATTACATATAATGTCTACTTGGTAGGAATGTAAATATTCCCTGTCATCTTGTACTTTCCCAGTTTAAAAGTACCACCGACTACAATAAAAACTATTTATTGGCACTAGTTTTTTTTTTTTTTGCAGAAACGATCCATGGTTCTTAAGACACATACCAGGTTAAGATGCTGCACTGCAAGACCCAAAAAAAAAAAAAAAAAAAATTGTACTTCTTCTGGGGTCCTCTCCTCTCTGCTCCTGGCTACTTCTCTTCTTGGTGTGCCACCATACAAAGCAGTTTCCTATTATGGCAGACAGGGTGGCTTGAACCCACCTCCTCATCACAGAATGTGACTGGCAGTAGCAAGAGCCAATGGCAGCAAAACCTGAGAGCCGGTCTCTCAGCAAAGCCTGAGAGACCAGGAAGCGATGAAGAAAGCCGCTGCAGACAGGCACAGCTGGATCGAGTGGGGAGGTGAGCCGGAGATACTTTTAGCGAACATTTTTTACCTTAATGAAAAAAATGCATTGAGGGTAAAATATGTTAAGGCTTTAGCACCACTTTAATGAAGAAAGACTCTTCTCCTGCAAACAAGTTGTTCTCTTGTGCATACTCCCAGCACTCATCTTCAAACATATTGATGGTTAAATTGTCAAATCATATACCAATTTCCACATTATATTTGAATTAGATATTGCCTACTGCTATTATTCGGAGTGGTGTTGAAGCTTGTAAACGTACATTTTCTAGTGCAGAACTACAGAAGTGCTGAGAGGTGGAATTTCAGAGTCAGTAAAGGACTTGCGGGTTGCAGGCAGCAAGGTACCATGGAATGTGTAGTCCTTAGAAATGTAAAGTAAACAAGAAGAAAGCTGCAAAGCATTCAGGAAGTCCAGGAAGATTTAGAACACGATGGCCAACAGACAGGCAGGCAGCACTCACAAGATGAAATTATATTTTATTGGATTGTCAAAAAAATATTATTTTCTGTATTGCCATTACTAGGTTGATGTTATAAAATAAAAAAGTGTATGCTATGATGATAGAACTCCTTTAGGGATTTCCAGGGATTGTAAACTCAATTTGGGCCGCTCACTAAAAAAAAAAAAAAAAAAAAAAAAAAAAAGTGTGTGGTTGGGATGTTATTTTTTTTTTTCCCATGCAGGTCGGCAGCGAACGTTCATGATGGTTGACTTTGGATTTACTACAGTGGACACATTTTGTTTTTTATTTTTTTTAATCAAGAAACTGTCTCCAGGTTTTAATTTACTGTGCTCATTTTTTTTGTGAATGAGTGGGGGTACTATAAAGAAAAAATAAAGCTGCGCCAGACAAGAAAATTCTAGCAAAAAAGTCCTCAAATGACAAGCGTAGTAAACCGTAATGAATGTATTCCAGGTAAGTAGCACTCAGGATGAATCGCCACACAACAGTCTATACATAACTGGTTCCATAAAAATTGATTGAAAAACCATAGTGAATCCACAGATATTCCACACATAAGTGAGAAGCCCACCACAGAGTATAGAGGCCGATTACCAGAGGGTAAGCTCAAATTAGCATTTGGCTATGACCTAGCCGTGGCCTTTAAACCTCCGAATGAAGAGAACCCCGAAGTGGACTCACACAGGATAGACGTTTCCGGATACTAGGCTCCCTCCGTGCTCATGCGATCCATACGATCAGGTATATGCAGAAAGAAGGGGAACCATATCGTAACTCCGCACAAAAAATAATTTATTATAATGTAAGTTGTACTTACAGCAATGCAGATTAAAATCAGCATATAAAACAGATGCCGGCCAACGTGGTGATGTCACTGCGCGTCCTCCCATACGCGTTTCGTCAAACAGACGTTTTCAATGAGGAATAGGGCGCCACAGTGACCCACCTCTTAAATATGACCAAACCTCATTGTGAGATGCAAGGCAACAGTGCCATGTTAACTATGGGCAAAAATGCCAATACCATAAACTGGAACACCACAACGTATCGTACACCAGTTATAACTAACTATAACTGTTATAAACATTGACAAAGAAATGACTCCTTGTCAAAAGCAGCTCGCTACCAAATTAAAATGTAAATTAACAAACATATAATAATTAGACCCGGATCGTCCGCAGCAAAGCGCAAACCGGAAGTAATGACACCTGCTGAATCCTTCTGGAATTATCATCCCAAAACCCGCAACTTATTTACATTGGGGGGGAGATGGGATCTGGGGGCACAGTGGTTAAAAAGAGACTTCCAGGTCCCGATAAGTCCCTCCCTGCACACCCCATACATATACATCAGGGACACAAAGCAAGTTGAGCGCTATTGGGAAGAGTAAGATTACACACGGCTGTTTCAATGCTGGATTGTTTTTATATATCATGTGAGTGCAAAACTTTTAATAAAAGGATCAATTAGCTTTTATGGTATTATGCTATATGGTTTTCTATTGTCTTTTGGCATACACGTTTATCATTACCCAGATTGAGCTGTACGACAGCTGGGAGGAGAGCTGTGGCAGGGAAGCCATGACCCATTTATCCACCCGTTTGGCAGGAGCTCTCCTAACTCATCCTGCAGCGGGTAAAATCCTTCCCCAGCCGGCTTGTTAGCACATGTTCTCTCCCGCACGCCTTGGAGGTACCTTTTGTGTGGTGGCAGCATAACAAAAAAGAACTTCCCTTCCACAGTGCTCAATCAAGGAGAAGCTGTGGGACACAACCATTCATCTGGATCCTAGTAGGGCAATACATTTTCTGGTACAGCGCTGGCTGTTATCAGCAGAGGATCAGACATCTGCCTGCTCTCCTGCCTGGGAGGAAGATGCAACCACATGGACTCTTCCTGATGGAACAGTGAGTAACATTCCTGTCTCTGAGTCTTGTAAGACAGCCGATCCAACACAGAACTCCTGTCAGACATCCTCATGGCAATCACCTCATGACAATCACCTCATGTCAAAGCTCTCTGACTAGCTTGAATCAGGCGTTTGATGTCTTGCAAGAAGATATATCCCTCAACAGACACGATCTGAGAAATCACAGAGAAAATGGTTTCTGCTTTGGAGGAGAGAATAAGCTCTATAGAGGACACTGTACAGCACCTTCTGCAATCCTTGTCTCAGCACATGATGCTCGGCTGGAAGATTTGGAAAATTGACTCCACCAGCAACAATGTGCCTATATAGTGGGTCTACCCGAAAGATCTGAGGGGAAGTCTCCTGTGGATTTCATCGAATGTAGGCTCATGGAGACATTTGGAGCAGACAGCTTCAGTCACCTCTTTGCTGTAGAGGGTGCACAGGTCCCAGCTACACCACCTCACACTGGTGCTTCCAATAGACCCTTGCTGATAAGGCTTTTAAACTACAAGGATCAGGACATCATCTTGCAGAAAGCCAGACAGCATCCTGATATTGCGGTGGATGGCGCCAAGCTTTTCATGCAGAGTTACAGCATCAAAGAGCTAAATATGCGGATGTGAAGCAGCAGCTGCGTAAATTGGAGCTCACTTATTCCACTTTATGTCCTGCTAGGCTGCAAGTGGTTGCTCACGGCACTACTCATTTCCTTCAGACCCCTTCAGCTGCCCCCCTCTGGTTGGATACCCTTGAATGACCCCAACCATTCATCTACGCCAGCTTAATTACCCCCTCTTTCGTGTTATTTTAACAATTTAAGTTACAACCCCCTTGGGCCCAGTGAAGCGTCATTTGGCGATGCATGCAATGTTTTCTTTCCTGGTTACATGGGCACCCCAGTAGTAGTTTCTGCGAGGAGCATGTTTCTTTTTTTGTTGTTTGACTTTGGCTCTGTTTTTTTTGTACGTTTTTTTTTTTTTTTGTTCTTCACATTTACCAGGTCATGCAATCTGAAATTATACTGGCTTTGACTGCATCCTATATAAGAGGGAAGATTATGTGGGACTGTTCCACATTGCTGCTAAGAACTATCCAAACCTGTCTCTGCATGCATCAGGTTATCAAACCTTCAGCTTTATGTGCTCACTTATTGGTTACCTTCCACAATAGTTTTGATCTCGGTCTCAAGTATTTTAACAATATTACTGTATATATGTCTATACAAACAGATATACCGATCTCCTTGAATATAAGAGGTTTGGGGGACCCAGTTAAGCGGCAAGCTATGTTTACTGTTCTCAAATAATTTTATCCCTCAGTGATCTGTTTGCAGGAGACCCATCTCCACCTAGATAACTTACAGTCAGGTCCATAAATATTGGGACATCAATTCTAATATTTTTGGCTCTATACACCACCACAATGGATTTGAAATGAAACGAACAAGATGTGCTTTAACTGCAGACTTTCAGCTTTAATTTAAAAGTATTTATATCCAAATCAGGTGACCGGTGTAGGAATTACAACAGTTCGTATATGTGCATCCCACTTTTTAAAGGGACCAAAAGTAATGAGACACATTAACAATCATATATCATACTCTCACTTTTTAATACTTGGTTGCAAGTCCTTTGCAGTCAATTACAGCCTGAAGTCTGGAACGCATAGACATCACCAGACGCTGGGTTTCATCCCTGGTGATGCTCTGCCAGGCCTCTACTGCAGCTGTCTTCAGTTCCTGCTTGTTCTTGGGGCATTTTCCCTTCAGCAATTGAAATGCATGCTCAATCGGATTCAGGTAAGGTGATTGACTTGGCCATTGCATAACATTCCACTTCTTTCCCTTAAAAACTGTTTGGTTGCCTTCAGAGTATGCTTTGGGTCATTGTCCATCTGCACTGTGAAGCGCCGATGAGTTCGGAAGCATTTGGCTGAATAGGAGCAGATAATATTGCCCGAAACACTTCAGAATTAATTTTGCTGCTTTTGTCAGCAGTCACATCATCAATAAATACAAGAGAACCAGTTCCACTGTCAGCCATACATGCCCATGCCATGACACTACCACCACCATACTTCACTGATGAGGTGGTAGGCTAGCGGTTTTGGGCCTTCACTATGGTAAGATAGTAAATGTCCAGTGTTTTCCCCTTCCTCGAAAAAGGGTTATTTAAGAAAAGAGCATTTATTTTTAGCCCCCTTTAGAAAAATGGTTGCATATGACTATTGAGCCTTCATCCATACACGTTTGTTATTTGGAGTGGAGTCGAGTCAGCTACATATTTAATTTCAGCTTGAGATACTGCTTTGGCCTAATCCTGTTCCCACTCTCTAGACTGTCTGTAGATTTTTTAAAGTTGCACAATATGTGCCCCCTTTAGATATGCCGAAGGTATCCCAAAGCACTAAATAATTAGCCTTAGGCTTATTAGTACAAAGAAATTCAGCAAGATCTTACAGTATGCCCTCTAATGCAGGAAAAAAAGAGTCAACAAGTTGGGCATCATCCCAAACAGATAAATTGCAGTTAATAAAAGATGTTTGTACCTTACCTTTGCAAGTACCCACTGATAATACTGGTAATCGAGCTGTTCTATCATTGGATGCAGCTAAAGCATTTGACAGTATTGAATGGAACTTCTTTTGGCACGTTTTACAAAGTGGATACAACTTCTCTATGCTGCACCAATAGCAATAATCCAAGTCAATGGGCACATATCTAATACCTTATCACTCCAGTGAGGAACTAGGCAGGGGTGTCTACTGTCCCCTCTCCTTTTTGCCTTAAAACCACTGGCTTTAGCAGCCAGACAGTCTCCCAATATAGCTGGCTTCCATAGATCAACAGGTAAAGACAGAATAGCATTGTATGCTGATTTTTGGGAGATACTATGTCCTCATTAATAGCTGTAATGTCCCTCATAACACTATGGCTCTCTCTCTAGGGTGATGTCAACTGGAACAAGTCAGTTCTCATGCTGCTTGACCCACTATCTACAGATCTAGCCCCCTATAGTCTCCTTGTTCAATAATTTGGGAGTCACTGTAACACCACGGGTGTTAGACGATCTACATAAAAACCCAGAACTCTAATAGCCAAGTTTAGGCAAACTGGTAAGACATGGAGTAAACTGCTGTTGATGGTTGTGGGTGGAGCCAACTTAGTGGAAGTGATATGGATGCCGCAGTTATTGTATTTATTGCACAACTGCCCCATATGGCTTCCACAGTATATTTTCAGGTAAATTTACTATTTTAGAGACATCAATTGGAAAAACAGACGCCCTGGAATAAAAAATAAAACGCACTACACTACAACTTCCCAAGGATGGAGGAGGATTGGCGATAACCACCCTAGATTATATTATCTAGTCTCCCAGTTGCAGCATTTCTATGGTTGGCATAGTGTAGATATTATTATAGCCTGGCTATTTTACAGTATTGTACATGTTTACATAATAAAATAAATATATTTTGGTTGTCATCCTGAGTGCCGACCATCCCATTCCTTACTCTGGTACATTGAAAACAGCCTCAAAATCTGAGCACTGGGCGGAGCTTTTATGTGGGAAGGTTGTAGCACCAATACACCCATTTCCCATAAGTATAATCCTCCCTCGGTCCTCACTATGGCTGTATCTATAGATTGTTCTAAGCAGGATTGATAGGTGATCTGTACTCCACTCCACTGCACTCCAGACAGCTGCTAGCGGTAAATTGCAGGTAAATAGTGGTAATCTGTGGAGGAAGGATGTAAAGTCTTTGGGTGATGATCAATGCACTGGAAGCTGTTATTGAGGTATTGTTGTCCCACTCACAAAGATTGACCCAATTATTTATCCTGCATCAGGGGCATTATACACCACAAAAATTGCATACATTGGGGCGGGGGGGGGGATGTGAGTTTCATTTCCCAACTGTCCTAGATGCAATACTACTACAGGTACTCCCATTCATATGCTGTGGAGATGCCCCAAACTTCACCGTTACTGGTCATCCATCTTTAATATACTTGAAAATATCAAATTTCACAAGGATACAGTTAGCACCAAGGTTAGCCATTTTAGATATTATCCCAGAAGACACACTTCCTGCAGAAATTAGTTTGCTCTGGACTAGGACTCGTTTTCAGTCCCAAAATTCATACTACAGAAATGTCTTTTACCTATGCCCCCTACTGTCTCTCAGTAGAGGGATGCAGTCATTTTGATTTTACGTAGGGAAGAGCCAACCTATAAACATAAGGGTTGTCCCCATGGTTGACCTTTACTGAATCAACCCGATCTCCCCGCCTGTAGATGCCGACTTGGAGGCATGGGAAGTCGCTCTGCCTGTACTATAAGACAAGTGGTCCTTATACTAGTTTTGATACCTATATAGTGACATTAAGGTGTGTATTGGTTCTCTAGTAGTGGGTCTCAAAATCGATCTTGCTTTGATGGGTCCATTGGCTTTTATGCGTTAATACTTTGTACTACTGTGGATTGAACAATATCTGCTCTTAAAACACTGAATGTATAACTTGTTATTTATTTGGTTTGTTTCTATTGATGCCGATTTTTTATGTACTTTTGTGAAACATGGTGGCTTTGTTTTTGTGTAAAAAAAAATTGGCAGTGGAGGGGGGTGCGAACAAGCGGAGCTTCCCCCTCTTGGGTGGAGCTATGCTTTAAAATTCATATATAGTAAAAGAAAGAGTAAGGAAGAAAAAACGCCAAGTTATTTTTTTTTTTGCCCAAGACATAAGAACACAAAACATTAAGGGGGCGTGTCCAAGATGGCCACTGGAGCGGACGTGCCTTGAGGGAGCTCTGAGACCCTGTCCGAGTTTTTCTCCGTATCCCTGCAGCCTTTCACCTGCATTCTGCCCAGATGGAGAACAGACCGACCAGGAGTGGTATGAGGGAAGGGCAATACATCCTCCCGGAAGTCTCACAATACCCCTAAATCCTCTCCCAGGCAACCGCCTGCTCCCGCCACTACATGCAACATGGTGACGCAGATGGCAGACACAGACTCTGAGCTGGGATAGCAGACCAACTTCGCTGCACTCATGCAAGCCATCACTACCTGCCAAACCACCCTCACGGGCAAGATTGAGACTGTGCAGCTCGATGTCAGCCTGAGCTGGATAGCTTTAGGGCTAGAGTGACGGAGGTTGAGCTCCGAGTGGGGGATGCAGAGGACACGCTGCAGGAGCATGGCGTCTCACTCCGCTCGCTGCAGACTAAGGTGAAGACTCTTGAAGCGCTTGCAGAAGACGCTGAGAACCAGAACCGCAGGAATAGTTTACGTATTGTCGGACTGCCAGAGGGAGCGGAGGGTACCGACCCTACAGCATTCACAGAACACCTGCTGTGTATCCTCTCGGGCACCCAGTTTTCCAATTTCTTCGTTGTGGAGAGGGCACACAGAATGCCTGCTGCCGGGGACACCCGGGAGCTCCTCCACGCACTTTTATCCTTAAGCTCCTCAACTTCAGAGACCGGGACCAGGTACTTCGAGAAGCACGAAAGGTTGATGCCCTACGCCATGAAGGAGCACGGCTCATGATCTTCCCTGACTATTCGATTGATACTCAGAAACAGAGAAGATCCTTCGACCAGGTGAAGCTTAACCTGCGCAATCTGAAAATCAAATATAGCATGCTGTTTCCCGCCTGGCTGCGGGTCCAGGACGGAGAGTCGGTACGCTTTTTCACCTCCCCTGAAGAGGCTTCCCGCTGGTTGGAAACACTCCAGAGAGGCTGATCCGGACGGTATGCTACACCTTCTAGGTACAATACTTTATTGTCTTATTCTCATGCCCCTCGGTTTTCCAGGCCCACCCTTGGTCCCCATGTCTACCAGCAAGTGATCGCTTTTGGGTCTACCCCCGCTGAGGTGGATCCACCGTAAATTTGCTACGCGATTGTTCAGGCCTCTTCACGTGACTGGGTGGGGGGGGGGTTTCTCATGTTCCTGACTGCGCTCCAGACTGAGTGGGCGGTAGTCTACACGTTCTAACTTTCCAGTTGTTAACCGGTTTAAAAGTTTTGTGCCCCCGGGGAGATACTCCGGATGACTACTATTCTGCAGGGACCATTTATCCTGTGCCTTTACATACAGATGGACTCTATAGACACGAACTGAGATGCTCTGGTGCACCACTGTTCGCGTGCCCCATGGATAGTTGCCAGATTTTTTTGGGGGGGAGAAGGGTGTCCCGAGGTTTGGGGGGGTAGCACCGGGTGGGGGGGTTGGGGATGTTACAGGAGTGACCGTTTAAACTCCATGATGTTCCTTTTTTATTTTTTTGGTCCTTCTTTTATGTGTTTGGTTGCAGGCTGTGCAGTACGAGTCTCCTCCCACAAGAGGGAGAGGGTAATGTATATTACTATGCTGTTGAGACAATATCTATCAAAATGTTTGCTGGGATGACTCTGTTGATATACAGGTTGTTGGGGCTGCTGTGGCGCCCCTGGATATCCCCTCAATTGAGATGATGGCCCTCCTTAATGTTTTGTCTTGGAATGTTCGAAGTTTGAACTCCAAGCACAAACTATCCTTGGTATTCACCTATCTCAAGAGAAATAGCCCCCACATAGCAATTTTGCAGGAAACACACTTGACAGGGAGCAGGATACTGGCCCTCAGAAAAGCCTGGGTGGGCTCATATTACCACTCCACATTCTCCTCCTACTCTAGAGGAGTCAGTGTCCTGGTCCATAAGTCATGTCCCTTTATCTCATTGGACTTACATTTAGATCCTGAAGGGAGGTATGTTGTTGTCCATGCTCCGTGTGATAGGTTAGAATTGGTTGTAGGTGTGTACATTCCTCCTCTGGCCAACCTTACTGTCCTTCACAAAATAGCCCCAATATTGTCAAATTACCCATCGGCTGCTGTTTTACTGGCGGGGGACTTTAACATGCCTCTGAATCCTAGCTTGAAGGAGTTTAGCCCTGACCCAGCCAGCCAGGCTCCCCGCTAGCCAGGTGGGCGGATGTGTATGGGCTTACTGATGTGTGGAGGTGGCGATATCCTGGAGAGGGGCAATATACGTGTCATTCTTCTACACATGCCTCTTTCTCCAGGATAGATTTGTTCTTTGCCGATGGCCCCTCCTCGCCCGCACCCGGGAGATCAAGATCCTGCCCCGTGGTATCTCTGACCACGCTCCCCTACTGCTAAGCTTGGTTACGGACTCGCCTCCAGGCTCAGGACTGTCGCGACTCTCTGGCTTCTGGGTGACGGATAAGAGGGTGGCCCCTGAGGCTGAGATGAGCGTCTACTGGGCACACAACAGGGGGACAGCTCCTCCGCCGGTGCTGTGGGATGCCTATAAGGCCTATATTTGTGGGCAGTACCGCACGGTTATTAATAAGGTCAGAAAGAATACAGGACTAGCTCTGGAGGAAGCCGAAAAGATGCACCCTGGCCCTAGAAGCCAGCTATGTGCTTAACAGGGATGTAGGGACTTATGTAGCCATGCAATGACTGCACAGGGAAATCTCGATACTGAGAGCTGCCTTGACTTGGAAGCTTTTATTGTCGCAGTCACAGAGGATATTTGAGCAGGGGGAGAGATCGGGTAGGTTGCTGGCCTGGCTGGCCAGGTAGCACTCCACTACAGCCCACATTGCTAATATTAGAAATGACCGGGGGGACCTGTGTTCGTATTCCTTACTGATCAACAACAGGTTTGCACAATACTATGAACACCTCTACACATCCAAGGCTGACTTTACACCAGATTCCCTACAGGAATTTTTGGGCCAGGTAGAATTCCCTGCCCCATCGGCGGTTGAGAGCCATAGACTAGATGAATCAATCACCATAAAGGAAATGCAGACGGCAGTTGCCTCACTTCATTCCGCAAAGACCCCCGGACCGATGGCCTCCCGGCGGAATTCTTTAAAGCTCACAGTGAACTGGTTATTCCCCAGTTCCATTCCTCATTGGTGACCATGCTGAAGGAAGGTTGCCTCCCACCTATGTCAGAGGCGGTAATAGTTGTCATCCCCAAGCCCAACAAAGACCCTGAGCTCTGCGCCTCTTACCGTCCCATATCGCTTCTCAAGGTAGACGCCAAAATAGTCACCAAGATCCTAGCGAATCGTCTCAACTCGGTTATCCTTTCCCCGGTACATGGAGACCAAACCGGCTTCATGCCGGGTAAAGGCACGGACATTAATCTTCGTCGCTTATATACCAATATCTCCCATGCCAATACTTTCAATGCCCAAGGGGTCGTGGCCTCTTTAGATGCCGAGAAGGCTTTCGACTCGGTTGAATGGAATTTATGGCAGGTCCTTGAAAATTTTTACTTGGCCCTAATTTCATATCCTGAGTTAAACTGCTGTACAGGGGTCCCTCGGCTGGAGTCAGAACGAATGGTATCCTCTCACCCTTCTTTTGCATACACAGGGGCGCCAGGCTGCCCCCTGTCCTCGGGCGTATTCGCCCTGGCCATCAAGCCGCTCGCCATCCTGCTCAGGTCTTATGGAACGGTGGGGGGGGGGGCAGTGGGTCAGATAGTGGAGAAGCTCTCTTTATATGCGGACGATGCCCTCCTCTATCTCCCGGACACCTCGAGCTCCCTTGAAGAGGCCCTAAGTATAATTGACCAGTTTGGGTCCTTCTCGGGGGTCCGCATTAACTGGACTAAGTCCATGCTCTTCCCGCTCGCTTCCCCCTCCGCCGGCTCACATACCCCTGAAGGCGGTTACTAAATTTTGATATTTGGGTATTGAAATCCAGAACGATTACCTGGAGGATAATGTGTACCCAATCCTACACCAACTCACACTTAAATGTCTGGCCTGGAAATCTCTCCCCCTGACACCAGTGGGGAGAATTAATCTCCTCAAAATGACATTCCTTTCCAAGTTCCTATACGTATTTAGAAATACTCCAGTTCCAATTCCAAACTCTTTGTTCCAAAAATTAGATCGGGTGGTGGGTGCCTTTCGTCTGGGCTGGCCGGGCCCCCAGGGTGGCCAGGGCTACCTTACAGATGCCTCTCTCTAGGGGGGCCTAGCACTCCAATGCTTTAAATTGTATTACTGGGTGGCGGTGCTGGTATCAGTGCGCTGGTGGTTCGTTCAGTCACGTAGCAACCCATCTGTGAACTTGGAGGCAGCCATCCTGGGGTCCTACTCAGCGCTGAGTAATCTGGTGTTCAGGGGCCCTAAAGCGTATCCGACGATGACAATTCCGATGCGCACGGTCGCACGTGTTTGGAATCAGATGTCTGCCAAATTCAATGATCCTACCACGTTGTCCTCTTTCACTCCACTATGGGGCAATCCCAGGCTACACCACCTTCCGTTGATCCCGGACCCTGCGATATGGGCCAGACACGAAATTAAGACACTGCAACATATCATGCCTCAGGGTAGACTTCTCTTATGATGATCTGAAACACGCTTTCCAACTACCATCAAAAATGTTCTTCAGATACCTACAGCTGCAGCATGCGGTTCGGGCGCAGTTTCCAACGGTCATACAACTGCAGTCACATGTGGTGGAGCGTTTCCTGATTTCTACTGGTGCTGACCGCCTCCTCTCGTCTCTTCATCTATGTCTGTCTTGTGCTGATGAGGACGGAGGGAGTAGACTCTTCCAGAAATGGGAGGATATACCCAACCTAGTGGATGATGACTGGGAGTAGGGGATCCAGCAATATATCCCCCTGACGATCTCAGCCAGGGATAGATATATCAAGCTGAACTTTCTCCACAGGGCATACTACACCCCTCAGAGGCTGTTGAGAATTTACCCAGCGCAATCTGATAGTTGCCCGAAGTGCACTCTGGAGCTGGGTACGTTTTGGCATGTGGTGTGGTCTTGTCCCTCTATGCAGCAGTTCTGGGGGGATGTGGTTCGAACTGTCAACTCTGTGGGTGGCTTGAACATAGGGGTCGACCCTCTCGTTCTCCTCCTAGGTGTCTGCGACACTGTCACCCCCAACACACACAAAAGGTTGTTCATCTTCTATGCCAGAAAAGCTATACTGACTAAGTGGAAGCAACCAGAACCCTTTACAGAGGCACAATGGAGGGTACTGATAGACTCCATCCATCCTCTATACAAAAACTTACATATATGAGCCGTAGGTGTCACAAGAAGTTTGAAAAAATTTGGGGAGCCTGGATGAAAAAGTGATAGCCGCTTCACTTGTGTATCACCCCCCCCCCCCCTCTTCTTACTCCTCCCCCCCCCCCACCGGTGAACACATTAGCGGCATGTCACTGGCTACAGTAGACCGCATAGGTCCAAAGGAACGACTGACTATGTACCCAAACTGTCTCATAGACCCATCTCTTACTGCACTGTGAAATAGACTGCATTACATACTGTTGTTGTAGAACCGTGTTTGTTAACCTGTTGGATTCTAACAACCTGTAAACTGATATGACCCACGTTATTGTACTGCTTGCTTTGTGTATATGTTTTATTTTTCTTCCTCTTTTTTTTTCTTTGTGTGTATGTGAAAATTTATTTTCTGTTAAAAAAAAAAAAAAAAAAAAAGAAGAAGAACACAAACATTTTGAGTTATCACTGAAAAAGTATATTTTCCTAGACTTGTTTTTTCCTCACTTTGTAGAGATTTTCCCTCAGTCCCTGTTGTGTCCTCACAACAGAAAGTGAAAGGAAGTCTCCTTAAAAAACAGCTCACTATAGAGATTTGGCAATGCCAAAGCTGACTGAAATTGTGACGCAATGTCGACCGACTGAACTTGTGGGAGTGACGTCATGTCGGCCCAGCCAATGAAAGCAGCAAACGGATATCCTCATTGAAAGATTTTACACTCCCCTCTTCTTCTGGCGACAATGGAAAGGTTGGTCTTTCCCATCATTTTCTGTCTCAGTGACAATAGTCGCAAGGACAAACCGTGACGGTGAATTATTGACAGGTTCTAATCCTTTGCTCATCGGTATGAAATACTTCAATCTTCCTATTCCAAACATTATTGAAATCGCATACACAAACATATTTGCAGTCTACAGAAAAATCATATAAACTTGTAATTTATACTGTTCTGGCTAGGGCCGAAACAACTAATCGATTAATCGACAACTAATCGATTGTGAAATTAATCGATTACAATTTTCATAATCTATTAATCGGCCAGTAACAATGGGAATAAAAAAACAAAAATTAGCCCTTTATAGTACAAAAAAGCAAATCGCTACTTTCACTGTCCCACAGTAAAAAAATGAACCCCTTACAGTAGCGATTATTTGCTCTTTTTGTACTTATTTTTGTTTTTTTAACCCCATTATGTTACTAAACATCTCAGGCCTGGGTTCACACCTCTGTATTTTGGTGCTTTTTGCAGAAACACACTACAGTTCAGTTATATGTTTTCCTATGGGACAGGTTCACATCCATGATTTTTTTTTCAGCTGCTGCGTATTTGGAAAGGGCAAGGACTTTTTAACGCAAAACGGTGCCATTTTTTTTTTGGTTCATTATACTTCAATGGAGAAGCTGCAGAAAAGCATGTAATGTGTTTTTGCGGCAATTTGTGTTTTGTAATCTGCCCAACAACAAATTGGGCCAAATTTTTTTTTAGGCCATTATCCAATTAATCCATTAATCGAAACAATAATCGGCCAACTAATCAATTATGAAAAAAATCGTTAGTTGCAGCCCTAGTTCTGGAAAATTCTTTGAGAATCTACAAGCCGAGCATGCAAAAATATATAAAAAGTTTTAGGATACGTAAACGTCAAAACAGTTGTGTGTGGATAAAATAGGATGCTTCATTACAAACAGGTTTTAAGTTAAGCATTGAAAATATCTTTCTGCCAAGACAAACATGTCAAAATTCAAAAGGGGCAAATAAACTACAGGATGACACTAATGAAAGCAACACAGAGATTCAATCTGGACACACAAGCTACAGATAAGAGAGGCTGTTGGGTAAGAAAGTAAGAAACATTGTCATAAAGTGGTCTGAACTAGTTTTCTATGTTAAAATAAGAGCAAGTTAAAATAATACTAACCTAAAACCCTTCAGAATAATATTTAAAGGTGGGCTTTAACACCCAGGTTGTGTGTGCCAAAAATGTGCTCTAAACATTTATTGATCCATCACAGACAGTTCTCGGTCAAGGGTTTCTGCTCTGGAGCCAGTGGGACAGGCTCGCGAACATGTGACACATGTGAAAGCAATCACGATACAAAAGCTGCATTGACATAAAGGGATTAACAATGTTTAAAATTGTTCAAACTAATTGCCTTAATTTATATTATATGAGTTTCTCAGTAGAATCTTTTACCTGTCAATACATTTTCAATGCTTTGTCAGTAAAAGACATTGTGCTGGGTTTACAACCCTGGCAGTATGCTTTTTCTCCAAGTGAGGTGGTCGATGTAATGCTGTTCTGTTCTCATTTGCCTAAAGTATCAAAGACTATGTGGTCCAAACTTGAACCTTTTACAAGGTGAAGTTGAAATCTTCACGTGGCGAGACATCAGACATTCCTCTATTGCACCACTGACTCACAGATTGTCAGTCGGCTTGGTTTCTGATGCTTGAAATTGCTTAAAATTGCCCTGCAGCCAACCCTGAATGGCATAAGACGTTGTTGAAAAGGGATGTGAAAATCACTTTTATCAGTTACATCAATCAGGGAACATATACTTTCAGCTAGATGGGTTATTAGGTCTAGTCGTGGAAATACCGAAGGAGTTCTATAAACAAATATCGCAGAATTATATCTAGTAACCATTCCTAGTGAAGAAAGCCAGAGAGTTAGGCAGGCCATAGACCATGCAAATTTCTTTCCTGCAACCATGAGTGGGCTTCCCGCCAGGAGAAGACAGTGATTATTACTAGCGGCCATAGCAGCCGCTAACAATAAATCTGGCAGGCTAATTGTACCAAAGTTGACCGATCAACTTGGTACATTCAGCCTGCCCACACACAGTTCGAATCAGTCTATGGTCAGCCATATGTGCAGATTTCAAGCAGCTTTTGCCTCATCAAGAAAGTTTGAGCCACAAACTGCAGATCATAAAATGGAGATACGTTTAAAAAAATTCTAGGAGAACCTTGTTAACTAAAAAAACATAAAGGAATGTATGCTAGGATATTGTTATCAAACAAAGATTTCTAATGACCAGCTTAGCCAAAATATGAATTTGACAACTCACTTTACTAAACCTGATTTCAATCCAGAGAGTAACCAAGCCATTAAAATAGTCCAAATTATGCCACCAATACTAACCTTAAATCTTGCACACTTTCTCCTAGTTTCTCCAAGAGGAATTTGATATCTTCAACAATGTCCTCATCATCATATTTCTGCTGTTCCAGGTTCTCAAGCTGCTTCAGTACTTTACACTGGATCATTGCCAGTGCATATTCTTGTCGAGTTTCTCTCTCAGTGGACTTTTCCAGCAGATTCTACAATCAAAATAAAACCATTAGATGTAGTTCTACAAAAGAAAGTAACATTTACCTAAAAGAAAAATACCTATTGTATCACCAGTGCATAATTTAGGAGACCAAAAGAAAATGACTAAAGAATGTTGAGTGTCTGAAAGAACAACAATCTGTGTTGCCTATAGCAACATAACAATCTTCCCCCGTCAGCTCTCCAGGTCCCTCCTCATCAGGGGCCCGCACAGAAAGCCGCTTTCCATGGGGGCACACGTGCGTGCTTGCTCCCAAGTCCTGCTGCTGCGTTAATTGATGCCGACTCAGTCCTGCCCCCCACTCCCATGTCACAATTTTTGATTGACAGCAGCAGGAGCCAAAGGCTCCCACTTCTATCAATCTGTCCAATGAGGAGAGTGACAGCTGCTAGATGCGTTGCGCACATCGCTAAATCAGATCAGGCCCAGGTAAGAAAAAGGAGGGGCCTGGGGGGGGGGAGCTACAGCACAGAAGGTTTTACAACCAGAGTTTCCAAAAGATAGTCCTCTAAATTCTCTTTAGTACAATGTTATGTTTTGTTTCCTTTAAGGGTTCATGCACACTGGACTTCAAAAACACTGCTTCTACAGGAGTTCTGCGTTTTGCCTGTAGAAGCAACTCAATGTTATCCTATTTGTCAATGCAAAACAAAACGTAGCAGAGAATGCTAGAAATGAGCTACAGTGGGAAAAAGGTCAGCTACCCTTTCAAAAGAAACCTTGCAAAACTTAAAAGCAAGTGCAACTAGGCTGCATTCACGCATGATGGTGGGCGGAATTGCCACGATTCCGCTCTGCGATTTTAAACGGCTGCAAAATGCTGCAAATTGTCATGAGGTAAAATCGTGCAGCAATTGCGGCAAAATTGTGACGCTGTCTCCCAAAATAAGCTCATGTTCCTTTTGCAGCAAAATCATGGTGCGATTAAGGTGCCATTAGAAGTAATCGCGCCCCGCGTTTTGCAGCCATTTGAAATCATGGTGCAGAATCGCGATGATTCCGCCCATGATCTTGCATAAATACAGTCTCTTGTTGTTTGTTAAAAGCATTTTGTTTTAATTAAAAGTAGCATGCAATACTCACCCGCTCTGTGCAATGGTTACTGTAAGAGGAGTGAGCCCCCCCTCCAGGCATCTACTGCTATATATGTTCCAGATTTTTCACTTAAAACGACAGTTATAACCACAGTATACAGAGAAGCCTTGACGAGATACTGTGGCTTTCACATATATTTGCAAATGTGTGCAACTAAACCGTCTCATTGACATGAACTGCTAGGGCCAATTTGGTTTTCTTGCAGGCTAGCTGGTAAGTGTGCTAGCCAATTTTTTGTTGTTTGTAATAGAAGGTACTCATAATAGTGTAACAGGTTTCTCACACAGAGTAGATCCTTTGATATTTATCCTGGGATATTTTGATTCCCTTTTTTGGAGTATAAATTCTTCACTTTTTGCTGTCCATAGAATTATTACTGTTAAATTGTTATCGGCTTTTCCCCTTCAATATCTGAATGATTACAACAATTGAATACGGAGTATATCTATAGGAGAGGCAAACATATTTTTTACGCAACGCTATGTTTAATTTTGACCGTATATGGTAATGGTTGGACTCTACGGTTTGTATTTTGGGTTTACGTTTATATATGGGTCTGGACTCTGTAGGGATGGACTGGGGTTTTATTTTTTAAATACAATCTGATTGAAAATAAAGTATTTAGGGAGGTGAGGGAAGACAGCAACCTGTAAAATATTTACCACAATGTAAGGAATGCATTAACGTAAAAAAGTTTTGGCTTTAGAATCACTTTGTGCTTCCACTTTGAAAACTTCACATTTCCAATAATTCTACCTTCCTTGTAACAAACAAGAGTAGCTTTTTTACATGCTTTTGTGCTGCCTACATTTCAGTGTTGTTTTAAGGGCCAATAATCTATTCAGGTAAAGCAGTAGTCCATCTATAAGTGGTGTAGAATCCAGCCTTTGTTTGCTTCTACAGCAAGCACTTAATGCAATATCTGTACCTAATGCCTCCAGTGCAAAAAGGAAAAAAACAACAATAAAACCATCCATTGTGCCTTAAATCTTTAAGCTTCTGAATTTTAAATGTTTTCCTAAAGACTTTGTGTTTCCATAGTAACAAGGAATCCATTGAAGCATCCAATACTGACTGTGTTGACCACACTACAGAGGCATAATCTGAGGGACTTCTCATAAATCTCTAAAATTGACCTATAGATTACAGTGAAAAATAGTCCCACTTGGCGTTATTACAGGAAATTGAGCAGTGACTATTTTGTTGGTATACACTTTATGTTGATAACACAATATTAAAGTACACTGTGCACTATAAAAAGGAAAATAAAGAAAAAAGGAAATGATGCCAATTTTTACTTACTTAACCACTTGGCGCCCGCGCTATAACCGAATGACGGCTACAGCGCAGACCCCAAATGCTGGGAGGACGTCAATAGACATCCTCCCCTTCGCACACTGCGTGCGCCGTGATCACCCGAGTCACTGAGACTCGGGTGATCACAGATCCGAGTAAGGAGCCGGTCCTGGCCCCTTACCACATGATCAGGTGTCAGCCAATGACAGCTGATCACTTAATGTAAACAAAAGCCGGTTATCATTTTTTTTCTCTCCTCACACCGACAGCGCGAGGCGAAAAAAAAGCCGATCACCGGCTTAGGTGTAAGGGACATCGGTCCTGAAGAGGAAGGAGGCAATTCTGGAGGCGGAGGTAGTGATTCGAGATTTTTTAGTGGGACTGCGACATTGTGGCGGACAGATCGGACACTTCTGACACTAATTTGGGACCAGTGACATTTATACAGCGATCAGTGCTATAAAAATGCACTGATTACTGTATAAATGGCACTGGCAGGGAACACTAGGGGGGACAATCAAGAGGTTAAGTGTGTCCTATGAAGGCATTTCTAACTGTGGGGGGGAATGGACTGACTGGGAATACAGAGAGATTGTTTACATTGGCAGAGCCCCCTTCTGGCTCTCTTTGGAGCGATCATGGATAGCCGGCGGACATCACGGCTGCCGACCACAGCCACTGTATCTTTAACAAGAAGCGCCGTACTGGTATGGAGGTTCCTGCAATAGTGTCGCCCTGCCGCAGTATAAATGCAGCTGCTGGTTAGCAAGTGGTTAAACTTCTCCACAACTTTATCCTTGACCTGTGTGATGTGTTCCTTGGCTTTCATTAGGCTGTTTGTTCACCAAGGTTCTCTAACAAACCTCTGAAGGGCTGCAAAAGAACATCTGTATTTATACTGAGATTAAATTACACACAGGTTTACTAATTAGGTGATTTCGGAAGGCAATTGGTTCCACTAGATTTTAGTTAGGGGTGTCAGACTAAAAGGGGGCTGAATAAAAATGCACGCCACACTTTTCACATATTTGTAAAAATAAATTTAAAAAAGTGAAAACATTTAATTATTTTCCTTCTACTTCACAATTATGTGCCACTTTGTGTTGGTCCATCACATAAAATCCCAATAAATTTACGTTTTTAGTTGTAACATGACAAAATGTGAAACATTTCAAAGGGTATGAATACTTTAAGGCACTGTACCTACACATCAGAGTTTACCAAACATGGAGGGATGGGTACATGGGCCTGAACACAGAGTGTACATTCAGGGCAGTTCACATCTGTCAAAGTGTGGGCAAGTCCCTACAGCCACTGTCTCCATGCACTAACATAAGTTGACTGCATGCACCTCCACGCTGTTCTAGATGCATAAATGATCTGCTATTGTATGGGTCTCTGTGTCTGTGTGAATGACCCCTAAAGAGAATACATGACTGTTAAAAAAATAACTAGGCTAACAAAGGCATTCATGACACTTATATTGAGGGCGCCTGAAGAATATAACCACTGAAAATTGGATTACATGTTTTTATAAGTAGGCTTCTTTTTGGGGGTGGGGGTGCATTCCTGCATCCACATTGCTTGTGTGGATGCAGGAATCAATCAGTTTTTGTTTCACCTCAATTGCTGAACATAAAAATAAAAAATACAACTTATTACAGTGTGTACTCTCTCCAGAAGAAGAGACACACATTTAATAAAAAAAAAAAAGACAGCCCAAAGGCAAACAGTTGCAGCTGTAATCCATCTTTAAACCATCCACTGTGATAGGTACATGTCTAGGTGCACAATTTATTAAATGTTTATTTGTAAAATAAGAAATGTATATAAATATACATCTGTTTAAATCAAAAGTAAAAATTGATCCCTAATCATTATCGTTTCCCTTTAACCACTTCAGCCCTGGAAGAATTGATCTCCTTCTTGACCAGAGCACTTTTCTTGATAAGGCACTGCGCCGCTTTAACGGACAATTGCGCGGCCGTGCAACGTTGAACCCAAACACAATTGACATCCTTTTTTTCCCACAAATAGAGATTTATTTTGGTGGTACTTGATCACCTCTACGGTTTTTATTTTTTGCGCTATAAACAAACAAAAATAAAAATGAAAATTTTGACAAAAAAGCAATATTTTTTATGTTTTGCTATAATAAATATCCTCAAAAAATATACAAAAAAAAAAAAATGAATTTCTTTCTCAGTTTAGGCCGATATGTATTCTTCTACATATTTTCGTAAAAAAAAAAAATCGCAATAAGCGAATATTGATTTTTTTGCAAAAGTTACAGCGTCTACAAAATGGGGGATAGATTTATGGCATTTTTTTTTATATTTTTTTTTTTTTAGTAATGGCGGCGTTCTGCGATGTTTATCGTGACTGCGACATTATGGCGAACACATTGGACACTTTTGACACTATTTTGTGACCATTGTCATTTTTTACAGCGTTCAGCGCTATAAAAAAAACGCACCCATTACTGTCAGTAGATCCCTGTCATGTCACTAGGCAGAACAGGGAAATGCCTTGTTTAGATAGGCATCTCCCCGTTCTGCAGATCCATGGCACGATTGAGGGACACCGGCAGACAGAGTCCACGGGACCTGCGGGCACGGATTACGCGGCAGGTGCGCACCCACTAAAGGGGATTTACCTGCACGCCCATTTGCGCAGCCATGCCATTGTGCCGATGTACATCGTCGTGCGCTAGTTGACAAGCGGTTAATAACTAATAAAACAAACCAGGGATACAAAATTGCTCTACTTCATAGCTACTCATTTTATACTGATTAGCCTTCCTTACAATATGAGCTTGCTTTTTTTTTTATAGGTCCCAACTCCATCAATATTAAAAACATTTACCTTAGGAGAAATATGAACTGGTACACCTTCTAAACTAGGCACAGGGATATTAAAACCTTTGTCAAATACAACATAACTATTTTGCATTAAATGACTATAGCAATATGAAGACACACAGAATTCTTTATGCCGACTTAAATGACTTTGAAACCCAAGAATTCTTATCTTATTGGTTTCCAGTTTTCTACAAATGACAGGAAAATGTGAGTTGCTGTGCAAGTCACAAGGGCATGCAAGATTATCCTATTTTTCATATGACTTGTAGGTGGGTAGATGGTAGATGTCACGTGCAGGAATACAATGCCCAGAATTTACTGCTCTGCTTCTGAGTATGATTCCTAAAATTTTCCAAGATTGCTAGAACTTCACTTTAAAAGAAGTTCACATTTAAAAATAAATGCAGGTAAAAAAAAATAAAAACATGTATTTATTTTATTTTTTTACTAGAAACCTGCGAACAACAGCTCATGGGTGCCCTGAATAACTCCTGCAGACTTCTCAGTGTATCTGTATGCTTGTACCTCGTACTCCAGTGACAACGATGCCACGCCTGGATTCCATGTAGGAAGATTTATTTTAAAGTGATTTACAATAAACCATTGTTTGCAATCAATCCCTGTATAAGAATCATAAGACAGTCTCATACACTTCAAAAGCATGTCACATTGGTATTCAATTTAAATAAAAAGTATTACAGAGATCTGCAGATTTAGTTTTCTGCAACAATCAAAGATACATTTGTCCCTTTCCTAAAACAACAAAAAAGAGCATCTTGCTGGGCAATAAACCACACAAATTACATACACCAGTTGTCCTTCACTTGCTCCCAAAGTACAAGAATGCACTGCAAATAAAAAAACACTTTTCAAGCAACACAAACATTTGAAAAATCCAGAATTTCATGGGTTTCCTTACCTTAAAAGCTGCTAGAATGATTCGCGTTACTTTCTCTTTGACCGATTCCTGAAGGATATCAGAGAGCACTGGTACAATGTTGTACCTTCGCAAATACTCGCACATTTGAGGGCTGAATGCGAGCAACCAGATAGAAAAGATCATTTGATACTGAAGCTGGAATCCACATTTGTTACTTAATACGGACATAATGCTAGATAAAAAATAAAAAACAATGTAAGAAAAAAAACAGAAAAAAAAAACATAGTACTTCTAGAGAACATGTGTATACTATATAAACAGTGCATGATAAGAGGTTTCTATTTTAAAAGATCCATTAAGGCTTGATTCACACATATGCAGGTTGCAGTTTGCATATTCTAGAAGCATTTTGCATTTTTCAATACATCCTTTTAATCCATTGCGGTCTATGGAACCAAACCCCCCCCCCCAAAAAAAGCCCCTGGCCCTTTCCATAAAATGCACAGATGTGAACTACATCCATAGGAAACCATGCTAAATGGGCTATAGTGCGTTTCTGAAAAACTTAAATCGCACTAAACCATGCATAGGCAAACCACCAGGCCTTATGCCTTGTACATAGGATCGGTTTTCCTGTCGGTAAAAAGTCAGCAGGGAAAACAGAGGGGAAAATCAAGAACCTGCTCGGCAGCTTTCTCCCCCTACACACGGACGGTTTTCCTGGCAGGAATGCTGTGTATGCTCCATCGCAGTGTTTCCCATAGGACTGCTGGGAAAAAGACCACCGGGAATCCCAGCAGCAAAAAAGAAAATATGTTCTCATTTTTCCCACCGAGACTGCGATGGAGCATGCACACGCCCGGGATTTCCAGCCAAAAGCTCTCTAAACATCCCTTGTAATAGAAATACGGATGACAGGTCCTATTAAGAGATCTAGGGTCAAAAAGACCCCAAATCTCTTCTTTACAGATAAATGTCAATGGTCCCAAAAAAGCGTCCAAAGTGTCCAGTGTCTCTGCCGCAATGTCGCAGATCACCGCCATTACTAGTAAAAAATATATAAAATAAAAAATCTCTCCCTTAGTTTGTATCTGCTGTAACTTTTCTGCAAACCAATCAATATATGCTTATTGCGATTTTTTTTTACCAAAAATATTTAGCAGAATACATATTGACCTAAACTGAGGAAGACTTTTTTTTTACATTTTCTTTGGGGATATTTATTATAGCAAAAAGTTAAAAATATATATTTTTTTTTTTTTCAAAATGGTCGCTTTTTTTTTTATAGCGCAAAAAATAAAAACTGCAGAGGTAATCAATCAAATACCACCAAAAGAAAGATCTATTTGTCAGAAAAAAAAAAAAAAATATTACAATTTTATTTAATTTTTTAGATTTTTGGAGCCCTGTGCTTTTATGAAATATCAGGGGTCTAAACAGACTTCTGAAGTTTCATCTTTGAGGACATCTCCATCTCTGCAGCACAGAATGAATGAACGAACAGGAAGAACTCTGAGCAGAACTTTCTGTTCATTCATAAACCGAAGTATGGTAAAACTGTTTACTATGCCCAAGCTGTAAATTAAAAAAAGTCAGTGATCAGAGTCAGTGATCGTTACCAGAGGAGCACAAAGGGACCCGAGGTAGCAAGAAAAGAAGGTGGCATGTAGAGCCACCGATGCCTTCAATTTCCTTCCTGTCACCACTGAATGTCTGCAGGAGGGAGAGGAGGATGTGTGGGCATTTAGCGGCTGCATGGAGAGATCGGTTCCTCTACATGCCACCACCATCCCTCCCACCCAGGTGTACAGGAGGGGGGTGCACAGGGCTCCTGGAGCATAGGGCCGGTTTGCCATCATGACCCCTGTACGTACGCCCCTGCAGCATTTTCTATTCACAGGGCATAGTGATATCATTGAATTTAAAAAGGCTAACTGTGTGGGCATCTTTACAAAGTAAGTTTACAAATTTAAAGATCGTTCAAAGTAATAGGAGCAGCCTACAAACAATTGAAATACTGCACGTGGAAATTTATATAAATGATATTACATTTTGACTATATATAATCTGCACTACTCTGAATATTCATTAAGAAAGCCTTACCTGCACTACACCCACTCCCTAGAACTTTCACCCTTTGTACAAGACATAGTTGTCTCCTGTACACTGTTGAGCGCCTTCTCTTTCAATAATCATATTACTTATTCCCAAGATGTAGTCAAATCCATGGTGACAGCAATTGTCTTTAAGATGCTCCTTTGCATTTATCATCACACTCAATAAGGAGCCTTACCAGTTGACACCATCTGCTTCCACCCACGCAAAACGGTACTCATTAACCCTAAGCATCAGTTGAAGGCATCCTGCGACACACTGCACATACTGTGAGCTCTGAAATTGTAAGAATGTCGGGAATTAGTGGTGGGAAATAAGACTATTTTATTTTGGTTGCAACAAGTAAAAACGATTATATCAGTAGTCAGTTATGAAATAAAAACTTACTAGAAAAGCACAAAACAAAAAGTTATTTAGAACCTCCTTAATAGGAGAAGCAGAGCGGAAGCGTTCTAAATAAAAAAGCGCAGAACAAGTAACAACTGATTGCTTATAGTTTGGAAAATCTGACAAATTGTCAGCAAACACAATCCTTGAGGAAAGAGAAAACGTACCTCTCCTGCACACAATCCTACTCCAATCCTGACAAATGGTCCCCAAAGTTTGAAGGAAACAAACACTTCTAGGCATGTTGAGCTCTGTGGTCCCCCGCAGCTTTCACGGGTTCCTCTGGCTGACCACCACAGTGTGGAATGGTTATATTATTCATCGCCCATTCAACTCTGTTGCAAAAATCAAAGCTGCCAGCAGATTTTTCACATCCAAAATACATCTGGGCATATTGGATGCATGCCCCACCCTCTGTCCACTGTGTTTTCACCCACCAGCCTCTTTGTTACTACAGGACTAAGGGCCGAGTACACACCTTGTTACATGGGATTAATCACATGCTCCTCCACCCTTGGAAATACCAAATATTTATTTGCCCCAGAACACAACAGTGAGTAAGAGGAAATAAAGGGCCAGATTCACGTAGAATCGCGGCGGCGTAACGTATCCTAGATACGTTACACCGCCGCAATTTTTCATCGCAAGTGCCTGATTCACCAAGCACTTGCGATGAAAACCTACGCCGGCGGCCTTCGGCGCAAGGCGGGCCAATTCAAATGGGCGTGTGCCATTTAAATTAGGCGCACTCCCGCGCCGGACCTACCGCGCATGCTCCGTTGCCGAACTCCCGCCGTGCTTTGCGCGAAGTGACGTATTTTTTTGAACGGCGACGCGCGTAGCGTAGTTCCGGATTCCCGGACGACTTACGCAAACAACGTTATTTTTTACATTTCGACACGGGAACAACGGCCATACTTTACACAGCAATACGATTGCTGTGTAAAGTTAAGGCACCAAAAAAAACTTTGCGATGGGAAACTAGACTAGCGGCGACGCAGCGAACGCGAAAAACCGTCGGGGATCGCCGTAACTCCTAATTTGCATACCCAACGCTGGTTTACGACGTGAACTCCGCCCAGCGGCGGCCACGGTATTGCATCTTAAGATCCGACAGTGTAAAACAATTACACCTGTCGGATCTTATGGCTATCTATGCGTAACTGATTCTATGAATCAGTCGCATATATAGAAACAGGGATACAACGGCGTATCAGGAGAAACGCCGTCGTATCCCTTTTGTGAATCTGGCCCAAAGTTCTTAGAAATCCATGTTACTAATTTATTGGTATACATGCACATCAGTCATTTATATACAATACCTGTGGTCTGATGGCAATGGAAAACCACAAATGTATCAGACAGCACAGACTTAAAATTTAAATTGGGGGGGGCGGGGGCTGATTTTAGTAACTTGCAACAGGTGTTTAAGGGTAATGAAAGCAAGGCTATTGTCCCTGGCACTAGTGTAATGCAAGTTATATAAATCATTTAATTTACTAAATTAAAACAAATTTATCGGATTTACGCTAGGAGTGTCAATCTTTCCCATCCATCCACGTGTGGACACATCCTCTGATTTAACATGCTGCAGAGGAGGCTATTCCACTGAGCACCAAAATCAAAGGCTATTCTGCTTATATGCGATTTACCCCTGCAGGGGTGCTGCTATCCGGTGAGTGTGGAACGGAGAGGGGAGCATGTGCGAAAATTCACTTTAGTTGTGATTGATTTTCTGCACAAGTCACTTTGGAAAATGACAATATTAAGGACATTATTTTTTAATTTGGTATTTTCTTGCTGCCGACATTTGGACTATTATTTTGCACCAGCGCTTTATATATGTGCTTTACTTATGCATTAAAGGGGTTGTAAACCTTTGTGTTTTTTCCACCTTAATGCATCCTATGCATCAAGTTGAAAAACACCTTGCAGTGTCCGGCCACCAGCCCCCCGTTTTACTTACCCGAGCCCCAAATTGCTGTAAGCACGTCCCCGCCGTCGCTCTCTCCATGGGTTCCCGGCTCTTTATTGGATAGAAAGATAGCAGCGCAGCCATTGGCTCCCGCTGCTCTAAATCAAATCCAATGACGCGGTTGCTGGGGGAGAGTCATACATTTAGCAGCTATGGACACTGAATAAATTACTTGGGAGGGTGCCCGCAAAGTAACCCCCTCCGCTTCCCAGAGGGGAGTTATCTAATGCGGGGAGGAGCCGCGAGAGCCGCTGTGGGATGCCAGAAGAGGTGGATCGGGGCCACTCTGTGTAAAACGAACTGCACAGTGAAGGTATGACATGTTTGTTATTAAAAAAAAGGACGAACCTTTAGCGTCACTTTAATTGATGGTCACTTTGGCATTTTGTACTTTTTGCACATACTAGCACATTGCACTTTTTATCAGCACCTTTTTCTGTACTGCACTTGATTATTTATATGAGGTTTACATTTAAGAGTAATCATGAAGATTTTGCTTTGACATTATTCTAGTCACTTACACATTTTAGATTATTGGCAGCACCATTTACCCCTCAATATCTATACATTTTAGGGGTTTAAGGGCGATTTCTCATCCCAACAAGATAAGGGCCATGGCTTCCAAAATGCAGGACTGGTATACCCATAAAAACCATAGTGTAAATATACAGAAAGAAAAAACAACAAGTACATTCATTTTTCAGCTAATACCAGAAGATAAAGCTGTACATCGTGGCTTGTACAATATTATAATTATGTTGTACATTAAGGCTCAAGTCTTTATAAGATACACAAAGCCAAGGAAGAAAAAAATAAATAAATTCACAAGTAAATCTAAATTAACAAAATAAACTAAAAGCACACAATGTAAATGAGCCGAGGTAAGAACATGCCAAATCACAACAGAAAATACCTTTATAGTGAATGCTTTAATCAGACAATCACAATTAATCAATGATGAGAAATACAAATTAAAAGTGGGCACAGATTACCAGTACTTAAAAAGGAATGGAATGTTCACTACCACCCAAGAAATTCACATAGAGGGAAAAAAATCCCTTTGTGATGCTTTAGCACAGTGTTTTTTTGAAAATGAACCTAAAGTATGTATCATTACAGAGAAACACTTAGCAGAAGCACACAAGGTCAACTTTCCCCAGCTGCAGAGGAAACACATACCTTCTACAACCTTTCAAGACAAAAGCTTCATGAAAACGAAGAGCCTGTTAAATAAATAGATAAACCTCTTATCTTTTTAAAACTAAATGAGTGCCAGCTTGGTGCTATTATATGGAGAAATTGCAGGGTCAAATTCAAGGCTTTCCTTTTCAATGACAGATGTCCATTAATATACAGTTCTCAAATATCAATTATAATAAAACCTGGATGCACATTAGTAAATTGAAGAACAATGAAAATTCACTGCAGATTTTAATCTTTACTCTAAAAAGGCAATTATGCATAGGGACAGGAGTGTTTAAATTATAAACATTGTGTAACTTGGAAAACGCAGATTATAAATTATCATGCCGCGTACACACGATCATTTTTCGGGTTCTAAAAAATTAAGTTTTTTCTTTTTAATGTCATTAAAAACGATCGTGTGTGGGCTTCAGAGCATTTTTTGGGTTATAAAAAATGGCCACATTTTTTTTTTTCGAACTATGCTCTATTTTTTAACGACGTTTTTAACGCTGTCGTTTTTCGGGTTATAAAAAATGGGCTTTAACGACGTGAAAAAATAGGATTTTTGTACTCAACGTAAAATCTATTTCTCTGAGTTCATGGACGGACACAGCAGTAATTGACCTTAGGGTATTATATCCTTCCTTCCAGGAGAGACTAGGCAGAAAAACAGCACTTTAAGTGTTAAAACACTTTCCTCAGTACAGCTCCTCCCAGGGGGCATGGTCCCCTGGGTATAACCCACTCTCTGACTCAGCAGCTCCAGTTCGTAACAAGCAGTACAAACAAAAAGGAGGGGTGGGTGCTGTGTCCGTCCATGAACTCAGAGAAATGGATTTTACGGTGAGTACAAAAATCCTATTTTCTCTTCCGTTCATGGACGGACACAGCAGTAATCGGTCATGTGACGCAGAAGTCACTTTCATTGTCGCGGCGCGGCCTTTAGGATCTCCTGTCTGTTACGGGCCCCGTTTTCGTGGCATTCGGCTGGGGATTCCCCTATCTCACGCTGGGATGTCTGGATCGGGTATCACCCCGTGTTTTTCTTGCCCTGGATCCCGCGGAGCACAGGCGCATGCGCATTGGCGCCTAGGTCGGACCATAGCGAGGCTTGGTCTGACCTGTGCGTTTCACCATGCGCGTCCACGTGTCTGCGATGACGCACAGCGGCCATTATCATGTATTATTTAAGGGGGGTGATTTGGTGTGCTACCCGTGCCCCATGAGGAAGCGAGATTTCGCGAAACCGGTCGGGCGGAACGTGTGTCGCATCGGATCACCCCCCGTTGATTGCACTATTTCCTACCTAATTGGACGGGTCGTTTTGGTTGGCTTCCGGCCGGAGCTCCAAATTGACATGCCTATTTTACACTGCATATATTTTTCCTTCTATTGGTTTGAGACGGAGATATACATGAAATTCAGCCTATCTTCATTCCAACTACCATAGTGTTAACCTACACGCTTTCTGGGGTCTTCTTTTAATTAAGAGACCGCTGGATATCTGGTAAGCAGATATATTAATCTTATGGTGGAGGCTCTTTGTCTATTGGATCATCACCGCAGTTTTTTGATCAACACCTATGGACTGTTTTTTTCTGTTTCCTTCACTGCACTGGTGATCAGGACTTTCGTTGCTTGTCTAAAGACTATGTGTATTAATTTTCACGTCTTATAATATTCATGGACATTTAATTTTGTCATGATCTTTAGGATCTATTTTTATTCTTTATTTAGCGCATCTTGTTTTTCTTCTTTATGTAACCACAGCAGTAATTGACCTTAGGGACGTCCCCAAGCAGTGTCAAAAAATTCGAGGGGTGGGAAAAAACACAACAATTAAGCTTCACGTCCCAGGAAAGTAACGTGGCTTCCTTTGAGTTCTTCGGCTGAGGACATAAGGATAGTAAAACAATGTCCTCATTATAAAGGAGCCCTGCCAGACAAGGCCGCCAGATCAAAAAAACTCATCTGACCGAAGGAAAGGCTACTAGAAAGACCACCTTCTGGGACAGAGAGAACAGAGGACTCTCCTGAATGTCCTCAAACGGAGCCCTTTTGAAGCACAGAGAGGACCGAATTCAAGTCCCACGGAGGCAGTGGAGGACACACAGGAAGGCCACAAACTTGCAGCACACTCAGCCAAACGTACACATGATCGGAAATTCGACAGAATTTTGGCTGAAACTTGTGTTGCATACACACAGTCACACAAAAATCCCACCCTCAAGAACGTGGTCACGTACAACACTAAAATGAGCCGAGGAAAATGAAGTTCAATGATTCCGAGCATGCATCATCAAACTGATTCCGAGCATGCGTGGGTTTTTTGCGCGTCGGCATTGCATACGATCGGAATTTCCGACAAGAACTTTTACCGTCTGAAAATTTGAGTACCAGCTCTCAAATTTTTGCTGTCGGAAATTCAGACAGAAAAAGTCTGATGGGGCCTACACACGGTCGGAATTTCTGACCAAAAGCTCACATCGAACTTTTCTTGTCGGAAATTCTGACCGTGTGTACGCAGCAAAAAAGACCGATCACTGTTGTGAGCGGTTCTGACCAGGATCCAAGTCCTAGCATGAAGGCTACTGGATGAAAGACTGATGGCTTTTGTCACAAATGTGCAACGTTTATTTTTTCCAGGACTATGGACATACTCCAGACACTTCTGTTATTAGATCCATTAGTAATCAAAGGTCATCAAATGTATACTTGTATGACTGGCAAATTGGCAACTGCTGGAGCTCTGGCCAATCTATCATCAGCAGCTATGACTGAGACAACAGAGATACAATCTCGTGTCTGCAGACTACAAACAACTATAACACAACTCTATGTAACTATGTATGCAAGGACTATGTAAATGAAAAACAGAAAACTATGAAATTTCTTTTTTTTTAAAACACTTCTTTTATACTAATCTGCAGCATCGTGACCTAGCTAGCTTAAAATAGTTTTTTGCTCCCATTGCCTACACAAATCACCCTTGTAACATTTGTCATCTGCTTTATCAAGAGCTTGTGATCTTCATTTACACAGCCATACTTAATGAACATTCCTTCAGGACTTTGTTCTGACTTTGTCTGTCTAGAGACATGCAAATTAGAGCAACAAGGAAATGTGGGTGGAACATAAATGAGACAAACAACAAATTGTATTTTATAAAATTGTTATAATAAAAAAGCCACAAATAAAAAAAGGCTAAGCTGTGCCATAGGTAGCACACTGAAAGCCCAATGCAATGTCAAGTAACGATGCGCTCAACTGTGATTCACCATCATACCATAGGTTTTTTGTTCCCTTTGCAGAACACTTACATCGCTTGGAGAGACAGTTCCTGTTTCCATGGCAGTTCCACTTCCTCGTAATTTCTGCAGTAGAAAATAAAATAGAAATGTAAAAATAATAGTAGTCTTTTGTAATGTCGTTTCATCGTGAGCATTGCTTATAATTTGTTCAAGGGGGTCAGACCAACCAAAACTAATATTTCAGTTCTGAACGTGTTGTAATGGCAGTCTGTACCGTTTTGCTTTTCTTTTGTCGTTTCCTTTAAAAAAAACTTGCAAAAATAAACACCTTTAAAAAAATATATATATATATTTATTTCAGTTCTGAGATGCTATAGAGTTAACCATTAGTTCACCATAATGGTTATAATCACCTGAAATATATGTATTCTGAGTTCCTAGGTCTTTACACATGGTACGGTTATTGTGACAGACCCAACCACGACAGGGGCTTTTGGAGGGGACTGCAGAGTAGCCTCTTGCCTACAGACTATGTCTCCCCGAAACACACAGTCTCTGGGAACCTAGGACCCGGATACAGATTTAGGGCCTCTATGCCCAAACCAGCAAGGACTGCTTCAACCCTCTTCTAGACTCAGAGGCTCTGAGCAGAAGATAATAATCGGCTTAAAACAGCCTGATGTTGGGGTCTCCTGCCGTTATGTGTAATCTGTTTAAGGTGTCGTTTATTGTGAAGTGTGTTTCTCCCATTGTTAATCGCATCACCGATTGTTTCTGTCTGTCTGCTGATCCTCTGGGATGGTATGGTGTCGACTTTACCTTGTTACTGAACGATTGTGGAATGTTTATGTGTGTAATGTACTTTGTGTATCTTTGGACTTGTTGCTGGATTGTCTGGAGTGGATACTCCATGACTAATCAAAGTCAGGGTGCCTAGTTAATTAACTTACTGTTAATTGGATTGCAGTTTGAAGTTTGTATTGTCATGTTAGGCCGGCCATATATGGTTCAAGTCTCAGCCGATTCAGCAGAAAATCGGGCCAGTTTCGAACCGTAAATGGGCAGGCCCAATGTACCAAGTTGATCGATCAATCAACTTGGGTACAACGGATTCTGTTCCGATAGTCACAGTCTTCTGCCGGCAGGGATGGCCATCCCTGCCGACCTTCTGTGTAATCAATCTGTAATCTCGTCCATTGCATCATTCCGATATATAAATAATCATGTCCTTTGCATCATTCCGACATATAAATAACAAAGTAAAAATAAATATTTAAAATTACTAGCCCGGTCACAAGTTAACATTGAGTGCACATAACTGCAATTAATGTGCACTGCCACTGACCAGGAGAGGTTTTTGCCCATTACTAATGCGGAATCATTTTTATTGCAGTAGATTTTACTAGAACAAAAAAAAAACAGACTGAGGGTTTGTGTACATCTACAAGCAAGTTGAATGCAGTATACTTTTGTGTTGCTTTAACTTTTGTGTGAATTCTGGTGACTAACTTTTGGAGGTGCTGTTAATTGGCTTAATAGTGATCTCATGGGGCTTTGTAGTTGCATTGTGTCCCTTTTCAGCAGCTTCTTGATTTACCACTTTACGGAAATACATAAGCCCTTCAAGAGGGTTATAATGTCATCACATTTACACTAGTTAATGCACGATTGACATAAAACTGCACCATCACCTTATATTATGCACAAGTACAAAAGCCTGAAGCATCAAATGTTTGCTCAAAAATTATATTTCTCTGTTAGTGTGTGTAATATATGGCAAGCGCATAAAAGTAAGAAAAACTGCAAACTTTAATAATAAAAGGACAGAAAAAAAATACCTGGGAACTCAGCTGAGTTTTAATCCAGTTGAAATAGTAATTCAAGTCACTGCCTTCCATCAGTTCTTTCCCCCAAGCAGCCAATTTAGCAATTATACGTGCAGCCTGAAAGAACAGATTTTTATTTTTAACTCATAGATACAACAGGTCATATTTTTCCTCCAGCCATGGTTACCAAGGAATAAATAGACTGCAATACATCAATATACAATTTTTGAATTATAAACATTATGTAGCGATAAAATATCAGGGCGATAATGAATTTGCAGCAGATGTGTATACACTTGAGTGAATCCATAAAACAAATTTATTTAGTTCATACATAAATACTCAAAGTATTCTCCCATGCGTGTGCAGCATATTTCATTGCCATAATTTACTTCACTGTCAGATGAAGGTAGAAGGGTTCCAAAGTGATACATTTAAACACAGGAGCACTATTTTTTTATATGGGTATGTAGATACATGGTTAGAATGTTTGTATTTGCTAGAGATTTTGTATTTCTGTTGAACTATTTTAGTGACTCAATTCTGCCAGAAAGAATCGCCTGATCCTTAAACACCACTACAGCAGCAGAGCTGGTTAGAGAAGATTGGTCAAAACATAACCAAGGCTGCATATTGGTTGGTGAAGGAGCAGCAGCACACCAATGACATCATCCTCTGCTGACTCTGTTCTCTCCTAGTATATTCACTGCCAACAGATGTGCAGTGCTTTAGAGTTTCACTAGTTTCTAACGGTGGCCCACTTTCTCCCATCCCTCTACTAGTCCAAATACTACAGTACAGAGTTTTACAGTAGACCAATACCTACACACATTAAGATAATTACATGAAAAAAACATTTAAAAAAAAGAGGAGTATGGCCAAAGCCTTTCTGGCCATATTTCTCTTCTGATCACAGGAGTGCACTTACTTTTGCACTCCTTTGACCCAGAATCAGCAGAGGGTGGGCCAAGGCCCCTTGCTGGCTGAAGTCACAGAGCCGGTCTAGGCTCTGGAAGGATCCGGACAATGTTGTTGGGATCCACCTAGATGCCCGATTTGCTGTTGAGAGCATAAACCAGCTACTACTGCTCCCTCCCCAGCCCATCACACCATTGAGCGCTAGAGGGGCAGAGTAGAAAATGTTGACCGACAGTCCCTGCTCTCTGCTCAGAGTGGATCAGGAACTGAATGATCAGTACGGTCATGTAATCACTCATTTCCCCAGCTTAGAGCTGTTAGGGGACAGCTGTAGCTGCCAATTCTTTTTTTATTTTGTTTTATTTTGTTTTTTTAACAGTCCCACACTTCTCCTTTTAACTGTAGTTAAGAAAACCTTACCTGGAGACAAACATGAAGACTGCCATTGCAGATTTCTCTATGTGCAAAAAATGCTAGCTGCCTGGCTGAACTTGAGTTATTATAGCACCATGCCGGCCATACACCGTTCGAATCTTAGTCAGTTCAGCAGGATTTAGCCGAGATTTGAACAGTTAATGTGAAGGCTGAGTGTAACAAGTTGCTCAATCAACTTTGGGTACAACCAGCCTGCCATATTCTCTTGCGATTATCACTAGCGGTTGCTAGTGATAATCATTGTCTTCTGCCGGCAGGGACGGCTTGGCCTCCCTGCCAGGAGAAGACAATTACAGATTTTCCTGTCAACACTGTCTGTGTCAATAGGGTAACCAAGCAAATTTCTTTGGTTGCAGAAAATAAATTTGCACGGTGTATGGCCTGCCTTAGGCTTCAAAAGTCATTCAAGATGTGAACTGTACATATACAGTGTGATAAACTAGTTCTCAATGGACAGCCTCCAAAATAATTCATTCACTCTACCCTTTCTTAATTAAACAACTGTTCATAATATTTTTGTTATAGATATAAAAATATCTAAAGTAGCAGAATATTAAAAGACCAGAAATTAATAATGAAAACATAATGGTTGTAATATTTTTCTTGTTTTGATCGGTTTTACCATGTGAACTGTAAACAAGTCCTGACGATTCAGCATTGGTAAAAAGTAAGACCAGGCAGTGTTTTTCCCACGTCGAGCATAATCAAAAAATATGCTGACACGCTGATGATTTTCCTGCAAAACAAAAAAGGAAAAATATAAATTGCAATTTTTTTTTATTTCTTTACTGGTTTTACCTCTTGACATGGCATTGCATCAAAAACATGACAGACAATAATCTAAATACTATTTCAACAAATTAGGTATGAAGTACAAAAATACAAATTGTAAAACTGTACACAGATATTTTATAAAAGTCCACCTGATATCTGCAAGGATATTGGACATCTACAAGGCACCAGTAGACACCACTGGATGGTATCCATTAGTAGCAATATATATGTTGAAAAACCTAGTCCAATTTCTTTTTTTTTTCCCCCCCATTTCCCATCCTGGATCTTTTACAAGCATACAAAACGCTGCACACTGATATTTCTGTTCTTTTCTGTCCAAGCATTAACAAATCAAAAACGGTGAAAGCTGTGTCCCAGCCAATGAGGAGGGAGAGACCTGAGAGAGCATCTGCTCTCATGCACATCGCTAGATTGGGTTCAGGTGAGTAGAAGTGGAGGTTGAGGGTGCAAAGGGATTTTACCTTCATGCATAGAATAGATTATATTATATTACTTAGGTGCTTTTAACTACTTGCTGTCCGTAGAATGTCCATGGACATTCTCGGGTTTCAGTAGTTATTATGGGATGATGCATGCACCTACAAACATCATCACGGTATGGATCTTTTCAGCCGGCGATTCCCAGTAAGGCTGAAGTGATTTGAGTGGCTAATTAGCCACTCAAACACTTCTGTGGGTGACAGAAGGGGGTCCCACCCCCCTTCCGCGGCGGCCACCACCTTTTCCAAGCTCTACTGTCTCATCGTGGAGCCTGGGAGCGATGCGGCCATTGCTGCATTGAACAGAGAGAGAGAGGAACGGACATCGCTCCTCTCTCTCTGCAAGCCTAGACAATTATTTCAACACTAAGGCCCCGTACACACGATAGAATCTATCCGCAGATAAATCCCAGCAAATGGGTTTCTGCGGATAGATCCTATGGTGTGTACACGCCAGCGGATCTGTTTCCGCGGAGAAATCTCCTCTGGGATGGATTCCAGCAGATCGAATATTTGTTGTGCTGCACAACATATCCATCTGCTGGAATCCATTCCAACGGATGGATCCGCTCGTCTGTACAGACTTACCGGATCCATTCGTCCAAAGGGATTCCCCGCACGCGTCGTAATGATTTGACGCATGCGTGGAATTCCTTATATGACAGCGTCGCGCCCGTCGCCGCGTCATAATCGCGGCGACGGCGCGACACGTCATCGGCAGAGGATTTCCGCGCGGATTTCAATGGGATGGTGTGTACACTCCATCCCATCGAAATCAGCGGATATCTTTGAGAGGATTTATCCGTGGAAACGGTCCGCTGGACCGTATCTGCGGATAAATCCTCTCGTGTGTATGGGGCCTTACAGTTCCACCTCTTTGCTTACCTGGCGAATTCTAGCACCAGACCTGTGCTAAAGGTGTTTGAAGCGTGACATGTTAGGTATCTAGTTACTCGGCATAAAAACATCTTTCACATAATACAAAATATATATATAACATATAAAAAAAATTGGCCAACTTTAGTGTTTTTTTTTACTTTTTTTAATTCATGAAAGTGTTTTTCCAAAAAAAAAAAAAAAAAAGATCATGTTTGAAAAACCGCTGCACAGATACTGTGTGACAAAATGTTTTAACATCCACCATTTTATTCTATAGAGCCTCTGTTAAAAAACACATATACATACACACACACACACACACACACAGAGATATATATTATATATATATATATATATTTGGGGGTTCCAAGTAATATTCTAGCAAAAAAAAAGGTAGATTTTTTACATGTAGGAACGGTGTCAGAAACTAGCCCGGATACGAAGTGGTTAAAGGCTTCATTTTTCTTTTTACCGTTAAGCAGTCTCTGCGTTAAGGTAAATAAAAACTAGAGGTCGACCGATATATCGGCCGATATTTGGCGTTTTTTAATTAATCGGCATCGGCCGATCGTGCTGAAAAAAAAAAAAAAAAAAAACGATTTAAAACTTCATCCTGACTTGCAAATAACTTCTGTAATAGAAGTCAATGCAAGTTGCCTGAAGTTTCCTGTGGAGACTCCTCTCCTATCTGGGCAGCCTGCCAAGTTTGAGAAAAAGAGATACAATGTTTATACTTCAAAGGGCTGAACTCCTGTGTAGGAGATCTCAGTTTAACCATTTAAAGACTTAGGCCCAGATTCACAAAGCAGTTACGCCAACATAAATCACGTTACGCCAACGTAAGTGCAAATGTGCAACCGGCGTATGTGTGCGCCAGACCCACAAACCAATATGCGCCTAAAAACAGACTACACCCCACCGACGTAGCTTGCACACGCCGGCGTAGCGTGGGCCCACATATGGGCTGGACGCATGGTGCTGCTCTCATTGATTAGCCATTCAAAACAGGGAAATGAGGCGATTCACGAACGTGCGTGCGCCCGGCGCATTCGTGCGCGCAAGTTGTACGTCCAGCGTAAAGTTATTCCCCATAAATGAGGTGCAACCCGGCAACCGACGTGCACAGGTCAGCTGGAGAGCAGCTGCAGCAGCACCGTTACGGACGAGCTGAGCAACCACACTTGCAGGACAACACATCTGTATGCCAACATGCCAGGGGCAGCCATGGTCAAAGCACTACTGCGTCAATAGGGACGGTGGAGGGCACAGGAGAGGATATACCGAACGCGCGGTTGGTGAGTGACATGGGAGTCAGGCATGACTGTCCGACATCATGATGCAGACATCACAAGGGGCACATGCACGACTAACATCCTCCTGTCTTTTCCCTTCCAGGTGACTCAGCATATGCACTTGGGCCCCATCTCCTGACTCCATACCGGAATCCCCAAACCAGAGGCGAGAGAACATACAATGCTGCACACATACGGACCCGTGCAGTGGTGGAGCGCACATTTGGCATCCTGAAGTCCCGTTTCCGATGCCTGGATAAGTAGGGGGGGCCCTGTTGTATTCCCCAAACTTTGTGTGCCAGATCATCGGTGCATGTTGCGTGCTGCACAACTACGCCATGAGAAAGGGCCTGGAAATTTACATATGTGATGACCTGACCCCCGAACCACACAGTCCCCCCCTGCCCGAGGCTACCCCGTCTGCTGAAAAAACAGCAGTCAGGAGTTGCCTCGTGGAACACATCGTTGCACATTAAACACACACATTCATCATGGCACACGGACAAGGCACGCATGCACACCACTGTGATCCCTAGCTCACACACCACATCCACCTCACAGTGGTTTAGCCCAAGTCCACTGCGCGGGACTTGGGAGCAGCAACGTCACGCCAAGGCCCCAATGATGTTGCTGTACATTCATACCACATCCACACGGTCGTGGGGATAACCTCTCCCCGACGATCCAAGGTGACCCCTGCTAGTTGACACGCCTTGCTGGCAGAAATGTCCTTGTGCCTGTCTGGACACATTGGCCACACACACACACATACTCACACACCAGTCACACGGTCGCAATGACATCACCGGGCAAACCCTGCCCCTGCAAACCGGTGTACAGTTACCATCGCCACTTTTGCACTCCTGACCGTGTGCAGTCCCGATGGTGCTGCGACATCCGTGAAAAAAGAAAAAAAATTGGGATCATGCCATTGTCCGCCATGGCAAGCCCTTACAGGTGCACGGCACATGCCTCTGTGCACGTCACCCAAATAAAATTAAAAAATCATACTCTGAGCTGCACTCGTTGTCCTCAGGACAGTCGATTGCCCTCCAGGCCTCGTGCCCAGGGTTCTGCTCCGCAGTTGTCGTGGCGACGACTCGGGTGGGGGGGGTGGTGCATCACGTGGCGGATCATCACCTGGGCTAATGCTCCTGTAGCTGGTTGCAGATGTTGCCTGCATCCCCTCTAAGGCAATGGCAATGCGGGTCAGCACGCCATTTGTCTCAGCCTGCAACTGCCTCTGCCTGGCATTGTGCTGGCGCTGTAGGCGCCTGTTCTGGCGACCCTCGTACTGGATGGCGGCAGTGTTGGCCTGCACTATCACGCCCAGGCTCCTAACCTCCGCCACGATCCCTGCTGCAGTTGCCTGCAGCTCCCCAATAGCCGTGGTGCAACGTTCATGGGTCGCCAAAGACCCGACAAAGGAGGCCAGGCTGTCAGCCACCCGGTGGAGGTCACTGTCAATGTCTGCCACGTGGCGTGTCTGGCGTGTTTGTTCCCTCTCCAGCCCTTCTTGGACGGATCCGGCTACACCCCTGGTCTTGCTCAGAGCCTTCCTGGGAGATGTAGACGGTTGTGTATGTCTGGACAGGGTGGCCCTCTGGGGGGGGGGGGGGGGGGGGGGGGGGGGCGTGGTCCTCTGGCCAGGGTAGCCCTGATGGGCGTCGAGGTCGTTAGGAGGTCCACCGTCTCGGAGGGTCAAGCACAGATGGTATCCTCATCGAGGTACAAGCATTCCTCCTGTTGTATGTCCAGCTGCTCCTCCACAATGACCTCAAGAGCACATTTTTGGGCACTCCCTTCCACCATTGCTTCGTGGCTTCCCAGGGGGTCAGACTGATGATTATGTTCCTTGGATGGCGTGGGTCGTACAGAGGCAGAAGATGGCCCAGCTCCCTCCAGCACATCTGTGGATGACACACAGCATTCACATGTTGGTGGACCCACATACTTGTCACGTTCCCTTGCACCCCCTCACATGCTCCACACCGGATGGGGAATGAAACACACTTGCCTCTCCTCAAGTCCTGTTCGCTGGAGTCAAATCCCTCCAGGCCCTCCACCTGCTCCTGCTCCAGGCAGCTGGCTATAACCTCCTCTTCAGCTGTCGGCTTTACAGTCATAGCTGATCCGCCTCCTGTGGCCCTGAGGTTCTATTTCATCTTGGCCAGCTTCTCTCCGACACGTCGTTTATTTTTTTTATGGACCTCCTTCCAGGTCCTGGTTTCATGGCTCCAGGGTTACCTTCTGAAGGATCTCCAGCTTCCTGGCCTTGCTGGTCCTCCCGCTCTGTACGCCATGGAGGTAGGTGTCATATTTTGCAATTGCCGAGGTCAGGTTTCGCCCTCTCATCCACAGAGTTCCACAAAGTTCTTCTTCCTCTTCTCTTTTTCTATGTCACTCTGACATGTTGGCTCAGATTACAAAAGCACGTCTGCACCAGGAAACACAAGCTAGCGTACTTTTGCGGTGGACGTGCGTCTGGCTGGGCATACTTATGTTCTCGGCGTACGCGGTGGGCCAGCGTATCTTAGGCGGTTATGCCGGCGTGGTTGTGAGCAGGCGCAGAGGGGTGCTGTGCATGTGACTACGTCACGGCGCATGCGCAGTTCGCGATACGCCAGGAGTAAACCACTGCGCCACGCCAGCATACCTGTCCGGCGCTCACCCCATCCTTTGCATAGGGTCACGCCCACTTCCACCTACGCCGGCGTGCGCCCTCGAAACCTACGCCACGCTGACGCAGCGTTGGGAGCAATAGCTTGCTGAATGCTTGCCTCTCCGCGCTACGTTGATGTGGTGTACGGCGTTTGCGCTACGGCGGCGTAATATGCGCCCACACTCTGTGAATCTGGGCCTTAATCTTTTTTGACACTTGTTGCTTACAACAAGTAGAAATCCTGTATTTTCTGCTAGAAAAATCACTTAGAGCACCCAAACATATTTTTTTTTAGCAGAGACCCTAGTGAATAACATTGCGATTGTTGCCATATTTTAAGATAGAAATTCATTTTAAGTGCTTAGCTAGATTGTATCTAACACCTGAGAAAGTCCAAAGATACCAACAGGAAAAATCCCCAACTATGCTAAAAGGATGTAACCAAATAGGAAATATTGCCCATATATGGTGGGATTGCAACAAAATAAAAAGGAATGCTAGCAAGAGATACAATACTATATAGGGGAAATCACGGGGAAGGAGGAGATCTTAAAGGATCCATAGACATGTTTATTTCATAGAACAAGTAAAAAAAAAAAATTATTGAATGTAGCGAAAGAAAATACCTAAAAAATGGCTAGACCCAGAAAAATCTACAAAAATAAATAAAAATAAATGGTTTGAGAGAATAGACACAGGCAGCACAGCTCTGAATCGAGCCTGCACAAGTGCCCCCATAGGAAGCGACTTCCTATGGGGACAATTGTCAAATAGGTTGAGCCAGGAGTGCCAGCAGGGAAACCCAGGAGGAGAGGTAAAATCACTCATCTCACCCATCCAGTCACGTCTCAATGCTTTATATTTTTGAGAAATCACTTTGAAAAACAAGGAAATATAATAATATACCTTCCTATCTACCGTATTTATCGGCGTATAACACGCACTTTGTTCCCCTTAAAATAAGGGGAAAATCGTGGGTGCGTGTTATACGCCGATCCCCGCTGTCTGAGGGAAGAGGAGCGAGCGCCGCTAAATTACATTGAGCCGAGATCTTCTCCCTGTGTATCCAGCGCTCCGTCACGCACAGCTACGCCTCCTGGCCCCGCATTGGACTACTGTACTGTCTATCATATGAGCAGGGACAGGAGGTGTGGCTGGGAGTGACGGAGCGCCGAATACACAGGAAGAAGTTCTCGGCTCCTATGTAATTTAGCGGCGCTCGCTCCTCTTCCCTCAGATGTAATTTAGCGGCGATCTCGCTCCCCCTCTTCCCTAGGTGACAACAGAGATGATCTGACGCTGAAAGGTAAAAACTGAAGATTGGCACTGAACAGGGAGAGCATTTTGGGCACTAATCAAACTGCATTGAAGATTAATTCTGCAGATGAGCACAGATCTGGCTGTATTGGTGCTCAAATAGCTCAGATACCATTATTTTGCTTCTAAGTGGTTCATTTAAAAAAAAAAAAAAAAATTCCTGAAACTTCCCTCTTAAATTGGGGTGTGTGTTATACACCGGAGCGTGTTATACGCCGGAGCGTGTTATACGCCGATAAATACGGTATTTACTAAATCTAGTAAGCATAAGGCTCCTTTCACACTACTGCGACTGCAAAGTTGCACGATTTCAGGGAATGCCTGTGTAACTTGCATCAAAGTTGGAGCAAAGTTGTGCAGGGACTACTTTGAAGTCAGAACGACTTGAAGCCGTACTAATATGAATAGTTGTCATTGGAAATCATGGGGAACGACTTGTCATGCTACTTTGCAGTCCCAAATCGTGGGACAAGTTGTACAAGTGTGAAATGGGCCCAAGGATTAAAATAGTTAATGTTGATTAAGAGAGTATAGTTCTGCTTTAGGGTAAAAAAAAAAAAAAAAAAAAAAAGACAAAATTATTAATAGGTAGATTTGCATCTATCTGTTGGCCAATGTAATATGTAAGCTCATTTTTTCTTTGCAAAACACTGATGTGCTGGTAAAACTATTGCTTGAATAAAGGGCATGGGGGGCACAAGGCACATGCTAATAAGATTCACCAAGTTCTCCTTGAAGCTGACAGAAATGGTTTCTCAGTATAAATAAATGTTCAGCAAAACAGTAGCTTAGTTATGTAAAGTGGTAGATGAACGTGGACTGTAGTTTATGGCTGCAATTTATTCTGCTGACCTATAAGCCCGCATTGCTTCCATTATCAGAGGTGGCTGATCACATGAAACGAATAATCAAATAATCACAACAATTTTTAGCTGCTAAATCCATGTCAGTATCAAGCACCTTTGCATGCAAACATTCATCCCTACAAAGAGAACAGTGAAATCACCATTAAAAATTGCATATACAAGTTATTCAATAAAAATACAACATCATTACAACACATGAAGCAACACAGATTTCTTTTTAGTCAAAAGGTCTTAGCCCAAGGTTGGTCTCAGAGATGCGTCTCATTTAAATTGCCTAAAATCAGCAATGTTTGCTTGTTTTATTTAGCCGTATATAGGCAGCTTTACTAGCATGTCCAAAGCTGCATTATATAGTTGGTCTGAAGAAATGAACACAGATTGAAAAATAAATCAGTTACGTCGACTTTCTGCAGTCATTTATCTGCCAGGCAAAAACCGATGGACAAAGGCTGCCTATTCATGTGACAGTAATAGTCACATGAAAAGGGGAGAGCATTCTTCCCCTGCCTGGTTTACAATCCACTAAAACAGGGGTCTCCTAAGTACGACCCGCAGGCCACATCCAGCCGCTAGGATGTTTTTACCGGCTGGCAGCTAGAGTCCTCAGACTCTACACTTAAGGCACATTGAACATTGGTAAAATATGGAGGCGCTGGTGAAGAAGAAACAAATGTGAGGGATGGATGGATTGGCTCTGTTAGGGGGCATCTCTGAAGGGGACAGAGTTTGAGGGCTTTGGTTGTACTGAAGTGGGGCACAGTTGTGTATTGGGGGGGGGGGGGTATATGGAACTAAAGGGGTTACAGTTGTGGTGGAGATTTGATGGCTGTGATGGAGTGGGGATGTGATGGCTCTGAGGGTGACTCAAATGTGCAGGGAGATGTTGCTGTGCACACAAATGTGTGTGTGTGTGTGTGTGTGTGTGTGTGGGGGGGGGGGGTTCTGATGGAGGGGGGGGATGTACGTGGAGGATCTGATGGGGACACCAATTTGCAAGGATCCTCTGAGGATTGTGAGAGGGACACAAATGTACAGGGAGACTCTGATGGTGACACAGATGCAAGGCCCTAATGCACGCTGGAAGTTTAACCCACTGAATGATGCTACAGCATTTAGCTACAGAAGGAAAAATAGTATTTTATGCTCACCGGAAAATCTCTTTCTCTGAGTTCATGGATGGACACAGCCTTAATCTTGACATAGTGGGAAAAAGCCTATCTTTAGGAGTGACTAGGCAGAAAGTGTCAACTTCAAAGCTGAACCGCCCCGCCCAGGGTACGGTCCCACTGACTATATGCTCTCAGCCTGCACCAAGCAGTTCAGTTCGTAGCAAGCAGTACAAACTTTAAAAAAAAAAAAGAGAGGGGTGGGTGCGGTGTCCATCCATTAACTCAGAGAAAGATTTTACGGTGAGCATAAAATCCTATTTTCTCTTTCGTTCATGGATGGACACAGCCTTAATCTTGACATAGTGGGACGTCCCAAAGCAGTGTCAAAATGAGGGATGGGAAGCATAAAATTAAGCTTCACCGCAAAACAAAACAGAGCTCCACAACTGAGGAGTTGTAACTCTAAACAGCCGCCTGCAAAACTTTGCGGCCGAAGATGCACTCACATCAACTTGTAAAGTTTAGTGAAAGTGTGGCCGGTAAGGATGAGCTCTCCGGCATGTTCGCATAGAACACGTGCAGAGCCGGCCAGGAAGTGAGCACAGCCCTGTGCTAATCACAGCCAGGGAGACATTGTCCCGATGCTCGGCTGCAGGGATCGTGAAATGTCTCCCTGGCTGTTATTAGCGCAGCGCCGTGCACACTTCCTGGCGGGCTCTGCACGTGTTCTATGCGAACATGCCGGAGCTCATCCTTAGTGGCCGGGTGACCAGGTCGCCGCCTTACACACCTGGGAAACAGACACTAGATGTCAGAAAACCCAAGAGGCACCATTGCCCTAGTCGAATGCATCGTGATAGGGAGGCGCCCGACCCTTTATGGCGTAAGCCTGATCAGGATCTGTCGGGTCCACCTCGAAATGGTGGCCGAAGAGATCGCTGGGCCCTTCTTGGGACCAGCCACTGAAACAAATGGTGAGTCTGAACTCCAGAACGGAGCAGTAACAGACAAGTATATTCTCGGAGCTTGGACAACGTCCAAGGGATGCCACATTGTCTCCTTAGGATTCGACGGAAGAGGACAAAAGTATGACAGTACAATGTCTTCCTTGAGATGGAAGGTCGAAATGACCTTAGGAAGAAAAAAAGGCTGCGGATGCAGCACCACCTTATCCTTGTGGAAGATCAGATAGGGAACCTTTCATGGCAAGGCTGCCAGCTCAGAACCTTAACTGACCTAACCAAAAGGACCACTTTCTAAAAAAGTGTCAACAAGGGAACTTCCCTAATGTTCTCAAACGGTGGTTTCTGAGGCACCTAGAGGTCATGCCGTTAAAGCCATTGACTGTAAAGCAGGATGACCTATGGGACCTTGCGACAGCAGGTCCTCTCGTAGTGGTAGACGCCAAGGTATTTATGTTACTGGATTATTCTTCCAATAAATATTTCCTTTTATTCTATTTTTTGATCTTGTTACATTGCTGTCCAAAGCCCCACTGGGGAAACTTTCCATTTTTGTAACCATCAGACTTTTACCCACATTATGCACAAAACTATGAAATTTGGCTTAGCTGTAAATTCTTTATCTTGGAGCACAGTACAGGACACAGGACTTGTATTCATAGACCTTGGATTATATGCAGGCTACCAACAGATGATTGGACGTTTGCAAAAACACTTGTGAGGAGCCTGTGCCCCAGGTGCAATGAGAATCATCAGAACCTTTTCCTCCTGTATTTTGCGTAGCAGTCAAGGGAGGATCTTTATCAAAGGGAAGGCATAAACTAGCTTGAATTGAGTCTGAAGAATCATACAGTATCACTAGCAGGTTCAGCAGACCAAGCTTTGAACCACAAAAGCCTGCACATATGCATGGAGATAGGGGACATTCTAGGGAATACCCTAGTTGGTGAATTAAATTCTCTACAACATAAACACAAGCCAATGCTGAGGACATCTGCTGCAATTGTGCCAAGAGAATATGATCCTCCAAGGCAGGTTCCTGGTCTCTGTTCATTTGTCTTTTCCAGTTAGCAACAGTCTGGCAAAAAGGCACAGCAGCAATAGCAGGGCAGAACGTGCAAGAGAATAAAAAAAAAAAGTCTATCAACAGAATTCTAAAAAGGAGGGAACATCCTCAGTAGGAACTGTAAGATGTTTATTGAGAACTGAAATGGCAGGATCCACTACTAGAAAACACCTCTTCTTCTTAAATCCCTTTTCCATAGGATACATTTCTGCAAAAAGCTTAGAAGTAGTAAACACCTTTTCAGGATTGGGCCAGTCTTTATAAACTGCACAATAAATCTGTGCATGCATTGGAAAAGTCTTTCATGACTTAGTCAGTTTTTTACTACCAATTGAGGTTTGTTTAGGCTGTGGAGAGTGAGGTGCTGTTAATCAAAGACTAGTGCGCACTACATCAATAAGTATGTCCACAATAGAGAGCATTTGGAGTGAAGCCAAAGCTTGTACCTCAGAAAAAGCAGCTAAAGGAAAATCCTTCACAGTTTCTGAAAAAAATAAAATAAAAAAATCCAACATCCTCTGTATTTTTCTCTGCAATTTTATCACGTAAAGGAGGTTCCCCCGCTAAATAATGAATGGAGTCAGGGGAAAAGAGGGCATGTACAGTAGGGTTTCAGGAAAGCTTAGGTTTAAGAAGTGCAGAGGGTTTTCCAAAGAATTCACAGTGTTTTTGTCATACAGGCACACGTACGGGATTCCCAGCAGTAAAAAGTCAGGCGGGAATCCTGAGGGGAAAACCGAGCACCTGCTCGGTAAGTTTTTACCTCTACACACGAGAGGTTTTCCTGACAGGAAAACTGCAATGGAGCCTTTAGTCAGGAATCCTGGCCATGTGTATTCTCCATTGGGGTTTTTCACATAGGAAAACTGACGGGAAAAAGACCGCCAGGAAAAAAAAGAGACTTTTTTTTTCTGGCAGTTTTCCCAGCCAAAAGCTCTCATGGCAGATTTCCCGATGGGAAAACCCATCGTGTGTACAAGGCATTAGAGGGTTAGGAGTCAGATAAGTAGACCAGCGTCATAGGATATTGCTCAGGGACAAGGGAACAGCTGTCACATTGAGTGGTAGTTTGGGTCTCCTGAAGGTGGCTGCAGAACGCATGCAAGATGGTGCTTTTGTCCCAGCAACATTGCCCCTGTGACCCACAATTGTTAATTGAGGGGATCCGCACTGGGGTATTCGCATTTATGAAGTGCAAAATAGATGGGGTTTGCAGATGGCAGCAGAAGTGCAATGAGCTGTGTGCATTTTTAGCAGAAAAGACAGGCAGGAATGCAACATACAGGAGGTATGACACCTTATCCTCCTTAGACTTTATAATTACTTGTGCAGAGAAAAATGTTATAAGCAAAATGGCAGTGGTTGCCACAATAAAGTGAAGTCCTAAATCCTGTGCACTCATGGTGGGCATGCTCTGAAGAAATTTTTGGGGTCTTTTTTATCTTCATGCATTCTATGCATGAAGGTAAAAAAAAACTTGTGTGCAGCAGCCCCCATAATACTTACTTGAGCCCCCTCTCGATTCAGTGATGTCAATGATTGCCTTGCCTTACCGGGGACTCGCACTCTGGATTGACTTTTGGCATTTAATCACAGCCAGTAAGCCAATCAGGAGACAGAGGGGGTGCGGTGTGTAAATGAACACACAGAGCCGTGGCTCGGGAGCACGCCTGCTATGGTGCCACCACAGCAAGCTTGCTGTGGGGGCACTTTGCAGGAGGGAGGAACCAGGAGCGCCAGTGTGGGACCTGAGAAGATGAGGATCCAGGCTGCTCTGTGCAAAACCTCTTATAGTCTTATAGCTCTCTTCTGAACGGTTTCTCTGTTATCAGCCTGAGAACTCCCGACATCATTTTTGACTTTTTAGACAAAAGCAGCCTGAATCTTTTGTCAAAGGAGGTTGCTAAAATAGATTAGCAGAGGGTAGCTCCTATTACAAAACAGCTCTGAGAGTCTCTGCCTATTAAGAGAGGGGGTGTGTGCCTTTCCTCCAATCAGCAATGTTAGCTATCTTGGCTGTATGCCCAGACATCACACTCTGTGTTAACCAGGAAGAGAAAATCTCCTTACATGATCTTAACTTTCTAAACAGTATATAAAATGCGAACACAGCAGATATACATATAAAACCAATGTAGGGAGATTTGGTTAATCTCTGTGTATCATCTGAGGCTGTTCACTTCACTGGGTGTATGGAGGGTTTACATCCACTTTAAAAATTCTAACTACCAGCGAGAATGAATGAGTCCTTACATTTAAAGAGCACCTGTCATTTCAGATACATAATGGCAGCACCGGTTAGCTGGCATCTACTCACCTGCTGCCACCACATCGTTGTGTCACTTCCGCATCACTAGCCGTCCCATTAAAGTGAATAGGATGGTCGGTGAGTCAACAGCAGGTCAGAGGAGGAGGCACAGAGATGACTGTTGCTCTTTAAAAATTATGATTTAAAAATCAAGCCTTTTTACTGGCGATTCAAATTATGGTTTAAATTGTGATTTAAAATCAACTTAATTTAAATAAAATCCTTAGCATTCTAAATGGACAAAATAAAATAAAAAAAAGTGTGCCAGAGGTATGCAATAATTCGAGATATTTTAAATATTCAAGCATGTTGAAAAACAAAGTATTAAAAAAAAAAAAAAAAAAAAAAAAAACTACCCTTTGTTGCATTTTGTAAATTAAGAACTGCAGGCTTCATGACACTCGATCTTTTGAACGAGAAGAACAAATCAACTGTCACTTCTGACATTTGCTAGTGAGTGCAAACACAGAGCTAATTTTAAAGTTGAGAACATTTATAAGAAAGGAAAAATTATAACATTCCCAGAAAGCTCCCTGTACAGATAAAAAGTCTGTAGAGCAAAGCGCTTAACACACTGACACCATCCAGGAAAATTATTTTGCTTGGTAAGATTTGTCAACCTTTACAGGCAGAGGTGGAGGACCTCTACCACTACCAATCTTGATCGTTTGACTGGCTAACAAAATCACAACAAACTACAAATTACAGTTATGGGGTAATACCACTGTAGAAACAAACTGTGAGAAGGGAGAAGTCTGCCTTTACTGTGCAGAAAGGGATTTCTAATTCAGTTCCTGCCATTTCAATAAGACTCATACGTCAACAGGATATATCTAAGAATACAGCTTCCCCAATAAATGAGGTCTTCAAGCCATGTATTTTTAAACCGCTTCCCGACCGGCTCACGCAGATATATCGCGGCAGAATGGCTCTCCTGGGCAAAATCCTGCACATATACGGCTTCGCCCAGGAAAGCCACCAGGAGGCACGCACACCTGCTGCACAGTGGGGAACCCGATACGCGTGCCGGCTGGCACGATCGCCACCAGCCACACGCGATCTCGTGCACGAGCGGCAGCACAGGGGTTTGGGCGTGTAATCCCCATGCTGTCAGAGGAGAGATGACAGAGCGTGTGTTTCTACAAAGGTAGTCCCATCCCCCTCACAGTTAGAACACACAATAGGGAACACAGTTAACCCCTTGACCGCGCCCTAGTGTTAGCCCCTTCCCTGCCAGTGACATTTACATAGTAATCAGTGCATATTTATAGCACTGATCGCTCTGTAAATGTCAATGGTCCCAAAAATGTGTCAAAAGTGTCCGACCTGTCTGCCGCAATACCGCAAAAAAAAAAGTCGCAGATCACCACCATTACTAGTAAAAAAAAAAAAAGCCGCCATATAAATGCCATAAACCTTTGCCATAGTTTGTAGACGCTATAAAACTTTTGCACAAATCAATCAATATATGCTTATTGCGATTTTATTTACCACAAATATGTAGAAGAGTACATATCGGCCTAAACTAAGAAAAAAAATATTTAAAAAAAAATTGGATATTTACTATAGCAAAAAGTAAAAACGTTTTTGTTTATAGCGCAAAAAATAAAAACCGCAGAGGTGATAAAATACTACCAAAAGAAAGCAGTGCTGTATCGCAGAAAATGGCCCATTCATTGAGCAGCCGAATCTTCCGGGGCTGAAGCGGTTAAACAACATAATAGTGCAACTGTCATTTAGGCCTGGTTCACACTAGTGTGATTTCACATGCAACTTGTATCACACAGAGTCGTATGACATTGTTTTCAATGGTGTCTATTCACATCAATGCAATTCAGTACAGAGTACTTTCGGAAAAGGTCCTTGAACTACTTTGGTGCAATTCCAACGTGATTTTAGCCCCATAAAATATACCTTCTCAAAGTTGCATCCAAGTACTATTAAAAGGTGGACCAAAATCACTTGGCAGTGTGAACCTAGCCTTACTGGCTCTTTACACACTTTACTCATATGATATAACAGTGAGAATACGGTTTCCCCAATAAATGAGGTCTTTGAGCCAAGCATTCTCATACAACAAAAGAGGGCAATTGTCCTTTCTCTTTAAACCCAGTGGTGTACCCCAAGGTTCAGTGCTGGGACCCTTACTTTTCAATATATTTATAAATGATATTGGGTCTGAGATCCAAAGTAACATTTCTGTCTTTGCAGATGACACCAAGCTTTGCAGTGGAATAACGTCCTTGCAGGATGTCTCCAATTTACAAGCCGACCTCAATGCTCTGTCTAATTGGGCGACTAAGTGGCAGATGAGGTTTAATGTAGATAAATGTAAAGTTATGCACTTGGGGGCGAAGAATATGCATGCATCATACATACTCGGGGGATTACAACTGGGGGGATCTGTAGTGGAGAAGGATCTGGGGGTTTTAGTTGATCATAAGCTCAATAATGGCATGCAATGCCAAGCTGCGGTTTCCAAAGCGAGCAAAGTCCTTTCTTGTATTAAGAGAGGTATGGACTCCAGAGACAGAGATATAATTTTGCCCCTGTACAAATCATTAGTAAGACCTCATCTGGAATATGCAGTTCAGTTTTGGGCACCAGTTCTCAAAAAGGACATCGGAGAACTGGAGAAAGTGCAGAGAAGGGCAACCAAACTGATAAGAGGCATGGAGGAGCTCAGCTATGAGGAAAGATTAGAGGAACTGAATTTATTCACTCTTGAGAAGAGGAGAATAAGGGGGGATATGATCAACATGTACAAATATATAAGAGGTCCATACAGTGAACTTGGTGTTGAGTTATTCACTTTACGGTCAACACTGAGGACAAGGGGGCACTCTTTACGTCTAGAGGAAAAGAGATTTCACCTCCAAATACGGAAAGAGCTGTGAAAATGTGGAACAGACTCCCTCCAGAGGTGGCTCTGGCCAGCTCAGTAGATTGCTTTAAGAAAGGCCTGGATTCTTTCCTAAATGTACAGAATATAACTGAGTACTAAGATTTGTAGGTAAAGTTGATCCAGGGTAAATCCGATTGCCTCTCGGGGGATCAGGAAGGAATTTTTTCCCCTGCTGTAGCAAATTGGATCATGCTCTGCTGGGGTTTTTTGCCTTCCTCTGGATCAACTGTGGGTATGGAGTTGGGTGTATAGGATTTTACTGTGTTTTTTATTTTGTTTTTTTATTTTTTGTGGTTGAACTGGATGGACTTGTGTCTTTTTTCAACCTGACTAACTATGTAACTATGTAAATATGTAACCCTTTACTCATTTGATTAGAAAAACATTTTCTTTTAAACTATAGATTATATAGGCCTCCCTCTGACTATCAGGGGATACCATAGATAAAATGTCTGCATGAAAAAGAACTATGATTAAAGAAAATAATCTTTCCAGTGGCATCACCTTGGTGATTTACATATTTGCATAATTAAAACAGTCGTCCTTTACCTGATTGCTTCTTGCTGTGATGGAGAAAAGTTAAAATGTGAAAAGATAAAAAAGTTGATTGAAAAGTAAACATTGTGTACTATAAATTACCCCCTAATATCAAAAAGGCATCAATCAAGCAAATTAGATCCTTAGTTCAGTTTGTTTTACAGATTAATTAAAATGTCATCATTAGTCAAAGTGATAAGGGCAAGGAAGCAAACGCATTGTCCCAGCAATAATATAAATGAATATTCATTTTATACCACAAAGAAAGCAGTAAGAACAGAGTGGCTGCTTAGATTTTTCTCACCTGGTAAACATAACCATTCTATAAAAGTGAACCACTCTAAGCATGTTAGGGTGAGAGCAGTGCAGTACAACTGGTGTGTAGTAATCTCAGCATTATTTATGGCGAGTAGAGGGAAGGAAATGTCATGACCGAGTATATACAGTACATAGCTTACATAGTGATTAAAAAAAAAAAAAAAAAAGGTATAATATATATATATATATAATATTTATTCGCGTATAACACTCACCTTTTTACCCTGAAAATAGAGGGCAAACTGTCCCTGTGTGTTATACGCAGGGGGCTGTGGAAAGTTTTTCTCCTGAAACTTCCCTCTTAAAGTTAGGGTGCGTGTTTTACGTCGATAAATACGGCCGAAACAACTAATCGATTAATCGATGATGAAATTTATCGATTACAATTTTCAGAATCGATTAATAGGCCAGTAACATAATGGGGGTAAAAAAACTAAAATTGGCCCTTTATAGTACAAAAAAGCAAATCCCCGCTTTAAATATTACTTTTTAAAGATGAACCCCTTACAGTAGCGATTATTTGCTCTTTTTGTACTTATTTATGTTTTTTTAACCCCATTATGTTACTAAACATCTCAGGCCTGGGTTTACACCTCTGTTTTTTGGTGCTTTTTGCAGAAACACACTACAGTTCATTTACATGTTTTCCTATGGGACACGTTCACATCTGCGCACTCGACAAGGCTCGGCTAGGCTCGGCAACGATCGGCTCCGCCCGCAGCAACGCAAGAGGAGCCGAGACAAGCCGAGAGGAGCCGAACACACAGGAAATCCGGCTCCTCTCGGCTCTCGCCAAAATCGAAAAACGAACACCAGTGATTTTTTTTCAGCTGCTGCGTATTTGGAAAGGGCAAGGACTGTTTAACGCAAAACGGTGCTATTTTGTTTTTTTTGGTTCAATATACTTCAATGGAGAAGCTGCAGAAAAGCATGCAACGTGTTTTTGCGGCAATTTGTGTTTTGTAAATCTGCCCAACAACAAATTTGCCCAAAAACTTAAAAAAAAAAAATGCATTTTTAAAAGGCCATTATCCGATTAATCGAAACAATAATCAGCCAACTAATCGATGAAAATAATCGATAGTTGCAGAATATATATATATATATAATCTTCAAATCATGTAGACATAAGGTGAACAAAGCAGCTACTGTACAGGTAGTGTCAGCCTGATGAAGAGCATGGATGCTTGAACCTGTACAGTAGCTGGTTTGTTGTTCACCTTATGTCTACATGATTTGAAGATCAAAGCAAAATCGTTTGCAATTGGAGCACATGTCCCTTTGTCGTTTTTATTGATCTCGGTGGAAGATTGGGAGCCCACCCTGACATTTTCTCCATTACAGAAAATTTAAAGAGAGGTAACCCACCTGAAGAGTGTGTGTGTGTGTGTGTTTATATATATATATATATATATATAAACACACACACACACACACACACACACACATATATATATATGTGTGTGTACACACACACACACACACACACACATATATATAATATATATATGTGTACACACACACACACACACACACACACACACACACACACACATATATATATATATATATATATATATATGTGTGTGTGTGTGTGTGTGTGTGTGTGTGTGTGTGTGTATGTATGTATGTATGTATGTATGTGTATATATATATATATATATATATATACACATACATATACATACATACACACACACACACACACACACACATACATACATATACACACACATGCAAATTTACACAGAATATTACATATACTGTACATTAAAATCAGTCCCTGCCCACTAGGAGCTTACAATCTAAGGTCCCTGACTCGCATTCATACATACACATAATAGGGCCAATTTAGACAGGAGCCAATTAACCCACTAGCGTGTCTTTGGAGTGTGGTGAAAAAACTGAAGTACTCAGAGGAAACCCACACAGGCACAAGGAGAGATGGAGACAGAATATATATATATAAAAAAATTATTACACACACACACAGTGTAGATTACAATGTGAGAACAATTTATGAACACTTGATTTTTGCAGAAATAATGTAATCTTCATTGCTCAACATTTGATGGAATTTTTGCTGTGGCTATTCCAGACAAATGCCCGCGGCCAGTGGAAAAATTGCACCCTAAGATACGACGGCGCAGGCCGTCGTATCTTAGCTAGGTTTAAGTGTATATCAGTTTGAGCATACACTTAAACTTACGACGGGCTTAGATTCCGAGTTACGTCGGCGTATCTACTGATACGCCGGCGTAACTCTTTGTGAATCCGGCCCAATGTTTCCCATCGGACCCAAATAAATTAAACTTGCTTTTATCACTAAAGTGAACTTTGGACTAGTTCTCTGTCCACACAACATGCTCCTCAGCAAAGGTTAGTCTAGACTTTTGATTATTGCTGCCAATGAGAGATTTGGTCACTGCAGAGTGGGCTTTCAGTCCAAATTCTCTTAAATGACGAGACACTGTATGATGAGACAGATCTTTACTTTGTTCAGCGCTGAACTGGCGAGCAATCGCAGCTGCAGTGGTGCACAGATTGTGTGTTGAGATTTTCTGCATTATCCTGTCCTCTATTGCATTTGTCTTTCGTGGACAACCAGCCTTCTTGGGGGACTTAAATGAGTTTGTGACATTGTAAAAGATGCAATATTCTAGAAACAGCAGATTTGAAACAAACTTCTCTTTCCATGTAGTGCCCTTTGGCCTTCACCTGGATAACCTGCTGCCGAAGGGTTTCAGTCAATTTAGAACGGCTCACCATCTTACAAAGTCAGTGAAAACTGGAAAGTTAGGCTGCCAGTTAAATAGGGTTTGTCAGATAATTAGTACAAGGTGCCAGATTAACACCAATAACTGGGAGGTATCGGAAAGTGTTCTCTAATTTTGATTAATGTTTTTTCAAATCTCATTGAAGTTTTTTTATTCTGTGCTTCAAAATATATGCAACTCATGAAATATGCTTAACAAAACTGCTCTTTTACTCTTTTTCACTTTCAGTGACCTTGAAATTTATAAAAAAGGTTGTTCTTTATTTTGATCTTGTGTGTGCGCACATACACATTTTTAATATACACACAAACAAGCGCTGCATTAAAAGAATGTCAATAGAATAGAATGGCAATGTTGACCTAAACATACCAGCAGTTAAAAGTGTAGAATCATAAAAAAGTCAAGGAGTTTGAAAAAAAAAAAAAAAAAAAAAAAAATCAACAGATTTACACAATGGTATACTTATATTTACCCAATGTAAGTATTCTAACAGTTGAACTGAAGTTAAAGGGGTTTCCACTACCTATAGGTAAAAGTGACAATCTCCTAAACATGCACCGTTTAGGAGATATTTACCCTGTAGTGCGCCGATGACGTCAACAGACCTCCATGCCGTTCCTTCACTCGCAAGTGCCGTGCTAGCATACTAGCCCATTATATGCTTTTACTTTGCAGGGGAACAAAGAGGAAGTAAAACCCTTTTGTAAACATTTGTTTCTCCATGCGGACATACAGCAGATTGGAGCCGTCAGACTAAAAAGGGAAAAAACAGCAAAGGTACAGCTTTAATGTTGCATACTACTTACCTGGAGCATGTCATCCACCATGGTTAAAATGTACTGCACGGTCTGCTCCTTCGAAATGTGGGTCATCAAGTTAATAAAGGTTTTAGCACACTGAAAAGAAAAAATATGCTTAAAAAGGATGGTAAAAAGTGACATTAATGAAATTATGTACTTCATAATACAAACTGCTCCGTTAGTTATCAATTTTTAAATCTATTTGCATCACTGGTTACAATTAGGTTATAAAATTACCCATCTAAATGCAATCAAAAAACTAGCATTGCAGTATTGGGTGGATGGCTTTTAACACATTGACTGATTAAATTAACCTGTGCAGCCATGTATTTTTATGCATGCGTAAAGCCCTGAAGCTGTACAGGACTTCACTGTGTACCCAGCTTTGGGTTCTGGGTCAGTGGGGTTCAGCAAGTCAGACAGCCCTTGGAATAGCGAGTGTCGTAAAATATGGACTTTACATTTGATGGTTGTCCTTTAACCACTTCAATACAGGGCATTCCCCCCCCCTTCCTGCCCAGGATAAATTTTCAGCTTTCAACGCTGTCACACTTTGAATGACAATTGCGTGGTCATACAACACTGTACCCAAACTGAATTTTTAAAATGTTTCTTCTCATTTCTGTTATAAAATGTTGTTTTCTCCTTCACCGACAGGCATTGATGAGGTGGTACGGATGGGCACTGACGAGTTGGCACTGATGATGAGATACCGACAGTCATTAATGATAGGCACTCATTGGCATCTGTTTAGGGCACTGACATGCGTTACTGATGGGCACTGACTGCCACAGATTTGCAGCTGTGGTGGGTACCTCTGATGGGGGCTGCACTGATAATCAATGTGCTGCTTATCAGAGCAAATCCCCCCTCTGGCAGGATAGCCGCCGATCAGCTCTCCCTGTCAGCGTGAACCAAGGAAAATCATTTACCGGCACTTCTTGGTTAAACGCTGTGATCAGCTGTGATTGTTTACAGCTGATCACGTGCTAAAGAGCCTACGTCATAGGCTCTTTACCACAATTGGAGTTGTAGCGTGTCAGAGTGACACCCCCCCGGGGGTGGCTTATGACGTCCAGCAGGATATCACCCACCACCCAGCCATCATTCTGCTATAGGTAGGCTGGGGGAGAAGTGGTTAAGCCAGTATTTCTCAAACATTTTTTCAGTCACAATGCCCAATAAAAATGTATGTACAATGTCAAGGCACCCCATTCTAAATTTAAAAAAATAAACAAATAGTTTTACATAATATCTCAGCAGCATCCACACATGTGGGTCACCCAACATTAGAGGGGATTTATTCTTATCCCTTTACAAACTGGTATTGATTAATATTCTAGAATTTCTCTTCTCACTCAGTTTCTCTCCCTTTCTTAGCTAATCCCTTTCAACCCCAGTGCTGACAGAGAGGGGCTGGGAAGAAGGAGGATGATGTGCAGGCATCCAACATCCTCCTTATCAACCAATGTTGTCATTGTAATGCTGCCAATAACAACGTGTGGTTTTGTGCAACAAAAAGGCATGCATGATCCACTTGCTGGATTGTTGAAAACGTTTGGGCAATTATTGGCAATTTTTAGGCATTTTGCCGAGACCTAAAAAACCCAGATGGCACCCTTGTTAAAAAGGCTGATTCAAAACGGTATGTTTTGGTTACTTTTTTCAAGATGACTGGTCCACATTCTGACAGGAAAAACCTGATTGACAGTTTTTAAATTAGCATGCATGTTCAAAATTGGCCAAGTGGAGAAAAACAGCCCAAAACTATTGGAACATAGTTTACTTCTGGGTCCACAAGAGTATTCATCCAAAAAATAAATACCTTGTCAATCACACCACCCTCCAAAAGAATCAACATGCTGGCATTCCAGTTGAGACCAGAGACTCAACCAACTGGTGGGAGTTTCCAACCAGTATCCCACATGTGTTCCATACCAATAGAAAGCTGAAGTAACCAGCTTCTTCTACACAGCAGTACACATGCATCTGTGGAACTAAATCTGTAGGTTACCAAGATTACACAGGAGGTTTACGGTTCTGAAATCTTTAAAGCGGGGGTTCCGCGGGTATTTTTTATTTTATTTTTTTAAATGATTGTGCCGGAGTTACCTGGTTTAATCCTGCACTCGCGTGTTCTAAAATCTGAGCTGTCCGCATAGTCATTCTGCAGGAAAGGAAACTTTATAAAAACTTGCGATGGACATTTCCATCTTGCTTGTAGGCAGTCCTGTGATGAGTACAGGTGTGTAATGACTATTTACACCTGTGTCTTCCCTTACCTAAAATGGCGAATTAGGATCCGCCCTGGTCACATGACCCGCTTGCCGAGTCACGTGACGCGCGAGATACCGCAAGATTACACTACAGCGCATCTCCTGGGAGTCTCGACACATCGCGCTGAGCCGGGGAAATGCAAAGGCACGCCCACTCCCGCAGGAAAAAGGATCCCGGAAGGAATACAAAATGCTGCCGAATCAAGGTAAGCAAACAGATAAAAAAAAAAAAAAAAAAAAAAGGATGGATTAGACATAACGGATGGCTAATGCTATGGATAAGACATAGTTGAATTTTAGGGTGAACCCCCGCTTTAAAAACAGCTTTGAATGTTTTCAGTTATTCAGTTCATGAAAATCATTAGTAGTGGGTAGCCACATTCAAATGGATTTGTTAAGAAATGCTCAAGATGTTTCTATATTCATCCGAGGGGATTTTCAGTTCAAATGAGTGTTGAAAACCCACCTTAGATTTTATATTCACATTCCATGAAGTCTGTGGCAGATGTCAACTGCTTGAGTTGTGTGACTGAAGGCATAAATTGATGTCACATTTCCATGGTAAAGATGTTAAAAAACGGCTTTATATTTGAGTTGCAGGTGGTGTAGAAGACCCCCCAACCCAGTTTAGGCATCTTTTATTCAGGGTGCTGCGAGATAGCTCACTTTCATTTTTTATAAATATTAGTACTGGGTTAAGGTGTTCATGTGGGTATAAATGATAGTGAAGGCTTCTGACGCCCATTTAAACTGAGGAGTGAAGAAACAGCTTCAACATTACAGGCAACTTCAATTTCATGTGACTTCTAACATCTATAGCAGTTGATAAAAAAAATCCTACCTGATTGCCTTCAGCTGTTAGTATTGCTTTCTTTTCTTCTGTATTTGATTTTTCAAACCTTAAAATAAATTCACAATCCTCTCCAGAAATCATCTGACCCCTGTAAGAAATTCATCATTGTAAGACTAAAACATAGAAGCATAAACTGTCATAAAGACAGACAGTGTGACATTTATGACACATTCAGACAGCACAAGGCTGGATAGCCTTCAATTCAGGTTCTTAGAATTGCTAAGTGTAATTCATTTTTACATACATTGCAAGATCAATGACTGTTAGCCTTAAAGCTGAGAAACCGGAAACACACCATTAATTTTTTAAGTTTTCTTTTATGAACCAAAGATGTCTACCTTTTGTGAAAGTGCGCGTAAAAGGCATTTTGATTTTGAGTTTACATACAGCAATAACGTAGCTAGAAATCCTACCATTTAAGTCAACTATGACATTACTCCTGCTAGTCCATCTAACAGTGCCAGTGCATAAAGCTGTTGTAGCTCCTTTATAGCTCTCTTTCCCAAGTTACAGCACTCCAGTTTAAAGCGGTTGTAAACGTCACACGACTCCAGCCACTCACAGAGCCGGAGTTCGCGGCCCTGGAAGGAAGAGGGGTGAAGAATGGTCGCTCGCTACTTGCAAGGAAGACGGGGACATCGCAGGCTTCTTCTGCAGGTAAGTGTCACATAATGGGCTACTATGCGATGCATAGTAGCCCATTATGCTTTACCTTTGCAGGGAAACAAAGAGGAAGTAACACACATCAGGGTGTTAAACACAAACCTTTAAGATAAAAAACTTTCTGACTTTACAAACACTTTAGGCTTCTTTTTTATACCCTCCCCCCCAAGTGACTGAGATTGTTTTTTGATAGTAGTGCCAACCAATCATAAAATAAGGTAGGTGTTTTTCGATCTATAAAGTCTATACCGTTCAACTTTTACCTTCAAAAGTGAATTCCAGTCTGAGTTTTGTTAGCTGCCATTTAGGAATTGTTGAGCTATGACATAGGAGGGTGCAAAACGAGCAAAACGTGCAAATAGGAAATCCATTTCCAGGACCACATGGACACCACCCACCATCCTCGGACAAACCATCGAGCCAAGCAATAAAGTCAAAAGTCTCCGAGTCATCTTTGACGCAGACATGACGATGGATGCACAAATAGGATCAGTCGTCAGCGGTTCTCATCATTTGCTCCGCATGCTACGTAGACTCATCCCCTTCATCCCGGAAGAGGACACAGCAGTAGTGGTTGGAACAATCATCAACTCACGACTCGACTACGCAAATTCCCTCTACTTAGGACTACCGAAATACCAGATTACACGTCTACAAGTCGTCCAGAACACAGCAGCCAGACTGGTAACGGGTAAAAAGCCATGGGAACCAATCTCCCCGGCCTTGAGGTCCCGTCCCTCCACTGGCTGCCCGTACAGGACCGGGTGACATTCAAGACTCTCTGCCTCACCCACAAATGTACACAGGGTAAAGCTCCTCAATATTTAAGTGAGAAAATAAAACCCTACGTCACCCAGCGCGTGCTCCGATCAACCAACCAAAACCTTCTCCAAATCCCCAAATCTCGCTACAAATCTAAGGGAGAACGTAGATTTTCGGTCCAAGGACCACGGCTCTGGAATGCTCTACCCACGACCATCCGCTTGGAGGAAAACCATCGGGTTTTTAGGAAAAAACTGAAGACCCACCTCTTCTGAAAGACCTGTACAACTCTGGAAGCCAGCGCCTTGAGGCGATTAAGTTCGCATTTGTTTGCGCTATATAAGTTTCTCACTCACTCACTATATACTGTATACTGCATTTTCACGCTGTATGGTCGACATGCTCCTGTCCTGCAACATGGGTGTCCGAACAAGACTGAAAACTTCAGCTGGCATAATATATTACCATAAACGCTCTAGTATCTAGACTCTTCAGCTCTTGTCACTTAGTGCTGCTGATTAGTGAAATCTACGTGGTACAGAATCTATAAAGTCTTTGAACTATACTACAATATAGTATTAGGCCAGATCACAACTTGCTTTTTTAACTGGAAAAATCTGCACCTTTGTAAAGTTACATCTTAGGTCTAATTGTACCCCCACAGGAGGCACTTGGGTTCTCTGTTCTTCTGCTTCAACTCCAAAAACAAACTCAGCCCTACTGGCACACCAGGTTAAGCAAATGGATACTACACTGCATGTCCAAAGACATGCTGGTAGGTAAAATTGGATCTCGTCCAAATTGGCCCAGTATATATGTATATATGTGTGTATGACTGTGTGTCCCTAGCGTGTCATGATCCTACGGGGTAAAAATGACCGCACCAGCCAAGCAGATACTGGCTGGAAAAAGCGCCCAGAGGCGATTCAGTTCGCATGCGTTGCGCTATACAAGTCATTCATTCATTCATTCACTGCTACTAGGACAAATAGCCTGCACCCAACTAAGGCCCCGTACACACGGTCGGTTTGGTCCGATGAGAATGAACCAAAGTTCATTTTCATCGGACCAAACCGACCGTGTGTATAGGCTATCGGTCTGTTATCCTTCGCTCCAAAATTTTAAAACATGCTTCAAAACCGAACCGATGGACCGCTGCCCCATCGGACCAAACCGATGGTTAGTACAGAAAAGCATCGGTTCAAAACCTGCGCATGCTCAGAATCAAGTCGACGCATGCTTGGAAGCATTGAACTTCGTTTTATTCAGCACATCGCGCTTTTGACGTCACCGCGTTCTGACCCGATCGGATTTTGGACTGATGGTGTGTACACATATCAAGCCGTACAGCCACTTCAGAGGTGAACCGATGAAAAACGGTCCGACGGACCAGTCACATTGGTTTGGTCCGACCGTGTGTACAAGGCCTAAGGTTCAGTATCAAAAAGCAAACCTCAGACTGGTAAATAAACCCAATATACGGTCATGGGTTTCAGTAGTTATAGAATGGAGTTTTTTCCAACTAAATTAGATTTTAAAAAAACTTAGGACAATGGGGCGCCCCTATTGTGTACTAGTTCAGAATGTCCAACCAGTGTGAGGAAAAAAAAACAAAAAAACAGGATTCCAATAAAATCAATGGTTTCTATGTATTCACAACGTTCAGTAAATGTATATAGTGACAGAGCAAGGATCTGTCCCTATGCAATTAGAATAAAAAAAAAAAGTTTGTCTGTTGACTGCAGGGCTACAGAGTTTAGGTTTTGAGAGGAGAAAAGTACTCTGGCAGCTTTCTCAGGATTTTGCCATCTCCGGATGGGACTTTGTAGTTTGGAGATCCCCAAGAGCCTTGGGTGGGGCAGGATCGCTAACCCTGTGTCTGTGTCTTAAGGATAGCCAGCAGGGTGTGTGCCCAGGTGCATACAACCCATATAGCAAGGGGTTGGTGAGAGTAGAAGAGGGCGGAAGGTGGAGTGGGAGCAGCTTGCTTCTGTGGTTTGAAGACAGACCTGTGTCAGGAAAGCTGTCTGCCCTGTGGGAGACTGCAGCCCCGTGTAAGAGGGATTATGTGCCTAGGGACTGCTGTGAAAGGCTGTCCAGCTTTGATGGCCGAGGAGACCAAGAAAGGCAGTGAGTCCAGGGGGCTGCAAAGAATCGAGAATCTGGGGGGAGCAAGCAGAGGTACTGCCAACAGGTAGCTCTGTATGTTTTCATTCATGTTTGAATGAAGTTTAAACCTCTGCGTGGGACTCCTGGATGGACATTTGTTTTGGATTTTCCACTTAATAAATGTGGGCTACCAGGCCCTTAACGGAACAAGAAAACCGGATGCTCCAGGTGAGACCAGGAAGCCTAATGATCCAGTAGGTGCTCGCCTCCGCACACAATGAGAAAAGAAGAAATGGTCGCACACCACAGTAGATCAAAATCCTTTTTATTTGGACATACCAAAACGACAAGAACCAGAATGCTGGGTAGACACGTTCACACACTTCACATGTGCTTAGTCATTGATGCTGGTAACTGGTAGAATAAAGTTACTTCTGCAGCCGCCAGAATGAGGCTGCTCGGAGACACAGGATGATATGGCCGTCGGGCCGGAAAGGCATCACAGCCATCGATTGGTGGAAGAGAAGCCATTTGGAGGCCGGGGAAGTACATCTGTCGGGCCGGTAGTGACGTTATCGGCCTGGAAGTGACGTCGTCGGCCTGGCAAGAAGCTGCAGGCATCTCTCACCTTCAAAGGATCAGGAAGCCACAGCTGTAGCTCGCACAAGGAACCTGCTACAAGCCTAAGGTTACGACAACATGTTTCGGGACATGCCCCTTCCTCAGGTCATATGGGTACAACGGGCATTAAGGAATTATTTAAAAGGGAGCCAGGGGAAGCGAGTCATCCAAGACCCTCCTTTTAAAATTAACCCTATGGTTGCTCAACTGTAATACGATTAAATCTCCTCACACTGGTTGAACACTCTGAACTAGTACATGAAGCTCCATTGTCTGAGTTTTTTTTGTATCTGGTCTATAAATATGAGACCTGCCATTCTGTGGGACTACACATTATACCTGAACTATCATTTTTGCATTTTTTTAATTAACTTGAACCTGGTAATCGACAAAATCAGCAGTAAGTATTGGCATTAGAAAATAGTAAGAGCAATGATGATCAATACAGCGATAGCTTCTCTGTAGACTGTGGCCTATATCCACTTTAGAGCGGACTCTATATGAATGGCAGCGATTCAATTTAACACTCGCTAGAGAGGTAACTCTTACTATAGGCAAAGTTCTTGTGAAACAGCTTTCCGATTGAGCAGCCTTTAGCCCTAATTTTTCAGCCGGGGCCCAATCTTTATGGTTGTACACACACGAGTACAGCCCTAGTAAAGTCTTCATGCAGTAAATAATGTTACTAGTTAGATGGGCAGTCACTATGTGCTCAATCTTTGCTAGCAGCAAAAGGTTAATGCAGGGCTTGACAAATTTTCTTTGAACCCAGAAGTCCTGAATCCTCCCTCCTAGCACAAGTCCTCTTCCCCCAAATCCCCACTTCCATCGCAAATCTTCCTCCCAAATCCCCCCCCCCAGCACAAATCCTCTCCTCCACATACCCATTCCTAGCATAAATCCCCCCACAAATCCCACCTCCTAGTGCAAATCTTACCCCCAAAGTCCCCCTCCTAGTGCAAATCCTCCCTCCAAATCCCCCTCCTTGTACAAATTCTCCTCCCCAAATCCCCCTCCTAGTATAAATCCCCCTAAATCTCTCCTCTTAGCACAACCTTCTCTAAACTACCATTTCCAGTACAAATTCTCTCCCTCCAATTTACCCCTACTAGCACAGATCTTCCCCAATCCTGCCAACACACTCATCATTTCTAAATTACTTCCATAGAGCTGATCTAGAAGGATATAAATGCCTCCTGCATGTATCCTTACCTGTCAAATATCTCTTCTTTAGCTGTTTGGAGGTCTGCAATACTCCAGATTCTGTGGGTGGGTCTGTTAGCCAGAGCTCGGTGGGTGGAGTCAGGATGTCAGTAGAATTCCCACTCACCTTTACACTTCCCTTGACCAGGCATCAATATTTCTTACACTGAGCTTCTGCTGGTCTTGTGGATCACACCTCATGATGAGAAACATCCAGTCAAAACCCAGAAAAGTCACCACATGACTTCAGCATGCCCAATCATGCTGAGGTGTGGAGATGCCAATCCTGGAAGAGCTGGAGAAGAAAGGAGGGGGGAGAGGTGTCGAGTACACAGAATGCCTCTCACACTCGTGCATGAGAAAAGGAAATCACCTGTCACTCACAGCAAGGGGGGGGGGAACCGACACCCATTTCTCTGTGTGTCCCTTTTTATCTTACTGAAGAAACATAAGAGAATTGCTCAGAGCTGGAATAACCATTTGTGGCAAGACTGGGCACAGATGAAATTACATCCTCTGCTGTAACAGATACGAGTCTTAAAGCGGGAGTTCACCCATAAAGGCCGTTTCTGCTCTTTTACCCTTAGATGTATGCTCATTTAGTCTAGGGGAATCGGGTTGTTGTATAAAAATCCGAGCATTACTTACCGTTGTAGAGGGCGATCTTCTCCGCCACTTCCGGGTATGGGTCTTCGGGAGTGGGCGTTCCTTCTTGATTGACAGTCTTCCGAAAGGCTTCCGACGGTCGCATCCATCGCGTCACGAGTAGCCGAAAGAAGCCGAACGTCGGTGCGGCCCTATACTGCGCCTACGCACCGACGTTCGGCTACTTTGCGATGGATGCGACCGTCGGAAGCCTTTCGGAAGCCTGTCGGAAGACTGTCAATCAAGAAGGAATGCCCAGTCCCGCAGCCCATACCCGGAAGTGGCGGAGAAGATCGCCCTCTACAACGGTAAGTAATGCTCGGATTTTTAAACAACAACCCGATTACCCTAGACTAAATGTGCATACATCTCAGGGTAAAAACACCATTTTACCGGCGAACCTCCGCTTTAATGAAAAAACAAAAATTTGGGGGGTGGGGGTGTTTACATCCACTTTTTAAATGGAAAAAAAAATAAGTGTATGAAAACGGAAATAAGCCCCCTGTGCTCATGCAAATGCAAACACACTTGTAGGTCCAGCACACAAATGAAAACAGTGATTTCACCACACATGCGAGGTATCTCTGCAAATGTCAAAGAGTGAGAACAATAATTCTAGTGCCATAGCTCACATTTAACTCTAAACTGATAACCTGTAACAGCTTTTAAAGCTTCCTCCATGGACAGCTTTAGGTACCGTAGTTCGTTTCCATTTCATAGATGTGTCCAATATCATTTTTGATATCCATTTACTTATCATGTTTTATATTTTACCCAAAACTGGGTATTATATTGTGTGTGCACCAAAATTAATGTAAGTATTTTTCCTGAAAATTAGTTTTTGATAAACAGCTCTGCAAATATGGTGCAACATAGAAAAAAAAATGCAACAATTACCATTTTGTTCTCCAGGGACTCTGCTTTCAGAAAATATATAATTTAAAAAAAAAAAAAAAAAAAGCTAAATTTTAACAATGTCAAAATTGTCCTGACGGCAAGTGGTTAAAATTCCTGGAAGACGTTGTTTCCTCTGGTTCCTTTAAATTACTGTCACATAGTTGCTTCAGTCACATGCTAACAGAGAGGTGAAGGCTCGGCATAGTGGTGTCACTTGCCTGCTATGCAACAGCAAGGATGTGAGAATCATTACAGCACATAACAGAATTCTAAAAAGTTTAGCAGGTATAATGGTTCACAAATATTTATTTTAAATTGTGTTAAATATCCTCTTTAATACCATTTGAGCAAATGATTAATTACCATTTGCAAGTTTCAGTCTTCAGCAAGGACCACTTACTACACAATATGTGGAAGAAAAGAAGCATTACTGGTTCAAGGATTTATATGAAATATAAGCAATGGAACAAGCTGAACAAAAGTATTTTTTTCTTGCGATGTGAAGTTCAGAAGATGGCCTTCCATTTTCAACAATTTCTCTGGAAACATTCAGCCAAACACCCACGCAGCGTCGCCTCAATCCATTGCTGCACGCGGTTACATTTGTGAAAGTCTTTCACAGCAGCACAGGAACCTATGAGTTTCAGCTAAATGTTTTCTGCACACAGACACAGAATCTGATCAATCAATTTTCGAAAATGAATATGAAAAATGATTATTCACTTGTTTTTCTCATTGGAAAGGATGGGCCAAAAAAAAGTACATACGGGTGGTGGTCAGCAATCATGTCCATCTGCCTATTGTTTGAGCTGTGTGAGGAAGTAGGGGTACAGAACAATTCCTTCTTTTTGAGTCTAAGCACAAACAAATGGTCATAATATTTTATGTCCTACCAAAAATAAATCTAGTGTATGCAGTCTATTGTTTATGCAAAAATGCTCTTCTGGTTTAGAAATGCTCCTTTTATCTCGCTATAAAAAACAGCTTTGTCAATCACATCTAGAGGAAGAGAGATTTAACCTGCACATATGGAAAGGCTTTGTTACAGTGAAGCCTCGTACACACGATCGCATTTCCATCGGACAAAGCCATGGAATTTTGTTCAAAGGGCGCATACAGACGGCAAAACTTTGTCGGCTAACAAACAGAAGCTACATGTTTTTTTTTACTCTTTAGCTCCACCCATTGGGCAACTTCTGCCCATGTTGTGTTATGGTTAGCATTGCTTCTGAGCATGCGTTGGATTTTTTTCTGTACACACGATCAGATAATCCGACAAGGCACATTTGTTGTCGGAAATTTTTAAAGCATGCTATCCAACATTTGTTGTCGGAAATACCAACAACAAACGAGCGTACAAACGGTCGGCTTATCCGACAAAACCCTGCCAGCACACAATTCCCGTCGGAAAATCTGATCGTGTGCACGAGGCACAAGAGCTGTAAAAATGTGGAATAAACTCCCTCAGAAACCAGTTCCAACCAAGTTAACTTCTTTCTTTTTTGTTTGGATGCACAAGATATAACTGGTTATTATCATTTATAGGTAATAAAAATACCAGAGATTTTCAATTCAGGGAATAGCCCATTGTCTTAGGTGGGGAGGAGGGGTCTTGAATCAGGAAGGAGTTTTTCTTGTCTAACTATGGATATAGGGATCTATATATAAATGTTTCCTATTTTTTTGCTGAAGTAGATGGACTGGTGTATTTTTTCAAGCCAACTATGTAACTGGTGTTCACTGAAAACATATTATGAAAGGCCAGTTCACACCATGAATCACACAGGAACACACTGTGCGAATTACACGCAACCTGGGTGCAGTTTAATCTCAGCCATTCACTTAAATGGGCTGAAATTGCACCAGACCACACAAAGTAGCATGTGCACTACTTTATAAAAACAGCACATCAAAAACTTTATACCGTGGGATTTGTTGTGAAAAAAACAAAGAACAAAGTGAAGCTTCTGCCATTGCTATCAAGGGTGAAAAAAAAAAAAAAAAAGTTCAAGAACTATCCCACAGTATCCCATAACAGCACATTGTCAGAAGTATTATGTCTCCTGCACACAGGTGGTTTGGCCTTTCAGTGTCAAATTCCAGTGCTTTCGGGAGGCACAGATGCTGCATCCAGTAAAAATCGATGCAGTACTTGGGTTTACACCATGCAGGGACGCATGTCCCCAAACACATAATTCCCGTGTTCAGCCCATACACTCCTGAACGTATACGGCTCTAAAACAAAATACCACTCGCTACAGCATTCAGCCTCCATATAATTTAGCCCATCACAGATGCTGACAGGCTGCTTGGAACAGGGCTGGACACTGCACCTGTGCCTGATGGATTCACGAAAAACGCAGAGATTTGATGCTGATGGACCAAACAGTCTGTGTGCATGTAGCCTTAAAAGTAACTGCAATCCAAATCACTAAATATCATCAATTTTAACATGATGTAATTTCAAAAGAATTATAAAATATCTTTAAATCTGCAATTTTCATTAAAATAACAGCAGGTGATCTTGCCATGGAGATCCTTGTTCGGGGCACTTCCTAGCACAGTAACAGAGGGTTGTCACCCTAGCTCTCAATTATGTACCTGCATTGTGATCCTGTCACATGGGCTTCAGATGGACTTACAATTGGTCATTTCAACAAACATTGATCTAGGCATGATTCACCACTGTCACCATCAGGAACTCCATGCCAAGAAAAGCTTTGCAGCCTTTGCATTGCAGCCAGTGAAAGCATTTAGACATGGAGTAACGATTGTTCACGTGCAACAAAAGGTTTTATAGACTGCACATCCAGCTTTTGTCGGATGAATCGGCTGTCGAAAAGTACCATACCAACGATCCAAAAATCGCCAGATCGTTTGTTGGATGTAATTTTACTTCCGATTTTTGCATCGTGTGTACAAGTCTTAAAGGAGCAGTAAAGGAAAAAAAATGTTTTGCTGAAATGACAGTTTACAGGGTATAGAGACATAATAGTTAACTGATTGCTTTTAAAAATGATTAAAAATAGATAAAATATCAATCATATAATGTACCTGCAGTTTAGTTTTTAAACTAGTTTCATGTTTCTGTGAAGTACAAAGACGCACAGAACAAAAACAAACAAACACAGGGCAGTGTTTGTTTTTAAAATGAATCGGATTGGTTCTGAGGAGTTTTAGACACACAGTAATCACACCTTCTTGATCATGGACCACAGTGAGAAGCTTGCATGAGTTTTTTCATAAGGAGCCAGACAAGCAGGAAGTGTGGAGATCAGAGAAGGATTACAGCTACTTCAAAGCAAAAATGAATAATGAGGACATGAAACCAGGACTGCAGTAAGGTAAAGGAAGCTATTTAGCTAAAAAAATAAATCCTTTAGTGACCCTTTAACACTAATGATGAGAAGATTCAAGCTCCAATACACAGGATGCACTCTGTTTTACCAAAGCATCTCCACACATTTTTGTTTGTAGCAACAGAGCAAAACATCAGGCTTGACAGGCAAAACGTCATTAAGAAAAGAAAATGGTTTTGCTTTCTGTTTTGTAAACAATCAGCATTATTTGTTGTAAGCAGTACAGGGGCAGGTGTAGACAAGTTTTTCCACTTCACTGGGCAGTCCAGTAGAGTATAGTTTTTTTTAGTTTGTTTTACAAAGTAAATGCAATGCAAAGCCCAAGGCTCGGTTCACGCTGCCACGACTTGAAAGTTGTACGATTTACGATACCAGGCGACTTGAGTACTACTTGCCATCCACCACAGTGAACATCATGGATTGAGGAAATCTCCCCTGCTGGCTACTGTATTCCGACAGCCGCTGATCCAGCAGCAGACAGAATACCCGAGCAGGGACTGTATCCGATTGGCTGCCATCAATGCTCAGCCAAGAATTTTCATCTGAGCTCCTTCAATTTTCAGTTGAAGATTCTCGAACAGGGTTGCCAACAGGGACATTCACAGCTCAAATTTAGGCCCATTGCGGAATATGAACCATGTATAGCCAGCATCAGGCTACCAATACACAGAAATAAGACTGCATCTTGCCAGCAGTGATTGTTGCATTCTAAACGGTGGGAAAACCTCCCGCTGTCAGAATACAATAGCACAGCAGTAAAGATTCCCATATAAACACTGACTGTGTTGATGGAGGAATCAAGCGCTTTTCTGTGGTTGAGGGAAATAAAATTGCACAATCTATAGCTTGCCTAAGTGAGAGAAGTGCCAGCTTACGGCTCTTAATGGGGAAAGCATTTATAAACATTTTATATACAGACAGAGGGCAGGAGAGGGTAAAGGAAAAGTTCAGTTGAAAGCACAAACTCAACTCACTGTACCGAGCTCCCCAAATCTAATTTACTGTACATCCCCCACCCAAGTGCTTTTCTTAACTCTTGCTGAATGGAGCTAGCCTCCAACGTTGATTACGAAAATCAACTTTCTTTACAGCATCTGCGCGCTAACTCCCATAAACTTGGATGAAGCTATTATCCAACACCAGAAATGCTGGGAGTACGGCTCAATACAAGTCTATGGAGTCACCGTGCAGACCCTGCCAGTGCCAAAAAAAAAAAGGTTTTGATTATGTAGACACCAGAGGAGGCTGGAATTGTCAGGGAGAGGTGTCTAAGCACCTGGGTGATACAAGTCCATGGAGTCACCGTGCAGACCCTGCCAGTGCCAAAAAAAAAAAAAGGTTTTGATTATGTAGACACCAGAGGAGGCTGGAATTGTCAGGGAGAGGTGTCTAAGCACCTGGGTGAGGTTGTAGAATTTGCCCAGCTTTCTTTAAAGGTAAGAATTCACAATGTCTGACTATTGCACGAGCATCAGGTAAGCAGGATAAAGACAATGACGTATACTTACTGAAGATAAGATTGCCAGTTCACCTTGTTGGCACGAACCTCCGCAGCCTTGGCTGCAATAATGTTTGTTGGGACAGCAGCATCAACAGCACCTCGGATGTCCATCTTTTCTTTATTGCTTCTAGAGACAAAGACAAATTATTATTATATGTTTCAAGACATGATATAAGCTCCAAACCAATAGCGTACGAAGAAACATTTTTTTCTCTGGATTAGGCAGATTTCTGGAGAATGTGGTGCTGAAAATGACCCCTCCATCAACATCATTCCTAAATGTCAGATGGAATGTTGATTGGGCATCTTCCAGTTTTTTTAAACATTATACAGCTTGGACAGATGTAGAAACAAGAACCTAATTACAGTGATCGAAACAATAAGGCTCCATTCACACCTAGGCGATTAAAATCATAGGCAGAATCGCACCCCAATCACAGTTCAATTTTGTCACGATAAATTGCGCAGCAATCGCGGCACAATTGCAACATGCGACTGTCGTTCAAAAGAAACTCCTGTTTCTTTTTGAGCAACAAGCTTCACGTGCTGCGATTGCAGCGCAATTTAGCGAGGCAAAACTGCAGCGTGATTGGGGTGCCATTAGCAAGTAATAGCATCACAAACGCGTCACGCGTCTGGAATTGTGGGCAGAACCACAGCGATTCTGCCCATGATTTGAATCTCCTAGGTATGAATGGAGCCTTAATAGGTATGGAGAAACATAGGTGGTGTACAGCAGATTAAAAAAGTGTAAGCACTTTTGGCAGGGTGAAAAACCTTACAAAACAGCAATATCAGAGTCCGAACAGTCCACAATAAGCCAAGGTCCTTAAATAATAGGACCTTGAGGCTGGATTCACACTTGTGCGCTGCGAATTCCAGGTCTCTTATCTCTGCAAAGAGATAACAGAGCTGTTCAGCAGATCATCTCCGTTTTAGCTGCAAATTTGGAGACCTGGGAGAGGGGAGGGGAAGTGCATTAGGAGAATGAGAGAAATCCTGATAAAAATATGAACACATCTGCGAATCAGATGCGTGCCCATAGAAGATAATGGGCCTGAATTCGCACCTGAGCCGCACAACAATGCCTAGAAAACGCACACGTTTTTTGGGCAATGCGAATGCATCGCACATATGTGAACCAGCCTCATTAAAAACAATGTATTTTATGTTATGCGAATTGGATGCGGTTTAAGCCGCAACCAATTTGCATAGGTGTGAACCCGGCCTTAGCCTTTTCTGTTTTTGGCGTGACCTGGGAATTTTTTCACGCACAGGTTTCCTAAAATGCAATCCAGGGGCTCTACACAGAAGAATCGCTTTCAGGATGGGATCGGATGAAAACGGACTCTACGGTCTGTCTTCATCCGATCCCCCATAGGGGAGAGCAGCGCTCTGACAGGTCGGTCCATACACAGTGTGCAGAGACTAACCTGTCATCTGCCTGCTCAGCGGGGATCAACGGAACGATCCCTGCTGAGCAAAGCGGAGCCCGCACACGGACGTCCGTGTGAAAGGACCATTATGCCTCGTACACACAATGAGATTAATCGGACGAACAATCATCGGGGGGGGGGGGGGGCTGCATGTTAGTTTCTGCATTAAAAATGAATAGGTTACAAAAATTCTCAGACGACAGAATTCAACTTTGAAAGTGATGTAATGTGTTGTAGTGTAGTGTATTCTTTTGTTTCTAAGCATGCCTGGTCTTGGTCTTCCAATTTTTGACTAATACTGTACTGATTAAATGAAAATCGTATGATCTGGTATCGTACCAGTAAAGTTTTTGTGCTTGTCCTTTGGTATATTGTTGGATGAACTGTCGTGATCGGCTCTAGAAAGCTGTGTACCAATGATCCGATTATTGTACGATTGCTTTAAAATTGTTTTTTATCAGCTAATTTTCTGATTGTCTGTAGTAGGCATGAGACATTCTAGCAAGAACCTAGTGTCCAGTTTTATCAAAGAATAGCACACCCATTTAAACTGTGAACCTTATTTGTCAGTTTCCCTGGAATTAATAATAAAATAAATACATTTTAGAGTATCAAGGGAAGATGAGGGCTCTCTCAAAAATGCACAACAGTAACCTATGGAAACATGGCAAAGAGTGTAATTTGTAGAGGTATGAAAACTATAATAATGACATATGCGCATTATAGATAATTCAGGGTTTGACACATTTGCTTGGAATCTAGGAGCCAGCTAAAAAAAGTTAGGAGCCAGAAAACGCACCCTGTCCCGACGAGCTTGCGCGCAGAAGCGAACACATACGTGAGCAGCGCCCGCATATGTAAACGGTGTTCAAACCACACATGTGAAGTATTGCCGCGATTGGTAGAGCGAGAGCAATAATTCTAGCCCTAGCCCTCCTCTGTAACTCAAAATTCTTGCTGCTTGATTATTTCAGGAACCCATAATTTTATAGGGGGCCAACAATAAATAAAATACTTTCCAAATTCACAATAGTATAACATATTCAATCATTTAGGAAATGATTTTTCTGAAAAGTAAGATATAAAATGTTACAACAATGGACACATTAAATGGCAGCTCTGACAAAGATTTTAAAATATTTGAATGTAATGTGTGGTGTATAAATTCTAATATAGAGCAAGGCGCTCCTACAAGAATCTCCTTTTCCGTGTCCTTCAAGAAGTAGAAGTCTGATGACACAACAAGGCTTTTGTTTTCCCCTAAACACGGGTCTGAAATGCCAATCCCTTTTATCAGATTCATCACAGGTTGTTCCCAGCTCCTAGCCTTACCTCTAACAGGTAAAAAGCAGACAGACTCCGGACTGACCCAGAAATATTCTGGGATCGACTGTAGAATGAAAGCCCTGCAAAAGAAAAAAAAATACAGTGATGACACAGCAGCATCAACAAATAAGTGTGTACCATAACAGCTGTAATTTTACATGGTGGACAAAAGGAATGCCCCCCTATTGACCCCAGCATTAGAAGAAAAAATAATTACACATGCTACTGAATATGTCTGCAACACTCACACTAAGGCCCCTTTCACACTGGGGCGGTTTGCAGGCACTATTGCTCTAAAAATAGCGCCCTCATGACTAAGCACTGAACAATAGTGCGAAACGCGTCAGCTATATACCCCACTGCTTGCTGTGCTTTGTAGTGCCTTTTTTCCTTTTACCATTAACTACTTCCCGACCGCGCACCGCCGTTCTACGTCGGCAAGGTGGCTGTCCTAGGCGAGAGCACGTAGTATAACGTCCTCTCTTCTAGCCGCCACTAGGGGGCGCGCGTGCCCCCCGCTCGCCCCCAACTCCCGTGCGTGTGCCCGGCGGGCTCGATCGCCGCCGGGCACCCGCGATTGCTCGTTACAGAGCGGGGACCGGGAGCTGTGTGTGTAAACACACAGCTCTCGGTCCTGTCAGCAGGGAAAATGCTGAACAGAGGATCAGCGTTTCCCCTAGTGAGGCCACCCCCCCCCCCCCCACAGTAAGAACACACCCAGGGACATACTTAACCCCTTCCCCGCCCCCTAGTGTTAACCCCTTCACTGCCAGTGGCATTTTTATAGTAATCCAATGCATTTTTATAGCACTGATCGCTATAAAGATGCCGATGGTCCCAAAAATGTGTCAAAAGTGTCCGCCATAATGTCGCAGTACCGAAAAAAAAAAAATCGCTGATCGCCGCCATTACTAGTAAAAAAATATATTAATAAAAATGCCATAAAAATACCCCCTATTTAGTAAACGCTATAACTTTTGCGCAGACCAATCAATAAACGCTTATTGCGATTTTTTTTTACGAAAAATAGGTAGAAGAATACGTATCGGCCTAAACTGAGGAAAAAAAATGTTTTTTTATATATTTTTGGGGGATATTTATTACAGCAAAAAGTAAAAAATATTCATTTTTTTTTTAAATTGGCTCTCTATTTTTGTTTATAGCGCAAAAAATAAAAACCGCAGAGGTGATCAAATACCACAAAAAGAAAACTCTATTTGTGGGAAAAAAAGGACGCCAATTTTGTTTGGGAGCCACGTCGCACGACCGCGCAATTGTCAGTTAAAGCGGCGCAGTCCCGAATCGCAAAAAGTACTCTGGTCTTTGGGCAGCAATATGGTCCGGGGGGTAAGTGGTTAAAGGCCACCTTTTTAAGGTTTTTTTTTTTAGGGGTGTGGCTGTCCATATTTCCTCTAAGTTTTTCTTTGTGCATTGCCAGCACCCATTTGGTTCTGAGAGGACACTGATTGCACAGTGCACTCACCTGGAGCGGCAGTTTTCCCCTCCCTAAACAGCGGCTGCTGTTTCTCCAGTGTGAAAGCCTGAGGGCTTTCACACTGGAGTGCTCCAAAAGTCCTGCTAGCAGCATCTTTGGAGCGGTGAGAGGAGCAGTGTGTTTACGGCTCCTTCACCGCTCCTTCCCATTAAAAGCAATGGGAAACCGCGGCAATGCCGGCGTTATTAACACTTTTTCGTCCGCTAGCGGGGGTTAAAACTGTACCGCTACCGGCCGAATACGCCGCAATTCCGATGGTATAGCACCGCTAAAAAAATAGAGGCGCTATACTGTCACCGCACCTCCCTCCCCAGTGTGAAAGGGGGCTTAGGACCTTTTCACACTCGTGCAACTTGTCCTGCAACTTGGGACTTTCCAATGAGTACCATTCATATCTGTGCGACTTCAAAGTAGTCCCTCCACTACATTGGTCCGACTTTAATGCGACTTGAGGTCCATAGACTGAAGTTAGAAGTGGATTGGCTACCACACACAGCTGCACCAGAATTGGCACTCTCCAATTTTAGTACATCAACCACTTAGGCTCCTTTTACACTGGCGATCCGATCAGGTCCACCGGTCAGGCAGACCTGATTGGACCCTCCAGTCTCTTCTATTGAGTGGTGAGTGTCAGCCGACACATGTCCACTGACGCCCGCCGCCATCTGATCAGATCCTGTCTGCCAAAAACAGAAGAAGTATGGTTGTCCTATTCCCCATCCGTCCAACAGATCGGACCAGATGACATCGGATGGAAATGGACAGCCAGTCCGTTTCCATCTGATTGCCCAATAGAGGAGAGCGGGACTGTGTCTGTGTCCACTCTGCACAATGGAACAGACATGGAGCTCTCATCCGCCTGCTCAGTGGGGATCAGCAGAGGGTTCCCCTGCTGAGCAAGCAGATTCCACTTAGCAGAAGCGCCCATGTGAAAGGGCCATAGTCTTACTTGGAAAGGCACTTAAAGCGGAGTTCCACCCATTTTAAAGTCAGCAGCTACAAAAAGTGTAGCTTCTGACTAGGGTTGTCCCGATACCACTTTTTTAGGACCGAGTACAAGTACCGATACTTTTTTTCAAGTAGTCGCCGATACCGAATACCGATACTTTTTTTAAATGTGTCCCCAAATGCAGCCATGTCCCTCACATATGCAGCCATGTCCCTCTAGCCATGTCCCTCACATATGCAGCCATGTCCCTCCAGCCATGTCCCTCCAGCCATGTCCCTCCATACCTTTGCCGCCGAAAGCCGCCGCATGGAGAAAATCACAGCATTCATTTGAATAGCTGTTTTGCCCGCGTGTATAGACACTCCCCCTTGCTCGGGATTGGACAGATCACGATCACCCATCCAATCCCGAGCAAGGGGGAGTGTCTATACGCGCGGGAACACTACAGCTATTCAAATGAAAGCTGTGATGTTCCCGCACGGCGTTTAACCCATGCGACGGCTTTCGATGCGGCGGTGCGATGCGGCGGCAGCGGCGGGGGGGGGGAAGTATTCTATTTAGGTATCGGGGGTATTTGCGCGAGTACGAGTACTCCCGCAAATACTCGGTATCGGTACCGATACCGATACTGGTATCGGTATCTGGACAACCCTACTTCTGACTTTTAATAATCAGACACTCACCTGTCCCACGGTTCAGCGATGTGGGTGCAGAAAGCCTCACTCCTCTCCGCGGTGCCAGCATTCTAACTGTGGGTGCTCGGCTGTGGCTTCACAGCCCGGCGCGCACTGCGCATGTGCGAGCCGCGCTGTGTGTGGCCAGACAATCTTCTGGGACCTCTGATGTGTGCCAGAAGATTGCAGGGAGAGAGAGGTGATCTTCCTTCTGGAGCCAGGGGAGGAAGTGGGAGCTGGGTGCCTCTAAAAATAGGGTATCCCTCCTCCCCCCAAAAAAATTACATACCAAAAGGGGCATGTCAGGGGGTCACCAGCACTTAAAGCGGAAGTTCCTTCTTGGGTGGAACTCGGCTTTAGAGTAAAAAAAAAAAAAAAAAAAAACAACACCACTGGTGACTCCAATCATTTTTTTGTGATAAAGATGCTTTAAAAGTAAATTTCTAGTAACAATGCTGCCAAAAGTCTGTCAAAATTGTGTACATGGGGCGTCACATTAAAATTGGCTAGGCTGCAGTGTTGTCAACACATTAGATTTTTCTTACACATTGCAAAAGACAAAACATCGCCACAATGATATAAAACTGGTCTCTTTGTTGCCATTGGTATTTCATCACCAATGGGCTTTTTTTTTTTGCTGAAAAAAAGAAAAAAAAAAAAAGAAGGATAGAACATTTCGAAAAAACAAAACAGTTTTAGAGTTTGTTATACATTTTCCAAACAGGTAATTTTTTTCCTTCATTGATGTGCGCTGATGAGGCGGCACTGGTGGGCACAAATACTTTACACCCTTTTCGAGACCGCTTCTGACACAAGTGTGAGCAGAAAAAAAAAGCAGACTACCAATCTTTTGTTTACATCATGTGACCAGCTGATCATGTGGTAAGGGGCCCGGGATCAGCCCAGTCTCATTGACCCTGTGTTCACAGAGCAGGGGGCACGCAGGCATCTGATGCACAGAACGACGTCATATCCCAGCAATTAAGGCCCACGCTGTAGCCATCATTCAGCTATAGTGCAGGCGCAACGTGGTCACATTTCTGGAGAGCTAGTAACCCTGCTTAGATTTTTTTCTTCTATCCCATTTGGGATAGATTAAGGCTGGCCATACATTATACAATTTGCCTTTAGATTTACCATAACCATACAATATGGGGTCAAACCTAAACACTTTCAATTTGTATGCAATCAGGCAGGCCCTTGCACTACAAAGTTGAAGATAAATCTAAAGGAAATCGAATAGGAAAATTGTTTAATGTATGGCCAGCTTGAGGCGGAGTTAAAACATGTCCGTTTTTATTTCTGTCTATGACCTGGTTGGCGAGACCTTGACTCATTTACTGTCCCTGTCACCAGAACAAGAAGGCAAAAGCACCATTTAACAAATTGGGGGTTATTTACGAAAGACAAATCCACTTTGCACTACAAGTGCAAAGTGCACTTGAAATTGAACTGAAAGTGCACTTGGAAGTGCAGTCACTGTAAATCTGAGGGGTAGATCTAAAATGAGGGGAAGCTCTGCTGATTTTATCATCCAATCATTTGAAAGCTAAAATGCTGTTTTTTTTATTTACCTTGCATGTCCCCCCCAGATTTACAGCGACTGCACTTTCAGTGCAATTTCAAGTACACTTTGCACTTGTAGTGCAAAGTAGATTTGTCTTTCGTAAAAAAAAAAAAAAAACCCAGTCAGTAATTCAAACTTCTCCCTACTCTGCTAAAACTGTGTTTTAGCCCATGTCCATGTTGAAGAGATTTCCCATCCTGACAGAAAAGAAGGGGAAAACTTCACAATACAAACAGACAGACAGAAATAAAGACCTTTCATGGGCTCTAACCCTTTCCTGCTTTAACTATAATTTAAAAAACCCTACCGAGATATAACAATATTTATAAGCCATGCCAAGGTCCTAACCCTCTGTTCTGTTCTTGTCCGGAACGCTTTCCAGGTCAGGTTTTAGCAGCAACTGTCAATTTTTTTTTTTTGTTTAGATACAACGATATTCTGATGCCTTGTCCAGCATTGTTATAGACCTGCTTGATCCGTCTGCCCTTCCACACATATGTATTATATTTTGGAGATATAGGATAGTTCAGCAATTCCAGCAAAAACACTGCTTCTATTTAATGTGTCTGTATGCAAGTGTATGCCACTCCGAGCCAGGACATAACGAAATGTTCAAGCTAGTCTGAACTCTATTCATTCTAAGCCCAGGTAATTACTATGGAGAATGTACTACAATAAACTCATCTACACAGACCATAACAAACAGTGGGGTAGATTCAGGTAGGGCTGCGCACTCTTACGGAGGCGCAGCGTACAGTTTTAACGCTACGCCTCCGTAAATTACTTGCGCTACGCTTCATTCACGAAGCAGTAGCTCCGTAATTTGCGCGGGCGCTCCGTAAAACTGGCCGGCGTAAGCGCGTGTAATTTAAATGATCCCGTAGGGGGGCGTGGATCATTTAAATTAGGCGCGTTCCCGCGCCGAACGTAGTGCGCATGCTCCGTCGGGAAACTTTCCCGACGTGCATTGCGGTAAATGACGTCGCAAGGACGTCATTTGCTTCAACGTGAACGTAAATGGCGTCCAGTGCCATTCACGATTCACTTACGCAAACTACGTCATTTTCAAAAATCGTGACGCGGGAACGACGGGTATACTTAGCATTGGCTGCCCCTGCTAATAGCACAAGCAGCCTTACGCAGAAACCGACGAACGCAAACGACGTAAAATGCGAACGCCGGGTGCACGTACGGTTGTGAATCGGCGTGAGTATGCAATTTGCATACTCTACGCTGACCACTACAGGAACGCCACCTAGCGGCCAGCGTAAGAATGCAGCCTACGATACGACGGCATAAGGGCCTTATGCCAGTCATATCTTAGGCTACAGTCGGCGTATCAAGCTTTCTGAATACAGAAAGTCGATACGCCGGGCGCTACTTAGCAATTACGCTGCGTATCTATGGATACGCAGGCGTAATTGCTACCTGAATCTACCCCACTGATATTATATATCAGACACAGTACTATGCAGTCAGGCATGGCAAAAACAAAAGGGGCATTGTAAAGAACTAAAAACGTAAAAACAAATAGTTCCCCTATAAAACCACAGAACCCAACAATAGCTTACAAGTATAAGCAAAGGGGGTCTCTGCAACATAAAATGACATTGGCTCTCAATTACTAAATCACTCATTTACAAAATTTGTGTTTAACATTTTTTCATCAACATCTTCTATAAAAATGAGTTGTCACCAGAACAGGAACTAAAACAAAATCTGCTAATGTGACAAGAAAGATTTCTCCTCACTTTGTGTTCTCTCAGATTACAGTAAGTGAGATGGAACAATACCCTCTGGTACAGGAAGGGGAAAGGGTTTGAGGGGTTTAACAATTCCACAAAAGCCTTGTTTTCTGATATATTAGTAACAAATTATGTTTACATTTTCACCAATTAGAAGAGTTTACACAGTTATGAGTTATGTGGGGGGAGATTTACTAAAACAGGTGCACCAATGCATAGTAACCTATCAGCTTCCAGGTTTTATTGGCAAAGCTTAAACAAGCTGATTGGTTACTGTGCACAACTGCACCAGATTCTGTGTGCTCCAGTTTTAGTAAATCTCACCCATGGGGAGATCCAATAAGAGTCATTATAACAAGATTAAAACAGAATAGAGGGACTGAACAAATAAAGGACAAAATATATCACTTCTACGCAGCCATGAAGCGCGCAGCCCCCTCCATGAGGCAGCCAGGACGCGTGCAGCCCCCCTCCATTAGGCAGCCAGGACGCGCGCAGCCCCCCTCCATTAGGCAGCCAGGACGCGCGCAGCCCCCCTCCATTAGGCAGCCAGGACGCGCGCAGCCCCCCTCCATTAGGCAGCCAGGACGCGCGCAGCCCCCCTCAATTAGGCAGCCAGGACGCGCGCGCAGCCCCCCTCAATTAGGCAGCCAGGATGCGCGCAGCCCCTACCAGCCAAGATGCAGCCAGGACGCGCACAGCCCCAAGACGCAGCCAGAAAGCGTGCAGCCCCGCCAGTACGCAGCCAGGACGTACGCAGCCAGGACGTACGCAGCCAGGACGTACGCAGCCAGGACGTACGCAGCCAGGACGCACACAGCCCCACCATTACGCAGCCAGAACACACACAGGTCCTTCATTGTACAGCCAGGCCATACACTCAGTGTCACCATCATACAGCCAGGCCACACACAGCACAGCGCCCATAATGTCCTCCTTCACCCACCTTCCCTGGCTCAGTCCCCGGCTCTTGCACCGAACAGCCAGTCTCTGTGTTACGCTCCGCGCACCTTGTGACCTCTCTGTATAGACAAGACAGCGGAGAAGACAGGCGCAGTCATGTGACGGGAACTCGATCAGGTGACATTACCCCGGAAGTGAGCGGGGACGGGCCGTTATCACGTGATCCCGTGTACGGAAGAAGGGAGCTGTGTGATGAGGATTGTATTCCATGTAGTGTAAGGGAGGAGGAGGATGGTTCCTGATTGGTGGGGAGGAGGTGTGCGGACACTTATCTCTTCTCTCACTGTGTGATAGAGAGAGTTGTGTGTATGTGAGTCAGGACATGGTGATAGATGATAGGATTGTCTGTAGACGCCGATAGATAGCAGAACTCTCATGGTTTCCTCTATGTGTGGGGGAAATGAAAACATGAAAGAAGTCACTGCAATCCCTGAGTGTGTATGTAAGGTACCATTAACATATATATAACGGCACCACAAAACACACCAAGCTCTACCAGCTCAGGCCTCATTCACATGGCTTAAAATAACCTACTGCTGTGTCTGGCTTTTTTTTTTTACACCCATGAACGCAGCTGCATGTTATTTAATGTGGCCATGCGGGTGTTTATATGCAGCATTCGGAATGCAAGTTTTTTGGCGTTGGAGCGTTTTTTTTTTTTCAGCCAATTCCAGTCACAGCTGATCCCATGTAAACAAATGGCAGTTATCAGCATTTTCTTTCCTCAGCGCTGTCACTGTGAGAGGAAAGGAAAGTCCATAACCAGATTTCCTGTGACAGCACACATTTGCAGCCCTGGACAAAAGTATTGCGAATGACACAGATATACATGTTTACAAAGTCTGCTGCCTCAGTTTTTATGATGGCAATTTGCATATACCCCAGAATGTTATGAAGAGTGATCAGATGAATTGCAATTAATTGCAAATGTAGCGCCCCCTTACTTTCAGTATGGGCACTACGCTAAAGTTAGTGGGGAATGGGAGAGTTATTTTGCTCCCATTCACAATTTGCTAAATTCTGGGCTGCTGTCATTCCTGAACTGTCCTGTAGGTCAGTCTGTGCTCCAGGGGTGCTGATTCCACCCCTGGGAGACAGGTGGCGCTAGAGGGGTTCTGGCAGAGCCGCTTTTCCCCAGCAGCCAATTAGAGGAGTTTTCCCTCGCGGGGCATTCTGGGGAGGGTATATCTGTGGCAGACGCCATTTTGTGTTGTTCTTCGCGGGTTCCAGGTGCGGCACCCACCTTCAGGGTGTGCGCATCCAACGGACCCCGGTGATGGCCTACCAGGCCAGGGTCACACGCTACGCGGAGTTCCATGTTGCTGAGAGGGGCCCCAGTGACTTACTGGGTCCCCAGCTCTACTGAGGAGATCCCAGGCTGAATGCCGTTCGATGGGGGGTCGGCTTGAGGAGAACCCGGAGGCAGGTTGTCCAACAGGGCTTGAACGAACCATCGGGGATCTGGTGACCGGGACATTGATAGGTACACTTCAACTGTCACCCGGTGACCCTTACTTAATCTACTGGGAGTATTCGCTCAATCCGTTCAGTTCAGTTAAAGTACTAGGCCTGTGGCAGTGGCCCTAGAGCCAGGTCTGTGGCAGAGGCCTGTTCCTCCCAGCAATCTAAAGTGACACTTCGGCTGCCAGGCTCGTGGCAGGAGTCTCTGCGGGGGCACTTCACCCACTCTGGCTAGAGTGGCGACGAACTGTAACTCCTGCTACTGTGCTGTTGAGAGCAGGATTGCTCCTTTCATATCCAGGCCTGATACCTCTCTATCGCTTCATCAACCTTTTCTCCCTATCTCATGTTGGCTATGTTGGGCCGAAAATAAAGCATTTGAAAATCTTCTTTGATTGACTGGACATTTGCTCACTGCTCTACTCATCTATTACACCCCTAGACAACACTGAGAGGTAACTTAATATGCAGATCCCAACAACAACCAGCGGCTCCTGAGGGGGTAGCGCTACACAAAGTTCATATTTGCCATGAAAATTAACTTAACCCCCCCCCCATAAAAAAAAATGCCACTGCATTTCATCACTGCCACAAAAGAAACAGCTTCCATCACGTCAGTGATTCTCTCATTAACACAGGTATCAGTGTTGATGAGGACAAGGCTGGAAATCACTCTGTAATGCTGATTGAGTTAGAATAGCAGACTAGAAGCTTTGAAAGAAGGGTGGTGCTTGAAATCATTGTTCTTCCTCTGTTAACTATGGTTACCTGCAAAGAAACACATACAGTCACCATTGCTTTGCACAAAAAGGGGTTCATAGGCAAGGATATTGCTGTTACTAAGATTGCACCTAAACCAACAATTTATTGGATCATCAAGAACTTCAAGGAGGGAGGTTCTGTTGTTGTGAAAAAGGCTTCTGGGTGCCTAAGAAAGTCCAGCAAGCGCCAGGACCGTCTCCTAAAGTTGATTCAGCTGCAGGATCAGGGCACCACCAGTGCAGAGCTTGCTCAGGAATGGCAGCAAACAGGGAGAGTGCAGTGAGGCGAAGACCTTTGAAGGATGGCCTAGTGTCAGGAAGGGTAGCAAAGAAGCCACTTCTCTCCAGTAAAAACATCAGGGACAAACTTATATTTTGCAAAAGGTACAGCGATTGGACTGCTGAGGATTGGGGTAAAGTCATTTTCTCATTTGAATCCTCCTTCCAAGTGTAGCGCCCTGCTCCTGACGAACAAGCGCTGTCCCAAATTTAATGGGGGTCTGAGCTTTTATTTGGCTCAGACCAGAGTGATTGAGGGAATTTTAGCCTCTGTTCCAGCAATGGCTGTGCTGGAAGTAATCCACCATTGATCGCCTGGGGGTGTTATTACCACCCCAGGTCAAGGGTGGCAGCAGCCAGGTCATGGTACACTGAGTGTCCGCCTCAGCAATGAATCAGTGGGAGTGGTTGCCACGCTGTACATGCTGGGGAGGGGTACTTAAGGGACAGACATCATTGGTAGGGGGTCCGTTCGTTCACGCTTTGTGGCCCGCCTGGCCGGGGGTGCGTGTTGTGAATCCTGGCTCCGGGACCATGTTGGCCCGGGGCTGCGGCTTCGTCTGTTGGGCCCAGTTGTCTGACTGGGGCCTGTACCACAGAGGTTATCCTGTGCTGTCCGTCCTGCGGGAGGAGGCCACTTGATGAAGGCGACCAGGGGAGGACCTATTCTGGTAGGGGCCATGAAAGAGGCTGGTACCTTAAGAGAAGGCCTGGAAGCTTCACCAAAGGATGCACCGTACACTGAGAGGCTTGACAGTGTTGCCTGTCGAATTCAAAGGTTCTAGTGAGAAAAAAAGCTAAAGAGATCCAAGTGCTGAATCCTGTGGCAGAGGATTCCGGACCAAAATATCTCACCAATAAAAGGTCTGTGGCAGAGACTGTACTTTGTTCCGTGCGCCATCCCTGCTGCTAGGCCAGTGAGAGGGACCTATCTGGGTGAGCAATACCCACTCTGGCTAGAGTGGCGACGAGAACAGTTTGCTGGAAACAGGAGTGTTTCCTTATTTTGCACCTGAACCTACCTACCCTTCCACCCCTTACCCCTCTTTTCTACTAAAGTTATCCAAAAATAAACCCCAGGAGAAAGAGGTACATTCTTTGGACTCTCCTTTCACCCTGGACAGCGAGAATAGAGGTAACGTGCCGCCTAAAATCGAAACCAGCAGCTCCTGTGGGGGTAGTGCTACACAAGTGTTTGGGGAATCCAGAAAAATCCTTGTCCAGAGAAGAAAAGGTGAGTGCTACCATCAGTCATGCCAACAGTAAAGTATCCTAAGACCATTCATGTGTGTGGTTGCTTCTCAGCCAAGGGAGTGGGCTTATTCACAATTTTGCCTAAGAACACAGCCATAAATAAAGAATGGTACAAAACCATCCTCTGAGAGCAACTTCTTCCAACCATCCAAGAACAGTTTGGTGACGAACAATGCCTTTTCCAGCATGATGGAGCACCTTGCCATAAGTCCAAAGTGATAACTAAGTGGCTTGGGGAACAAAACATCAACATTTTGGGTCCATGGCCAGGAAACTCCTCAGACCTTAATCCCTTTATGAATTTGTGGTCAATCCTCTAGAGGTGGGTGAACAAAAAAAACAAATTCTGACAAACTCCAAGCAATGATTATGCAAGAATGGGCTGCCATCAGTCAGGATGTGGCCCAGAAGTTGATTGACAGCATGCCACGGCGAATTGCAGAGGTCTTGAAAAAGAAGAGTCAACACTGCAAATATTGACTCTTTGCATAAACTTAATGTAATTGTCAATAAAATGCCTTTGACACTTACAGTGCCTTGAAAAAGTATTCATAACCCTTGACATATTCCACATTCTGTCATGTTACAACCAAAACCGTAAACGTATTTTATGTGATAGACCAACACAAAGTGGCACATTATTATTTAGGTACTTATATAGCGCCGTCAATTTTAGGCAGTGCTTTACATATACAATGTACATTCACATCAGTCCCTACCCTCAATGAGCTTACAATCTAAGGTCCCTAACTCACATTCATATACTAGGGCCAATTTTAGGTAGAAGCCAATTAACCTACCAGCATGTCTTTGGAGAGTAGGAGGAAACCGGAGTTCCCGGAGGAAACCCTCACAGAGAGAACATGCAAACTCCAGGCAGGTAGTGTTGTGGTTGCGATTCGAACCAGCAACCCTTTTTACCGCTAGGCAAGAGTGCTACTCACTACACCACTGTGCTGCACATAATTGTTAAGTGGAAGAAAAATTATAAATGGTTTTCAATTTTTTTTACAAATAAATATCTGAAAAGGGTGGCACGCATTTATATTCAGCGCCCCCCCCCCCCCCCCGGAGTCAGTACTTTGTAGAACCACCTTACACTGCAATTACAGCTGCAAGTATTTTTGGGGATGTCTCTACCAGCTTTGCACATCTAGCCACTTTAACGCCCGCCCACTGTATATATACGTCCTGTTTTTAAAGATGGATATCTCGGTAACGGCAGCAGCTGCTGCCACAACTGAGATATCCATCTCTTCAGTGAGCGGTCCTGTCAACGATAACGGTGGTCTCCGTGGCGGATTCGCCGCAAGATCGCCGTTATCGGCGGCGGGAGAGGGGCCCCCCTCCCGCCGTTCTCCCGCGCCCTCCGCCGCTTACCGGAGCCGTCGGTAGCGGCGGAGGTGATAGGGTCCTTTCAGCTGCTGTGTGGGGATGCGAGTGAGGGCAAGATGGCCCCCACCCGTCCCCATAGCATTGCTGGGCGTAAGTGAGGTCAAAACGTCAGTCCCGCCCATGCGTCTTAAAGAGACATTTTTTTGTTGTCATTTTTTCAAATGACAACATTTTTTTTTTTTTGCATTTAAGTCTTTTTGACCCCAGATCTCATATTTAAGAGGACCTGTCATGCTTTTTTCTATTACAAGGGATGTTTACATTCCTTGTAATAGGAATAAAAGTGATATTTTTTTTTTTTATTTCAGTGTAAAAAATAAATAAGAAAACAAAAAAAAAATGTTTTAAAGCGCCCCGTCCCGACGAGCTCGCGCGCAGAAGCAAACGTATACGCAAGTAGCGCCCGCATATGAAAACGGTGTTCAAACCACACAAGTGAGGTATCCCTGCGATCGTTAGAGCGAGCGCAATAATTCTAGCACTAGACCTCCTCTGTAGCTCAAAAAATGAAACCTATAACATTTTTTAAACATCGCCTATCAAGATTTTTAAGGGTAAAAGTTTGAACGCCATGCCACGAGCGGGCAAAATTTTTAAGCGTGACATGTTGGGTATCATTTTACTCGGCGTAACATTTTCTTTCACAATATATAAAAAAAATTGGGCCAAATTTATTGTCTTATTTTTTAATTAAAAATTGAATTTTTTCCCAAAAAAGTGCGCTTGTAAGACGGCTGCGCAAATACGGTGTGACAAAAAGTATTGCAATGACCGCCATTTTATTTTCTAGGGTGTTAGAAAAAAATATATATAATGTTTGGGGGTTTTAAGTAATTTTCTAGCAAAAAAACACCAAATCTGAAAAACACCTTCTGTCCTTAAGTGGCTAGAGAGTGACAATTGTGCCCAATCTTCTTTGCAAAATAGCTCAAGTTCTGTCAGATTGGAAAGGGGAACGTCTGTGAACAGAAATTTTCAAGTCTTGCCACAGATTGGATTTAGGGCTGGACCTTGATTGGGCCATTCTAATACATGAATATGCTTTGATCTAAAACATTCCATTGTAGCTCTGGCTGTATGGTTAGGGTCCTTGTCCTACTGGAAGGTGAACCTCCGCCTCAGTCTCAAGTCTTTTGCAGATTTCAACAGGTTTTCTTCTAATGCCGCGTACACACCATCGCTTTCTGCGATGGAAAAATGCGACGCTTTATGTGCTTTAAAAAAACGTCATTTTTCAAACTTCAATTTGAACAACGACGTAGCATACACACCATCGCTTTTTCACAACGCTCTAGCACAGCGCAGTTCCGTCAATCACGCACGACGTCACTATAAAGGGTCGTTTCCATGCGGAAGACGGCCTCTTTTGCTGATATCGTGTTGCTGCGTGTTAGTAAAAGTTTGGTGAGATACGATTCGTGATTTTCAGTGACTGTGCTTTAAATTTCGTTTTCTGTCGTACAGTTTGTCTATTTGTTGTCGGATCTGTGATACAGTGCTTGTACTAAGGACGTATTTGTTTTGGCATTACGTTTTGTGTGCACGGTGCTGTTTAGCAGGTCGTTCTTCAAAGGCCATTCTGTACTTCAGGGCGTAATTTTTAGTCTGATCTGATTTGACGACCGTTTTCTAGCCATGTTGCGGGTACGAACTCGTCGCCGAGATCGTGCTGTGCTTGTTGTTAGGATGTGTGCTGCATCCCAGCGACGGTCCATGAACAGGGTGAGGAGGAGGTTGTGGACCAAGAACTGGTTGCTACGCAGGGACCAGTTCTCTCATATGCCTCTGCTGCGGGAGATCCGAGAAAATAACCCTGATGATTTCAGGAATTTTCTTAGGATGTCTGACCCCGTATTTCAGCAGCTTTTGGCTTTGGTGTCGCCATATATCACCAGGCAGGACACCGTTATGCGGGAAGCCATCACTGCTGAGCAGAGGCTAGTTGCTACGTTGCGCTACCTTGCAACAGGGAGAAGTCTGCAGGACTTGAAGTTCTCGACGGGCATCTCCCCCCAGGCTCTGGGCCTCATAATCCCGGAGACCTGTTCGGCCATCATTCAGGTTCTTCAGGAGGACTATGTTAAGGTAAGTGGTGTTCTTTCAATGGTCAAACTATGGCCCAAAAAAAGTAAAAAAAAAATGTTTCTAATATGCTCAGAATGCTCACTTTGTCTCTATGTATGCTGTTCTACACAATTTGTAAAGCCCTACATGTTTATTTAATTTAGCCAACCTGTCCATCATTCTATGTTGTGGCCAAACCCACCTAGCATAGTCCTTATATCCCCGTTTATTTGTGGCCTCCATTGTAGTGCTGCATTTTGTGTGTCCCTATATCCCCGTTTATTTGTGGCCTCCATTGTCCAAACCCCCCCCCCCCCCTAGATTTTTGAACTACATAATAATAATTATTTTTCTTATTGTTTTTTCTTTTTTTTGGGGTTGTTTCTCATGTGAGAAACTCATCTTGGGCCCCCACTCCCCCTAAATATATTTTTTGAACATCAGAGGGGGTGATTAATATGCTTAGTGTTCACATGTTATTTTTTAATACTAACCTTTTTTGTGGAATTGTTGGTGGGATCCCTTGTAATTTTAGCTATATTCTGTTCAAAATGTTTGTTTGAATATATTTTTTATTTTCTTTCTATCCAGTTCCCCACCACGCCACAGGAATGGCAGACTGTGGCAGCGGACTTCTCCCAGTGTTGGAACTTTCCGAACTGCGGAGGAGCCATTGATGGCAAGCACATCCGCATTGTGCCCCCACCCCATAGGGGATCCCATTTCTTCAATTACAAGGGGTTCCACAGCGTTGTTTTGATGGCGGTGGTCTCTGCCAATTACGAGTTCTTGTACGTGGATGTTGGGAAAAATGGCCGGATGTCGGACGGCGGTGTCTTTGCGGAGACGGAGTTCGCCCAACGGCTTCGGTCGGAGGACCTAGGATTGCCACCTGCGGAGGAGAACGAAGAGGGTCTGCCCTTCGTGTTTGTTGCAGATGAGGCTTTTGGTTTGGGTCCCCACCTCATGAGGCCATTTCCCGTACGCACCCTCACCCATGAGAGGAGGGTTTTTAATTATCGGCTGGCCAGAGCAAGACGTGTGGTAGAGAATGCCTTTGGAATCATGGCCAGCCGATTCCGATTGTTTTTAACAGCAATAAACCTTGCGGAATACAAATGGAATTACATCATCCTATGTTGTTGCATTTTACACAATTTTTTAAAGAGAAATTCACAAACTTATCTGACGGTATTGCCTGATGAGGCTGATGTTGTGGCTCCGGAGCCGGGACATCAGGCTAGCCATAGAGGCTTGGCCCCCCAAACCGCACGTGCAGTGCGTCAATCATATGTGGACTATTTTATGGGGAGGGGGGCCATTGAAATGCCCGATCTTGACTAAAGAATAAAATTTACTTTTTGTTTGATTAAACAGTGTTTATTTTTTTGATTTTCTTTATTTGTAAGTTTTGGGGGGTAATGTTTCTTTTTCCTAGGTTCTCATCCAGCCATGTGTTTGGGATGTCATAAATTCACATGAGTGTTAAATCTTAATAACTCTACAAATATGCCTGAGTAATTGAATGAGTCTGCATTGATACCAATAACTACACACACATTTTTTGGAGTCCAAAATTTTATTTATTTTTTACTTTTTTTTTTTGGATTATTACAAAATAGAATCATTGTTTTTTTTATTTATTTTTAGTTTTTGATTAGTACAAAATAATCTTTTTTTCTTTTTTTTGTCTTTTTTTGGATTAGTACAAAATAATCTTTTTTTCTTTTTTTTGTCTTTTTTTGGATTAGTACAAAATTTTTTTTTTTTGTTTTTTTTTTTGGTGTTTTTAAAATTCAAGGGAAATAAAAATAACACAAACAATTAAACCCTCCCCAAAACATTAATAACATTTTTAAGCTGCCGTTCCAGCGTCTTCGCTTTGTGGCGTATTTCCCGGCAGGCCAGACGTATGTCCTCGACTTGGGCCCTGCAGGTGAGAACCTCGCCGATGAGGAGCTGGGCACTATACGTGTCCAGTCCCTGACCAGCCCGATTTCCTCCTGAAATGTGGAACCAAAACATGTGTTAAAAGATTGTATGCCTATATCTATATTCACTGAAAATGTGGTATATGTTACTTTACCGGATGTTGAGGCAGGTTCCTCTTCATCTACATCCCTCGGGGGTGTGGCTTGATTGGCTTGTGCCTCCTGCCTTTCTGCTTCATTGTGCCCTACAAGATTGAAGAAAGGGAAAACATGAGGTTAAAACATTACGAGCGGCATGAAATGACCCAAAAATATTCCGAAATTATAAACAAAAGGGCAATATTGTTGATTTTTTAACAATTATCAAGAAAATATATCAGTATTTAATCCATTCACAAAGTAATGTCAAATCTGTTGACCAAATTTTTTAGAATATATATGTAAGCTAACCAAGTCTCCCCTGGATCTGCTCACCCCTGTGTGTGACCCAACATAGGTTGTGATTGTGACAAACAATTGTGCTACTGAGTACACATGTTCAATAAAAAAAGGAGTAGCAAACGCTCCTTTTTGGGAATCTCAAGGTATTTACGTTTCTTATAAAATAAGCTGAAACACATTTACATCAATACCAGAATTGAATACCCCTTTTTTTTAAGCCCCAAAAATGTCACAACTTTCATATTTGTGTCGACTAATTGGTCATAGGAGTCGTCGTTCATTCGCCCACAATTCCTAAATTTACGATATTAGTTCAGATACAGTGCTTCAACTCCCCTTTGCACATGCAAACTAGGCATGATGCAATTTCTCATTAATATGGTATTGGATTATTGAAAGTCAGCGAATGAACGACGACTACGACGACTGCATCATGCGTCCACATTCATAATATTCATTATGGTCAACCTGCAAAAATAAAAAACATGGCACAAAGAACACACCAAAATAATTAATACACATGGAAAAAACTTACTTCTTCTTCGAATCACCCTATTAATTTTGGCAAGTTGGTGGGGTTCCCTTTTTTTTAAATCCGACCACCTTTTTCGCAGGTGCTCTCTGCTCCTGGTTTTCCCAAACTTCCGCTGGAGCCTACGGATGACCTTCTCCATAATTTGTGCTTTTACTTTATTGGGATGCATGTAGGGGCCATGCTTGGCATCATAGTCCAACCTCCTCAATATGGTGACCATCTCCACCATTTCATTAAAGCTCATGTTGGAGGCTCTGCAGCGGAATCTGCGGCGTGGTTGGGCCTGGCCTGCCTCCTGGCTTGAGCTAGAATACACCTCCATGTTGTCCATCTTTTCTCACTCACCAAACGACAGAGAAGGGGCGTGGAAAGGACGATACCGAACGTCAGGGGCGGGGTGTCGTGTGGAGCGTCACGCGTGCGTAGTGTAAAAGGGATGGGACGTGTTTGTAAACGGCGTGCATAGTCTGTGGAAGAAGGCGTAAATCACGATCTTTCATAACGACGATACGTAAGTTTTTTATTCCGACTTTATTATAGTGAATAGGGAATGAGTTTGTGGGCTAGTTAGGGGAAGTAAGCTAGTGGCTTTAATTACATTATGTTTTGGCTTCTGTTTCATGTGCAGAAAGAATGGATCCCTTCAAGGATGGTGATTTCCTCACAGAATTCATACAAAAATGGAAGGAACATCCTGTTCTGTGGCAAACCAAAAGCACAATAAATAAAAACAAAGATGCCAGGGAAAAAGCTAGACAGAGCATGCTTGTTTTTCTGAAAACAAGGGTCCCCAACGCCACATCAGACACAGTGAAAAGCAAAATAAATTCCATCAGGGGCACCTACAGGGCCCAACGGGTCCAAGTCCTGGCCTCAATGAGGTCTGGGGCTGCAGCTGACTCCATATACAAACCAACCCTGTGGTACTACAGTCAGCTGCAGTTCCTGGACGACCACATTGAGACCAGGGCATCCATGTCTACCCTTCCCCCAAGAGGTAGCTCCCAGCTTCCCAGCAGCCAATCCTCCAGTGTTCCCTGCAGACAAGAGCAGGCAAGCTCGGAGGAAGAGCAAGAGTTCCTGGAGGACCCCAATTGTGAGCCATGGAGAATGGTATGTGTTTTTTGCATGAATTTAGTTAGTATATGACAAGTATAGTAATAATGTTAAATGTATGTTACTATTGTTCTAAATTCTATGTGAATCTCCTAAGTTTAGGGATAGGATCAATAGTCAGTAGTGGCAAAACATGATGGGGTCAAAATTGGAAAATTATTAATGTTTATGATGGAGTGGGTGGCATTTTCAGATAGGCCAGTAGGGGGGAGTAACGCAATACACCTGCAAGGGGTCCCAGATGGAAGACACCCTTTTTGAGTACTATCTAGTTGACACTAAATTTTATATAAAATTTTTGGGGGAAAAGGCCACTTATTTGCTAAATTAGGCATGCAACAACCCACATAATTCCAGGGGGACCATGTCTGAAGGTGTTTAAGGGGCCACATAATTAGGGATGGCGACCCTGTGTGTAATATATATTGACATTCAATTTGCATCACTCATGATTGTAAAAATGTGTGTGATTAATGACAAACACAAATAACATATGTTCCTTTTTTTGATACACAGGCAGACCCAAGCCAGGAAGAGCCAGGGCCCACAGGGAGCCAGGAAGAGCCAGGGCCCACAGGGAGCCAGGAAGAGCCAGGGCCCACAGGGAGCCAGGAAGAGACAGGGCCCACAGGGAGCCAGGAGGAGCCAGGGCCAACTGCAAGGCAGGAGGTGGCAGAGCCCACTGGGAGCCAGGAGGTGGCAGGCCCCAGTGGGACCCAGGAGGCACGCCGGCGGGATACCATCTCCCGGATCCCTCCATTCCGCAATCCCAATAAACGGCTCAGGAGTATGCGACAAATGGAGGAGGAGACCCAGGGCCTGCTTCGCCAAGCTACTGCAGCCATCCGAGAGCCACCCAGTGAAGTTGAGGGGTTCGCAGCGCTCATTGCAGCCAAGCTCTACAATCTGGAGCAGAGCCAGCGTGTGCGCTGCGAACTCCTCATCTTCCAAGCCATAACCATGGCATCCCTGGGGCAGCTCGATGACGACACCCACATTGTGCGGATTGCTCCTCCTGTCCTTGCTGCTCCTCCTGCTCCTGCTCCTGCTCCTGCTCCTGCACCTGCTCCTGCTCCTCCACTTCATGAGGCTGCTCTGGCTCCTGCCACCTCATCTCCTCCAGGAACCCAGCCCCCAAGGACTCGGGCTACAGGGAAGGCTGCAGGGAAGACTGCAGGGAAGGCTGCTGGGAAGAAAAAGCCCAAGAAATAATACGGTGCCCCTGATGGAATTTTAATGTGGACTCACAGGCTGTATTTGTGGCTTCGGGGACCCTTGTTTTCAGAAAAAATCAAGCATGCTCTAAAGTGCTGCCTTCCTTGGCATCTTTGTTTTTATTATGTTGTGTTTTTGGGTTGCCACCTTTTTTTTTTGAAAATTTTATGAAGAATAAAATAAATGTTAATTTTTCAGCCAAATTTCACCATGTTTCTTTATTGTAGATTTGAGAGATCATTATTGAGTGGGCAGACCCATTACAAAATAAATATTGCAAACATTAACAAGGTAAAAAAACATGCTTGTGGGTGAGTTAACTAAAAAATTAGGTTGTTGCAGACACTTCACACACTCCTAAATAAACACAAAATAGAGATTACAAATAAAATTGGTGACAAAAATATAAAAAAAAAAAAAAAAAGGTGGACCAATATATATATTTAAAATGTTTAAGATGGAAGATACAACTAAATAACAGAACACAAACATAAACATAATCAAACAAGAAAGAAACTAATTAAAAGCTTGTCATAACTATGTAACAAGATCAGCCGCAACAAACGTCCATTTCTGGGTAGCAGTTAAAAGCAGGGGTTAAAGAAGCGCTTTCTTTTCTTGTCTATAAGCTGAAAAACACCTTAACGAATGTGCTGATTCCATTCTGAACAGTCGTTTTACATGAATGAGCGCTGCCGTCTCCTAACTTGCTTCTGAGCATGCGCGGGCTTAAATCGACGTTTTTACGTACACACGGTCAATGTTTAGAACACAGAAAACGACGTCGGCCAAAAACGACACATAAAATTGAAGCATGCTTCAATTTTTTTCTGTCGTTTTTTAGAAGACATAAAACGACGTTTTTGCCCACACACAGTCAATTAAATTGACGTTTTTCAAAATGTCGTTTTTTTCCATCGCAGAAAGCTATGGTGTGTACGCGGCATTAGATTACCCTGTATTTGGCTCCATCCATCTTCCTATCAACTCTAACCAGCTTCCCTGTCTCTGCTAAAGAAAAGCATTCCCACAACATGATGCTGTCACCATCATGTTTCACAGTGGGGATGGTGTGTTCAGGGTGATGTGCAGTGTTCGTTTTCCGCCACACATAGCGTTTTGCCTTTAGGCCAAAAAGTTCAATTTTGGTCTCATGTGAGCAGAGCACCCTTTTCCACATGTTTGTTGTGTCCCCCACATGGCTTCACGCAATATGCAAACGGGACTTCTTGTGGCTTTCTTTCAACAATGCCTTTCTTCTTGCCACTCTTCCATAAAGGCCAGATTTGTGGAGTGCACGACTAATAGTTGTCCTCTGGACAGATTCTCCTATCTGTGCTGTGGATCTCTGCAGCTCTTCCAGTTATCATGGGCCTCTTGGCTTCTTCTCTGATTAATGATTTTCTTGCCCGGCCTGTCTGTCCAGGTGGATGGCCATGTCTTGGTAGGTTTGTAGTTGTGCCATAGTTTTTCCATTTACAGATGATGAATTGAACAGTGCTCTGTGAAATGTTCAAAGCTTGGGATATTTTTTTATAACTTAACCCTGCTTTAAACTTCTCCTGACCTGTCTGGTGTGTTCCTTGGCCTTTGTGATGTTGTTTATTCACTTAAGGTTCTCTAACAAACCTCTGAGGGCATCACAGAACAGCTGTATTTGTAGTGAGATTAAATTACACACAGGTGGACTCTATTTACTAACTAGGTGACTTCTGAAGGCAATTGGTTCCACTAGATTTTAGTTAGGGGTATCAGAGTAAAGGGGGCTGAATACAAATGCACGCCACACTTTCAGATATTTAATTGTAAAAAAAAAATGCAAACCATTTGTCATTTTCCCTTTCACTTCACAATTATGTGCCACTTTGTGTTGTTCTATCACATGAAATCCCAATAAAATACCTTATGTTTTTGGATGTAACATGACAAAATGTGTAAAATTTAAAGGGGTATAAATACTTTTTCAAGGCACTGTTATTGCTCTCCGTGGCCCCATTGGGGAGATTCGTCCTCTCTATTTGTCATGTTTACCATTATCACAGAAAGGTAAGAGATTGGATATCAATGGGGACACTTGTTCTGGTGACAACCAGGGATTGCCTGACTTTACAGGTATTTACTCTCACCTTCTGTTGTGGCATCAGAAGTGATGGCATATCTCCCCGATGGGACACCGTTGTAAAAAAAAATTAAAAGTTAAGAGTTCTAACACTCTATCCTAAATGAAAAATAAATATTGCCTATAGTTCCACTTTAACCACTTGCCAACTGCCTAACTTGGGGAATACATAATTACTTTGATATTAAATACCAGGGTTATGGCTGCAGCTAGATACCATAATCCTGGTATTTTATTTTCCCTTGGGCGCCAGTCTTTCAGATTAAAGTGATCCCTGCAATGTATTTGCCAGGGGATCACTTTTAGAAGTGGTGGGAGTGGTGCCCACCCCTTCTGTCGCTTTCTGGTGGTTCCTGGGCTTACGTTCGTGATTGCTGAGCATGGGGACCATCTGGCTCCAACAGTGTCTTACAATAGAGATAAGTGATGGCAAGATGGCCACAACTCATCTGTATTCCCTTGGAGGACCGAAGCAACATCATGACATCACTTCTGGTTCTCGGGTCATGCAAGGGATGTTTACAGTCCTTGTCATAGCAATAAAAGTGATCAAACTTTTTTTTGTAAAAGGACAGTGTAAAAAATTCAAAATGTAATAAAATAAATAATATATATTTTTTAAAGCACCCCTGTTTCTTCGTGCTAGCGTGCAGTAGTGAATGCATATGTAGGTCACGCCCATACATATATTTAAACAATGTTTGCACCACACATGTGATGTATCACCGCCGCTACAATATTATAAAAAATATTTAAAAAAATTGGGGTATATATTATGTTTTTTTTTTTTATTCATTAAAGTGTATTTTTAAAAAAAAACACTGCGCAAAAACCGTGTCACATAAAAAATTGCAACAACCGCCATTTTATTCTCTAGAGCAGTGGTTCTCAACTCCTGTCCTTAGGGCACACTTCAGGCCATACACGGTTGAATTTCAAACAAATTTTCTTTTCAAAATCAGATTTTTTTTTTTTTTTGTGATCCGATGATGCCACCATTGATTTTCGAAATTCGGCCAACCAAACCTTCATGTTGCCGGGAATATTCGTTTCTCTCCGGGAATATTCTTTTCTTGCACATACGCATTTTTTTTTTCTATTACATTTCTCGCACGATTCTCCCACCTTTGATCAGAAAATCGTTTGTTTTTCCAAAAATTTCCAACATGTCGGATTTCTCAAATTTGTTTGCCGCACGAAAATCGGCTGTTGCTGCAGCCCACTAACAGTGCGAAATTCGTACGAAAATTCTTTGATACAATTTTCAAAAGAAAATTCTTTAGAAATTCGAACCGTGTATGGCCGCCTAACGGGCCAGTTTTGCCAGATAACTGAAATAAATCACAGGTGATATAATTTGCTGCTCAGTGATTGCAGTATTCTAGTCTGCATCTGGCTTGTTAGTGGGCCCTGAGGACTGGAGTTAAGAACCACTGATCTAGGGTCTCTGCTAACATATATATAATGTTTGGGGTTCTAAGTAATTTTCTAGCATAAAATACTGTTTTTTACTTGTAAACCACAAATGTCAAAAAAAGGTTTTATTGCATAACAATCATGCATCCATTTCAGCATCACATGATATTTGGAAAACAGAGTATTGAACAGGAAAACAAGAGGTTGTGAACTCTGTCATACACCCAGTGACGTGACTGTTTTTAGGTGATACACGGAGATGTAACAAAATCCTCCTATATAAGTTGCACCTATTTATCTGCTGTCTTCTCTTTAATACAGCCGTTCAAAGTCCAGAATTTATACACCTTTTTAAACTATCAGGGGGCAGGGAGCTTAAGTTACACACTGCAGAGCTCAGTGAGGCGAGCTCTGCAAGCTAATTTGGGTTGTACCTCCACAAAGCACACATGAACAGACCTGAAGCTGCCAATCACAGGCTGTGTGCTTGAGCTACCGTCACTGTCACCTTTTATTGTATTGCTGTCAGAAAAACCTGTCAAAAGTGATTTTTGCAGATAGGAGAGGAACCAAGCAGAAGACAAAAAACTTGCTTCGGGGGAGACTTCCTAAAATGGGTGCATTCAGCATCTGGTGCAGCTGTGTATGGTAGCCAAATAGCTTTTAGCTTTCACTTCTTCAAGTAAGCCTTGGCAATAAAACCTGGAATCTGATTGTTTTTTATGCAGAGCTGCACCAGATTTTGCACTCTTCATTTTTTGTGAATAACCCCCTTTGTGCTCCTAAATGAAACAAGTACACACTATAAATGGGGTATGCTTTGTTCATATTTTATGTATGAGGTTTGCAACCACTTTATGCTTAACCATACATGACAAAACTATTTCATTTGCTGACTAGACAAAAGTACTTTTTAACACTTTGGAATATTGCCATGGAAGCTCTCCCTCTGGTGACATAAAATAATCAGCAAACTTCTCCCTAACAATGGACACCTGGTGGGTACCTTGTGCACTGTGCCAATCAACACCTTCCAGATCATGCACAAGTGAGACATCAGAATGAATCCCCTCTCAGACAACATAGTGGAGAGCACAGGCACTTTTACCAATAGGGTACAGTAGGTACTGTCTAAAAACTCTTCCCCTCCCCAGATATACATCTGCAGCATGGTACAAGCAGGCAGAAGGACATACCTGTACGTCCCTTTTAAGAAGCAGTTGTTGCGGGTCCCACCTAGTGGTTAACCCCTTCACTGCCAGTGTAATTTTCACAGTAACCAGTGCATTTTTATAGCACTGATCGCTGTAAAAATTACAATGGTCCCAAAAATGTGTCAAAAGTGTCCGATTTGTCCGCCATAATGTCACAATCACGATAAAAATTGCAGATCGCCGCCATTAATAGTAAAATAAAAAAAATATATATTAAAAAAAATGCTATAAAACTATCCCCTATTTTGTAGACGCTATAACTTTTGCACAAACCAATCAATAAACGCTTATTGTCATTTCTTAACCAAAAATATGTAGAAGAATACGTATCTGCCTAAACTGAAGAAAAACATTTTTTTAGATCTTTTTTGGGGATATTTATTATCGCACAAAGTAATTTTTTTCAAAATTATCGCTCTATTTTTGTTTATAGCGCAAAAAATAAAAACCGCAGAGGTGGGTGATCAAATACCACCAAAATAAAGCTCTATTTGTGGGGGGAAAAGGGACGTCAATTTTGTTTGGGAGCCACGTCGCACAACCGCGCAATTGTCAGTTAAAGCGATGCAGTGCAGAATCGCAAAAAGTGGCCTGGTCCTTTAGCTACAAAATGGTCCGGGGCTTACGTGGTTAATATAATATGTATAATTGGGCCATTCCCTGCGAATATCTGCAACACTATAAACATATATATTTTGTTTTTGTTCTTGTTTTATGTTTTTTTAAAGCTGAGGTTCCATTACAAAAAAAAAAAAAAATGAATAGTCAATAGCTACTAACACTGGAGCTGCTGACTTTTAATAAGGACACTTACCTGTCCTAGCCGCCAGCGATGTCGGCCCCCGCCGAGGCCGATCCTCGATCCTGTCAGCTCTAAGCACCGCCATCCACAGTAAGGGAAACAGGCAGTGAAGCTGTACGGCTTCACTGCCCGTTTCCTACTGCGCATGCGCGAGCAGCGCGGCGCTTTGTGAATGGGCCGGCTGCTTTCTGGGACACACACAGTTCCCAGAATGCAGCACCCCCCATTCACAAGAAGACACTGAGTGTAGGAGGAGGAAGAGAATCCGCCGCGGAGGATGAAGAGGCAGATTTGGCACTTCCGCATAGCAACAGCTATTTAGGGTAAGTAAAAAAATAAAATAAAATCCATTTATTTTTTATTTTTATTTTTTTAGATTTCTGGTGGAATTTTTTTTTATCTTTTTAGATTTCTGGTGGAAATTTTTTTTTCAGGTGGAACCTCCACTTTAAGCATAGGAGGTTTCTTGCATGCCGTTTTGATAGAGACAATTTTTTTAACTGTTTTTCTTTATTAGAATGAGTTGGCATGGGGTGTGATTCAAGCAGAAGTTTTATGACGAATTGAGATACCTTTTAATGGATTCATTTGATTACCTTGACTGCTTTAATCATTTTTTATATGTGATCTATGGTCCACACAAAATTACATTTAGGATGGGATGATTGAATATTCAGGCATCAGCTTATGTGTATATATTTGTGTCCTGAGTGTGTGGTTCCTTTAGCTATGATTAAGCACCAATGAGTGTGTGAAACGCATCAGCTACAGCAGGTCAAACCTTAAAGTGGTTGTAAAGCCTTTTTAGTGACTTCTACCTCCCTCCAGAGGTGGTTCTGGCCAGCTCAGTAGATTGCTATAAGAAAAGTTTGTATTTGTAATATAACTGGGTACTAACATTTATAGGTAAAGTTGATCCAGGGAAAATCCGATTGCCTCATGGGGGGATCAGGAAGGAAATGTTTCCTTTGCTGTAGCAAATTGGATCATGCTCTGCTGGGGTTTTTTGCCTTCCTCTGGGTCAACTGTGGGTATAGAATTCGGTATATTGGATTGTACGATATTTTTATTTTATTTATACATTTTTTTATGGTTAAACTGGATGGACTTGTGTCTTTTTTTAACCTGACTATTTAACTGACTTTTTAACTATGTAACTATGTACCTATAGGTAAGCCTAAAATAAGGCTCACCTATAGGTAGTGAAAATATCTCCTAAAGGTGCGCCACTTGTAGTCCGCCAATAATGTAAACGGTGCATGCGCTGGGAAGAAACAAAACTCTGTGCCGTTTCTTCCCTATCCTGTGCCGTTAATGGCGGTTCCCGTGCACATGCGTGGGAGTGACGTCACACGGCTCCAGTGAATCACAGAGCCGGAGTCTGCGGCCCGAAATCAAGAGGGGCCAGAAGATGGACGCAGCTTGCACAGGGGACGCTGGATTCTTTTGCAGGTGTCACATAATTGCAGGTGTCACATAATGGGCTAGTATGCCATGCATACTAGCCAATTATGCTTTTAATTTTCAGGATTTGCAGGGAGCAAACAAGGAAGTAAAACCCATCAGGGTTTACTTTCTCTTTAAAAGTTTCATTTTGTATGCAATCAGGCAGTACATGGTTTTGGAAAATCTGAAGACACAAATCTGCAGAAAATCTAATAGTGTGTATGGGGTCTTAGTGACACTTTTTTGAGGACCAGCCACACCAATACTGTGATCAGTACTAAAAAAAATGCACTGTCACTGTATAAATGAAAGGGTTAATACAAGGGGTGATCAAGGGGTTAAGTGTGTCCCTGGGAGATGCTTACTAACTGTGTGGGGGACAGATACACTGGAGAAAAAGAGAGATCAGTGTTTCAGCTTAGCTGAAACACATGATCTCTCTTTTGCCCCCTGACAGATCAGCAGTTTGCCTTGTTTACATAGGCAGACCGCTGCTCCGTCTCTCCTCTGAATGATCGGTGGGTCACGGTGGCCATCGCGGCTGCTGAACCCACTGATTGGCTCCCGCTGTGATTGCAGAGCTCGTGCCCCCTACACCGCATTCACAAAATCACTTACAGGTGTGTAATTTTGCGCAGCCAGGCCATCCTTCCGCAGTAAATATGTGGTGGGCGGTCCGGAAGCTGTTAAAGTGTATTTAAAAAAAAAAAAATTGCATTTGAAAGACCGCTGCACAAATACAGTATTGACATAAAATATTGCAATGACCAACATTTTATTCTCTAGGGTCTCTGTTAATATATATATATATATATATAATGTTTGGTGGTTCTAAGTAATTTCCTAGCAAAAAATATTGATTTTTACTTGTAAACAACAAATGTCAGAAATAAGCTGGGTCTTGAAGTGTCATTGTCTTATCTGTCAATTTATATGTCTTAGGCCTCGTACACACGACCGAGAATCTCGTCGTAAAAGAAACGTCATTTTCCTCTACGAGGTTCTTGTCAAGCTTGACGATGCATACACACTGTCGAGACAAAATCTCGTCGTTCTCAAACGTGGTGACGTACAACACGTACGACGGCACTATAAAGGGGAAGTTCGATTCCACTGACGCCACCCTTTGGGCTGCTTTTGCTAATCTCATGTTACTGCGTGTTAAGTAAAAGTTTGGTGAGAGACGATTCGCGCTTTTCAGTCTGTTACAGCGTGACGAATGTGCTATCTCCATTACAAACTCTACTTTTACTGAAGGTGCGCTCCCGTCTCATACTTTATTCTGAGCACGCGTGGGTTTTTAAGCGTACACATGAATGTGTTTCTCGTTGTAAACCAGCCCGATGAGAACCACGACCAGAAAATTGAGACTCCCGACGAGAAAAAAGAGAGCATGTTCTTTTTTTTTTTTTCGTTGACGATCCACAACAGTTTTCTCGACGAAAAACATACACACAACCGTTTTTCTCAGCAAAAAAGCTCTGCCAGCATTTTTCATGATGGTTGACGGTCGTGTGTACGAGGCTTAACTGTCAAGCACAGGAGAATATACCGCTGCTAAGCTTTTTGTAGATTTTTATTATGAAAGTAAACTTTGGAATGTATTGTTCTTTGCTACAATGTTATAAAAGTACTGTCTACAGAGAGATTCGCTTTCACCTTTGATCAGAGTTTTATATTATGGTCTCCTACAAAAAGAAAAAGTCCACCTCTATTTCAAGAGACTTCACTTACCGCATGCCAAATGAAGGCAACGTGAGACATCTCTGTTGTACAGTAAACAATTGGCAGTACACCTATTTGTGTCTGTTGCCAGCAGAATTAGTTATATTTCACCCTGACTCTCAGCCGACCTTCATTTCACATGTAGAAAGTGCAGCCATCGGCCTCTGAAATAGGAAAACACATTTAGAATAAACATTTTATAAGGTCTATCTCTTGAATTTTTTTGACCATGATGTCGAAAGAAAACAATATAATATTTCCCAACGGAATGAATTTCTGATTTAAAGACTGTGTATGTATGATCTCTGCACAGTAAAATGATTCTGTGTCCACCAGAAATGTACGCAAAGTTCACACGTTCAATATAGTATAATTAAAACCATCATTCATTGCCTTGCGCTATTAGCATTAGAATAATTAAAAGCATTGGAAATGAAATTTCTGAGAAAACCATTAAAGGTGATTAGCAGCTGCTTAAAATGCATTTTGCCAAGCTGCTGTCACAAAGCTCTCAAAAGTAGGTGAGCGCTGCGTCATCTGTCACTTTTATTTCCAGCACCAAAATCTGAATGTTTCCTTCTCCTTCTGTTCAAAAATGTAATTGTAGAATCTGTTAAATATTTTTTTAATTGCTGTATTTAAATAATGCAAACTTAAAGCGGGAGTTCACCCAATTCCTTTTTTTTTCTATCTTCCCCTTAGATTCCTGCTCGTTGTGTCTAGGGGAATCGGCTATTTGTTTTAAAATATGATCCGTACTTACCCGTTTTCGAGATGCATCTTCTCCGTCGCTTCCGGGTATGGGTCTTCGGGAGCAGGCGTTCCTTCTTGATTGACAGTCTTCCGAGAGGCTTCCGACGGTCGCATCCATCGCGTCACTCGTAGCCGAACGTCGGTGCGGCTCTATACTGCGCCTGCGCACCGACGTTCGGCTTCTTTCGGAAAATCGTGACGCGATGGATGCGACCGTCGGAAGCCTCTCGGAAGACTGTCAATCAAGAAGGAACGCCCAGTCCCGCAGCCCATACCCGGAAGCGGCGGAGAAGATGCATCTCGTAAACGGGTAAGTACGGATCATATTTTAAAACAAATAGCTGATTCCCCTAGACAAAACGAGCATCCATCTAAGGGGAAAATGTGTAAGCTATGGGTGAACCTCCGCTTTAATCAGATAGTTTTTCCAGATAAAGGGTATTCGAATTTAGCGAATATTTCTCGAATATTCGGCTATATATTCGTGATATATCGCGAAATCGAATATGGCGTATTCTGCTCAACACTACTGGCTACCCATAGGTTATGTATTAACCTGTGAATGCAATGCCATGCCACATGTTTCATGTTTGAACACAAACAAAAATTGATGACAAAGGAATGTGAAGATTAATGCTGGCCATACATTATACAATTTTCTTGTTCAATTTCCATTCGATTTACCCTCAACTATGTAGTGCAAGGGCCTGTCTGATTGCATACAAATTGAAAGTTTTTAGGTTTGACCTCATATTATATGGTTTTGGTGAATCTAAAGGAAAATTATACAATTTTCTTGAACAATGTATGTATGGCCAGCCTTATACACTAGATGAAAAATTGTTCAAAAATCTGTTATTTGGACAGTTCATAAATTTTTTTGTCCAGTAAATCCTGCAGCACACCTTTATGAAGGACACATAATTTTAGCTGTGCTGTCTAAAGCCAGCCTATACTCATATTACTACTCAATGTGAGGTCTGCCGTTCCATAATAGGTCCATAGGTGCAGGACCCTGTCTGCGGGCCTAAGTGTCCCCTGGTGTTTCCAGGTTGAGTGTAGCACCTTTTGGATGCTCCTCTTTATGATTGGCTCTTCTATACAGTACAACATACATTACTGCCAAGGTTTGGGCGGAAAGGCAGAAAGTTCTGAGAATGTTCTTTGATACACCAATAAATGACTTCAAGGTTACCTCTTTATCCCTGATGAAGGAGCCACATAGTTTCTGAAATACGTCGGGTGGAGGATACCAGATTGTATTATCATTTTTCAATTGGTGTATTTTCAGTTGTTCATATCATGTATACTTCATGTTTCCTTTCTTTAACTGATGATACATAATAAAAAAAATGTTTTTCGCCCCTTTAACCACTTAAGGACCTCCTAACGCCGATATACGTCGGCAGAATGGCACAGCTGGGCACGTACATGTACGTCGCCTTTAAGAGCCCAGCCGTGGGTCACGAGCGCCGCCGGAGCGTGCACACGACCCGGTCCGAAGCTCCGTGACCCGCGGACCCGATCGCCGCCGGTGTCCCGCCATCGGTCACAGGAGCTGAAGAACAGGGAGAGGTGTGTAAACACACCTTCCCCGTTCTTCACAGTGGCAGTGTCATTGATCGTCTGTTCCCTGATATAGGGAAAGACGATCAATGATGTCACACGTCCAGCCCTGCCCCCCTACAGTTAGAAACACATATGAAGTCACACTTAACCCCTACAGCGCCCCCTAGTGGTTAACTCCTAAACTGCAATTGTCATTTTCACAGTAATCAATCCATTTTTATAGCACTTTTTGCTTTGAAAAATGGTCCCAAAAATGTGTCATAATTGTCCGATGTGTCCGCCATAATGTCGCAGGCACAAAAAAAAAAACTGATCGCCGCCTTTAGTAGTAAAAAAATAAATTAATAAAAATGCCATAAAACTATCCCCTATTTTGTAAACACTATAAATTTTGCGCAAACCAATCGTTAAAAGCTTATTGCGATTTTTTTTACCAAAAATAGGTAGAAGAATATGTATCGGCCTAAACTGAGGAAAAAATATTTTTTTATATCTTTTTTGGGGATATTTATTATAGCAAAAAGTAAAAAATATAGAATTTTTTTCAAAATTGTCGCTCTATTTTTGTTTATAGCGCAAAAAATAAAAACCGCAGAGGTGATCAAATACCACCAAAAGAAAGCTCTATTTGTGGGGGGAAAAAAGGACGCCAATTTTGTTTGGGAACCACGTTGCACGACCGCGCAATTTTCAGTTAAAGCGACGCAGTGCCGAATCACAAAAAGGGGCAAGGTCCTTAACCTGCATATTGATCCGGGTCTTAAGTGGTTAAAAATTGAACTGCTGGTATTGCGCATATGAGATCCAGAAGCCAAAAACGAACGAGAAACAAATTCATCTATGTCCATTGAATGGTTTATTTTTTGAAATCATGTCATTACATGATGGCAATACCATGTGTTCATTTTTCAAAAACGTGTTTGTGCGATTTTTCGACTGGCTAGCATTACTCTACTATAGGCTGTGCATACAAGTCAACAAATGACACTATTAGCTAGATTCAGGTAGAGTTAGGTAACTCAGAATCTGTGCCGACCTATGTTTAAGTGTATTCTCAAACAGAGATACGCTTAAACATATCTAAGATACGACGGCTTGCGCCGTCCTAGCTTAGGTTGCAATATTTAGGCTGGCCGCTAGGTGGCGCTTCCATTGCGGTCGGCATAGAATATGTAAAACAGTAGATACGCCTATTCACGAACGTACGCCCGGCCGACGCAGTACATTTACGCCGTTTACGTAACACAATAGCAGGCCTAAAGTTATTCCATCAAATAGATGGAATAGTAATGTTAAGTATGGCCGCTGTTCCCGCGTCGAAATTCGAAATGTTTACGTCGTTTGCGTAAGTCGTCCGTGAATAGGGATTTACGTCATTTACGTCCACGTCGAAATCAATAGGCCCGTGCGGCGTACGTTGCCGCAATGCACACTGGGAAATGTAGGCGGACGGCGCATGCGCCGTTCCCAAAAAACTTCAAAAACGTCAGGTCAACCAAAATTAACATAAAACACGCCCCCTCGGCCTATTTTGAATTAGGCGCCCTTACGCCCGCCCGCTTTAGGCTACGCCGCCGTAACTTAGCAGGCAAGTACATTGTGAATCATGTACTTGCCTCGCTAACTTACGGCGGCGTAGCCTAAATGCCATAAGCTACGCCGCTGCATGTATGCGCTCTCCATCCTGAATCTAGCTATAAGAAACTACAGGATCAATGTACATCTTATGCAGGTGAAAAACACAAGGTGCAGAAAGGAAGTTTTTTAAAGCGGAGTTCCGGCCACAATTTCACTTTTTAAATATAAATACCCCTGTAATACACAAGCTTAATGTATTCTAGTAAAGTTAGTCTGTAAACTAAGGACCGTTTTGTTAGGTTGTTACAGCATTTAGACACTTTATAAAATTGAAATTGACTGGGGCCATCTTAAGTGTGGGCATCATGAAGCCAGACTGTATGACTTCCTGGATTTCAGCCTTGCAGATCTCGCACATGCTCAGTGCTGCACAAGCAGTGTAATAGGTTTCAGATCAGGTTTCAGCACCTGTACTGTCCAAGTCACATGATTCTTCGAGACTGGGGAGTGCACAGACTCCTGGAAAGTTACACCCACTACATTCCCAGGATTCTGTGCGGTGTAGGTTAAGCACCTAGGTGCAGGAAGAGGGAAGATTAACTATTCTGCCTAGCAACAACACTTTGAAGGCATCTAAAAAAAAAAATATTTCTTAACCACTTCCCGACCTCCTCATGTACATTTACGTCGGCAGAATGGCACGGACAGGCATAATCACGTACCTGTACGTCCTCTGCTAGACGTGGGTGGGGGGTCCGATCGGGACCCCCCCGGTACATGCGAAGGTCGGGTCCGCTCAGGGAGCGATCCGGGACGACGGCGCGGCTATTTGTTTTTAGCCGCTCTGTTGCGATCGCTCCCCGGAGCTGAAGAACAGGGAGAGCCGTGTGTAAACACGGCTTCCCCGTGCTTCACTGTGGCGGCGCATCGATCGAGTGATCCCTTTTATAGGGAAGACTCGATCGATGGTGTCAGTCCTACAGCCACACCCCCCTACACTAGTAAACACACACTAGGTGATCCCTAAATGTTACAGCGCCCCCTGTGTTTAACTCCCAAACTGCAACTCTCATTTTCACAATAAAGAATGCAATTTAAATGCATTTTTTGCTGTGAAAATGACAATGGTCCCAAAAATGTGTCAAAATTGTCCGAAGTGTCCGCCATAATGTCGCAGTCATGAAAAAAATCGCTGATCGCCGCCATTACTAGTAAAAAAAATTCAAAAAAATAAAAATGCAAAAAAACTATCCCCTATTTTGTAAACGCTATAAATTTTGCGCAAACCAACCGATAAACGATTATTGCGATTTTTTTTACCAAAAATAGGTAGAAGAATACGTATCGGCCTAAACTGAGGAAAAAAATATTTTTTATATATGTTTTTGGGGGATATTTATTACAGCAAAAAGTTAAAAATATTGCATTTTTTTTTAAATTGTCGCTCTATTTTTGTTTATAGCGCAAAAAATAAAAACCGCAGAGGTGATCAAATACCACCAAAATAAAGCTCTATTTGTGGGGAAAAAAGGACGTCAATTTTGTTTGGGAGCCACGTCGCACGACCGCGCAATTGTCTGTTAAAGCGACGCGGTCCCGAACTGTAAAAACCCCTTGGGTCTTTAGCCAGCATATTGGTCCGGGGCTTAAGTGGTTAAAGGACTAATGACATTTTTTTAAAACTACTGATGTAATGTTATATTTATGGGTGAAACTCCACTTTAATGTCTAACAAAATAAACAAAATGCCATTGATCTTCTGTTTTCTGCTGCTTTTTATATAGGATTTTTCAAAGTGCACATTTGACATATTCTGCAGTCTTCGATGTTCAGTGCAGACAGTCCCCTCAGCTGAATGCATTTACAATCCACTGCACTTAATAAAAACATATCCTTTTTTGTAATAGCTATTTATTAAATGATTAAACTCATTACCAAATGTATCTATTGATACCGTGACTGTAATTAGATATCAGCAGAAAGAAACCGTATTCTTTTTGTTAACATAATATTATTTGGAGTCCTTGCGATTCGCAAAATAAGCCAAAACAGTACTTTATCTGAATTCTGATTTTTATGTATTACTTGTCCTTTGCGTGTAATTAAATTAGAAAGCACACCTTGAGTCAGAATGGAAAATTAAAGTGGATGTAAACCCGATTCATAAAATTTGAGCTGGGCACATATATGAACAGTGGTTTCTTATCTCTCTTCAAAGCACAATGTCCGGTAGCTGTCTCCTGCTTCGTTCTGTTATCAGCCTGATAACATTTGACAAATTCTTTGTCACATATGATAAGAGCAGCCTGAGTTTTGTGTTGGGGAGGATGCTAAAAAATAGATTAGCAGAGCCCTGAATGATTCAACAATCAGCTCTGAAAGTCTCTACCTATGAGGAGAGGGGGTGTGTGCCTTTCCTCCAATCAGCGGTCTTGGCTGTATGCCCAGGCTGCACTCCACATCCCCAAGTCCCGCTACAAATCTAAAGGAGAACGAAGATTCGCAGTCCAAGGACCGCGGTTATGGAACGCTCTACCTACAGACGTTCGAATGGAAGAAAACCATCGGGCCTTCAGAATAGATGGGTCTTAAGTTTTTTTCTGAAGCGTGGCTGGACGACGACATTGGATACAGTGCTAACCAGGAAGAGAAAATCTCCTAACACAATCTGAACTTTCTAAACAGTATATAAAGCTGAAGACAGCAGATATACATGTAAAACTTATATAGGCAGATTTTGTTTCATCTCTGTGTATCATCTTAGGTTGTTCACTTCACTGGGTATATGTGAGGGTTTACATCCACTCTAAGGCCCGGATTCACAAAGCACTTGCGCCAACGTATCTCAAGATACGCCGTCGTAAGTACAAATGTGCGCCGTCGTATCTCTGCGCCGACCCACAAACTAAGATACGCCTAAAAATAGGCTTCATCCGACCGACGTAACTTGCCTACGCCGGCGTATCGTGGGCGCATATTTACACTGGGCGCATTTGCCGCTCCCATTGATTTTATATTCACATATGCAAATGAGGGAGATACGCCGATTCACAAATGTACGTCCGTCCGACGCAGGCTACGACTTGTGCGCGTAACTCGTACGTCCGGCGTAAAGTTATTCCCCATATATGAGGCTCAACCCATGAAAACGTATGGACCAGGGAACACAAGCCGTCGTATTTTACGTCATTTACGTTGTACGTGAATATGGCTGGGTGTAGGTTACGTTCACGCCGTAGGCAGTGATCCGTCGTATGTTAGGCATTCGTTCCGACGTGATTCTGAGCATGCGCACTGGGATGCATCCACGGGACGGCGCATGCGCCGTTCGTTATTCGTATCTATCTGGCACTCGGCCCATCATTTGCATGGGGTCACGCCTCATTAGCATGGCTCACGCCCACTTCCACTTACGACGACTTATGCCTAAGAAACCCAGCGCAGATTTGGCAGCACTGGCTTGTGAATCCAGTGCTTGCCTCTCTGTGCTGCGTCGGCGTAGCGTAAAAAAGATACGCTACGGCGGAATAAATATACAAAAGACAACCTGCTTACTCCAAAATGCTAGGTAGATTCAGACAAGTTTAACCATTAAACCCCAAAATCATCATCATAGCTAGAGTTATACAGACTTTTAGTAACTCCATCCTGCTACTAAATAACTAGTAAATAGCTGCTAAGTCAGCTACACAAATACTACATTATAACATCTTGTAGCCATACATCACACATGAACAGAGCATTGTGCATATTTGCAAGATAAATTGATACTACAGTCTACAGGTGTAGCTTACTGCATAGAAAACAATTTGTTTAGCATTCATTTGCCACACCCAGCAATCATTCGCTAGCCATTTTACTAGCAAGATTGGGTTGCTAAAAGTCTCTTTTATACTTTAGGCCAGGGCTCTCCAAACTGTGACCCAGGGGCCAGATGCAGCCCTTTGCTTGCTTTTGTGAAAAAAATGTAGCGCCCAACAAATATATAAAAAAAACCCTGAAAAGGGAGAAGTTAGCAAAAGAAGTTTGCAGAAGTTTGCTTGCTTTTACCTGGCCCTTGAGGCACTATTTTATCCATTGACCTCAGTGAAGGGGCACAATTCTTCCTAATCACACCAACAATTGAGCTCAATGACACCAATGATGGGGCACAAATCTCCTACTGACACCAACGATGGGGCCCAATGAAACCAGTGATGGGGCACAATTCCTCCCAATAACATCAATGATCAGGCACAATTTCTACCACTGACACCAGGGCTGGACTGGGACAGAAATTTGGCCCTGGACTTCATCCAGACTGGCCCACTTTGATAGGTCTCTCCCATGGGGGCCGGACAACTCCCACACCCCCCCCCCCCGGCCACCCAAGCCCCCTCTCCCCCTTCACTAGCCACTAGCCGTTCTACTTTATTAGAGTAAAACGACTGGTACTGGTACTCTTATAGGCAGTACCAGTGGGGAAGCTAGACATTATTTCACCCGGGGAAAATAATCAGTTCGGTGCCCCCCCCCCTTATGGGACAAGATTAGGCAGAAGGGAGAAACTCCCAGGCCATAGCTGTTGAGTCAGCTGTCTGTCCCCTCCCCCATGCTCCTCTGTCGTCGTCCCTGCTCCTCTGGTCCTCCCCCTGCTTCTTTGTCCCCCCCCCAGGTGAGCACTGCGGGAAGGGAGAGACAGAGGAGCGGAGGGGGGTGGCGGTCCACTGTCACTAAAGCCGGCCCACTGAGCCATTGGCCCACCGGGAAACTCCCTGTTGTCCCAATGGCCAGTCCATCCCTGACTGACACCAAAGATGGGGCATTGTTTTTTCCCACTGATATCGGCACCATTTCTTCTCCGAATAATGACCACAGTCCAGCCCCCATAAAGTCTAAAAGACAGTAAACTGACCCCTTGTTTAGAAAGTTTGGAGACCCTTGGTTTAGACCAGGGATATGCAATTAGCGGACCTCCAGCTGTTGCAAAACTACATCATGCCTCTGCCTCTGGGTGTCATGCTTGTGGCTGTCAGAGTCTTGCTATGCCTCATGAGACTTGTAGTTCTGCAACAGCTGGAGGTCCGCTAATTGCATATCCCTGGTTTAGACTATTTCAGGTGACTGCAAGCAAGCGGTTAAAGTGGTTGTAAACCCAGATTATTATTTTTTTTAAATAAAAACCTGCAAGACAAAAGCATAATGAGCTAGTATGACTAGCATACTAGCTCATTATGAATTACTTATCAAGATCGAAGCCTGCAAAGCCATCCTCGTCTCCCCCTCCGGCCGCAGACATCTCTCCAGAAGGTTACTTCCAGGGTATCACCGTTCCGGCGCAGTGATTGGCCGGAGTATCGATGACGTCACTCCACACATGCGCATGGGATGCATCAAAACCAGCATAATCGATTCATAAAACCGGCATTTTCAGTGCGCCTGCGCATGCGCGCCGTAGACATCGGTGTATTATTTTTGGCAAATATCTCCTAAACCGTGTAGGTTTAGGAAATATTGCAAAAACCTACAGGTAAGTCTTAATCTAGGCTTACCTGAAGGTGTAACTTCCCCCAGAGGGTTTACAAGCACTTTAAAGTTTAATTTTATTCATTGACATGCCGATGAAATACTTATGTAGTTATATCAGTCCAGCTTGGACTAACGTACGTATACGGTATATGTGCCATACATGTGGGGTCCCTGTGGAAGATGGAAATTACTGTAGCAGGCACCACTACTATAGTGATTGCCTCTAGCTTCCGTGCCGAGTGTCTGTCCTGTTGCCTACAGAACACAGGGGGTCACTTCCTTGACATGAACATCATTCATGATCAAATAAATTTAAATCGAATGAATGAAAGCAGTGGGTCAATGATAGTAAGGCTGGGAAGAAAAGGCCTAGATGAAGCTGTTTGTTCACCAGCCAGAATATGAAACAGACTCTCTGTGGCTTGATGTGAAGTTCAGCTATTTCAGGGACTAGTCACATTTTGATCAGTATATGAGCTCCCCCCAAGTAACAGAAGTTCATTTGACCTCTTTTGTAGTAACATTCTGGAAAATGTTCCACATATCAGTGGCTGCAGTTAGGTTGGTGTATTCTGACAGTGGTTGGGCCCAGTAAGTGGGGATTCCTCCATCCACCTCGTTTGCATGGATAGAGAATTTTTTTTTAAATGTTATTCACCTCACTGGCTGAAAAGAAATGAACCCATATGACCAGCTTTACCTTCAAAATGGCATATCTATATCTAGAAGGGTTCTTAGTTTTTAATTTTAGTTTTTAATTTTACGCTGTGCCAATTTATGTAAGAATCCTTATAACAATGCTTGCAGTATGTTGCTAATGTTCCAAGTCAATACCAGCAAAATATGTATTGCACTTTCATGTAAAGCATAAACCCAATTTCATTTAGTTTTATAACAGTAGAACACTGTGATTTTATTCCTTCATTAGATAGCTGATGGATGTTAATTATGTCAACTTGATTTTAAACAGCAAATATGACATAAAAGCTGAAACATTCCAACCTCAGCATGTTGCAAGTTATGCATTATCCAAAAATTATGCTCTTAAGGTTTAAGAATGTTTCGTTATGACACACAGAATCTGTTTTCTCGGTAGAGATATTCCTAGAAATGTATTCACTTATGACCGGGCAATCTAGATGTTTGGATTCCAAATGCACAACAATCAATACAAACATCCAAATACACCAAAAAATACAAAAACACTGGGGTAGATTCAGTAACATTTGCAAAGTTTTTACGTAGGCGCAGGGCACCGTTTTTGCCCTGCGCCCCCGCAAATTTTCTGCGCTACCCTCGATTCACGGAGCAGTAGCTCCGTAAATTGCATGGGCGCTCCGGCAAAATGCCTGGCGTAAGCGCGCGCAATTTAAATGATCCCGTAGGGGGCGGGAATCATTTAAATTAGGCGCGTTCCCGCGCCGAGCGTAGAGCGCATGCTCCGTCGGGAAACTTTCCCGACGTGCATTGCGGTAAATGACGTCGCAAGGACGTTATTTGCTTCAAAGTGAACGTGAATGGCGTCCAGCGCCATTCACGATTCACTTACGCAAACGACGTAAAATTTAAACCTCGCGACACGGGAACGATGGGTATCCTTAGCATTGGCTGCCCCTGCTTTTAGCATGTGCAGCCTTACGCGAAACCCGACGTACGCAAACGACGTAAACTGCGTAAGCAGGGCTCGCGTAACGTTGTGAATCGGCGTTAGTAAGCAATTTGCATACTATACGCTGACCACAACGGGAACGCCACCTAGCGGCCTGCGTAAGAATGCAGCCAAAGATATGAGGGCATAAGAGCCTTATGCCACGCATATCTTAGGCTGCAGTCGGCGTAACGAGCTCTCTGAATCAGGAGAAGTCGTTACGCCGGCGCAAGTAAGCAATTGCGCTGCGTAACTATGGTTATGCAGACGCAATTGTTTCTTGAATCTGGGCCACTGTGAATCTGCTGTATATCAAAGACAACCTAAGAGCCGGTTTACATTACCAAAACTTTTCTCAATATGGTGGCTTCTGGAGGTTTGTAAAGCCTTGAGAGTGATGACATTTCCATTCCTGGAACTATGTTTTGCCAGTATTCAGCACTTTGATTGTGACAGTGTTTAACCAGAAGTGCCTGTAAAAGCAACCCAGTGGCTAATCAGCTGCTAGGATTGCTTTCAGGTGAAAGAGCATCGTCAGCTGTTAAAAAAAGTCGGGGTTATGGCATACATCTGCAGCTATAACCCTGGGGTAACCACTTGAAGCCAATCACGTAAATTTATGTGATTTGGAGGCAAGTGGTTATTTTGACAGTGATAACGTTTCCATTCCTGGAACTATGTTTTGCCAGTAGTCAGCACTTTGATTGTGCAGGCCTATATGAGTTGGGTGTTTTTCAGAAGTTTGGTGCTTCACCCCCCAGGAGACAGGACGGCTCCACACAGGGGAATGTAGGAGTCAGTGCAGCCAGAATAGATGCATGTGTGCACAGAATTGAAAGTGTTGAGTATTGTCTGGTAGGGAAGCAGACTAGGGCCTGAGGCCAAAACAGTGGTGCATGAGAAAAACTAGGAGGCTTATAAGCGTATTCTGTTATGGCAATAGAATGCTGAAAAACCACTCTGAGAGTAACCTTTTGTGTTCGTTTGAACTTTCTTTTATATAAAAGTGGGCAAGAAAGTATTAAAACTTAGATTTTCCAAGTGAACTGTTTCCTTGGAAGCACTGCCCTTGAGCTAAAATCCCACACATGGCTCTAGCAAACATCCACAAGTAATGAAAAAGTTAGGACCAGGGGCGGACTGATCATTGAGGAACTCGGGCACTGCCCGAGGGCCCCATGCCACTAGGGGGCCCCATCAGGGTTGCCAGGCTCATTAAAACCAGGGACAGTATGTAAAAATCTGTTTTTTTTACACCTGTCCCTGATATGTCCAAAACCCACATGCTGAGATTTTAGCTGCCCCGCCTCTGTAATGCCTCCTGGCTTGGTGGCCATCTGTAAGCCCGGGGTCCCCATAATCTTCTATTGCCCGGGGGCCCCATGAGTTGTCAGTCCGCCCCTGGTTAGGACGTGTGTTCAACTTGTTATCCTATGCATGGTGTACATGTCACTGGTGTGAATGGGCACAGAAACAACATGACTCCCAATTATCTTGTCTCTCAATTGTCCTAAAGAAGGTCAAGCGCAAACAAGTTATTGTCTGTTTCTGGTTTGGAACATTGGCTAAATAGACATAGGTAGCCATCTCAGCTTCAGAAATTAAATTTGGTTTTTCTGGTTGGTGCTCGAAATATACAGCTAAGGCCCCATACACACGATAGAATCTATCCGCAGATAAATCCCAGCAAATGGGTTTCTGCGGATAGATCCTATGGTGTGTACACGCCAGCGGATCTGTTTCCGCGGAGAAATCTCCTCTGGGATGGATTCCAGCAGATCGGATATTTGCTGACATGCACAACAAATCCATCTGCTGGAATCCATTCCAACGGATGGATCCGCTCGTCTGTACAGACTTACCGGATCCATCCGTCCAAAGGGATTCCCCGCACGCGTCGTAATGATTTGACGCATGCGTGGAATTCCTTATATGACAGCGTCGCGCCCGTCGCCGCGTCATAATAGCGGCGACGGCGCGACACGTCATCGCCAGAGGATTTCAGCGCGGATTTCAATGCGATGGTGTGTACACGCCATCGCATAGAAATCTTCTGAAATCCTCGAGAGGATTTATCCGCGGATACGGTCCGCTGGACCGTATCTGCGGATAAATCCTCTCGTGTGTATGGGGCCTTAGATACATCTTTCTAATTTTTATCAAATATACTGTCATCCAAACTCCGCTTGCTATCAAGCAGACTGACTTTCATCCACATACATGAACCTTTGTTCAGTAGTGCTCGCAGCAGTAAACCATAAAAGCAGCATCAGAGAGCTCTACTTCCCTTACATCAAATGGTGTCTCAGCTTGCTGGGCTTGGGTGCCCTGCGAGTGTCTATGTTCACAAGCCCTTAGATCTGGGACAGAGGTCTTTATGGAGTCCTGCCTGTCATATTAAGAACATTTCTGTCTGTACACAAAACCTTGTTTTATAAATGGATGCCAGGCAAGGATTATTTAGATCATACTTTTTCAATTCCTGTTCTTGACTAACAGAACAAAACATTTATTTGTTACCGCAAAGAAGAAAGTTATCTCCAGGCAATTTTATGTTTAGTAAAATTTCCATTCCGACATTCTCCAACCTGACTCATACACAATACAGAATTTCTAGTGTTTGATTTAAACCCAAACTGACAAATACTTAGTTTGCAAGAGCAATATGTATCATGAACAATTGCCTCAAAAAAATAGAATACTTGTTTTCATTTATTTTACATCTTTTTTTTTTTTTCAAAAAGTATTTATTACGTTTTCACAAATACAGCAAATAGAATCCACAAAGCCGAGTAAAAAACAGAACATAGCAGATGGGGACGCAGCCCCAGCAGTATAATATCTACATGTAACCGTGAACAGTGTGTGTAGCGGATCAGGAACAATAAATCCAACAGATATATGGTCATGTATGAGACATGTATGAGACATGGTGGAGGCAGGGTCCCCGTCCACAAACCCCAAACAAGGAGGAGGATGCCTAAGAGGACACCACCTCCCCACGTAAGTGAAACTGGTGGGATCTGAGCAATATCAGAGGATACGACCCGAGTGAATCTAAAAATGATGGATTCTAGGCCTGTCAACATTTATGGGTAACATAGAGTCTAAGTAGTGAATACAGGGAGCTCTAACAGCTAGGAAAACTATAAGGTGAGGAGAGGGGGGGGGGCACCATGTATAGAGCATCGTTTTAGAAGAGCACCAAGATGGAGGGGGAGGGGAGGGGGGGGCTGACGTCCAGGCCTGTAGAAGCAGTTCGGTACAAATTACTCAGGAGCGGTGGTATGAGAGTTAGGTGACGGCTCTTCGCCCTGGGTTGTGGGTGGAGGGGGCTTGAAGTACGAAAAAGTGAAATGATCGAAAGCGCTGAGGTCCTCTTGGGAGAGTGATGCAGACATAAAAGGTTGCCAGGTTAAGAGAAAGCAGGATTTTTCCGTGGCTCGCTGGAAGTCCGTGGTGGCTCGTTCCTTATAGAGGAGGAGAAGGAGGTCTCATGTAACCAGATTGGCGGAGGGGGGTTGAGAAGAGATCCAGTTTCTTAGAATAACCCTCCGTGCGACAAGGAAACAAAGTAGTGGCCAGGTCTTGGACACCTGTGATCTTTGTAGCAGCAGGGGGTCCCAATATCCAAATATAAGGAGGAAAGGATCTTTGGGTAACTTCAGTAGGGTGATTTGAAAAACGTAGGCCAAGACTTGATCCCAAAAAGCTGAAATAAATGAGCAAGACCAAAACCGGTGAGATAAAGAGGGTTTCGGGTGTTGGCACAAGGGGCAGGAGGCGCCGTTCACGTCCTGCGAGGAGTGTAGAAAAGGGATGTGGGCCCGGTGAAGAATCTTTAACTGGGTTTCCTTCCAGATTTCATTTGGTGTAATCCTCTGGACAGTATTGTAGCCGTGTAATAGCTTGGATATCAGGTTTTCGTCAGGAAAATCTTTGCCCCAGTTTGCAGCAGATGTGGACGATAAAGAAGGTAGCGCTTTAAGGAGCAGGGGTTTGTAGATGTCCGAGATTCTATAGGAGCCTTCCCGAAGCAGCCTGTCAGTGAAAGTAGGGAGGAAGCGCTTTGAGGCCTCATTGCACGAGAGTCGTAGGTAGTTGGCACATTGCCAATAGTGGAAGATGTGAGCCTTGGGTAGATCAAACGTCTCAGCAGTTCTTGTAAAAGACAGAGGGAGGCCAGTTGAGGTGTCACACAATGATGAGAAAAGTGTAAGTCCCCTTTCCTTCCATATTTTAAAGGGCTTGTGATCTAGTCCTGCGGGGAAGCCGGGGTTGCCTTGAATGGGAAGGTGACGTGATACGAAGGGGGACAGACCCAGGAGTTTTCTGGATTCCCTCCAGGCTATGACCGTATCCCTGAGTAGTAAGTTATGCTGGAGTGGGGGTTTGACCGATTTCCATTTGCAGTGGAGAAGGGCCACTAGGGAGAAGGGGTACACCATGGCTGATTCTAGTGAGTAATTGGAATACCTCGCCGAATGTGAAATCCAATCTAAGCCCGTTCTCAATAGACATGCTAAATTATATAACCTGACATTAGGAAGACCTACACCGCCCTCGCGTCTGGGAAGAAAAAGTTTTTTCATAGCTATGCGGGGTCTCTTGCCGTGCCATATGAATTTGGAGATAGCTGAGTCAATAAGTTTGATATCTTTATGGCGTAAGAGTAGGGGTATGGTCTGCATCGGGTATAATAATCTGGCGAAACTGACCATTTTGACCAAGTGGCATCTTCCCAGGAGCGAGAGCGGCAGATCCGACCAGTTCGACAATTCTTGAGATAGTTTCGAAATCAAGGGGGGGTAGTTTAAGTGGTACAGAGAAGAGGGCAGTTTGCCAATTTTTATGCCGAGGTACGTAATATGAGAGGAGGCTACCGTGAAGATGGAGTGGCGTGTCCAGGAGGGGTCGGGGCGGGTGCCTAATGGTAGGATTTCGCTTTTGGAGTAGTTTATTCGGAGGCCCGAGCAGCGACGGAACGTGTCAAAAACCGTTTTGATGGTGATCATATCGGAGGAGGGGTCCGCCGAGAAGATGAGGACATCGTCGGCGAAAAGAGACGAACGCAGTTCGTGGGGGCCCGAATGTATGCCGTGAAGGGGCGCTATTTGGGTTAGGTGTCTGGACAGGGGTTCTAGAGCTAAATTAAAGAGAAGGGGAGAGAGGGGGCAGCCCTGTCGCGTCCCCTTATGGAGGCGGAATTCCTCTGAGAGAATTCCAGCGGCCACTAATTTCGCAGAAGGGGTTGCATACATAGCATTTATAAGATGGCAAAAGGGGCCGGAGAAACCCATTTTCTCCATGGACATAGAAAGCCATTCGAAGCTGACATTGTCGAAGGCTTTCTCCGCGTCCAATGTGACAATGGCGAAATCACCTTCTGGGTGTTGTTTAGCATGTTCTAAGGCCAGCATTACTTTACGGATATTTAAAGTGGCCGTCCTGCCTTTTACAAAGCCCGATTGAGCCGGGTGTATCAGGGAGGGAATGATATCTGATAACCGATTGGCGACGATCTTAGAGAGAATTTTTACGTCAAGGTTCAGAAGGGATATCGGTCTGTATGAGCCTGGCTCGAGCGGGTCTTTTCCTTTCTTAGACAATAACTTTACAATAGCCTGGTTTCCCGAGGGGAGGTAGGGGCCTCCAGACCATACGCCGCAATATACTTTGTGTAAAGTGGGTTCCACTATGTTTTGTAGGGTCTTGTAGAATTCGCCCGTAAAGCCATCAGGGCCCGGGGCTTTTGAGGGAGCAAGCTTGCGAATGGTTACGGCGATCTCGAGAGTAGAAATAGGTGCGTTTAGGCTTTCCAATTGGGAGGGGGTAAGCTGAGGAATGTCTAGGTTCTCTAGAAAGGCGTTTGCCGCCGCTCTGTCAACGGGGTCCGGGGCGTAGAGGGCCGTGTAAAATTGGAGCATCGCCTTGTTAATAGCTGGGGGGGTGGTTTTGACGGAGCCGCTCGAATCCCTTAGGGAGGTGATGTGGGTTGGGGTGAAGGAGCCTTTGCAGAGTCTGGCGAGGAGTTTTGCACCCGACTTGTTGCCAAATTTGTGGAGAGAGGCATCTAAGTTGGACTTTTTAACTGTTTCTAGAGTGTCCGCCCACGTATCGAATGACCGTTTGGCTGCGTGCCACTCGTCTCTGTTGTCAGGGGAGTCAGCTAGAGAAAGGTTTCTTTGTGCTATATGTAAACGGGAACTGGCTAATTTGAACTTAGACAGGGCGTTTCTCTTAAATGAGGTGGCGTAGGAAATGATTTTTCCTCTGAGGAAAGCCTTGCCGGCGTCCCAAAAGAGGTTTGGGTCATCTATGTGGGGGGCATTCGCAGAGGAGTATTCCAGCCAGGCTTTCTCCATAAAATGTCGGAAGTCGGAGTGGTTGTGGAGGAAGGAGGGGAAGCGCCATAGCATAGGTTGGGGGGGAAGGTCTAGGTTGTCCAGGGAGACTGATATCGGGGCGTGATCAGATATTGCGATGTCAAGAATATCGGTGGTTGATATCAGAGGGATGAGATCGTCCGATCCGAAGAAATAGTCTATTCTGGTGAATATGGCATGGGGATTAGAATAGAACGTAAATTCCCTATCCGCGGGGTGGGTCAGACGCCATAGGTCTCGCAGGTGGAGCGAGTCCATCGTGGAGGCAAATAGCGAGGGTTGCAATGGGTCAAGGCCTGAGCGGGAGCATTTAGGGGAAGATCTGTCGTCTACTGGGTGCAGGGTATCATTAAAGTCTCCTCCGACCAAATGAGGGAGAGTGGTGTTTTGCAGCAGCCAGGAAGATAGCTCACAGTAGAACGAACTGCCTGGGCTGTTCGGGGCATAGACGTTAGAGACGACCAATTCTTTAGAACCGATTTTGAGGTGAGCTGATATTAGGCGGCCATGGGAATCGGAGTTTACCGCTAGAACCGAGCAGGGAAGGTTTTTATGTATCAATAGGAGGACACCTGCCTTGCGGCCAACCGCTTCAGAGCCCAGGACCGTGCCCACCCAAAGTTTTTTCATGCGCGGGAAATCAGATGCGTATAAATGGGTTTCCTGCAGTAGTGCTATGTCCGCTTTGATTCTTTTTAGGTGTCTAAGGATCTTCATTCTTTTATTTGGGGACCTGAGTCCCTTCACATTCCATGAAATAACTTTCATGTTAAGGGTTCCGGGAATGGGGTCTGAGATGTATTTGTACGACGGATATTATCTGGCAAGGGGCCAAGGGGGATCACCACGTAAGGGCAGATCAGGACCTGTAAGTCACAAGGGGGAGGGGATGTATAGGGTGCGCGTGGGTGAGTGCCGGGGGGAGGGGGAGAGAGGGGAGGGGGAAGAGGGCGTAAAAAGAAGAGCTGGAAAGAAAATGACAAAAGTAACAAAACCAATAGCAAAAACTTTTTTCCACATGGAGTCACTGTACGAGCAGGCCCCCTTGTCACGACATAGGTGACCTGTGCCTGAGAGCCAAGGTTAAGCGGTGTAGCTTCGCGCGGCTAACACGCAGTGCCCATAGCGGGGGGCAGGGTTAGTGCGTACAGTGAGCCCAGGAGGTGCAAATAACTCAAAACATTGATAGCAGTTATACATATATAAATATGTTCGATCAGGGAGGGGGGGCATAGGGAGAACATGACTGTTCCAAGTGAGATAAAACCTGGAGGAATATAGCTGACCCATGTCAACGGGGTAATGCAGGTACACAGCAGAGGTATAAACAAAAGAATAAAGAAAACAAAACCCAAAATGGGTTAACTGGATAGTATACCACATAATGCTACCTGTCCCGTCGGCCAGAGGGGGGGTGGAGAGCCGTCAGATGGTTGGGGGTCAAGTGGTGCATGAGCAGGACTTGATCTGAGGACACCTTGGCGATGTAGCAAGACGTTCAGGGGGAGGAATAAGAACCAGGAGGGCGTGCTGGTCGCTGGAAAATCATCTCGCGGTGGCCCAGGCCGAATCATGGGCCGAGGCTCTGAAACGCTTAGGCGATTCCTTCCTCGGGCTTCTCTGGTCCAGGGAACGGTTAAGTGCAGGGGCCTTGGAGGGCGTCTGGGGGTTGAGGTGTGGGTGCCGCGACCGCAGGAAAGCTTCGGCTTCTGAGGGGTCTTGAAAGGTCAGCTGATCTCCATTCGGTGCCTTGAGGCGGAGTATAGCCGGGAAGGCTAAGGTAAACTTGATTTGTTGTTTGAAAAGTTCAGAGCAAACCTGTTGAAAGGCCTTACGTTTCTTGGAGACCTCAATGGAATAGTCTGCAAATACTAGCACTTTTATACCATCAATCTGGAGCTGGCGGGCCTGCCGAAAGGAGTGTAGTATGAGGGACTTTTCAGCATAGTTTAGGTATTTGGCGATGATTGGGCGCGGTGACTTGCGTTCCGAATTAAAAGCCCCCATGCGGTGTGCACATTCCACCGTGCAAGGGCCAGGAAGGCCCAGCGCCTCCGGGATGCGCTGGGCGCAGAACTCGGCGAGTGCGGAGGCCTGAAGTGATTCCGGGACACCCACGAAACGTAGGTTACTGCGCCTGGATCTGTTTTCTAAATCGTCTAATTTTTGAAGAACGAATTGGTTCTTCTTGTCCTGAGCGTGTTCCATGGCCTGGGCATGGTATAGATCTTCTTCCGCACTAGACAGGCGGTGTTCTAATTCATTTAATCTGGAGCCATGCTCCCCAAGTTGGGCCTTGATCTGTGCCATCCCAGCATTTACAGCTTTTTCCACCGAAGCTGCTATCATGGGGTTCAGCAGGGCAGCTACGGCCTGAGCAATGCGCTCAGTTGTATTATCCCCCACTTGGTGTGGTGGGGATGTGTTGTTCCCCGTTGATTGGGGTGAGGGAGCGTGTGAGGTAGGAGAGGGGGAGGTAGCGCCGCTCACCTCCATCGCCGCCGGCGCGTCTGGGGTCCGCGGAGCGGAGTAGGCCGAAGCCGGGGCCTCGATTTGCGGTTGGGCCGCCGCCGGCGGCGCCGTCTGGGCCGAATGGCTGCGGATGCCCGATTTCTCCACGAACCGATCCATGGTCGTGGGGGGACGTGCCCAGAGGTGGAGGGGGGTTCGGATGGCTGCTCGAGGGGGTTTTACAGGCTGGATTCTGAGTCGTGCGGCGGGAGCTGCTGAGGAGAGCAGTCACTCCATGAGGCGCCGGAACCGGAAGTCTATTTTACATCTTTTATTGCAGGCCAGTGCTGCTGATATCCTGCGGCCTCTTAATGGCCCTCCTGTCTACATGCATTCACTACAACAATAGATGTACTATATTGCTAAAGGTGAGTTTCTTAATGGCGACAACAGTGAATCGTGTTTGTGCAATGTGTATTAAAACATCCACTTGCGATTTCTGCATGGGTGAATGTTAGTGGGTGACAATGTAGGAGCACAATTGTGAGACAGGACCAGAGCATTTTCCCCCATAACATGAAGTGCTATGGGATCATAGCAGGATCACCAGGTATTATCCACTTGAAGACCAGCCCTTTTCTGACACTTTTTGTTTACAAGTAAAAATGTTTGCAAGTTACCAGTTTAGAGAGGCAGAGCAGGTGCAGCGCTAAAATGATTGCTGTTGCTATAACATTTACATGGTGTGGTGCGAACACCGTCTACATACGCATGTTTGACCTATGTATCCTGACCAGGCTAATTTGAAGCTTTCAATGCACTTTGAATGACAATTGCTCGGTCATGCAACACTATACCCATATTTTTTTGGAGACAGATAGAGCTTTCATTTGGTGGTATTTAATCACCGCTGGGTTTTTTTTTTTCTAAAATGAATAAAGACCAATAATTTGAGGCTGCACTGATGGGCACTGATGAGGCTGCACTGATAAGCTGCACTGATGGGCACTGATAAGCTGCACTGATAGGCAGCACTGATGGGCACTGATATGCTTCACTGATTGACACTGATATGCTGCACTGATAATCAGGGCACTGATGACCAGTGACTTGATTATCAGTGCAAATGTCCATTGTCACAGGATCGCCAGCTATTGGCTTTCTTTTTCTTCAGACAGTGACATCTCTGAGGAAAGGAAATGTTGATAGCATTGGTTTACATGTGATGAGCAGTGATTGGACAGGGGGCGGGGGTTCTAGGAGGATGTCAATAGGCGCCCTACCAGAACTGGACGACTGCACTGTAGCCATCATTCGGTTATAGCGTGGTTGACAAGTGGTTAAAAAATATTGAAAATTACTTTTGTAAGTATATTAACATGTTAAAGCCTATGTGAAATTTTCATGATTTGATTTACATATTCTTCAAATTAGTTCAGTTGAATATTTAAATATGAGATCAATAAGAAAATAAGTATGAAGTTCAGGATTAAGTGTTACAGTATGTGTAATAAAGCCTGTCAAGAGGCTAATCAAATCAGCTAATTCATACACATTGCTTTCCATAATATCAGCATTGCTTAAATTAAAACCATCATTCTAATTTAAAGGTCCACACAATGTGCCGCAAAACAAACAACCTTCTGACTAAATGATCGAAAAACATAGGCTAGAATGTGCTCAGAGTCATACTGCTTTACTACAAATGGATGTGTTTTTATCAAGGGACATTTAAGTATTAAAAATAAAGTTGTCAGGACCTGTTTATTCATTTTAGTTAAATATAAATTCCAGGTATGAATATGTTGTTCAGCTTGACCAGTGTAACTATTTGTATACCATACCTGGCCAATGTCCATGGAAAGCTGGAAATCACTGAAGTACACATTGCTACTCCAATGATCTCCACTTGCTTCTGGGTCCCGTGCTAAGGAGGGTGGCTGCTCAGCATTAGCGCCATTCAGAGGATGTTTTGCAAGGCTTTCTCTGATTGGACAAGGTAGAGAGGCAGGGCAGTGACGAACAGTGAATGTGATTTTTGTTCAGGAAACTACTTGCATTCCAATAGCGAATGTTAGAAACAAAAGACATTTTTAAGTTCTTCTAAACAACGAAATTCATGAAGTTTTTAAATGTACCAGCATATGACCAGCTTAAAGTAGCATTCCAGTCAAACCCCATGTATACTTAAACCTGCTCTCACCCCACCATTCTAAGCCTATTCTAACTACCATGTGAAAGGAAATATGTCTATACTTACCTTTTCTGAGGGCGTTCTGGTCCAGTCACATGATTGGCTCCCAGCTTCGGCTTTAGTGTAGAGGAGGGACAACCGACAACTGATGGCCCACAGTTTAGCCTATGTGTGATGACATCACCCATACTCTGCAGCCGTTGTCAGCGATCTCAACTCTTCACTGAAGTCAGCCACTGGAGAGATCATGTGACTGAACCAGAGCACCTGTAGAATAGGTAGGTATACACATCTTTCCTTGACAGGGTAGTTAGCATTGCATTTGAATGAGAATGGAAGCAATTTTAGGTATAGGTAAGATTTGACAGTAATTCTAATTATAGTTTCACTAGTACATTTGGCTTCCTTCCTGCACTGATTACACAAAAAAAGATCCGAACCTAAATGCAAGTTAATATTACATTTTGGGGTCAAGCCATTCTTGATACAATAGTGGGGTTAATGAAAATGGAACAGCATAAAGACAGAAGGTTCGAGTGGTGTTCAGTTAATGGTTTAAATCTCAATGCAAACAAACCCAAAGGAATTTTTAATTGATTTTAAGAAGAACAGGAAAAAAGATCATGTTGGTTTTCTGTATATATTAACAGGTTGGAGGTAGAATGGATTGTGGGTTTTAAAGTGTACAGTGCATCCAGAAAGTATTCACAAAGCTTCTTTTTTTCAAAATGTTGTTATGTTACAGGCTTATTCCAAAATTGATTACATTCATTAGTTTCCTTAAAATGTTATAAACAATACCCCATAATGACAACGTGAAAGAAGTTTGTTTAAAATCTTTGCAAATTTATTATAAAAAAATCACATGTACATACCGGTAAGTATTCACAGCCTTTGCCATGACACTCGAAATTGAGCTCAGGTGCATCCTGTCTCCACTGATCATCCTTGAGATGTTTCTACAACTTGATTGGGGACCACCTGTGGTAAATTCAGTTGATTGGACATGATTTGGAAAGGCACACCTGTCTATACAAGATCCAACAGTTAACAGTGCATGTCAGAGCACAAACCAAGCCGTAAAGTCCAAGGATTTGTCTGTAGACCTTCAAGACAGAATTGTATTGAGTCACAGATCTGGGAAAGGGTACAGGAAAATGTCTGCAGCATTGAAGGTCACAATAAGCACAGTGGCCTCCATCATACGTGAATGGAAGGAGTTTGGAGCCACCTGCACTCTTCCTAGAGCGGGCTGCCTGGCCAAACTAAGCGATCTGGGGAGAAAGGTCTTAGTCAGGGAGGTGACCAAGAATCCCATGGTCACTCTGACAGAGCTCCAGCATTTCTCTGTGGAGAGAGGAGAACGTTCCAGAAAAACAACCATCTCTGCAGCACTCCACCAATCAGGCCTGTATGATAGAGTGGTCAGACGGAAGCCACTCCTCAGTAAAAGGCACATGACAGCCTGCCTGGAGTCTGCCAAAAGGCACCTGAAGGACTCTCAGACCATGAGAAAAAAAATCTCTGGTCTGTTGAAACAGAGATTGAACTCTTTGGCATGAATGGCAAGAGTCATGTCTGGAGGAAACCAGGCACCACTCATCACCTGGCCAATACCATCCTTAGGGCCAAGGGAAAGATGAATGCAGCAAAGTACAGAGACATCCTTGATGAAAACCTTCTCCAGAGCACTCTGGACCTCTGACTGGGGCAAATGTTCATCTTCCAACAGGACAATGACCCTAAGCACACACCAAGATAACAAATGAGTGGACAACTGTGTGAATAACCTTGAGTGGCACAGCCAGAGCCAAGACCTGAACCCGATTGAACATCTCTGGAGAGATCTGAAAATGACTGTGCATTGAGGCTCCCCATCCAACCTGATGGAGCTTGAGAGGTCCTGCAAAGAAGAATGGGAGAATCTGCCCAAAAATATATGTGCCAAGCTTGTAGTCTCATACTCAAAAAGTCTTGAGGCTGTAATTGGTGCCAAAGGTGCTTCAACAAAGTAATAAGCAAAGACTGTGATGTACATGTGATTTTTTTTATTTTTAATACATTTGCAAAGATTTCAAACGTTGTCATTATGGGGTATTGTTTGTGGAATTTTGAGGAAATCAATGAACTTAATGCATTTTGGAATACGTCTGTAACATAACAAAATGTGGACAAACTGAAGCGCTGTGAACTCTTTCCGTGTGTACTGTATTAGCACTTTTGCAGCCAAATTGGAATAACACTTATTTTATATTTGTTGCATGTCAGCTTTTTTAGATGCTCTGTTCTGGACTCTCTAGCAAGGTAAAACATAGTTCTCTTTGTTTATGAGGGTCTGGACAGTTGTGTTTGTCATAATTAACCCTGACTGTACTGTGCAGGCAGATCTTTATTATCAATTGTAACTAGATTTTAACACTGTCTGTCCTAGCAAAGTGTTAAAGGTGTGGAGGCTGGGCTTCTTGCGTTGTATGTTAATGGGGAAAGTTCACTAACCTTTTCCTTCTAAATGTTTTTTTTCTTTGTCTGAATTTCTCACTTCCTGTTCCTCCTCAGTAAGCTGTTCTGGCTGACTAACCCCCATGGATGATGGGGGCAAGCTTACTGAGGAGAAACAGGAAGTGAGAAATTCAGACAAAGAAAAAAACATTTAGAAGGGAAATCGAAGGAAAAGGTAAGTGAACCAACAATGCACTAGCTTAAAGGAACCTATTTAGAGAATAAAAACAAACCTTTATTACCCTTTCACTATGACATTGTTTACAAAAACGTGCACTCATGATACCTCTTCCTAATTAATGAAAACCCGTTTAACAAATTTTTCCGAATAGTTGTAAATTTGAATATTCGAAAATTCATAAACTTTCAGAAATTCGAATGTCAAAAATCCAAGTGTGAAAGGGACATAACAGACAAATTTATAAGGAAATTCCAATACCTATAATTCAATAGTTAGTTATTCTTAGTTAGTTAGTTATTCTTTCGAATGTTTCGGATTTTCTTTCTTATTTTTTGGATTTTCTAATTTACGATTTTTCAAATTTTTCAAATTTACGAATTCTCAAATTTTTGAATTCACGAATTGCCATCATAACGAATGACCCAAAAAACAAAGAAAAAAAACACGAATGAAACTACAAACACATTTTTCGTCTAATGTTTAATTACAGGGGTCCTGTAATATCTGTTTGGCATGGTGACAATAAAGTAATTGGACAAGCACTCATCTCATTGCGGTGTGCGGCTAGTCTCTTCTTTTACACATCCAATATCCAATGGTGATGAGCTGCGGGCGAGCACCTGCGGTGTTGTGCTAACTTTTGGACTACTTGTGTGTGTTGTTTTCTGCACTAGATAGTATAGCCCTTTCACGCCGACGGAACGCATATATGCGTCCTCGGCGTTCGGGGGTTATACCGGGATGATGCCTGCAGCCGCAGGCATCATCCCGGTACTGTTGTTTAGAGCGGGCGATCGGCTATCCAAACATAACAACCGATGCGGCTAAAAGCCGCTCGGTTGTTATGCCGGAGGAGCGGGAGGGGACATCCCCCCTCCCGCCGCCTTTCGCCGCTCTGACCGGGCCTCCCGTCCCACCGGGAGGCCCGATCCTCCATCCGCCGCTTTCTGTGTTCAGGCGGAGACTGAAAATAAGCCGTAAACGGCTTTGATTCAGTCTCCGCATTGAAACCACGGAAGCGGCGTCATGACGTCACTTCCGGGTTTCTCGGCTGCCAATGGCGCCGGATTTAAAAAAGTACACAGTATTCAGAATCGCCGTTTTCGGCGATCTGAATACTTTGAAGTGCAAAGGAGGGCTCGGAGGTCTTTTAGACCCCGATCCCTCCATAAAGAGTATCTGTCACCACCTATTGCTGTCACAAGGGATGTTTACATTCCTTGTGACAGCAATAAAAGTGATCAAAATGTAAAAAAATAAAAAAACACAATTTAATATTATAAAAAAAAAAAAAATAAATAAGAAAACAAAAAAATTTTTTTAAAGCGCCCCCCTCCCCGCGAGCTTGCGCAGCAAAGAAAACGCATACGGAAGTCGCGCCCGCAAATGAAAACGGTGTTCAAATCACACATGTGAGGTATCGCCGCGATCGTCAGAGCGAGAGCAATAATTCTAGCACTAGACCTACTCTGTAACTCTAACCTGGTAACCGTAAAAAAAGTTTAAAGCGTCGCCTATGGAGATTTTTAGGTACCGTAGTTTGTCGCAATACCACGAGTGCATGCAATTATAAAGCGTGACATGCTTGGTATCTATTTACTCGGCGTAACATCATCTTTCACATTATGCAAAAAAATTTGGCTAATTTTACTTTTTCATTTTTTTAAAATTCATGAAAGTTAATTTTTCCCAAAAAGTTGTGTTTAAAACACCGCGGCACAAATACCGTATGACATAAAATATTGCAACAATCGCCATTTTTTTCTCTAGATTCTCTGCTAAAAAAATATATATATATAATATTTGGGGGTTCTAAGTAATTTTCTAGGCAAAAATATGGATTTTAACTTGTAAACACCAAATGTCATACATAGGCTTAGGCATGAAAGGGATAGACAAGCATACTTTGTCCAATGACGAGCAGCACCATCTAGTGGCTATAATGTGATATGGCCAATATATGGTGTTTATGGGTATATAAATAAAAAGTATGCTCCTCAATGCCATCTAGTGGTCAAAATGTAGTATTTTCCACATTAATACATTTCAGCTACAGAGAATATAGCCTGAAACAATTGAGTTTGCCCCATTCACACAGAACTAATTTACATGCAGTTTTGATGGATGAACAACTATTCAACTTTTTTTCTATAAAATACACTCCTTAGTGTTTTAGCCTGCGATAGGAAGCGTTGTTACTGGGAGGATCTATCTGTAAAAAAAACTGGCAACAAAGGGAAAACCTGCCCTAATCTCGTTAGCTTTTCTCTAATGAGCTATTGTTCCCAACTCCTCTCCTCCACTTTACATTGATATAAACATGTAATATTTGCAGACTCAACCTTTAAGTTTATGGAGTACCCTACAGACAGTTTGCCCTGTGGAGTGTATAAAAGAAAAAAGGAGAGAAAAACGCCACTAAGTGTAGCATTTATTAAAACATTTTGGTGAAATTAAGAACAATAAATATGCAATCACATTTGAAAGACATTAAAAAGCGTATCAATAAGTCTCCAGCAGGTGGCAATTTTTCAGGTGGTCAATGGTGAGCAAGCCCCTCCACGTTGATGCTTGGAACCAGGAAGTTGACCAAGGGGACACCAGGAGGGGCCAGCAAAAGCAGCAGACTGAGTGTGTCTATCACATAAATGACAACCACTGTGGACAGCAGGGAAGTGATGCAGGTCTACAAAATGGCCGTGATGATGTCATGTGTGGTGTCGATTAGCGTGGTCCAGGGGCGTGTTTTAATAAATGTTACACTAAGGTAGTGGTGCTTTTCTCTCCATCTTTTTTCTGTTTATAAATGGTCTGCTGGTGAAAGCCTCTCCAGATCCTGATTGGAAGAGAGACGACTGACGCTGCCATAATGTGAACTGAATGCCACAGTGTTTTTCATGTACCTTTCTCCAGGATTAAAGAGATTATTTTCATTCATTTATCATTCCTTGCCCCCAGTATAGTTACATAGTTAGTCAGGTTGAAAAAAAGACACAAAACCTGATTGGCTGAGAGGCGGTTCAGTGTTAGCATTGCAAAGCAAATATTCATTTGCTTTTCTAACACATCTGGGTGGACTCCGAGCGCTCCAAGTGCACCTTTTTTTAAGCCAATTGGAGCCTATGGCTCTAATCAGGTGCTTCAATAAAATACCCCTCCCGCTGGACTTCAGGTACCCCGGCATACAAAAAGGGGCCAGATGCCTGAATAGGGGGTGGCCACAGCAGCCATGGATAGGTTCATGCAATGCATGAATCTATACATTCTACACAGAGGGGGGTGGCGTAACAAAGGGGGCGGCGCCCGCGCACCCTTAATGGATGCACCGCCACTGGTAGCCACCCTCCAACAGGAAGGAGGAGGCTGAGAGCAGTAGAAGGTACTTTTTTGACTTTGGAATACATACTTTAATTGTTGTTTATTTTTTATTTAAACCAGAGTTTAGTGACAGATTCAGCGTCACCTCAGACTCTCAAATGAGCACAGGGTTTGGGCAAAAGTCATTAATTATGTGGAATTGCATTGCTCAATAAGTATTAGCTGTGCAAACTTTATTGCATTTTTTTTTAATGTTCTTTATATCAGCGTTAAATTTAAACTTTCTATGATTAGCATAATAGACAAACATATATCTAGTGAGTGCTAATTTGGTCTTATTATACATTATCTTTAATAGTGGCCATACACAATCAATTTTACTGATCAATCTCTTCCGATAAGAATAATCGATGAAGCTTCTGGCCATAGCAGAAAAAGCATACAAAATGGGAAACAATACCGTGCTGTCTAAATAATGGAAGAAATGCAGCAGCTAACACAGCAAAATAGATCAAAAAGTTGCAACGAAAATTATATACAAAGAAAAGTGTAGCGCTAAAAAGTGTAGAAAGAGATATCCTGTAATGGATATCAAAAATTATGTTGAACAAGTGATAATCAACACCATATGTGACCACCGTGATGAAAACAAGATCCAAAAAAGAACTATGGGCCAGATTCACAAATGAGATACGACGGCGTATCTCCTGATACGCCGTCGTATCTGTTGTTCTATCTATGCGACTGATTCATAGAATCAGTTACGCATAGATATCCCTAAGATCTGACCGGTGTAATTGTTTTACACTGTTGGATCTTAAGATGCAATACCGCGGCCGCTGGGGGGAGTTTGCGTCGTAAACCAGTGTCGGGTATGCAAATTAGGAGTTACGGCGATCCCCGACGGTTTTTCGCGTTCGCTACGTCGCCGCTAGTCTAGTTTCCCGTCGCAAAGTTAGTCGGTTTTTTTGGTGCCTTAACTTTACACAGCAATCGTATTGCTGTGTAAAGTATGGCCTTCGTTCCCGCGTCGAAATTTAAAAAATAACGTAGTTTGCGTAAAGCCGTCCGGGAATACGGAATTACGCTACGCGCGTCGCCGTTCACAAAAATGACGTCACGGCGCGCAAAGCACAGCGGGAGTTAAGAAACGGAGCATGCGCAGTAGGTCCGGCGCGGGAGCGCGCCATAATTTCAATGGCACACGCCCATTTAAACTGGCCCGCCTTGCGCCGGAGGCCGCCGGCGTAGTTTTCATCGCAAGTGCTTGGTGAATCAGGCACTTGCGATGAAAAATTGCGGCGGTGTAACGTATCTACGATATCTACGATACGTTACGCCGCCGCTGCCCTAGGTGAATCTGGCCCCATATGTGTAAACAAAATACAAATAAGTACAATAAACTCATTCAATTTAGTGACTGGAAAAATTGATAGAAGATCCACCACCATATGTCTCAAGGCTTACCGCAGGGGTCCACAATCCCCGGGCGCCAGGTCACGGAACCTGTGTCTCCGCGCGCCCCCACGTCCCCCGCCGCGCGATTGTGGCGGGCCCGCAACGGCTGGTAATTGAGGCTGCGGCTTTGCGGCCTTGTGAAGTCCCTCTGTGTCCTTCTGTGAGCTGGCGCCATCTGGTGGTGGCCGTTGGCATTACAAGTTAAACAGCAATTCTAAAAGTGTCATTTTTCACTATTTTCACTGCCATCTTCTTCCCTCTAATTAGAACCCCCAAACATTATATATATTTTTTATTCTAACACCCTAGAGAATAAAATGGCGATCGTTGCAATATTTTCTGTCACGCCGTATTTGCGCAGCGGTCTTACAAGCGCACTTTTTGGGAAAAAATACACTTTTTTTAATTAAAAAATAAGACAACAGTAAAGTTATCCCAATTTTTTTTTATATTGTGAAAGATAATTTTACGCCGAGTAAATTGATACCCAACATGTCACGCTTCAAAATTGCGTCCGCTCTCGGAATGCCGACAAACTTTTACCCTTTAAAATCTCCATAGGCGATGTTTAAAAAAATCTACAGGTTGCATGTTTTGAGTTACAGAGGAGGTCTAGAGCTAGAATTATTGCTCTCGCTCTAACGATCGCGGCGATATCTCACGTGTGGTTTGAATACCGTTTACATATGCGGGCGCTACTCACGTATGTGTTCGCTTCTGCACGCGAGCTCGTCGGGACGGGGTGCGTTTTCTGGCTCCTAACTTTTTTAGCTGGCTCCTAGATTCCAAGCAAATTTGTCAAACCCTGGCTTACCGGAATGATTGAACCCAGATGAGCATATACCCACTAGGTCAATCAAGCTTGTCAGAGGTCATTACACCATAAAAGGAAAATCTTAGATGTCTTGATGAAACCTCAGATGTATAAGTCCTGGAGACCCAGATAGCAAATCCGTTTCAAATAGAGTATGAAGGCTCAATGAAAAAGCTCCAAATTGTATTTTGAATGTTATACCATGGTAACCATCCGATAAATTGTAAAGAGAAAAAATAAAAAAGGGCCGCACATAGCGCAATTCTGCAAATAATTCCACAGTATTTAATAAAAAGGAAGACATACACTCACATTTGCAGTGATGTAAAAAGCGCTCATAAAATCAAATTGACAATGGCATCAGTAATCCTCCTGACGCTTTTCGTTCTAGGGAACATTATCTCAGACTCTCAAATGAGCACAGAGTTTGGGGAAAAGTCATTAATTATATGGAATTGCGTTGTTCAATAAGTATTAGCTGTGCAAACTTTATTGCATTTTTTTTTATGTTCTTTATGTCAGCGTTAAATTTAAACTTTCTATGATTAGCATAATAGACAAACATATATCTAGTGGGTGCTAATTTGGTTTTATCATACATCATCTTTAATGGTGGCCATACGCAATCAATTTTACTGATCAATCTCTTCCGATAAGAATAATCGATGAAGCTTCTGGCCATAGCAGAAAAAGCATAATATGAAGAAACAATGCATATTTGGGAGGAAAGTAGAGTATAAATATCTGAAGATGAAGTGACAGTGTACATTTAGACTTTTCTGGAAATGATTAAAGATAAATAAATGATTGTCTTTACCTGTTTATTCATGCATTTTATCGCAGTTCTCACAGTCCAGTCAATATAAGGGCATGAACTGTTACATAGGAAAGTGATTTTCAGGATTAAACATTCTTTCTTCCCTAAAGGTCAGGCTTTAGAGAGAACTCATCAGCAATAACTGTTAAACCGAGCAACTAATCAAATCAAGGTGCTTCATTTCATCCTTGGCATCTATCATGTCATTGCATTTTCAAACTTCTGGCAACACAGAGATTAGGTGTAGGTGACAGCCTTTATATTTATTTGACAGCAATCCTGTAGTTTACTTTTTTTTTGTTAAAATTTTACACATAAATAATAAGTATATACTTAAAAAAAAAAAAAAAAAAAACATTTCTACTCAACTAGGTGGATGCAGCATTGGACCAATGCTTCACCTGTCTCACGCTGGCTCTGCACTGAGAACTGAGTAATCAAACACTGCTAATCACTCAGTTCTCCTCTTTCACTCTAAACACAGAGCTGTGACTTTCAGTCAGCAGCTCTCTGCTCTATCGTTCTGGCGATCACTGGAGCGCTGGGCTGTGGAGGGGGCCAGAGCGGCTGACTCAGGCTCTCAGAAGATCGGTGAGAGGCTGAGCCAGGTGCCGGTCCACAGGGGCACATTTGGACAGCAGCATTGTCAAAATGCAGAGCGTTCTCTTCGCAAACCAGCAGGGTAGAATCGATTAGTACTCTCTATGTAGCTATAGGCAAAGGAGGACCTATTACCTTAGTGCTCTCTATGTAGCTATAGACAAATGAGGATCTATTCCCTTAGTACTCTCTATGTAGCTATAGGCAAATGGGAACCTTTTCCATTAGTACTCTCTATGTAGCTATAGGCAAATGAGGACCTATTCCATTAGTACTCTCTATGTAGCTATAGGCAAATGAGGATCTATTCCATTAGTACTCTCTATGTAGCTATAGGCAAATGAGGACCTATTCTGTTTGTACTCTCTATGTAGTTATAGGCAAATGAGGACCTATTTATTCCATTAGTACTCTCTGTGTAGCTATATGCAAATGAGGATCAATTCCCTTAGTACTCACTGTGTAGCTATAGGAAAATGAGGACCTATTCCATTAGTACTCTCTAGGTAGCTATAGGCAAATGAGGACCTATTAAATTAGTACTCTCTATGTAGCTATATAGCCACTCATTACACAACTGTCATCCACTTGGAATTTTAATGATGTTGCATAGCGTTACAATTTTTTATATGTAAAATACTTAAATAAATGAGTTTCTTTTATAGTATCCTAATGTATGCTCCTTTCTGGCCTGTACATTCTGACAATTTCTCTCTTTTTTTACTTGTATATACATTATGTATGATGGCCAAAACATTTGTTTTAAAAAAAAGGTCAATATTCCCTTAACCAAGATGACAGCTGCAGCTTCCAGGGGGCACCATGCATGTGTGGCCCAGAAAGGAGCCTAACATCATCGTCCCATCCCCAGCTGGGCAGAAAGCCAGGTCAAAAGCGCCATGTGGGTCCTAAGGAGAGGCAGTGCCTGCTGAACCCATAGGGCAACTGCACAGCAGACTATCACACAGGGGGGAAAAGAAACAAAAAATGGATCCAAAGATGGCAAAAGGGGACCAAACAGACAGAGGACACAAAGACAGCAACAGGGCAGTGTGCCCAACTTAAGTGCTTAGAAAAAAAGAGCAAGACAGATTTAACCCATATAAGCTGACCACCCGCTACCAACAGTCTAGCAGACACCGCAGTGAGGAAAATTGGGCAGGTATGCTGCCATGTTGGTGCCAGGAAAACAAGTTTGAGCTTTGCATACACAAGTTAGCCTGTGTATTTTTACTAGAAAAAAAATATTTGTAGGTATAAAAACTGCTGGAACAAAGTTTACACCAGCCAGAAGTGAATGTCATCTGCTGATTTGTACATATAGACATCATAACATGTAAACTGATATCAGAACATTATATATCTGTTTATTTTAATGGAAATCCAATGCTGCCATTTCCTGGAAGGAATAATTATTGCTAATTTACCGTAGGGCATGCATGCATTAGGATTGATGAATAATAAATACATGGCAATTGTAATTTCCAAAGATTTGATTGTCTGCCATACAGTCTGCAAAACATAACATGTGGCTTGGTAAATGTTTCAACTGCTCATGTCATCCGTGACAGACAGAAATAACACTATAGGCTCTATTATGCCAAAACAAATTTGCA